>NC_141696.1:1102117861-1103317861 GCF_964263255.1 Lissotriton vulgaris | reverse complement strand
GGAGCCATCGTGATGGGAATAAAGTGGTAACTCTTAAGACATTTAATTTAAAAAGGAACAAAATGAGGGGGTATATTATGCAATAGAAGGTATTATTAGTGCTGCAGAAAGAAAAATTAGGGCACATTTTGAGTCACTTTTCAAATCCTCTTCTATTTCATTAAAAAATTCTGACATGCAGTCTCCCAAAATGGCCACCAGAGACAAAAGAGCCCAAATGTAGCCCAAATATCACCCAGATGTAGCCCAAGTATAGCCCAATGACAGAATGTCCCAGAGTGTTCTAAAGAACAACTAGAGCGCTAACAGTCCTACTTATTACAAAGGTATGGCACACCTGAAGCCATCTTGATTGGAATAAAGTGGTAACTCTTAAAACATTTAATTTAAAAAGGAACAAAATGAGGGGGTATATTTTGCCATATGAATTATGATTAGTGCTGCAGAAAGAAAAATTAGGGCACATTTTGAGTGACTTCTCAAACCCTCTTCAATTTCATTAAAAAATTCTGACATAGTCTCCCAAGATGGCCACCAGAGACAAAAGAGCCTAAATGTAGCCCAAATATCACCCAGATGTACCCCAAGTATAGCCCAATGACAGAATGTCCCAGAGTGTTCTAAAGAACAACTAGAGCGCTAACAGTCTTACTTATGACAAAAGTATGGCACACCAGAAGCCATCTTGATTGGAATGAAGTGGAAAGTCTGAAAACACTCAATTTAAAAAGGAACAACATGAGGGGGTTAATTTTGCCATAGAAAGTATGATTAGTGCTTCAGAAAGAAAAATTAGGGATCATTTTGAGTGACTTCTCAAATCCTCTTCTATTTCATTAAAAAAATTCTGACATGCAGACTGAAACATGCACTTTGAATACCAGCAGCAGACGTCCCTGGTGAGCAGTAGCTTTACTACAGTGATCTAATGTGCAACTAGAGTGCTAACATTCAGAATTTATGGCAAATGTGTGACACATCTGAATGCCTTCTTGATGGAACCAAAGTAAACAAGCATTGAAAATGCAATAGATCTCGCCCTCGTTTAAGTTAAAGCCATTCTGTTTGTAATGAGGTGGCTTTTTAGCTTTGCTTTTATTAGTGTTTTTTCAACTTTCATGTAAATAACGCACCGTTTTCACCAAATCGACTTTGCCCAAGCACACCCTTCCCTTCAGCCAACAAATCCCAAAAATTCGGCACACCTGCCGATCCACACTCCCTACAGCTCACCCAAGCCCCGTCCCTCTAGCGCAACTGGAACACCCCAAATTCACCTTCTCCATGCGCACCAAAAACTCCCATTGAATAACATGGCAATTCGCTACTCCGCACAAAAATTGCTCTTTAAAGCACTTCCACTGCTCCGATCCGCTTCAAACTTGGCTGGACACTAGTTCCAGCGATTTCCTAACATCTCACCAAAATTCAGCCCAATCCATCCACTGGAACGGGGACGAATTTCAACCCGAATACGCGCCCCTCGCAAACACAAAAAAAAGCCATAAAACGGCCAAATCTCGACCAAAAACCGCCAAAATCCCTCAAAACCTTGCCAACACCAATACGCACGAAACTGAACCGGCCCCTCAGCCCTAGGCTCTGGGAACCCTACTTAATTGACCCAAAAGCCCTAAAAAAGCACCATAATACACACAAAAACGCCCTAACAACCCTAAAATGCATATAAGTATATGTATGCATGCATTTATGTTTGTATTTATATAGATATACAGATGATATATGTTTATATATGTATGTATATATATATATTCACTGAAAAAACCATAGGTTATAGACCATATATAGTTAGGAATTAGCATTTACAAAACCTTGAAAATTCACTGAAAAAACCATAGGTTATAGACCATATATAGTTAGGAATTCGCATTTACAAAACCTTATTTTACTCACACAAAACCATTGAAATTCCATATATAGTTAGTTGCACTAACTATATATCGCGCACCCGCAATCCACTGCTGATGATGTCACATATTACATCATTCATGACATGGTCAGTGACATCACTGATGACATCACTGATGACATCTCAAATGACATCACTGATGACATCACTGATGACAACATCCAGTGACTGTATGTTTCTGTAAAGTTAAAATATGTCTTAAATATTGAAGAATGACTGGATGTATAAGTGTCTGGATGAAGGATTTAGTAGGTGCATGACTGACTGTATGAGTGAGTGATTAAATGTGTCTCACTGAGTGCATGGGTTAGTGACTAAACTGTCTTAATTTGTGCATCATTATGTCTGTTGTTCTGTAAACTGTTGCATGTGTTGATAAGTAGCTATATGAGTAACTATATGGGTTATTGATTGGTTGCCCAAGTATTTGTATGGGAGACTGAGTGTGTGTGTGGGTGGCTGGGAGGTGTATGACTCTGTGCATAGATGTGTGAGCAGTTGATTCACTAGATGTATGGTTTCAAAAGTGCATGTGGAAACAGCTGTATGGGAGGTTGACTGTGTGCATGAGTGTATTGGTGAGTGAATGGATATCTCAGTGCTACATGTCAAAGTAAGTACATATGTAAAACACAGTACATGTGAGAGTTGACATATATAAATAACTGTGCATAAGAGCCAGTGAATGTGTGAGTGGCTGTATGGATCATTGTGAACTTGTATCAGGGATTGTATAAGAGAGTAAATATGTGTTAGTATATGTTTGAATAAGTAAAGTTTGTATAACTGTATAGTTGTGGAAATGGAGGTGTGATTGATTCTTTGCATGACTGACTAGGTGTGTGAGTAACTCCATGGATGAGTGACAGTCTGTGAGTGTCTGTTTACACTGATTGTATCTAAGGTTATATTAGAGTCTGAAGAGGTTCATCCTATTATCACATGAATGATATCATCAGTGATGTGATCAGTAATGTCAAATGAGATGTCATCAGTGATGTCATCAGTGATGTCATTTGAGATGTCATCAGTGATGTCATTTGAGATGTCATCAGTGATGTCATCAGTGATGTCACTGACCATGTCATGAATGATGTAATATGTGACATCATCAGCAGTGGATTGCGGGTGCGCGATATATAGTTAGTGCAACTAACTATATATGGAATTTCAATGGTTTTGTGTGAGTAAAATAAGGTTTTGTAAATGCGAATTCCTAACTATATATGGTCTATAACCTATGGTTTTTTCAGTGAATATATATATATATATATATATATATATATATATATATATATATTGCTATGCATGGTAAAGGTATCTGAATGGAAAAGGCATGTGTGGTAAAGGCATGTGCTGTATCGTCATAAAATCCACCTGCAATGGAATTTGGTAGTCCTTTAAGGGCTAACTTCTGATTGTAAAAGCCCCTATGGTAAAAACTCTATGGTAAAGAGCCTTCAGGGGAGAGCTTATGACACAGTGGAATGTTTATATTCTAATGCATAGTCATCGTAGGTTCCACAGAGATTTTGAGCCTATATATCAATGGAATAATTTTGGTTCAGTTATCAAAAACTTCAGAACACCTATTGAGAGCCTAGGTAAAAGAGTGATGCAATTATTTAGAGTGTGGTGGGTGATCCATCAAGCAAGGGGACGACTGAGTGCTCACATCTGCAAACACTGCAGCAAACTGCCTGCCAAAAAGAGCTCTAAACAGACACAATTTAAGGCATAGGCAAAGTGGCCAATTGTTCAGGGTTCCTACCTTCAAAGGGGGCCCTGGGAGGGTGACATTTTTCTCCATTTCACCTCTGTGTCATTCTGGATCTCACCCCTTAATACAAAATTGATGTTTACCTGTCATCACAGGACTTGGATCAGCAAACAATAGATAGTAAAATTCAAATTTGTTCTAAATAGGGGCCTAAAAAATATTTATTTTGCCAGGGCTCCCAAAATCCATAAGATGATACTGGCTCTATGTGATTGGCCGAGGGAGAGCACATGAATGCATATGTATACACTTTTTTAAAACACATTTATAAGTCAGCAACCCAGACATAGCAAATCCATGATAATGACATCTAAGCCGAATATGTTCTTTCCTCATAGGTGCTAAAAAGATTTCTATAGACACGCTTTACATTCTTTTATCAACGTTAACTTGTCGTTAGGAAATTAAAGTCAGGTACAATAACAACATAAATAAATTGTGTTTCACTTCATGGTCTGCAAAAGCTATTACTTCTTTTTACTACTAATAGCAAAGTGAACAATGAAGCTGAAATCTACTTGAAAATCACTGCAGGGAAGTTCTGACTGACATTAAATAGAGTTACAGCATACAGGAGGTTAATAAAATCAGCTGACCCTATCCGTGTTTCTATTTTACTGCATAAATTGTGATTCAGGATATACTACGAAAACGATACAAGTAAATTGAAAATCACAGCAGGTGGAAACAGCAAAAAAAACATATGTTAGTTCCAGTGCCCACATCATTAAGTGAAGTATTTTATCTTGTAGTCAAATGCGGATAAAACATCCTGCCTCAGTTTTAGCTGAATATTCAGATTCAATGAGTCTGAATAGACCAACCATTGACGTTAATCAAAATGGATATTTTTTTTTTCCGAACATTGTTTGCAGCATATATAAAGCCAAGCCACATCCGAAAATAGATGCATTCGTTTGCAATAAGATGTATGGCCAGAACCGAGCTATTTTTCGAGCCGTCACGCATTTCACCATGCAAGCTTGCCAGTGAGAAGCCAGGCTCACTCTAGGGCCTACCTACACCTTCCTTCCCCCTGAAAACTATTAAAAAAACGATTTGTTTACAGCACAATTGACCAGCAATGTTGGCTAAATGATGGGCTTTAAAGGCAGGTCGGAATGAGTAAGACTGAAAAATGTTCCAATACTTGGTCTACAAAACTAACCATGAGCAATATTTCTTCAAAGACGAACATAATAATAATAATAATAATAATAAAGGGGCTTGTAAAGTGCATGGTGACGCCATCCCGGCGTGTCCCCGCGCTGTGGAGAAAAGTCAGGGCCAGGAGAAGAAATTAAAGGGAAAACAGATGGGTTTTCAGACGTTTTCTGAAAGTGGTCTCTGAATCCGCTAGTCTGATGCTCATGGGGAGAGAGTTCCATTCTTTGGCGGCCATTACACGAAAAGAGCAACCACCCATTCTGGCTTTCTTGATGCGGGGAATTTTAAGCAGTCCAGTTCTCCCAGAGCGGAGAGTTCTGTTAGGCTCGTAGGGGATAGCCAGATCAGTCATGTAGGGGGGAGCTTTGTGTGAGATGATCCTGTAGCACATTAGAAGTGCTTTAAATAGGACTCTCTTTTTTATGGGAAGCCAGTGCAGAGTGGCTAGGGCAGGTTTGGAGGCTGCTCTTTTTGGGAGTCTAAGGACTAGGCGTGCTGCCGTATTTTGGAGTACTTGGAGTCTCCTGATGTTTTTTTGCGTTGTTCCGAGCAGAAGCACATTGCCAGAGTCTATCCTCGAGGTCACTAGAGCTTGGGTCATAGTGCGCCTGGCTTCAAGAGGGAGGAGGTCTAGGGTACGGTTCAGGGTCTTCATAACCCCGAAGCATTTCCCTACCAGTTTGTGCACATGGCTGTCATAGGAGAGTCTGGGATCAACCCAGATCCCCAGGTTCTTGGCTGCTTTACAGGGAGTGGGTAACGGCCCCAGACATGATGGCCACCACTCCTTGGTCCAGCTCGTATCCCTGCCTCCAATTACCAGAACCTCCGTTTTTGAACCATTTAGCTTCAGGCAGTGCTGGGTCATCCATCCTGCCAGAGCCTGCATGCAGGTTTTAAAGTTGTCTGCAGCAATGGAGGGGGCTTGGGACAGGGAGATGAGAAGTTGGGTATCGTCGGCATATGAAACTAATTCAATGCCGAACGATTGAACCACTTCAGCCAGTGGGGCCATGTAAAGATTGAACAGGGTGGGGCTCAGGGCAGAGCCCTGAGGTACCCCCTGTTCTAAGGCTATGCTATCAGAGAGGTACATGCCTCTCTGAACCTGGAAGCAGCGGTTGGTGAGGAAAGCTTTCAGCCAGCCCAGTGCTTCCTGGGTGACCCCAGCTTTGTTCAGACACTGCAGCAAGATGGAATGTGCCACAGTGTCGAACGCGGCACTAAGGTCCAGCATAATCAATGCCATGGTCTGGCCCTCATCAGCGCCAGCCCGTAAGGTTTCGGTCGCTCTCAGAAGGGCGGTTTCAGTAGAATATCCTGACCTAAACCCTGATTGAGAATTGTGGAAGGCATTATTAGACTCTAGATGGGCCATGAGTTGGCTGTTAGCTATTTTTTCGGCCACCTTCGCCAGATATGGTAGCAGCGAGATGGGCCGCAGGTTCTCTAGGATGTCCTGACTGATGTTCGGTTTTTTCTTTATCAGAAGTACAATGGCTTTCTTCCACTCCGCAGGGAGGGTGGCCGTAGAAAAGGAGAGTTGGAGAATGTGTCTAAAGTGTGGTTCTAAAACTTTAAGGCTAGCTGCTAGTATCTTGGGAGGGGCAGGATCCCGAGGGGAGCCTGATTTGATGCTTTTACAGATACTTGTTAAAATCGTGGTAGGAGGGACTGAGAAGTAATTTAGGCATGTCTTAGCATGAGTGATCTCCAAGTTCTCAGTAAAATCAGAGCCAGAGGGCACATCATTAAAGAAGTTTGCGTAGATGTTGGTGATTTTACTGGCAAAGTATTTAGCAATATTATTGCACGTTTCAACAGAGTCATTCTGGGCAGTGCTCTCATTAGTTACCACAGAGATTTCTTTAAAAATTTTAAAGAGCTCCTTAGAGGAGTTCTCAGCCTCTCCAATGCGGGTCTTATAATGAAGTGCTTTAGCGGAGCGAATTAGTTTGTAGTAGCTCGCTTGCGCTTTTTTATAATGGTTTTTAGCTGTGGGGCAGAAGTTGGTGCGCCATTTGTGTTCCAGTTTTTTGCATGCAGATTTTGCAACCTGAAGTTCTGATGTAAACCACGGGGAGGGTTTTCTCATTTTCTTGTTAATTACTGACCTACGAATGGGAGCGGTATTGTCTAGGGCAGTTAGGACACAGTTCTTGAGGCATGAATAGGCGGTCTCACAATCGGACCCTCCAGGAGGTCCTGCCGCTTCAAGTTTGTCAATGAAAGTGTCTAAGTTAAAGTTTTTCCACTTTCGACTTTGGTAAATCTGCGTGCAATCGTTCCTTGTTTCAGACTCAGACACCCATATTTGTAAGGGAATGACAAAGTGGTCAGACCAGAGAACGGGTATTGGAGGAAGCGCTTCTACTCCATTCCAGTTACAAAAAATAGGGTCGAGCAGGTGACCTTGTCTGTGAGTAGGGTCCTGGTTTTTAAGATCTAGCTGCAAGGAAAGTAATTCTGCTTTTATGCAGGAGGCATCCTTGTCTAGGACATCGTCAAAATGGATGTTCATGTCGCCAAGCACCAAGAGTCTGGATTTCCTCAAGGCAAGATGTGCTGTAGCCTCTACTAGGCTAGCTGTAAAATCAAACAGTCTGCCTGGGGGTCTGTATATAAGAATACCTGATAGGGAGTGTTGAGGCCCCAGTGTGATAATGAATGAAGCTGCTTCGCAATGGTCAATTGTTAGGGGAGATAAGGAGCATTCCAGTGGGGCTCTAACAGCGATAGCTATTCCTCCGCCCCTACCATCCTGCCTGTCAAGCCTGGCGAGTGAATAGCCAGGAGGCAACGCCTCTATGATGTCTGGGTCAGAGTGTTCGCCAAGCCAGGTTTCAGTTAATAGCAAAATATCGAGTGCTTCATCCTCGAGTAGATGATAAACTTGGATGCAGTGTTTACTGAGAGATCTACAGTTAAGCAGTGCTGCTTTTATCAGGTTTTTAGGGGGGTCTTTAATAGAGCCAGTTTCAGGAATAAAAGGGCACATAGAGCAGTTGTGTAATGATAGAGCCTTCATAGAGTGTAAACATGGTAGAGTTATAGCAGGACGGAGATTCAACAGAGTTTGTTTATCATACCGCATGTGAAGGGGCTTTGGTTGACCAGGGTGTATGGCCCCGCGCCCCGTCCAGTCGCGGACGGGCGCAGACGGGCTTGACTTTGGCTCGACTTCGGCGCGCTTCCGACGCGCCCGCTGCACGCGTCCGCTGCGCGGTCGCTGGCCAACACAGATTTATAGGCAGTAGGGGCAACTAGAACGCTGACCTGGCCGCCCGAGCCCGGAAGTGCTAGGCTCCTCCTCACCCTCCGCAAACAAACGCCCAGAAATGGACGCGGCGGACCGGGGCGGGAGTCGGCAAGGATGTGAGTAACAAGAAATTAATTATGCACACAAAACATTTAAAATTAGCCTTATGCGTGTGCCTATAAATTGATTATGTGCCAGATACAACAAACTGAATTCTAGGCTGCCAAATATGTGTGGGGAGCTCATCAGACGGGTAAACGAACTTTGGCTTATGGTGGCTCCAGTCATTTTTCTGCACCCCAAGCACATGGATCAGTCCATGGTCTGGGGTACTGTTTAGGGCTGTGAGCGCATGGAACCTAGGATGAAGGGGTCAGCAAGGGGCAGTTGTGGGTGGGAGGTTCAGAGAAGAGTTTACTTAAACTACAGACCCATGTGTGATGGGCTAAAGGAGACAGTTTGCTTCTTTATAAAGAGTTCATCGCCTTTGGGGTAAAATGGGCTTCATCCTAACATGGGCCTGCAATCCAACACTACTACTTTGTCTGACAAGTTGGGGTTGCATACATTTGAAACTGTGGGGTCCAAACCCCCATTTCATCTGGGTTGAAAACTGCTCTAGAATTTGAGACAAGTTCATACTGGTCCTCTGCAGTACTTCCATGATTTCAACTTGGAAGGAGAAGGTTTTTCTGCTCCTGTCTCCTACTGGTATTATGCATGAATGAAACCTTCTGTAAACTTATGCATGTGCATCCAGTCTAACACCTTATTGCACGATACTTGTTTTTTCAGTCAGAAGAAACAAGGTAAGGGTGTAGGGGAAGATGGAGCTCCTACCATCCCAGACATCCTCTGACACTCGGTCCAATATCCATAGCACCCAATGCCAACTGGGGAGAGGATGTGGCCAAACAGCTAGGGCAGTCAGTCTCAAATCTGGGGAACAGGGTTCGAGTCTCAGCAATGATGCTCAACATCCTGTGATTCTGGGCAAATCACTTAATCTCCCCATGCCTAACAAAAATGAATGTGTCCTTGTGTAACGTAACTGTTGCTCATGTAAAGCGCTCTGATACCTGATACCTTAGGGTCAAGTTTGCGCTATATAAATTTCTTGAAAAATAATCGTACAAATAAAATCCCAATATATAAGCTTACCCACCCGCCCCAGTCTCAACGTGGTCCACAGCTGTGCTATTCCCTCATTCCACTCTTGTCAAGGACTGCAGAGGTCCAGGAGGATTCATCACCAACTTCAATGCATTGTGCTGCCATGCACATTGAGTCAATGTAAAAACCTGTCAAGCCACACTACTAGGATACCACTGAGTACATATCAAGCTGTTTACCACCACCAGTAACTGCAATTAGGGGAAGGATTGTATTAGTCTGGTGGTCTACACTGTACATGGCATGCAACCCTTCACATCCAAGCTGTTTCTGTCTCTGCTCACATCTGTTCCTGTCTAGACACAGTCCTGACAGTTTTACACAGATTGTCTGGATGGTTTCTCCATCTCATCTAACCATAATAAATCATATGTAGGCACCATTCAACTTCAAATACTAGACAGCAATGAGCAAATTCAAGTATACTCATAGAGAATAGAGAGGAACTGGTTAATAGTGCACAGTAAAGGGCTCTTATCATTATTATTTTATTAATTCATGAAAAAAGAAGGGCAGCAAAATAAATTACCTAGAAGGGTAGGTAAATCTTAAACGAGTGGAGCGATGTTGGAATATCGTGAAATAATTAGGGCTTAGCATTGTCAAGCCTTGCGAGGATTTTTATAATAGGCACTTTGTACCTTAAAGCTTTGCTTGTGGTAGGTTCGCTCGGTAACGCTAGGTGTCAACAATAAACTGACTAGGTTGCTCTGTGTGCTACACATTACGAATGGTTAGACCTATTCATAGTGTATATCAAGTTAATAACAAACAGAATAAATGGGAAGAGGAAATTGTAGGCGAATTCTTTCAACAATACATGCACTTTAAGTGTAGGTTTTTACACGTTTTAATTAGATCAGTTGAGTGTTCTTATTGTGGGACTAACTCATATTTTAATCGTGTCTTTTAAAAAAAATCTTTTCCAATGGTAATACTTTTGAAATGTGTATAAATGTCTTATATTCTAACTTTTTCTTAACAGAACAATACATTTTTTCATTCATTTGTTCATTCATAGAGAACACACATTTCCAAAATCGTGTAAGAACAAGGGCAGCCTTCTTAGATGAGGGCCTCTCCACTTTCTATTATCTACATACTATTTGATCAGAAATTAACTTGACTATAATGTCTGCTTCAGATATGTATCACAACACAAACAGCACTTACCTCAGGATGGTGGCACAAATGTTTCACATTATAGATTCCTAGGTATCCAGCACATTCACTACAAGATGAGCCTGAGGTAGCCCTAAATGATCAGCCTGTCTTGCAGAACTTGGCACTCATCTCCCAAAGTATTCCTGTCAAGCACCTACTCTGAAACTTGAACCTTTGTCTTTTAATTTAGAATGTTATTATTTTTGTAATTTCTATTTGAACTCTAACCCCTTCTGTGTACACCAGACCCCTTTAAACCACACAAATTTCTCATAGGGTCTAGCGAACATCTTTGCAACGTGCCAGGGACAGACTAATTTGCATGTAGCCAGGTTCTGAGCTGGGATGGTGCAGTGAGCTAAAAAACGGTGATGGATCAAGCCCTGATCTTTGGACTGGGTAAGAGTGGTCTGCTTAATTCAGACACTCTGTTCATCACCACCCCCTTTTCTGAATCATTTTTGGCCACTATAGGTGTGGCAGGGTATATTCAGACATGAGTCCCTTGCTCACTGCACCATCAGGATTCAAGCAAGCCGGGCTGACGACGGCTGAAATGCCAGAAACCGGTCCCCGGAAGCTTGTCTCCTTTCCAGTGAAGAATTGGCTTGGTAGTCTGGTCTGCCCTGTTCCCATGATGCACTGGGCCAGGGACAGACTAATTTGCATGTAGCCAGGTTCTGAGCTGGGATGGTGCAGTGAGCTAAAAAACGGTGATGGATCAAGCCCTGATCTTTGGACTGGGTAAGAGTGGTCTCCTTAATGCAGACACTCTGTTCATCACCACCCCCTTTTCTGAATCGTATTTACAATGTGAAGCATCTAGGGAGATGCGTCACCTTGTAAAGCCCTGTGCCACATTATACCTGCATCGGGTATAGTGATTGCTGGGTGGGCATGCCCATGCAAAAAGCCATGTAGAACTGACATTTTACTGCGAAACTACACCTTCACTACGTAAAAATCCCTACACCTGCTCAGAGCAGGCGTAAGGAATGACACAAGGCTTTTTGAATGGGACTCACCTATCTATTGTGGTGCATTGCTGGAGCTGCGTCACTTTCATGAACAACTCTAGCAATGCGTCACTTTCGGGCCAACAGATGCATCAGAATTTCTGACGCATCTGTCAAACGTTTCACAATGGTGCGCTGTATTGAAAATCACATCCATGGTGGCACAAGGGTTTTGTATGGAGTCGCAGGGGAACTGACGCATCTAGACAGATGCGTCAGTTTCTTGTAAATATCCCCAATTGCCTCTCAGTTAAGGATTTTTGTGCAGAGCTACCCAGGGTTATTCAAAGGTTAAGTTAGTAACTTCTTGTGACTCACCCTACAAGGGATTGTGACTATTACATGACCAGGGCTCACACCCCTTTCCATCGAAAACTCAATTTCTCACAATCATCACTATCCAAGCCAATGTCAGGAGTCAGTTGACCTTCGAAGATCCATGTTGTAAAAAACACACTGAGCCTTGCTTTATAAACTTCTTCTACCTCCTGTACACCACACCACCCTACAACACTATACATCCCAGGCCCCTCACCAAACTCCAGACCCCAACCGCATTCACTATCACTATTCAGCACAACTGTACTGTCTAGTCCCACCAGTAGTCCACTGATCATCCCCAGCAATGCAGCAATGTAGAACGATTTCACTTTTACTACAATCCAATTGCACTGCTCTTGCCCACTCCACTCTCATAGAATCGCTCACAGCGTAAGCTATGCCTTGCCCAAATCCCACTGCTCCAGTTGACATTCGCTCAGCTCGAGCTCCAACTCTCAACGGGATGCCATTTTTGACATATTTTTATTGCTTTTTTTAGCAATCTTATCAGCCTGTTAGAGTTACCAGATGGCAGCTTCCTTTCACACAATTCTGATTTTTTGGGGGGCTGGCAAAGAGCCATTTGGAGATAGCACAATACTTTTCCTTGAGCTGGACAACACAATCCTACTGAAGAATAGAAAGGTAAGTAAGTCAGAAAGGTGTCAGCAGCCAACAGGAGAGTTGCCTTGCAGTGTAGTTCCTGTTACCACTTTTACATCCCTTGAGCACATAGTGGCCTGCTGCAGGATTAATCTCAATGTTGGTTTCATCTCAGTCATTCTCTAAACAGATGTTACCTTACCTTCCTTGAAGTATTTCTTGATTTTACTCTCTACCTGCAGACCAAGGATAACACATTTTTTATCCTGGGAAACTTACATTTATTAGCAGATAGGCCTGATGCCAAATCTGCTATTGACCTCCTTGAAAACATACGTACCCTCAGCATCAATAAATTATTCACTGACTCATTACACACCTCTGTGCACAAGCTAGAACTTAAGTTTCCACATGACATCAATATTTCCAATCTAATCTTAATTATGGCCAGACTAGTCTTTTGTTTCCATTAACCTTAATAACCTCGTCTATACACCTGATGCCAGCACAAAAGGTCACCTTCCCCTTCACAATAGGCATTTCTGAATTATAAATATAGAAGTGTTAGAACCGGCAGGTAGAGGATCCATAATCAACCCTCCTCATCAACTGGCTCAGATCACTTCATGACAACCTCTACTTCGGCACATAATCTGAACTTGGCATTCTTGCTCTTACCAAAAACAGAAAACATAAAGTGGGCCTCTAGCACATCCATTAATGTTCAATGGAAAAAGTATTGAATTGAATTGTGTTAACTAAAACTTTGAACTGCAACAGTGTAAGTCACAGACTGTAAAGGACAACATCTACTTAAAAAAATGCAGAAGAGACTTTCCTAAAACTGTTCATAGACTCAAATAAGGCTTATTTTGTTAAGCACTTACTTGAGTCAGGCAATCGAATGAAGGAAATCTTCAACAGTCACCAGCAACTGGTCAGCCTAAATGGCTTAAAAGTAGCACATACATGTTGTACAGTACTGAACGGTGTGGTAATCTAGTGCACTGGCCTTCAGGACTCACAAAGAGCTCGAGAGAGCATGTTTTATTCTCGTGTGCATGCTGGTCAGCATACCAGAGTAGCAAGGGGGTGCCATGGTCTACAACAACTACAGTTTGAATACTATACGATCCTTGTTAAGCAAACAAATAATGTATTCCTACTAGAATACTAAGGCAATAATGAGTCATATTACCAAGCAATAGCGATAATTATCGCTATTGCTTGATTAGAGACAAAAATTTACTGCAGAGCTGCAGTGATTTTTACCACAAATAAACCTTGGTATTACCAAGGTTTATCGCAAATGCGATAAAAATCGCCGCAATGCATGAATATCGCTGAAAAGTCAGCGATATTCATGCGTTACCGAGCTAATGCTCTTAGCCATGTTATCCACCTCCCATTGGATAACATGGCTAAGAACTGCTCAGGGCAGGTGTTAGCTTTTGGAGATATTCGCGCTTAGCGTGAATATCTCCAAAAGTTGGTAATAGGAGATAGCGATGTTAGCGACTGTTTTCAGTCACTAACATCTTGGTACGCCCACTTTGCATGTCATTAGTGATAATTTATCACTAATGACATGCAAAGTGGGGCCCAAGATGGTCGCTATCTCCTACTAGCTATCGCTAACTGGTGTTAGCGACAGCTAGGTAATAGGGAGATAATTTTATCGCCGCTTCCTTGGCTTTTAAAGCCAAAAAAGCGGAGATAAACCCCCTTGATAATATGCCCCCTTGTTCCCGAACCACTGATCGACTATCATCTAACTAACATTCTATATAGTTATCACTTTCTGGCCTCCTCAAGATGCTGAAGTTACCTGCCAAGTAATGTTGTGGAATATTGTTGTATTTTCCCAACATGCATTATATTCTGGTATTTGTGAATTTGTCACTCAGTATACGATAATTATGCTACAAGAAACTTGGCTAAGTGAAACGTTTGATTTCTCAATATTATACTTTCACGATTGAATTTATTGCCTTTGGTAGAGTTTATCATAGTGTTGGGCTGATGATTGCAAGCGCTAACTACAAGACTGGTGAAAAAATATTGATGAAGTGTATAGGTCTACCTCCACATTTGCCTTTAATGACAAAACCCCTCGAGTCTGAAAGGCTTCAATTCTGTAATGATCAATTCAATCAATCAATGTATTTATTTGGTTATTCATAAATAATGATTCAAGTACAACATTAACAAGTACAGATGTGAAAATTAGTAAGAACTACAGGTTAACAAATCAAACAGTTGGAATTTTAAAAAAAATGGCTGGTGGAATTCTCAAAAAAATGGCTTGTTGTCACGCACAGCAGACGTAATATCCGACTTGTTAAAATATTGCAGAAGTACTCTACGGATCTGTTTTTTATGAAAAAACATGAGTTTTAAGAACAGGATTAAAAAGAGACAGTTAAAAAGCTTATGAAATATACAAAAGGATACTGTTGCAGCGTTGTTTCCGTTACCGGGTCCAAAGTCTATTATTAATCCTCTTAACTCTTATCTATCTCTGCTTCCTTGGCTTAGTGTCTCCTTCCTTTGGTAGTCCGATGGATCTCGCTCATTGCATTGAGAGGTGAAGAAAACTCAGGTCTTCACGTTGACCACCAATGAGGACCAGGAATTTGTAACTAACTTATTATAAGTTTGTACTCCAATTTAGATATATTACTCAGAACCATACTGTAAAGGTACAGGATGGCAGCAGGATGTCCGAATCTCCTTAAGAAATTTAAACAGGCTGGAATCACATAGACTAACAACCCTGCTACCTCTATCCAAAACAGAACCAACAGAATCTGATGTTCTGTGAACAATTTATGGCCATTTCTGCAATAAATTATTAAGTAAATATCCCAGGCACAGTCCCTGCGGAAAGAATGGTTATGTAATTTAAAAGGCGTAGACATTTAAAAAGTTTTAATTAAGGTTTATATTTATTAGCAATAATAACAAATGCATCAAACAACATTTAGAGAGCCCACTTAGGAGTCTCAAATGAGCCAATTACATGTGTAGTTCAAAACTACACTTTAAAACAGAGTTTAAAGGCAAAGTTCTCAAAGTCCATACTAAAGGATAGCTCATGAAAGGGGTCTTACAACTAGCAAGTTCAAAAGAAGTCTAGGCAGGACATTACCATATATGGTTTGGTTAGGAGTCCAATGAAAGTCCACTAAGCAAGAGGTTCCTACTGTTTGCTAGGGCAAGAAGGAGTTCGCAAAGTTCTCAGCGTAAGTAAGGGTCTGGTCAAAAAGTCAACTGGCCGAACAGTTAACCAGAAGTCTCTCTTATAGTTCATCAGTCTAGATATCCCACCCACTGTGTTACACCATCATCGACAGACATTCATGAGGTAATCTTCCTCTAAGGAGGTGAGAAATTGGTAACAGTAAAGAATTTTCCCACATCAAGCATGGGCAAACAACTATCTGTCTCAGGCACACAGTTTAAATCACAAAAGCTCATTCATTGCTGGGACCTTCTTTCGTACTAGTCGCAAATGTCCAGTCCTCATAGGAGTATCAATATTTTATTACGATATGTATCAATTCCTCTTGTTTCTCTTGGAAGAGTACAAGAGTGTTACATGATTGAGAGCTGAAATGAAAAACATTATCAAAAAACATCACGAGGAACTGAGGGCCTAAATAACAACGTCTACTTACTAAAAAAGCAATATGGCATAATCGGTGTACAATGATATCTTAAATATGAGCATGTGTACATTCATTAATACATTGTCACAGATTGACTCATGAAATTGTTCAATAGCAAGAACAGAGTTTTACTACATTGCAAAACATAGACATGCACCATATGTGCATACATTTAAGGGTTGTTTCGTTTAAAGATATTTGAGATTCTACTCATATAAAGATCACAACAGGAATGTTTAAGCTTTCTATCTACCTGAATAACAGTTTTGAACCAACTTTTCAAAGAGACTAATGGGCAGATGTATGAAGATTGCATTTTGCAATTCCCAAATTGCGAGTCACAAGGATTCGCAAATAGGCAATCGCAAACTACAATGTATGAAGGTGTATTGTACATCTTTTGCGATTCCTGGGGGATGCAAATGACCTACTTAATGAATAATAATGAGGTAGGATACAATCTATGACCCCCTAGGAATTGCAAAAATCATGGTGCTGGTTGGCTGCTGAGAGCCCTGTCTTGCCAAGTGGTGCCCAATCTTGTTCCTGAGCCCTTGGATGTAGAACCTGGTGATCTGAAGAGAAAATCAATACATCAACTCTCTTCGGCCATTTTCTGAACGCAGCACCGCCTTGCGGCGAAAGAGTCTGTAGTGTAGTTCCTATATTCCCAATAGGCTCTGTGCATTGGAATAACATAAAAGGTAGTTTAGACGTAGGACTGAGGTCGACTAGGTCTCTACTGAATATGTTAGACTTAATTAGGTATGCCAGCTAGCTCAGAGGTCACTAGAAACTTTCTCGAATGAAAAGGAAGGAGTTACATTTCCTGATTAGACAAGAAGGGATTCGTTTCTGACAACCTCATAAACATGACCACTTTGCTCCCTCCAGAATAAGGAGTATATCTCCAGAGTCGAGTGAAAACAATAGATATTATTTCCCTCAGTCAATCGTGCATGCTTAGTTTCACCAGAGTGTAGAGAAATAGAGAGACGGGCGTTTTCAATAAAAGTTGGTTTTTATTGAGCAGTCTTCTTTCTCATGCATGAGAAATGAATTGCCATAATTGCAATACTTATCATAAATTAAAGTACAGTAAAAGGAGTATTATGAAATAATACTGTAAAAGCATTGATATGGTTTCTGAGCCATATGATACTTAAAACGGATAAAATATATACAATTACATACAATGATAAAAGTTGACTAAACATACTCAACTGGTGCTTCTAAAATACGCCTATCCCAGTGTACCTAACCTAAGCCTAGTACGTGGGAAGGAGTAAGTGAACTGCAGTTTAAGTTAAGTTAGTTTTGCCAAGAATCTGAATCAAGAATTCTCTAAGGATCTAATCAGCTCCGTACCTTGGTTTTAGAATGAAGGAGGTCTTGTATCTCTTTCTCAGGACTCGATCTCCCAGCAACCCGCGAGGGTGACTGGAAACACTGGAGCTGGATTTCTTGGCAGGAGAAAAGACAGCGTCTCTCTCAGTGCGTCAAATGGGAGGGTCGGCTTCCTTCGGCACTCGCATCAGCTGGGCTTTGGGTAAGTAGATAGCAGCTCTGCTCCAAACCACAGTGTGTTGCTTAAGGCAAATGCTGGTATATTTATACCTGGAAGGTGCCGTGTTTGACGTACGGTTGGACATAAGACGTCACTAAGAACTGGCAGTTCTTTCAGGACTCTCAGGAGTTCTAGGATAAATCAAAACAAAAGCAGGGGGAATTCCCGGGCTGCTGGAGGTTTTTTTTTTTTAAAGAACGCGTTGTACTTTCTAGGAGTCTAGGGAAGTAGCCTTGCGTATTTGGACTGCATTGGCTATGACTAAATATGGATATGATTCTTATGCCTTTATAAGGATATGATTTGTTATAACCACAAAAGGGCATAAATCGTGAATTTTTAATTAGGGTCCTAGATACGTTCACAACACCCACTCCACGTATAATGTCCATCATTACTAAATACTAAGCAATATATAAACATATAAGTATGCATGTGTTTTCCAGCCCACCCCAAAATACATCAAATGCATTTGAAATGGTATAGATACACGAAAATTAGTATTATACTGTACGCTTTCAAGCAGTGGTATCATTCAGATAAAACATTTTTGTACTGCATTATAATCTTCACTGAATGAATCACGAAAATTACATTTATGAACTGGCTCTTAATACATAAGAAAAAGTCGAGACCATTTCATCACATATTCATACAAGATTGTAAATGTGCTAGAGGCTGATTCAAAATATTGTCTCTAGAGTTTCTAAAAATAGAAGTTCTGTTCTCTAAGAATAGTTCTACATTAAGCAGAGTACCTTGAGCCAAAAAAAAGGTAAATATTTTGGAAGTTGGGAAAAAATTATTTCGCTTTCATGGGATAAAATAGTTCCAAATGATTTCAGTAGTGTTGTTTATAAAAACTGAAGGCCGAATTCAGAGTTCAGGGAACGTTGTGTGCTCGCTATTTCAAATATTATTCTTGTTGTTAGGGGAGAACATTACTTCAGATAGACCGGCAAAAAATGTGTCTTCAACAGTAGGTGAAAGTTGGGCCAACTTCGAAAAAGTTGAAATAGTTTAATATGCGATGCATTGCCATCATTGGTGTTTAGATCAGCAATGGTCATGGGAGGTTGTACCTGTGTGGTGCCGCTTTCATCTCGTACTTCACCGCCACCTAATCGTAATGGTGAAGTCTCAACGAATGCCGTCATTAGATTAGGTAGCCGCTGGGGACAACTCGTTGCATGAGCCGTTACCTGACCGAACAAAGCATCGATATCCATTGGTACTGCTGATGGTAGTGTAAGACAGAGGTCCAACACGCATTCTTCTCCGCACAGCAGACATCGAAGCACAGGTAAGATGCAATCTTGCCAGATTGGTCTGAATGAAAGAAACCAGGTAGTATTCAGATCTCTTAGCTGGGCCAATCCGAGGACTTTAGTGATACGTTCTCGGTATCGTATTGCTAGGATCATTTCTTCCATCGTAGCCTGAGTTTTGTCTGTGACTTGGCTTGCCATATCAGAGCAGAAGGAACAAAAATAAAATTCCTGCTACGAGTCCTAAAATAAGAGGCATGCCACCGAATAGAGAATGCACAAAATTCGGGAAGATGCCCAGAACTGCTTCAAAGGGTGCTAACAGTCGCGAAATAATTGTCTTAAATACATGTGCGATGCCACTGGTATCTGACATGTTTAAGATTTGGCTTAACATTTCTACGAAATGCACGGGGCAATTTGTCGATAATAGGGTATGTATCTCTGCCGCTGTCCTTGCAACTTGCAGGTCATACATCTCTTTGGACGAGGTTAAAGGCACAGTTGTTTGTAAAAGAATAGACTTCATTCTGCTTAAAGTATCAATTCGAATAGAAGAGATATTCACAAAAGGCCATATTGCTGCCTCCATGTCTGGATTGCTGTTTGGATACAATACTTGCATACAACAAATGACCCTGGAAGCAACGCTCACGAGATAGGCTTTTCCTGGCATCATGCCACAACAGCTGTGGTCACTTATTATAACGTAGCTACCGTTGGAAAGTTGTCTGAAAAAGGGCTCTATCTGTGTAGCAGGGGTGCCGTGCAGATGACATGAAAGGTTGTTTGATGAACCTTCGCAGGCTCCATGCAAGTTAATACCTTGACACAGAAGTCCACTGCTTAGTGAGTTTTTTACAATCGTTACCACTAAGAAATACCTCTTTTTTCCCTTCACTGTAACATCTATGTGTATAAGGTAAATTCCAGGTTGACTTGATGTATCCTTTACCCAACCTTTCATACAGGCCTGCTGGTATATACTATTGACAGTTTTGAAACTGAAAAGTTGTTATCGGGATTGTAATGGTGGCATGTATTATCCATTCAATGACAGGTCTTTCTGACATTGTTAATGGTAATCTTTCTAGTTTTCAATGCTCAGCACCGTATAATCGGCTCCTTTTTGTGACAAGATAGGAAATATTGACGTTGTGTTGATTAGACGCCATGGCACGTAGCCTGAACATATGGTTGGGATACCTATCACCCCCTCCCAACACACTCCCCAAGAATGGGAAAACGGAAACGGTTCTTGAGCTTTAGGAAGGCGGGAGGGAGTTACCCTCCCGGCCGTATTTATTAAAATATGAAACAAAATCAAAACATTAAAATAACAGTTTCATATCATGTACAATTTCATTTACACATTACGATGTTTCTTGGCTAACCTTAACACATCTCTAATACAAAGGTTCTCCTAGCCGATTCTAAAACATCCTGTAAATGCATTTCTCAAAATTCAAAATTGTACATCCTAACATTACGGGCCAACGGCAAGGTCGTAACCGGTGTCAGATCCCTAAACCAGAACTCCCCCCTCACTTGTGAGGGGCGGGCGCACAGAGGCCTGTCCCTCTGTGCCAACTTCCAATTTCCCTTGTCTTAACGGGGGCCCCCTATTTACTCGACGCCATCTTAGTGGTCGTCCGAGGACTCGTGTGAGGTGTCTAGAAGGTAGCGTAGACCCCCCTCCCACGTCACACTGCTTACCACATCTGCCGTCGCAGATGTCCTGGCCCCGGGAAATTACCAGGAGGGGCCCGTAGCCCCTCCTCCCCAGGGAGGGGCCTATGACCGCCTTCCCTTTCGGCGTCCCCATCCTTAGAGGGGACCGCCTCCCCGTTTGATGGGCCAATGGCCGCCTCCCCCCAGGCGCTCCCATCCATAATGGGTGACGCCCCCACCTCTAGGGATCTTCCAATTACTGCTCACCGATCATGACCTTACTGCCACAGGCCGGATAGTTGACCGGCTATCCGGCCCCCCACCAAAAGCTCCTACTTAAAGGTCATGGCTGCACAAACTCTTTAACCAAGCTACGAAGTCTCCTATGAGTAAGGCATTCCCCTCCCGGGACAAATGGACCCCATCCTCCAGATACATATGGTCCCCCCGAATACATCCATGAGGAATACAATGCAATTTACCTGTACGAAACAATCTACCAAGTTTGTTATTTATTTTCTTCACCGACTGATTTAAAGCTGACACAGAAATAGCCCCCGCCACACCTTCCGCGGAATCATATGTGACCATGCAATCGTGCACCCTGGAACCCTTCTCGCCAACCAACTTACTGTGGATAGGATTAACTCGAGAAGTACTCGTCGACTAGTGGACACCAAATAATTGCCCCCAAGATGCACTATGATTACAGATGGCGGTGACCTTGTCCGCCCTAACAATCCCTCCATAAAATTTTGAAACGGGTCAATACAGAGCCCGCCCCTTCCGTAGAAGGTCACCCTGTACCCGTATTCCCCAGCCATGTGAATCATGTCACCTGCTTTGAATACGTCCGCGGCGCGCCTCACGTATGAGTGGCCGACGACCCACACCACTCTTTTCTCAGTCGGTGATCTTTGACCGCTGGTCCCCAGGTGTCGGGTCAACTGCACAGTTCGCCCCGCAAAGCCTGCTCGCGAAACTGAAAACCAAACAGAAAACAAGAAGCGTGGGTGAATGACATTAGCTTCACAACATGTGCAACCGCACGTACCTCTTATAACAATTCGAGGACCAACGCCCCAACTGTTTCACTTTATCCACACTCAACCCCCTGGCTGTAGCCTCTGTAGCAGCACCTATCCGGAATGAGTGGGTCCCAAAATCGCCCGGGTTCAAGCCCTCTGCCGCGATTGCCATTGTTAACACCCGCTGAAACTGAAACCTGGTCAGTGGGGTGGCGTCGGTATGTCTCAGCAAGCTCCCCCCCCATGATGCCGCCCTTTGCGCTAAGTACTCCTCTACGCATTTCACTGGGCACATGGGGGACCCTAGCGTGCGCTGAACAACCACAATGTCTCCGATCGCTCCCTGATCGGTCTTGGACTTGGTTATAGTGATTACCATCGTGTCACCTTTAATCTGGATGTGTTCACGACACAGACCTCCCCCCGTATCCTGCTTGTTCCTTGCTACCAGTTCGCTTATTCGCATAGCCACATGGAATGCTAAGGCAAAAGCGGCCCGGAACAGCACTGTCTCTGACTGAGATGAACAAGTCGCAGGGAGTACGGCCATTAACTGGGACAACCTTGCTAGCCCTATCGGGCGCCTCTCGTCCTCTCTACGACCCTCAAGGCGTTGCCACCCGCGCAGCGCCTTCTTTACTAGAAAGGACGCTGTGGGGTCCTGAATGCCATGAGCCTGCGCCATGAACGCAATGGCGGCTCGGTGTCTATTGGCTGTTGCCACTGATCGACCTGCCTGATGCAATGACACTAGAAATTTCAGAACATACTCTTCCTGCCCCCAATGCTCCCCCCTAGCTGGACCCAAAAATGCCCAATAGGAACGGAATGCCCCTTCATATGCCTTCCTTGTCCTGGGGGATAGACTCTCTCCCACAAGGTTTTGTAATCCGGGGCACAGAGAGACCAGAGAACTTCGGGAAATGGTGCCGCCACCAAGTCCGCAGAGGGCAGATGGCCCCGGAAGGCCTGCATGTGGGAACGAGAGAGTGCATCAGCCGCCTGGTTCAGTACCCCAGGCACATGTTTTGCTCTAAAGTGGATGTTTAATTTCATACACAGCAGAACAATTTCTTTCATCAATCTCAATATCCATTTGCAGAGTGCTGCCTGATTATTGACACATTCTACCACGGTCATATTATCAGACCAGAATACCACAGTGCGATCACGAAACCCCTCCGGCCATGTCTTCAAGGCCACTAGAATAGGGAACAGTTCCAAAAACCCAATGTTACCTGTGAGCCCACTCTCGTGCAACCATGCCGGCCATGTTCGTGCCGACCAATGATTACCAAAGATGGCGCCAAAACCCACACTCCCTGCCGAGTCGGTCCACAATCCCAGCTCCTCGGAGGAAACCGCTGGTTTGTTCCACAGGACACGACCGTTGAAATCCGCCAGAAATGCCAACCATATGCGCATGTCCTGGCGAACCTCTGCCGAGAGTCTTGTGCGGTGATGCCCTTCCTTAAGGCCAACCATGGCTTGAGCAATAGAGCGAGAAAAGGGGCGAGCCATTGGTATCACTCTAAGGGCAAAATTAAGCTGACCCACAGCCTGCTGCAACTGATGCAATGTTACTTTTGTCTCGCCAATACATGTCTCAAGCGAGGCCTTAAATTTCAATACCTTCTCTTTAGGCAAACGGAAGCACCCCTCTTCAGAATCAAGCTCAATTCCAAGAAACTCGAGTGAAGTGGACGGCCCCACTGTCTTACCTGGTGCCAGTGGCACGCCAAATCTTTTCATGAGATCACAAAATTTACTCAAAGCCTGTGCACATTCCGTGTCCCCGGCTGCCCCCAGAAACAGAAAATCATCAAGGTAATGCATAACGTGCGTAAAGCCCGTAGCTCTGGTGAACGCCCATTGTAAGAAACTACTGAATTTCTCAAAATATGCACAAGAGATGGAGCAACCCATTGGCATACATTTATCCATGTAATAGCGTCCCTGGAACATAAAACCCAACAGACGCTGATCCTGTGTGTGTACCGGGAGCAACCGGAACGCTGACTCGATATCAGATTTTGCCATCAGCGCTCCGGGCCCCAGGCGATTCAACATGGCGACGGCCTCATCAAAGGAAGCGTACCGCACCGAACAAACTCCCGGGTCAATCGCATCATTCACGGAAAGACCCTTAGGAGCGGACAGATTATGTATCAATCGAAACTCACCTGGGTCCTTCTTGGGGACCACTCCCAACGGTGAACAAACAAAATTAGGAACAGGCGGGTTCGCATATGGACCCGCAACCCGATCCCGGGCCACCTCCTTTGAAATCTTTGCCTGTACTACAACCGTATTTTGTTGAACCGACAGTTGGTTTTTACACAGTGCTTCCCCCCGAAAATCCCCCGCCGGGATGCGGAAACCACATGAGAAACCGTCCCTCAACACCCCGGCCGAGACATGATCAGGGTATTCGTTCAGCCAGGGGATCATTGCCATGATGTCGATGGGAGTAGGTAGCAGCGCCCCTCGGCCGTCATTAGACCTGTTTGGCGCCACCTCTGCCCCCTGTATCGCCATTCTTGGCTCTGCATGAACTCTCGGGGTGTGAAGACTGTCCGCACCCTGCACACTCATGCCTGAACTTGCACGTCCCCTGTGGCCTAGTGCACTTGCCCCTGTTGAAGCTCCAACAGACCCCTTTCTTGCCCGAGTTCCCATTACTCTTTGTGTGCTGATCACTACCGGCGCCCGCTCGAAAGGGCACCGACGAGGAATGGCGGGAAGGCTCTGCCCCATTCCCGCCAAACGAAGACGGCTTTGTCGGGTTTGACCTGACCTGTTTCTGCCAGGAAATGGGGTCGAAACAATCCCACGTCAGGGATGAGTCATGCTCTTTGGCCTTACGAAATTTGTTATCATAACCCAACCATTGATCACCATCGTATGATTCATAAAACTCCATTATTCGTGTCTGGTAACAGGCCAATTCCTGTAACACCTCGGGCCTACATTCCCCCATGATTGCAGTGAACATCCCAAAAGCCCTGGCCCAATTAGCGATTGTCTCATCAACTCTGAAACCCGCCATCTTTGCTCGCCATACACTTGGATGCAACAGTTCTTTCTGATTTCTAACGTGTTCAATTTCATAATGATCAGTCAATAGCGAAAACATGTTCACGTATTTATCAGCCCATATCATTTCCTTTGTGGCCAACGGGATATGTTGCACCACCTTTTCCCTCCTAGAGGGCAACGACCCCTCCCCAGCCATTGGCAACAGCTTCTTACCCGAATCAGTAGCTGCACCCGTTGCTGCTGTTTTTCCAATGTCCGAAGATGGTTGTTCCGCGGGAACCTGCGGGGGAACAAAAGGACAAGGTGCCTTCGCAGCATCTCGCGATTGCCGCAACTGCTTCATTATTAGTTTGGCCTCTTCAGCCGTATCACCTGGAGCTATGGCACCCTCCTTATTCTTGCCCAACCATGCCGCCAACTGGGCGGCCAACTCAGGTGGCATATCCCCCTCGTTCACAGGCGTAACTACGACAGGGATCGGCTGCCCCGCGTCCGGAATCGGAACTGGGGCCTCTACTGGCCTGACCGGGCTCGCCGGAGGTGACTCGGGCACCGGAGCTTCACCCCCTGCCGCCCTGTTCCTGGCCCTTTTACCTCTCCCGGCAGGGACTACCCCCGGCAATGCCGGCCCGATGACTTTCTTAGGCCGGCCCGTACCGTTCATGGCCGCCATCTGCTTCTTCAAGTTCGTCATGTCCTTCACCAGCATACGAAGCATTTGGTCGGTGCTAACCTTCTTTCCGACCCTTTTTCCCGGCATTTTCTCACGGTAATCGACCGAAAGGTCCTGGAACCAAAGTTCGATGCGCTAAAAGAGAAAAAACACAAATTACTAATTCTCAAAAATGGCTCCTTGTTCCGTCTTGAGCTCACGTGCAACGGGGAGGTGCAGCTTCTGAGCACAGGAACAAGAGGGTGCTTCTTTGGATCGTTGCTCCTTTTATCCTCCTTCGGGCGGGCGTGGACCCTCCTTCAATCCGCCTACGGGGCGTGGCCAACGGTGTAGGTGTCTAGGACAACCCCTCTTGGGCGGGAAAAGGCGCGCCCCAGCTACCCCGCTTCGGGCATACCAGCCGAGACTCGCCTCCCGCCCAAAATGGCTTCCCGGGGGGATCGGGGTACTCCACCATACGTTCGGGGGGACCGAGTGGTCGCCCCTTTCCAGAGGTTTTGTAACGTCCAGCCAAGCTGTACAATAGAACGCAATTGGGATTGACCATGTTGTAACATTAGCATATCCTGTTCTATTATATCAATAGCAGATGATACAATGCTGTCCAGTGAATAAATTCTGGAGGACAGAGTCGTTAACCCATTGTCCACTACAGAAAGTGATTTTTCCAAATTAATACGATCAATTTCTCGTATTTTTTCTGCAGTTTCAATTTGTGTTACTTTCTAAGCTTCATTGTAAGCTGCGTATATACCGGCGTATATGAAACGTTTTTGAGGCTGTTTGCAAGGTCCCATTATGAAATCTCGCAAGTCAGCACCTTCTTTAAGTAAAGTTAAGTGTTGCTTAATTTCGGGAAGTGTGGATCTCTGTAGCCATTCGAGGCATAGTTTTCCTACACTATATGTTGTACCTATCCCTGGATGTTGTCTCTGGGAATATCTTGGGTCTGGCCTGTTCTGTTTGAACCCCTGTATTTTGTTCAGGAATCCATCTTGACATTTATTTGTGTCTGTTGGCCATATCAACCACTTGTTTCAATCAGGAATTGTTCTGTTGTTTTAAAATATAGGACACGTCTAACCCCTCATCTGTAGTGGTGTTTCTGTCAGGCATAGGCTTTGGTATAGGCGGGTTGTTTAAATCTTTTATCTTGGCTAGGCCTAGACAGGTTGTTTGTTGAATGGTGTCATTCAGGAACATTATTTGTTCAGGGATCATGCAGGCTCTAAATAATGATTCAAAACCTTGTACCTGCCACTCTTTTGTACGCCAGGTGGTTTTTGTCTCAATGTTGTTTTTCCAAATTTCAAAACCAAATGTAGATATTTTTTCATAAAAATTTTCAGAATAAATCAATTTAGTATTTGTCAACATGTTTTTCATTCCTGCCTTATTCATAATTTTAAAATAAAACTTTTCTGGATTAGTGTAATTAAACCATGAGAAGTATGGAAACTTCTCATAAAATGTTTTCGAACTCCCTTTTGGCGGAGTTGGACAATGTTCCCACTGATTATAACTGAAAACATTTCTAATTCGATGAACCCTGTAAATAATCATGTTCTGTAAATTTTGCTGACATTTCTAAATCTGACATCATATTATTTATATTTTCAAAGTCCCAATCATCAAAGAAAGTACTAGGTGATACAAAGTCACTTAAGGAGATCTTGAATTGATGTGGATATTTCAAGAGCTCAACCGGGCCATAGATTTCATAGTCAGTTTTGACCCATGGTATACCACCAGATGTAGGGATGGCTGTGATGTTCACTGATGATAGTTTTCTTTTTTCGGTGTGAGAAGATCTGTGTGGTTTCAGGATCAAGTTGATGTTCTCACTTGCTGTGTCCATTGTACTATATTTTCCATCAATAAATCTACCCAAACTTAAAACCAAGATGAGCCACAGAAGGAGGAAAAGTACACCTAACACAATCCATAATTTAATCCATGGTGAAATTAGATATGTTTCTCTTAGTTGATGAAAGAGCTCTGTAATTTTTTCTTTGAAAGTTTTTGTTGCTGGCTTGTCTTCATGTTCATCGGAAAAGTCATCAAAGTTGATAAAGTAGCCAGATGCAGTTCTGTCAATTGGTGGAATTGCTTCCGGATTTCCATTGATCTTTGGATTTTTTTTGTTGTTACATTTGTATAGTCAGAGGGTACATCGTTGTAGACAGGTGTTTCTTGAAGAACTGTTGCAATTTGGGTTTCCAGAGGCACAAGTTCCATGGCTTTGTTGCATAGTCCTTTTTAATTCACTGCAGGTTTATCAAATGTGATTAATCTCTCAGTTTGAACCGCTTGGATTGTAGCAAGATTTGGTCTTCTGCTATTTCTTGGGAGTCCACTGGGTCTACTAATTATTATTGGTCACATGGTTGTGGTTTCACCAGGTCGATTGATACAACTCGGTTCTCCTTTTTAACAGCAAGAGGCGGTAGTACTACTGATCTTGTTCCGCTGACAGCTAAGACAGGTACTGCTTTTCTGTAATAAGGCCCAAATTCCTTCTTCAGCGCGATCTTTTCTCTGACCAGATACCCAATCTTTGGAATCCAGAAAGGTCTTGCTGGGACAGGGGGTTTTTCTTCAGTGGTCGTTGGCTTTAGCTTTTCGTTACTTAGACTTTTTCTTGTTTCATTTAAGTCCTGTAAAACAGCCAAACGATCTTTGATATCAAAGGTTTTTTGTTTCACCACTGAAGTCTGACAATCCAGATCCTGGATGATCATTCTAGTACTAAACAAAAGTTCGTACGGACTGATAACTCCTAGAGAATTTCTCGGCATGTAATTAAGACTACTTTGGACACTTATTAGATGTTTGACCCACCCGTCACCCGAACCTAATACCCTCGCTGTTATAGATTGCTTTATGTCACGGGTTTTTCTCTCCACTACCGCATTTCCCTCGGGATGGAATGGACTAGAGTACCGCAATGCAATTGCGTATGTCCCGATAAAGACTCGCAAATCTTTTATAACAGTTCTGGCATCAGCTTAGCACTGGGGCCACATCTAAATGAATCTCGTCTTAATATTTATGAGATCGCATTTTTCCATCTGGATGTCCGCATATAGATAGCCTGATGCTGTCTAATAGAGGTGTTTGGGCAGGTGTCTGGTCTGGTTCACAACTGCGATCTCTGTTGCAGTCCTGACAATTCATTGCAAAGTTATAAATTTGCACGCCACCAGTTTTTTGATTGTAATTCTATTAGAGATTTCAGGATCTCTTGGTGCCTTAGACCTAATCCCATGTGTGCTTCTTCAATCAAGAAGACTCTCCGGTTCGTGTTTGGAATTACTCTATCCCCCACTCCAGGGATTTGAGCAAACGGAACGGAGTTCGCATCAATTATGTATGTATTTCTGAGAGGATAGTTTAGAGGTAACGCCGCATAATTGCCTTCCATTGAGGCTTTCACTGCTAGTAGCGTTTCACCGTCTATTTGTTTTTTCGTACCCTTTTTTGTAGCTACGGAAGCCAGTTGACCCGCTGCCGCTGTGGCTCTGTTAGCCAATGAATTCCCTGCAAAGCGAACGCCATCACGTTGAAGTCTCTGCGTATGTATCACGTGAGTCTTTCGTAGTTCTTTCTGCAAAAGAACTACTTTTTCACATAGTTTTTAATGCTTTTTTGTGGCACCTGTCTCATCTTTGTAACTGTTTTTTATCCAGGTCTGCATGGAATTATTGTAAGACAGGATGCATTAATGCGAATCGCACACTATTAGTGTGGGGAATTCGCGATCTGCATTTTTAAGCGCCATCTTTAGAGATCTTATTTCAGCTCGCTGAGCTGTACAGTTTCTGAGTGATTCAGTTTTAGTGACCTTAAGTCTGAATTTACCTAAGCGCCAGCGACCTTCAACAATCGCGCACGCAGCATTGTAAATTCATTTTTCCACAGTGTAGTGTTGTGCAAATCTGTCTGTGTAGATTGCACAGGTGTACTGTTCAAGAGGCAGAATTTCGATTGACAGAGGGCATTCATGTACATATTCCAGATCTTCTAGGGGCATATTACCAACAACTAGCGATAATTATCGCTCTGTTGGCTTAGCGGCAATATTTTTATCGCTGAGCTGCGGCGATTTTTATCGCTTAGGAACCTTGCTATTATCAAGGTTTATCTCCTAAGCGATGAAAATCGGCCGAAATGCATGAATATCACTGAAAAGTCCGCGATATTCATGCATTACCGAGCTAATGCTCTTAGCCATGTTATCCACCTACCATTGGATAACATGGCTATGAACTGCTCAGGGGCAGGTGTTAGCTTTTGGAGATATTCGCGCTTAGCGCGAATATCTCCAAAAGTTGGTAATAGGAGATAGCGATGTTAGCGACTGTTTCCAGTCGCTAACATCTTGGCACGCCCACTTTGCATGTCATTAGTGGTAAATTTTACTGACATGCAAAACGGGGCCCAAGATGGTCGCTATCTCCTACTAGCTGTCGCTAACTGGTGTTAGCGACAGCTAGGTAATAGGGAGATAATTTTATCTCCGCTTTCTTGGCTTTTAAAGCCAAAAAAGCGGAGATAAACCCCCTTGATAATATGCCCCCTAGTTTTTTCATTTTCGGATCAAAAGTGTGTTTCACGTCTTCTGTAGCAAGATAATTTTCCCATTGTATCCATTTTGGATTAGAGCTATAGCATTTGGAATGCGTGGTCTTGTTACTGCCTCAAGGGCCGATACTGCTGTTAAAACAGATATTCTCTTCCCTTGGGCTAGGGCTCTTTCTTTTGCTACTGCAGTTTGAACTGAAGTTAGAATTTTTTCAGTAGAACTGAATTTCATTTCAGCTTGTATGTACAAGTGTGATTTGTACGCTATTGGTACCGTTTCTCCCTCATTAGAGGTCAGGTATGTGAATCCGCATCTTCCTGGGATGACTCGTATTACAAGATTGCGTTTGTGCGTGTTTGCAGTTTTGTTTTAGTTACCATGTCTGTCTGTAATCATCTTAAAATTTCTGTGTGTTTTTGAGTCCAATTAATTGGTTTAAAATCAGGTTTTATTAATTTGTAGAGGGGTTTAACCCTCTTTGCATAATTTAGAATGTATGTTCTTCCGAAATTCAGGAAACCTAGAATTGATTGTAAGATTTTCAGCGTTTTTGGAGCTTGGAGTACTGCACACTTCTCTAAGAAGTTGTCTGCTAGGTTTTTGCCTTCACTTGATTATTCATATCCTAAAAATAGGACAGTTATAAGGGCAATTCGTGATTTGTTAAAGTTGAATTTGTACCCTTCAGATGCGAAACCAAGTATTATGGTGTTCACTCTTTTCAAGTGAGTCTCCAGGTCATCGTCTGTAATATAGATGTCATCGACAAAAGATTATGCCTCATCATCATATATTTGTAGTAACTCTGTTACCCTGGCTGAAAATAACCCATGGCTGTTATTGCATCCCTGTGGGAGACGACAACATTTTTTTGGGTCCCCATGCTGAAGAAAGCGGTCAAATATCTGCTTTCAGGTGCTATGTTTTGACAGAAGAAACCATTTGAGATATCTAATGTTGTTTTATATTTCTTGCGCACAATGTTATTCATTAGTGCTGCACTGTGTGAATTTTGTACTGCAAAAGTTTTACAGCAGGAGTTTAGGTGTCTGTAGTCCACAACTAGACGATATGAATCATCTGGCTTGGAGACAGGAAACAAAGGATTGTTCATTTGTGAGGTGCATGTTTCAATCACCCCCTGATATTGAAGTTGGTCTAAAATTTCTCTGACTTGTTTTTTAGCTTCTTGCTAAGCAGGATACCACCTCTGTGCAGTAGGTTGATTTGTTAACTGGATTTTATGGTGAGGAGAATCCTCATCCCATCCTACCTGATTTTTATATAAAGCAGGGGCTTGGGCCACTGCCCATTTTCTTGCAAATGTGTATTTTTTATGAATTGTAATGTGATTTTAGAAGGCAGGCATAATCCTTTCTTCGCCATGTGGGCACTCCCTGACAAACTCTGGTGGCCAGTCTTTCTCTGCTAGAAGAATATCATAGCCTTTAGATGGATTCTCCCAAAAGAGACCTCTTATTTTCCTAGTTTTTTCTCCAGAAGATTCATCAGGATCTTGCGAGCTATGGTCACTTCTGCTGCACTGTCTAGCATTGTCTGGGCCCACTCTCCGTTTTTCAGTTGTGTCCTCAGAATTCTCTGCATGTTTTATTTTAATACTGGATACCTTCTTTCTGGGAAATTGTACGTTTTTTACTTTGATGAGCAGGTTCCTTGTCTTTGGACTTGACGTGCTCTTCTTTATGTTCTGATCGTCCTCTTCTTTCCGATTTTTGTGAGGAAGTCTGAAAAGATCGAGAGGGACGTGTATCAATATCTTGATATCTGTCAGGTTTTCTCACATTGTTTGATTGATTGATTGATTGACATTGTCCCTATTTCTAAGGTTGTATCTTTTTTCAGAGGGCTCTCGTTGTGGAGACTTGTCACCCCCCCTTCTGGAGATCTATTTCTTCCTCTGGACTGAAACTGTTTTTCTCTGGGAGTGGCTTGTTTATTACCCTCACACTTCTTCTTTTGAGAATCGAGATTATTTTTAATGAATGTCTTTTCATGATTTTCAGTTAGTGTTTTTAGTCGGTAGGTTATACCGTCAACTGTTAATTGAACTAAATCACTATATGCTTTTGTTAATTCTTTTATTTTAACTAAGAGTTCTTCGCTTGACATTTTTTCAATGTCGGGGTGTGGTGTGTAGCTGGCTAGAACCGGCCATGTGGCTCCTGGTCTACCTAGTGGACCGAGCCTGGTAATGTGATTTTGATGTTTTAGGGCACCATTAAACCAGAGCAGGTGCTCTTGTTATATTAGTGGAATTTCAACTTCCTCGAAAGGAGAATATTCCTCTGGAGATTCCTCTATTTTGTTGCAGTGGAACTCGCGTGTTACAGCATGTGCTGCTGGGAAAGTTATCTAGGAATAGAATACCTCTGTCTGCCGATATTCATGGGCCTCTACCACAAATACGACTGTACCCCCTCTTGATGATACCCCATTTTCTATAAGTTTTATAGTTATGGTTTTTCTTATATTGACCGGGATGATTATAGCTTTCGGGACGTCATCTTCATTAAACCCTGTGACGTTTGAACCCGGTTGATTTGCATCTACTGCAGCTCCACCGGTTTCGTTGTTGTCGCCGTTAATTGACATTGTTTAATGAAAATTTGCAGAGAAAGTTTTAAGGAAACAAAGATTAGGTGCACAATATTTCAGCTTGTGTGTACAAGTGTGATTTGTAAGCTATTGGTACGGTTTCTCCCTCATTAGAGGTCAGGTATGTGAATCAGCATCTTCCTCGGATGACTCGAATTACAAGATTGCGTTCGTTTGCGCGTGTTTGCAGTTTTGTTTTAGTTAACATGTCTGTCTGTAATGATCTTAAAATTTCTGTGTGTTTTTGAGCTCAGGACTGAGTTAACTTTCCTGATTAGACAAGAAGGGATTAGTTTCTGACAACCGCATAAACATGACAACTTTGCTTCCTCAGAATAAGGAGTATATCTCCAGAGTCGTGTGAAAACAATAGATAGCTATTTCACTCAGTCAATCGTGCATGCTTAGTTTCACCAGAGTGCAGAGAAATAGAGAGACAGGCGTTTTCAATAAAAGTTGTTATTTATTGAGCAGTCTTCTTTCTCATGCAAGAGAAATGAATTGCCACAATTGCAATACTTATCATAAAGTAATGTGCGTACAGTAACTTGAAATAATACTGTAAAAGCATTGATATGGTTTCTGAGCCATATGATACTTAAAACGGATAAAATATATACAATTACATACAATGATAAAAGTTGACTAAACTTACTCAACTGGTGCTTCTAAAATACGCCTACCCCAGTTTACCTAACCTAAGCCTAACACGTGGGAAGGAGTAAGTGAGCTGCAGTTTAAGTTAAGTTAGTTTTGCCAAGAATCTGAATCAAGAATTCTCTAAGGATCTAATCAGCTCCGTACCTTGGTTTTAGAATGATGGAGGTCTTGTATCTCTTTCTCAGGACTAGATCTCCCAGAAACCCGCGAGGGTGACTCGAAACACTGGCGCTGGATTTTTCGGCAGGAGAAAAGACAGCGTCTCTCTCAGTGAGTCAAATGGGAGGGCCGGCTTCCTTCAGGCACTCACATCAGCTGGGCTTTGGGTAAGTAGATAGCCGCTCTGCTCCAAACCACCATGTGTTCCTTAAGGCAAATGCTGGTATTTATAACTGGAAGGGGCCGTGTTTGACGTAAGGTTGGACATAAGACGTCACTAAGAACTGTCACTAAAAACTGGCAGTTCTTTCAGGACTCTCAGGAGTTCTAGGACAAATCAAAACAGAAGCAGGGGGAATTCCCGGGCTGCTGGAGGTTTGGTTTGTTTAAAGAACGCGTTGTACTATCTAGGAGTCTAGGGAAGTAGCCTTGCCGTATTTGGACGGCATTGGCTATGACTGAATATGGATATGATTCTTATGCCTTTATAAGGATATGATTTGTTATAACCACATAAGGGCATAAATCCGGATTATTTAATTAGGGTCCTAGATACGTTCACAACAAGTCTATGCATGGTCTGCTTTGCAGCTGAAAAATCACCACAGCCTGGGCATCAAGTCTCGATTTCCGTGGCACCCGCTCTGACTCCGACGCAGCCCTGCTTCGCCACCGAAGTATTAACACATCACCTGCTTTGCCGCTGTGAAATCAATGAAGCGTCTTCATTTCAGCCACTGCATCGACGCAGCACTTGTGGATTTTTGATGCATCGTCCCTCGACGCTGTCTCTTCATCGACACTGCCCAGCAGTAAGGAACCGAGGGGATGTGTCTAGAGATCAACACATCTGCTAAAAAAAAGGCATCCAGAGATTTCTGGGGACTGAACTTATTTAATCGAATATATAACATATGCCCCAGGCCTGTCAATTAAATGCTGCTAGAGGGCCCACATGTTTGGCATCTATGATATTGTAATTAAACATCCTCTTTAATGGTAAAGTCTGATTTTAAATTACAATTCTGAAAATGATATTTTTAGAAAGTTCAACCATCACACAAATTACAATACTAGCTATACTTCTGCAGACCTTTGTTTTCTTTTGTGACAACTGTACTTAATAGCAGTGATCACCATTTATTTTTTCAATTCTTTAGTTACAACAATTTTTTCAATGTTTGGTTAAAATTGCAATACACTACAGCAAAACATGAACATATCACATTAATACAAGACATTTACATTTAACCCACCCCACATCAGGACAAACAAAAATCACTACAATACATAAAAAAGCATCAAGTACCACAACCACCAAAGCAGTTCTGGCTGCCCAAGAGGAAATGCTATTTTGCATACACTGAATCAATCATTCTAAACTCCTCATTAATGGGCTAATTAACATAGTGGCGCCAGGCTGGTAAAAAACCTGGTTATTGACTATGTAAGTATTAGATTGCATCAAACCCTAGGGACCAGCACCTATTATTTTGTACACATTGGTTGGTTACTTGTCAATGTGTTTCAAACCCATTTCTTAATCCGGATTCTTCTCAGGACTCAGAAATGTAGACCACTAAAACAATAAAACACCATTCGTACATTATAACCCATTATCACCACTGGGTGGAAAATTAATCTTGGCATGTGGTCCTTGTCTAATTACCTCATGCCACTTAATGGTAGATGCAACCACTGTGCATAAGACCTCTCTTGGTGCTCTCAATAATTTTTACCTAAAAAAACAAAGACTCATTACTCTCAATTCATGTTGAATTTGTGATTTAAAAGTTTCACCTTTAACCTGTTCCCACTTTACTGATTTTAGTCCACCTCTTACAACACTCCGCAAGAGTTGCGAGAATTTCACTCTCGATTCAATCCTTCATCCGACATGGAGAAAAAAAACAATATTCCTATAAATCGATTGCAAAGGACCAATTAAAGGTTTAAACTAATAGACAATAAAAAAACGCAGGTCTCCACCAACACATGGTGCAAATGAAATGCAACTTTACAACAACGACACTTAATACTCAGTTCAGCAAATCTAAAACAATAAATGCGGCTGAATTTTTGGTCATGTTGATAGCATAGGTCAGAAAACCTGCCCCAGTGTCCAGAAATGGTTCCTTTAGATGAATAAATGGCAGATGACTTACTTATATGCCATGCCGACCACTTCTGGTGCCACAGGCATGACAAGTCAAATCACCTTTCTCCCAATTGATAACGTACAGCGCTTCTTCCAGGAACTAATACTCACTCATGTCCATCTTTCTTTCTTTATTTACAGCTGAACTCTTTTTTTTTGTGGAAATCTTTTTATTAAACAGCCTCGACATAAGGTACAAAATCACAGAATCAGTTAAGGGTTACAGTGGAATAATGTTACATACAATATAGTAGCTTATTCATTGAAGGTCTACAGGGATGGGGGGTCATCATTGTAGACATCACGGGGGCACAAATTACAGCGGAACTCTTGCATGCGCTGATGCACTCAAGTGACTACTGCAAAACCTTCTGGGAATAGTAGTTTGGGCAACGAATTATGTTCTCAGCACCAGTAGAAATGCTTGTAATGCCTCCTCCTACCGGCTCAAACCCTATTCCAGCAAATGTAGATCACCAGTCTAAAAACAGAGAATCACATAATTCAGGTGGCACCCAAAACGTATGATAATAGTATTTTGATGCAATTCCACCCCATGATTGTGTTTACTGAGGTCAATTTCTGAATTTTAGTTATCTTGTTCAATCTTTCAGAAAGTTGACCTTTTCCTGCCATTGTCATTTGGTGCCTGAAGCCTGTCCTAGGTCACATAACTTGGCGTGGTTGACAGTTGGAATTTGTTTATCCCACACACACTTTCACACAATAGAGAAATAAGGTGTGCCTGACTGGGCCATCATCTGGCAGGATGGGGGCTAGAACTAGGCACAGCCCCACTTGCAACTGAATAGTAGGAGTCTGCTTTCAAACAAAGGACTTAGGGGCATATTATCAAGGGGGTTTATCTCCGCTTTTTTGGCTTTAAAAGCCAAGAAAGCGGAGATAAAAATATCTCCCTATTACCTAGCTGTCGCTAACACCAGTTAGCGACAGCTAGTAGGAGATAGCGACCATCTTCGGCCCCACTTTGCATGTCAGAGAAATTTATCACTAATGACATGCAAAGTGGGCGTGCCAATAAGTTAGCGACTGGAAACAGTCACTAACATCGCTATCTCCTATTATCAACTTTTGGAGATATTCGCGCTAAGCGCGAATATCTCCAAAAGCTAACACCTGCCCTGAGCAGTTCTTAGCCCTGTTATCCAATGGGAGGTGGATAACATGGCTAAGAGCATTAGCTCGGTAATGCCTGAATAACGCGGACTTTTCAGCGATATTCATGCATTGCGGCCGATTTTTATCCCATTTGCAATAAACCATGTCACTAATGATATGCAAAGTGGGCGTGCCAAGATCTTAGCGACTGGAAACAGTCGCTAACATCGCTATCTCCTATTATCAACTTTTGGAGATATTCGCACTAAGCGCGAATATCTCCAAAAGCTAACACCTGCCCTGAGCAGTTCTTAGACATGTTATCCAATGGGAGGTGGATAACATGGCTAAGAGCATTAGCTCGGTAATGCCTGAATATCTCTGACTTTTCAGCGATATTCATGCATTGTGGCCGATTTTTATCGCATTTGTAATAAACTTTGGTAATACCAAGGTTTATCTGCGATAAAAATCGCCGCAGGTCGGCGATACTTTTTTGTCTTTAACCAAGCAATAGAGATAATTATCGCTATTGCTTAGTAATATGCCCCACAGTGTCACAGCATTGTCCCAGCATTGAGCTTGGAGCCAGGACAGAGAAGTGAGGAAACTTCAAGACTTTTCAAGGGACTTTTCGAGTAACTTTTCCTCCTTCAAAGAAAGCACCAGGTATAAAAATTAATTCCTCCATCCTACTTTTTGGTTCACTTTCTGGACCAGTGGAAGGACTCTCAGAGACCTGCTGCTCTTGCCTGCTGAGTACTCAACAAGAATGCTTTGCTGCAACTCGAAGGAACGTTTTGCTGCCTGGAGCCTGCCTTGAACATTCAGATGCCTGATATGCTGCTAGAGCCATGCTTCATTCCTGGAACCCAGGACTACTAGAGTGACTCCAACGGCTAGTTTTCTGGCCTCCTGATCAGAGCATCAGTGACATAAAAGGCTCCAACCATCTTAAACCAAAACCTGGACCCAGCCTGAGTGAGTCCTGAACCCCAAGTGATGCCCTGGACCCCTGGATGCGGTGATAAAGTTGCCCAGATCTCAAAATCCAAAACTTGGAACTTAGAACATTTTTGATAAAAAATGCTCTCAGAACGAAGGGAAGACTGGAACCAGCATGCTCATCTATCCGCCCAAGGTGCATTGCGGGTCTGCTTGACCTTTTGGTAGTTCCTGCTATGTTCTTTTCCGCAGTAGCAAATCCCGTTCAGTGGTCCCTTGGTAAAGAGGTATCCAGCCTTCTGAAACGCTCATCATCTACAGCCCCCAGCTTCATCTTGCTGAAGATTTTTGACTTCCAATAAAGAGACTAAGTCTGAACGTAAAAATCTTCACCACGACTTTGTACAGCGGATCCCCAAAGACAATGCTTCCTTCCTAGGACACCGCCTGCAGTTTTTCTCCACTGAGCTTTACCTTCTCAGAACTTCTTCTTCAAAATTTCTTCTAAGTCTAAAGGGAAGCACCGACTGGGCCCAATCCACTTCTTGTATCTGAACTGCGTTCCATTGCGTTAACCATATTTTTTTACTTTGAACTGGTCTTGCCCAACTAGATGTCTACAGTTGGCACTATGTTCTTTCATGCACTTTTTTTTTTACTGTAAACTTTAGAAATTCATAACAGATTGGACTTTTGTTTCAAATTATTCTTTCGAAATGTGGTCCATTTTTTTAAATTGTTGTGGTTATTGATATGGTTTTGTGTGTTCCCTTTATTACTGTTTGAGTGCTGCATAAATACTTTAAACATTGCATCTAAGTTAAGCCCGACTGCTTTTGTTTCAAGCTGCCATGGCTTTTGTGGCTCTCCATGGCAGAAATTTTAGCTGTTGCCTGACAAGGGATAACAGGCGAGTCAACCAACAACCCAATTTCTCACATAAATGCTAAAACACTAGAGAATGTCAACCAGGGTCCATCCTCAAACCAGTTAGGAGAACTCATATCTTTGTCTGATTTACTCAGTCAAAAGCACTACCGAGATCCATAAAGGAGAGGTAGAGATGGCTCTATTTTGCAACATGCATTTGCTGATAAACAGGTGGAGTTCCAGGAATTTTGCATCATACCTAATCTTTCTACAAACCCATATTGTACTTCAAATAAAGTGTGTGATTTCACTGACCATGTCAACATTCTAGGAAGAAGTATTGGACCCACTATCTTAAATATAGATTCTGGAAAAGAGATGGGTCAGTAACAGTTCAGACCTGGTTTGTTACCTTATTTGAACATGGCTACTAAGATAGCAGTATGCCAAGAAGCAGGGAGTTTAGTACAATGAGATGAGTTACGTTGACATTAGATTTATAAAGGCCCATTGATACTCCGTCTGGGTTCACCGCCTTACCAGAGTGACTTGAGTAGATACCAGCTATTACCTCCTGTATCTCAAACCTGATTGAAAGGGGATAAGATGGATAAAGGTCTATTGTTGGCTGCTCCCCATTTGGGTTTAGCTGCTAAATGAACTTGAACGTTTCTACCCATTGCTCAGCCTTGATAATCATCCTTATCTATCCTGGCTGCCCCATTTGACACTTGGTCAAGGTAATTATTTTCCTGAAGGTAGTTGTGTCTTTATTAGAGCAGGAGGCTATCAGATTCTCCTGAGTTTCATCCTTAATGCCTAATTTCCTTTTATCAGGGACAAAGGTATAACCGGACCTACATCTAGCATATTCTCTTGATTTCGATGTCTTCTGTTTATTGCATAGCACAGGTGTCCATTTGTATTCCTACAGGCCTTAAACTAACTTGGCTGATCCCATTTAGTCAATCCTAGAGGCATCAGAAGATCTTCCCATATGTCATAGATCACACTTACAAATGCATCAATGATCAACAAGCTAGAATTACCATCAGTTGTCAAGCAAACATATAAAGTAATGCAAAATGTTTATTGAATCGCACTGATTCAGTGTTTGGATGTCAACAGTTTTCCAGCTAAATCTCACACCTTTATCTTTGGCTGCAAGGTTGATAAGACCCTTCACAGTTGGCCTCTTTCCAATTGAAAGTAAGTCTGATGCAAAAGAATAAGGATTAAGGTCGCGAAAACTATTTTCTTTAGTTCTCCCCTACGAAACCTGGGAATACTGGACCCGATTCACAGAATGAACTTACTACTTTTGGCATTCACAGAATGCACTTACTACTTTTGGTATGCACACAATGAACTTACTCATTTCGGTATTCACAGAAGTTAGGACTACTAACTTTAGGACTCCTAATGCCTTCTGTGAATACCGAAAGTCTTAAAATTAGGATTTTTCTCAATTTAGTAGTAGTAAAGTTAGGACTACTAACTTTAGGACGCTTAAATGCCTTCTGTGAATACCAAAAGTCTTAAAATTACGATTTTTCTCAATTTAGTAGTAGTAAAGTTAGGACTCCTAACTTTAGGACTCCTAAATGCCTTCTGTGAATACCGAAAGTCTTAAAATTAGGATTTTTCTCAATTTAGTAGTAGTAAAGTTAGGACTCCTAACTTTACTACTACTAAATTGAGAAAAATCGTAATTTTAAGACTTTCGGTATTCACAGAAGGCATTTAGGCGTCCTAAAGTTAGTAGTCCTAACTTTACTACTACTAAATTGAGAACAATCCTAATTTTAAGACTTTCGGTATTCACAGAAGGCATTTAGGAGTCCTAAAGTTAGTAGTCCTACCTTCTGAATACAGAAATGAGTAAGTTCATTCTGTGAATACCAAAAGTAGTAAGTGCATTCTGTGAATGCCAAAAGTAGTAAGTTCATTCTGTGAATCGGGCCCACTGTGACCTTGAGTCAAAAATAGTCGATGACTGTTCCATTGTGTCATTCAATGAAGATTGCAAATGATTAGAGGACTTGCTAAGAATGTCAGTGATATTGCAGAGGCCAAATTTAATCAAGTATGGGTATTGCATAGACCCCATATCAGCGATTTTACCTTTTAGTGGTTCGACAGTGTCTGGTGATGAAAAATCAATAAAGGTATGCCTGCCTCCTACTTTAACCTTATAATCCCTCCTAGAATAACAATAAAGTGTAGCGAGGTAGCAATAGATCTACAATGTAATAATGTTTAGTTTCCACTGATTATCCGAAACTGCGCATTTGTGCACAATATAAACTTTAAATGGTACCAGACTTATTCTGCGCACCGTTGTCAGAACAGAACAAAAAGTTCCACCATTGTGATGAGACAAGGCATATGAAATAATATAACAATCTGGCGTACTCCTACTATGCAGGCCCTAAGCTACGTGTCTGGGGTGTGCATGCATGTTCTGTGAAGAGTCCCCTTACTGCATGATACATCCCATTACCTGGTGGGTAAGAATCTAAGACCCCCGTCTTGGTTATGAACTGGACACCTCTCATGGAGATGTCAGGCTGCTGCTTCGCGAAAGCTTCAGCATGTAGAGTCCTTTTGAAGTCAATAGAAGTGCCACCTCTGCCTATACCTGTAAACAGATTCTTATGTATAGGAAAAGGCATCCTTGCCTTGGACCTAGATTGTGATCAGGCTGCCATTTGTATTCTACAGTTGGCTGTGTCAATATGGGCGTAAACAACATATATATTTGCACAACGTATGTGTTGTCCTTGTACTCAATACCTGGGCAATATGATATTCTCCCTTGCAAAACATATTTGTGTAAGAAAGATCGATGTTTCCAATAAACAAACCCAAAGTGTCACGAATCCACATGTATGTCAAACATCGATGTGACAAGTGAAGGCAACATTAGGAAAAATGTGTGTACATGTAAAAAGGGCAAAGTTTCCTACATGGCCTAACCGAGACACATGACAGTGCCACCTCCAGAACGAATCTATGTCAGAATATCGACGGACATAATATCGACCTACAGGACATCGACCCTGGAATATCGAAGGCAAGCATATCGACACCCTATCTACAACATGGTAAGTACAAAAATATCGAAACCGAAATATCGATGTTAAAAATATCGTAAATAAAAATATCTTTTTTTTCTGTTAAAAAAAGTAAAATAAAGTAAATAATACTTATAAATAAAAGAAACATATTTAAACATATGTAATAATGTTTAAAATTAATAAATAATACATATTTAATAATATAACTTTAATAAAAAATAAACATAACATATAATATATACTTACCTAATAATACACATTTTTTAAATTATTTTAATTACTTATAAATGATTAAAGTAAACTATAAATTACAAAAATACATACACACATAAAATATTAACATAAATAAAAATAAACAAACATATTTAATCAATTAAAAAAATTAAATATATTTTTAAACTTAATTAAACACAACAGTATCTAAAATAATACAAAATATATTAAATACATAAATCAATAAAACTACTATTTAAAGTCCAAAAAAAACTACAGTAATAAAAACATTTGATAGCGTAGAATGTAAAATTACTATTCCCACTCCAGAAAATTAAACAGTAGGGAAAGCGTTAAATAGCGTAAGGGTAAAAATTACTATTCCCACTCCTGAGAGTGAAACAGTAGGGAAAACGTTGGATAGCGTAAGGGTAAAAATTACTATTCCCACTCCAGAGAGTGCAACAGTAAGGAAAGCGTTCGATAGCGTAGAGATAAAAATTACTATTCCAACTCCAGAGACTGAAACAGTAGGTAAAACGTTGGATAGCGTAGGGGTAAGAATTACTATTCCCACTCCAGAGAGTGCAACAGTAAGGAAAGCATTGGATAGCGTAGGAGTATAAATTACTATTCCCACTCCAGAGAGTGCAACAGTAGGGAAAGCGTTGGATAGCGGGCGGGTAAAAATTACTATTCCAACTCCATAGAGTGAAACAGTAGGGAAAACGTTGGATAGCGTAGGGGTAAAAATTACTATTCCCACTCCAGAGAGTGCAACAGTAGGGAAAGCGTTGGATAGCGTAGGGGTAAAAATTACTATTTCCACTCCAGAGAGTGCAACAGTACGGAAAGCGTTGGACAGCATAGGGGTAAAAATTACTATTCCAACTCCAGAGGGTGTAACAGTAGGGAAAACATTGGATAGCATAGTGGTAAAAATTACTATTCCAACTCCGGAGGGTGTAACAGTAGGGAAAACATTGGATAGCGTAGGGATAAAAATTCCTATTCCAACTCCAGAGTGTGTAACAGTGAGGAAAGCGTTGGATAGCGTAGGGTTAAAAATTACTATTCTAACTCCAAAGGGTGCAATAGTAGGGAAAGCGTTGGATAGCGTAGGGGTAAAAATTACTATTCCAACTCCAGAGGGTGCAACAGTAGGGAAAGCGAGGGATAGCGTAGAATTTAAATATAACATACTTATAAATAATTTTTATATTTAAAATAATGTATAGTTAAATTTTAAAATAAATCTACATCATTTACAAACAATAATAATTATTAAAAACAATTACATTTGAATAATTATTTAACAATAAATTAACAACAAATACCAATAAATATTAATTAATTAATATTACTCACCAAATAATAAATAATAAACAATAAAATATTTTCATTACAAAAAAATATTATTTAAAATTAATTCACAATTAAAAATTATTAAACAATAACATTATTTTTTATACTAAATAATACTTTTCATAAAAAATTGATTACCAATTAATTACAAATATTTTCCAAATAATAAGAAATAATTACCAATTAAAAATATGAATTGCCAATTAACAAAATTATTTACCAATTAAATAATTATTTACCAATTACAAAAAGTATTTCCCAATTACAAACATGAATTACCAATTAAAAAAATTAAATAACAAATAAAAACATTAATTACCAATTAAAAAAAATAAATGATCAATTTACATAATTAATTGCCAATTAATAATTAATTATAAATAAAATCCATGACAAAAAAATTATAAATCAATAATTAATTACAATTAAATTACTTCCCACCCAATTCCCCTACAAACCCACAACCCGCTACAGAAATAAAAACAAAAATTAATTATAATTAATTTATAATTCCTTAAAATTATTAAATAATTAAGTATATTTTAATTACTTCCCACCCTATTCCCCTATAAACCCACAACCCGCTCTGGTACTAAAACATAAAATTTACTTAAAAATAACATTATTAATATATAAAAATAATACACATACAATTTAAAAAAATGTAAATACTTAACAAAAACATATTACACATACATAATTAAATACATAAAAAGAATACAAATATCGATATTAGTAACATCGAAATTAGTTACATCGATATATATGCTATCGATATTACTGACTTCGATATTACTTACATCGATATAAATAATTTCTATATTACTTACCTAAGGGTCGATATTCTGCCCAACGATATTCTTGACATCGAAATTCTGTAACTTCGATATTTCCAACTCGATTTTTGTGTAAGTCGACAATTAGGAATCGATATTTAGACTGTGTACCCTCCAGGACATAAAATAAAGGATCAGTGCTGCATTATTTATCCTTTGTATAGGCACCATTATAAAAAATGATGACAAAAAAGTTAGGGTTGAGAAATTGCTACTGTCATCATTGCATTAATAATGACAAGCGAAAACTGTTAAACCTATCCAGTTGTATTTTGATAAACTATCTGAATTATGTATTTATATACTCAGTGGTTTTAATTCCAAAATCAGAAACAGCCTTGGTAACCCTAAGTCATTATTCATCCAGTCACTTTTTGTACTTTGACAAACCTCTACGACCCCTAGAACACAGGGATTCTAGAGATATGACAGTTGTTCAGTGCTTCAAAGGATTAGATGGCTCCCTCCTTCACAGACATAGCCCAAAGGATCTCTCCACTGTTTTTACCTAGCATAGGGGCAATTCAGTCTCACTACTTGATTTCATGATTGTTTCATGCTCATTGTCTCATGGTCCTTGGGAGATTGCATCAGGAATAATTTGGGAAGTAACTATCATCCTCAATTCCTTACATCACAGAATTCCTATCAAACTACTAGAGACTGGAGAAATCTAGATCATATTCATCTTGCACAGATTCTTACTGATGCTTTCATGGGTACAGATACTGAAACTGATCCAAATACTGCAGCCACCAGATACACTTCCATTCTGGAAGGGGCATTTGCAACATTAGCTCCACCCAGAACATCCAAACACAATAGGAAGACCCCCTCGGCCCCCTGGTTTACTGAACAACTTAGACTACAACGACAACACTGTCGTAACTTAGAGCGCCATTGGCGCAAACACTATAACTCATCAGATAAAATAATATATAAAGCTGCACTTCATAACTATAAGCAGAGAATAGCTATAGAAAAAAACATCTATTATACCACCCAAATAGATCAGGCTAAATGCAGCCTGAAGAAACTGTTCGAAGTAGTAAACCATCTCGCTGAACCATCCAACCCGCCCATCGAAACATCTCAAACTCTCTGTAATACATTGGCTGACTTCTTTTCTGAAAAGTTTACATCTATATTTAAGGATTTCACCCCAAATTCCAATATCACTGAACCAACTAACACACAAACAAACCTGAACTCAACAGCTCTAATGGAATTTACTAAGATACATCCACAATACATCCATAAACTAATTTCGTCAATCAAATCTGGCTCCCCATTGGACCCCTGTCACCCTTCTATACTCACAACAAGGGGTGGTGAGGGACAGAGTCTCTGAATTAAACAGAATACTCTCACCCAGTCAAGAGATCAGGGCTAGATCCAACACCGTTTTTTAGCTCACTGCACCATCCCAGTTTCAGAACCTGGCTGTATGCAAATTAGTCTGTTCCTGTCCCAGTGCATGATGGGAACAGGGCAAACCAAACTACAAAAGCCAATTCTTACACTGGGAAGGAAACAAGCTACCAGGGACCGGTTTCTGGCATTTCAGCCGTCTTCGGCCCGGCTTGCTTGAATCCTGATGGTGCAATGAGCAAGGGACTCACATCTGAGTATACCCTTCCACGCTTAGGGTGGACAAAAATATTTACAACAAGGGGTGGTGAGGGACAGAGTCTCTGAATTAAACAGAATACTCTCACCCAGTCAAGAGATCAGGGCTAGATCCAACACCGTTTTTTAGCTCATTGCACCATCCCAGTTTCAGAACCTGGCTGTATGCAAATTAGTCTGTTCCTGTCCCAGTGCATGATGGGAACAGGGCAAACCAAACTACAAAAGCCAATTCTTACACTGGGAAGGAAACAAGCTACCGGGGACCGGTTTCTGGCATTTCAGCCGTCTTCGGCCCGGCTTGCTTGAATCCTGATGGTGCAATGAGCAAGGGACTCACATCTGAGTATACCCTTCCACGCTTAGGGTGGACAAAAATATTTACAACAAGGGGTGGTGAGGGACAGAGTCTCTGAATTAAACAGAATACTCTCACCCAGTCAAGAGATCAGGGCTAGATCCAACACCGTTTTTTAGCTCACTGCACCATCCCAGTTTCAGAACCTGGCTGTATGCAAATTAGTCTGTTCCTGTCCCAGTGCATGATGGGAACAGGGCAAACCAAACTACAAAAGCCAATTCTTACACTGGGAAGGAAACAAGCTACCGGGGACCGGTTTCTGGCATTTCAGCCGTCTTCGGCCCGGCTTGCTTGAATCCTGATGGTGCAATGAGCAAGGGACTCACATCTGAGTATACCCTTCCACGCTTAGGGTGGACAAAAATATTTACAACAAGGTGTAGTGAGGGACAGAGTCTCTGAATTAAACAGAATACTCTCACCCAGTCAAGAGATCAGGGCTAGATCCAACACCGTTTTTTAGCTCACTGCACCATCCCAGTTTCAGAACCTGGCTGTATGCAAATTAGTCTGTTCCTGTCCCAGTGCATGATGGGAACAGGGCAAACCAAACTACAAAAGCCAATTCTTACACTGGGAAGGAAACAAGCTACCGGGGACCGGTTTCTGGCATTTCAGCCGTCTTCGGCCCGGCTTGCTTGAATCCTGATGGTGCAATGAGCAAGGGACTCACATCTGAGTATACCCTTCCACGCTTAGGGTGGACAAAAATATTTACAACAAGGGGTGGTGAGGGACAGAGTCTCTGAATTAAACAGAATACTCTCACCCAGTCAAGAGATCAGGGCTAGATCCAACACCGTTTTTTAGCTCACTGCACCATCCCAGTTTCAGAACCTGGCTGTATGCAAATTAGTCTGTTCCTGTCCCAGTGCATGATGGGAACAGGGTAAACCAAACTACAAAAGCCAATTCTTACACTGGGAAGGAAACAAGCTACCGGGGACCGGTTTCTGGCATTTCAGCCGTCTTCGGCCCGGCTTGCTTCTATATTCAACACTATCCCAGACATTATCACTTTACCATTGACACACATTTGTAACATCATGTTTTCAACAGGTTCATACCCAACCATTTGGAAAAACACCATAATTAAACCACTTCTTAAAAAACCATCGCTTGATCCTTTACTACCTTCCAGCTACCGTCCTATCGCATCTTTGCCGTTCCCAGCCAAAATCTTTGAATCTGTCATGAACAAACAACTGTCTGATTACATTCAAAGCAATGACCTTTTAGATGACACTCAGTTCGGCTTCCGACAAGGTCATGGGACAGAAACTGCCCTGATTAAGGCTGCAGATGAAATAGGAACCACGATGGACAACGGCGGAAAGGCTGTCTTGATTTTGGTGGACTTATCGGCGGCTTTCGACACGGTCGATCACTCTACTTTGATCGGCCGTGTCGAGGCCATCGGTATTAAACACAAAGCCAGAGATCTTATTACATCTTTCTTGGCTGACCGCAAACAGGCAGTTAAGTTAGGCACATTCACTTCTCCTACCTTCACCTTTCCTTGTGGAGTTCCACAGGGTTCCTCGCTAAGTCCGACCCTTTTTAATATCTATGTTTCGGACTTAGCGAGGGTAATAAAAGCCTACAACATCAACCTAACAACATATGCCGACGATACCCAGTTGGTATTATCCATACATAAAAACGGTCCCAAGATAGCAGCAAACTTCAAAGATGGCATGAGGGCCATCAGCAGTTGGATGGCTTCCAACTGTCTAAAACTTAACTCATCAAAGACGGAAGTAATGCTCTTTGGTAAGATTCAGCCTATGTGGTCTCCCTTATGGTGGTCGGAGGAAATGTGGACTCCACCTCAACCAGTCAGTAAAGTCAGAAACTTGGGAGTAATATTTGATGATAAACTCCTTTTTCATCATCATGTGAACGCTGTAGTTTCATCATCATTTAACATCTTAAGGAAAATAAAGAAACTTCTTCTATATCTTCCCACAACTACAGGAAAAACACTAATTTCAACACTGGTGTTTTCACGTACTGACTACAGCAATGCCCTCTTCCTCAGCGCACAAAAAAAGGTCATCTCCAAACTTCAAATGATACAGAATGCCTCAGCTAGAGTTTTACTGGGCATTCCAAAATGTAGCTCTGTTTCTAGACATTTGGACCAACTGCACTGGCTTCCGGTCAGAAGTCGCATGAAATTCAAGGCCTTTTGTATTGTCTACAAGGCAATAAATAATATTGGACCTAAATTTCTTAGGAGTTCACTCAAGCCTTTATTAACCCCCAGAACGCTTCATTCCAATACTGCTCATCTGCTTCATATACCTAGAACAAGGAAAGTTAACTGGGGAGACAGACGTTTTACCATCGCAGCTGCAAAATTATGGAACTCCCTTCCTTTTAGCATAAAATCCAGTCCAACGCTGATCATCTTCAGAAAGCAACTAAAGACGGAGGACCTGTGAACCAACAGGGAGGGAGGACCTGTGAACCAACAGGGAGCGGGGGGCAAGATGGCCGCCGTAGCTCTGTAGAGGAAAGTCGCTTATCTCCTCTCTCCTATCCTAGGATGCGAAAGGACTTGTGAATACGGGGATGTGGGTTTTGGCTAACCTAATATCTCGTGGTGCGGCAGGAGTATTCAACCCAGGCTGGCTGACGGGGGAAGTCTGGCTTAGCTGTTGGAGAAGTGTATTTAATGGCGCCAAAGTACCCTCTAAGATGTCCCAAAGAACTAAGCTGGACAAGGAGAAGGATAAAGACAAGGAAAAAGACAAGCTAGTGGCATCAGGGTCGATTAAAGGCTCAGCAGCAGCAGTAAGAGAAGGCGCAGTTCCAAAAGTGCCAGCCACTGCCACAAAGAAACAAACGGAGCATTCTACCCGATCTTCTAAGAGCGCCCTGCTTAAGAAAACTGAAAGGCAGGAAAAAAAAACGAAGTGAAACCAGAGACCCGTTCAGCAGCGACCAAGGCTGCAAAGGAGTCAGCACTGGACCCAGAAGGAAAGACCCATCGCGTGCATATGGTGACCGCAAAGGAGCAGATGCGGCAGTCGACCTTACCGGAATCTTTCACCCCTAAAGCGTCCCCGTTGGTACCGCTGATACAGCTCCAGCTGATCGACCCTCAGCAATCTGGAGCAGTGAGCGGAAAAACGGCGGCATCGCAGATGGAATCGGGAGCTCAGCGGATCACAAACGGGCTGAACGCGGAAGCCGAGGCAGCAGCAGACCTCGAGGACGCAAGCGTCGAAGTCTCGGTTGCTGGGCAACCACTCAATGCTGCAGGAGAATGCACGCATCAAGCGGCGCAGAGCACAGGAGCGATGAAGGTGAGCAAAGGGGGAGTAAAGAATGCCGGCTACGAGGGTAATGCGATAGATCAGCTAGAAAGGCATAACAATATCTAAATGCTAGACGCGCTGTTAAGTGTGGAGAAAGGACCATACAATAAATCTCTGCAGCGTTCCGATCCAAGCTGGGGAAGCACCCAGAGCCTGAGAGATCAGCAAGTGCTCCAGTATGACCGGGACAATGGCAAATGTGGAAGAGAAGATAGAAGCACGAGGGGAGGTTCCCCTGAATTTTTTTCAGTCAATGAGGGGTCAGATACAACAGATATTAGTGAACCTGAAATCGAAGAAGAGGGGAGCTGCACAGATCAGACTTCCGACTCTGACACAAGGCTTAAGGGATCTAGAGTCTAAAAAGAAAAAGAGAGTTGGAGGCAAAAGAGACGGAAGAGGGTCTAGAAATAGTATGAGCAAGAAATTGTCGTGGGACTATTCTGCTACATCAGAGACCTATCAGGAAAATGACCAGGAGGAGGGAGAAAAGGACGGGAGGCCAAAACCTCAAAATGTAACTCTTGAAATGTTGTTTCGAACTTTGAAACAGATGCAGTCCGAGGCAAGAGCGGAAAGCCGAAGAGCAAAAAGAGACACAAAAAAACTTCAAGCTTCGCTAAGAAGAGTAAATAGAAAGCAGGAAGAGGTCGAGGGGAGAGTAACTCAAGTTGAGGAAAGGACTAGTAGAGTGGAAGATGAGGTAACAGAATGGCAGACCTTTAAAACGGAACAAGGAAAGGTGGTGGAAGACCTACAATGGAAGCTAGAAAGTTTTGAAAATCGCCAAAGGCGAAACAATGTAAGACTTTTGGGACTGGAGGAAGGACGGGAGGGGCAGGATCCCAGAGGATATGTGGTCAAAATATTAAAAGAAGCCTTTCCAGAATCAAAATGGCACTGGGATATTGAAGGCCAAAGAGCCCATAGATATCCTATGTTCGTTAAGAAAAACCGGGGGGGGGGCAAGAGAATGCGCTACCAAGAGCAATGCTGGTTTTCCTAGGGAATTTCTTAGGAAGGCAAGAAATAATTGATAAGGCTAGACCTGATTCCAGAAAGACAGCTGACGGAAATACATTTTTTTCTAGGCCAGATTTTTGCCATGTTACCGTGGAAAGAAGGTGGAAGTTAAGACAGATGATAGGTCCCTTCCAAAAGCAAGGCGCAGAGGCTTATTTGGTGTTCCCATCAAGGCTGAAAGTATTTAGGAAAGGGTACACTAAGGGTACACTAAGATGTTTACGTCTGAGATAAAAGCAGCGGAGTATCTTGCAGAGATCACGGAATTAGACAAAGGAAAGGAGAGTAGAGTCAGAACTCCACCAAGAACATGTAGGAGAGTAAAAGAAGATGTGTGGGGTAAGCTGTACAATAGAGTAGTAATAAAAAATGTGGGAAAGGAAATAATGAAATAATGAAGTCCATTGAATGTTGCCGGCAAAGGTATATACAGAAAGTAGGAGAAACTATGAAATATAATGACTTGCAGAATAGTTTCAATTAATATTTGTGGACTTAATGAGCTAAATAAGAGGCTAAAAACTGCTTCCCTGCTAAAATCGCTAAAACCCGACTTAGGGGCCGATTATGATGGTGGACGGACCTGAGTCCGTCCGCCACCATAGAGTAGGAGGGACCGTCCGCAGGGGTTGCGGCGGTCCCTCCGTGCAAATTAGGATGTGACCGCCAACCTGGCGGTCACATCCTGTATTTTTATCATTGCGGAGGGTGCTGCTTGAAGCAGCACCCGCCGCAATCATAAAAATGTAAGTTGTGCATTTGCATGCACAAAGCGGCAGGCACCTCGCGGTGCCTGCCGCTTTGTGCAGGCAAATGCAGGGGGTACCCCCCATGTGCACCCCCCACCCCCCCCTTCACCCCTGGAGGCCCGCAACGGGCCCCCAAACACAAATCCGTATGCCTTTACACGGCGGAAATGCCGCAGTGTAAAGGCATCTTTCCGCAGACATCCTAATATGGCTGGCGGTGTCTGATAGACACCGCCAGCCATGTTAAAGCTTTTCCGCCGTGGTCGGAAGGCGACCGCGGCGGAAAAGCTGCGGACTGAAAAACGATCCCCCAGCCATCCTAATCTGGCGGGGGGTCTTTTTCAGTCTGCAGCGGTTTTCCCGCATCCTCCGGGGCGGTGGTGGCTTCCGCCGGCCCAGAGGATGCGGGAAAACCGCAATCATAATCAGGCCCTAAGTGTGCCTTCAGGAAACACAAATTGAAGGTACTAAGGCTTATTTACTGGACCAGCTCGGTTTTAATGTCTTAACGAAAACTAATCAGAACACAAAGACGAGAGGGGTGGCGATCCTGGGTAAGAGACAGGATACACTGGTTAAGAGGAAGATGGAGGATCAGTGGGGCAGATGGGTTATAGCAGAACTAATCTTCAGGGGGGAAACTATTACGCTTGTTTGGGTCTATGGATCTACAGGAGATGATCCAGATATCTTCCAATTTTTAGACGCAGAACTGGCGCAATGGCCGGAGCCCATTATATTCTGCGGTGATCTGAATATTCATGACGCAGATAGTAGTTTTTTAGATCCTTGTAGGAAATATACAGGGAGGAAAAAGGGAGGAAAAAGAGGACTTATAGAGCCTTAGCAGATATGGTAAGGAATAACTCGCTGGAAGATCCATGGTTAAATTGTCATCCAAATCTAGATGGGAGTACTTTTTTCTCAGCCCCTCACCAGACATTGGTTAGGTTGGATTATTTTTTAATTACGAGAGGACTGATAGATAGAGCAAGAATAGATAGGGAACCGAGGATCATCTCAGATCACAGCCCGTTAGTTTTAACCGTAATAGTTGGGCAAAGGAGAAATAAAGAGCTAAGACAATGGACTTTTGATAGAACGCTGCTCCAGGATCAGTGCTATAGGGAAAGAATGAGTAGGTGGATTAAGGAATTCTGGGAGATTAATAGAGGTACATCATCACCAGGGATAGTGTGGGATGCTTTTAAAGTCGGAATAAGAGGAGAAACCCTGAGCTATGTTATTAAGGCTCAAAGAATGTTGAAGGCAAAAGCGGAACAAGATAATAAACTAATTACAGAAGCAGAGGAAGAACTTATGATAGCCATACATACACAATCTCCAATTGAGCAGATATTATTGAAGATAGTTGCTCTTAAAGCCGAAGTTATGGATGGGATGGCAAAAAAGACTGTTGAGAGATACACAGCAAATAAAGAAAAGGTATATGAGCTTAGTGAAAGAGTTGGTCACATACTGGCTGTGCGAGCTAGGCAAAGGGATGGGATGACTGATATCAAGGAGATCAAAAATTCTCAGGGAGCTAAGGTTAAGGATGCAGAACAGATCAGAGAGGTTTTTAAACAATTCTATACAGAGCTTTATACATTAGATGGTCACGAAAGAGAGGGGGATATAAGGACGTATTTGAGTGAGATAGAGCCCTCAGGGTTAGCAGAGGCAGACAGAAAAGGGTTGGAAGAGATATTTCAGGTGGATGAACTGATTGAGGCTTTGAGGGATTTACCATCTGGGAAGGCTGCTGGTCCGTACCAGATTCCGATAGAATTCTACAAAATCTTTCAACCCTCTCTCCTAAAAGAAATGTTTAATGTGATGTTGCTAGCACAAAAGGGTGAGTCTGCTCCAGAATCTTGGGGTGGCGCAGACATTATTGTTATACCAAAAAAGGGCAAACCCACAGACGCCCCGGGTTCTTACCGCCCCATTACTCTAATGAACGCAGATGTTAAGGTGTTCTCCAAAATTCTGGCAAAAAGGTTATCCAGGGTAATCGAATCACTGGTTATTTCTTCTCAACATGGATTTATTCCAGGTAAGGGAACAACTCAGCATACCAGACAAGTAATTACGGCATTTGATGTAGCAAGCATTCTAGAAGACCCGATGGCAGCGGTGTTTCTTGACGCCGAAAAAGCGTTTGACAGGGTCTCCCGGAGGTACCTGTGGGAAGTTTTGAGCTGGCACGGTATAGGCCCAGGATTCATAAAGGCCCTGCAGACCTTATATATAAACCCGATGGCCAAGATAAGAGTCAATAGAGGTTATTCATCAGCAGTTAATATCCAGAGAGGCACAAGGCAGGGCTGTCCTTCTTCTCCTCTGCTCTTCGCTCTATATCTCGACACCTATTTACGAAAGATGGAAAGCAATGATCAGATTCCACCGTTAGTTCTAAATGGTTGCAGATTTAAGTCGTTAGCTTACGCGGACGACGTCGCCATCCTGACCGCAAAACCTACAGTTGCCATTAGGGCAATTGAAGATGAAGCTGAGCGATTTGGTCAGTTTTCAGGATACAGTTTGAACATTACCAAAACTCAGATTGTCAAAAAACAGTGGGTAATATGTAATGATGACAGAGTGACGGGTATGGCAACTTACCTAGGGGTACAAATTACAGCAGAAATAGATAAGATTGTTAAAAAGAATATGGATCCTTTGATAGCTCAAGTTAAAAGGGATCTGGAAAAAATGAACAATCTGCACTTGTCATTGGTAGGCTGTACAAACATTATCAAGATGATGATTTTACCTAAATTTTTGTATTTTTTTAGGGCTATACCTTTGTTGTTTGAAGCTAGCTGGTTCAATGGTATAGAGGCTATATGTAATAGGTTTATCTGGGCACACGGTAAGACCCGGAGGGCCTATAGATATATGACACTCCCTAGGGAAAAAGGAGGTTGGGTGCACCAGATTTCCGCTTATATTATATGGCTACTGTTTTGCAATATATACAAGGACTTATTGGGGGTAACATTGATGATGTAAGAATGCATAATATGTCTATTGAGGTTTACGCTGTTGCACTAGGGGCAAATGCTTATAATTGTTTTTTAAAATGTACAGATTATAGTTACTTTAAGAGAACCAGGTTTAAAACTGTTAAGGCGGCAGTTACGGTATGGAATGCTTTTTTAAAGAAAGTCAAGATGGGGAGGTATATTAGGTATGTCTCTCTGATTAACAACAGATCACTCCCAGCGGAAATATTTGCCGATCAGACAATGGCAGAGTGGGCAATAAGTGGGATCACGCAAATAGGCGATCTGTTCTCTCAGGATGGTTTTAAGCAATTCTCAGATTTAAGAGACACATATGGTATACATAACAGGGGTTTTTTCAAGTACTTGCAGATTAGAAGTTTTTTTAAAAACAAAGTGGGAGGTCCAGCAGGCTTTAACTAAATAGAAATAATGGAGAAAATAAAGCTGATGGGGGATTGCACAATAGTCCTTTTACGCAACTCTGATGAAAGAAAAGCAGGACGACTTAGACAAATTCAGTAAGAAATGGGCGGACAAATTGGGAGTTGAAAGCAACCTGTTCTTCGATTCTTTGAATCTAGGATGTACAGTATTAAGTGCAGCCCCGTTGCAGTCTCAGCATTATAAAACATTATATTTTCTGTATTTTACGCCTGCAAGGATAGCAAAATGGGGTGGGAATACAGGAATTAATTGCCCCCGCTGCAATGCGCTGGAAGCAGATGGCATACACATTTTTGCAACATGTCCCCAATTACAAACATTGATTAATGAGATAGAGGGGTTTTTAGCAAGGTCTTTGGGTATTGTGATTTCTCTTACTCCAGCTTGGATTATTTTAGGTGTGTCTGAACGGGAGCAGGATCAGTATGCTGGATTTTTGTTTGTAATAATGGCTGTTTACAGACTGACAATAGCTAGGGCTTGGCTAGATAAAAATCCTCCAAAACTGCAAAATTGGTTGGCAAATACACTGTATGCATATAATATAGAGGAAAAAATATATGCTCGAAAAAGAGAGCAGAGGAAGACGCCTGGGGAGAAGAATATGGGAGCCATTAAGTAAATGGAAAGAGTTGCAAAGAAAGGATGATTAGGGGTGGGGTTGAGAAGATTATGGGGATTTTAAATCTCCCTTTATTTTGGGTCCGTTATTTATCGTTATTGTTTGTGCCAGATTCCCCAATTGTTTAAAACAAGGTGTTAAATTAATTTGGTTGAAATTATTATCTGTTTGGCAGTCGTCAAGGATGGAACTCATATACCAGAATTCAAGCAAAATATTGTAATTGACAAAATGTACTAAGTGTAAGCTTAACTGTGCTCATTTTGGTGAAGAAAAATAAAAACTTTTTTAAAAAAGATAAAGATAGAAAAAAAAAGAAAGCAACTAAAGACTTGGTTGTTTTCTCAATGATTTGATTATTCATAAAACATACAAAATACTGCCTCAGAGATTTACATTACTGGTATCAGATTTAGCTCACAGCGCCCAGACACCTATGGGTAATTGCAGCGCTTTAAAAATCGCATAAATAAATAAATAAATAAATAGTAGTAAATCACTTGTGTAACAAGGAACCCAGTACCTAAAAATGCTATTTATTGCAAATGAACCTAAAATGCATCAGTCACATGAAAAGCACTTCTGATGTGTTGCAGGACTTAGCAGAGTCATCAAGATGGATACTTCTCTTCCTTCCTTTAGTAGAAATGCACCCACTTGGGTGTGAGAGAGAGCCTGACATCGACTCCATGATAGCCCATCACGTATTGGAAATAGATTTTCCGATCCTACCGCCGAAGACCCAGAGAGCATCCTAAAAATGGAGAAGGGAAAAGAATTAAAACATTTGCACCCACTTCCATGCAGGAGGTAGGAGGAGTGTATTCGAAAGAGCACGAATCGGGAAACCGGCGTGGAGGAGAAGAAGGCCTAACTCTGAAATGGGAAGCGTCGGAGTTGGTCAAGAGGCGGAGCCAAGGAGCGCGAGAGGACGCCGAGGAAGAAAACCAGAGAAAGACACCGCCAAGCAGAGAAGACGAGGAGGAGAGAGAACTCAGGAATGAAGAGTCACCGAGGAGTGGAGCGAGGACTGGTACCCCCCCCAGGAGAAGCGCATCGACCGCCGCAGCTCCGGAGAGCTGAGTGTAGGGGCAGTAAATGAGCGGGGTATTTTTTTTCTTTGTCTTTTTTTTTCTTTTCTTGTTGGGAAGTTTTCGGAAGGAAGTGAGCAGTAAAATAAAACTCCAGGACGAGGGTAAGAGTTGGGCCAAAACGGGGAATGCATACAAATCTTCCACACCACCTCAAGCAGCCAGATAAAAACAGGTAAAAGGGGGAAAGAAGTGAAACAAAGAAAAGAGAGAGCACAAGTGGGTAAAGTGGTTTCAAGGAATGTAGAAGACAGAGCAGGGTGGAATAAGTGGAGCCCAAAAAAATGGGAGAATCAGGCACACCAGTGAGGATCTTGGGATTTGGCCCTTAGTCTAGACAGCTTCCCTCCTTGGTCCTAGATGTAGCCATTTAACCCACGGAGCTCACAGAAGGTAGAGAGTGAAAATAGGGACCATAGAGAGTTCCTAAAGAGACAGTTATATTAATTTTTGCATTTCCATTTCTCTTCTTTTCCTTATATTCCACTACTGTATATCGGTATATCTTTGTTTTTCCTTCTGGTGCGAGTGAGTAAGAACGCGAGGACCTTAAGATCTAATCCCAATTAACCCTGACCCTACACAACCATCACCTACCTTCTGGAAAGTGTGCATGCTCGATTCTGACACCTCTGGGTGTGGTCCAAGATACTCTCATAAACTAAAACAACCTCAAGATACTCACCGTCCTTCTGTCTTCTTCTCCCGAGCATCCTGTGGGGGGTTCCCCACCTGAAATCTGGAAAAGAGAAGAAGAAGAAAGTTATCACGTCAAAGTCTTTGGGATTCCAAGACGCAAAAAAGAAAAGAAGAGACAAAGATATAACCCTCAGCTTCTATAATACCTGTAATACTCAGTTCAGTGAATAAAAAGCAAAATTGTGAAACATATGAAGCCTCCTAGCTTCTATTTTCCGTCCATCCCTCCCACATTGGGACTCCCCAGGCTAGGGACTAGGGATAAATTAGCACTACCCATTAGGGAGGCAGGCTTCCATAAATGGGGCCAACTAGTACAAGATGGTTCACTGCTACCCTGTTACAAGTTTTGTGAAGCTGTGGAAAGTAAAATATCATGGTTCAAGTACTTTCAAACTAAAAATAGGTCTCAGAGTTTGAGTTCGGAGATGGGGGTTTCAAATGATCTGGAAGAGACTCTGTCTCAGGAGAAACCAAATAAGAAAGAAGTCACAAGATGGTATTGACTGACGTTGTATCTAGTTGATGTAGACTTCTTATTGCAGGCGGAGCTGTGGGGAAAACACTTGTCAGGGATTAGAGTTAAGAGATATATGGTAAATATAGATGAGTCTTTTATACACCACTGCCCAGCCTGCCTGCCTGCCTGCTTAAGGAGAAACCATCATTTTTCTCTCCACAGAACCTATTGGACCCCGGAAAGGCTTTCAAAAACAGGGAGAGGTGGAATGGTGAACTACTTTAAATGCAGGTTTGAGAAAGCAAATGCTATACATGTTTGTGGAGTGCCTGGGAATTTCTAGTTTTTGGGAGGTGTGCAATACCCTATGTGTTTTGTTCACATTTAATATCCAAGTAAGCCTTCCCCTTTTTGTTTTTGGTACTCGGCAGGGCTAGGTTAAGTTGAACAAGGATGTAGTGAAACTGCATTTCTATAGAGGTGTGGCACCGCAGCCAGGGTGACTGACTCCAAAATCTGGGGATCACGGTTCGATCCCCGGGGCCGGCGGCAGATTTGCCCAGCACCATGTGACTCTGGGCAATAGCTTGCTTAATCTTCCCAACGGCCCCCAGCGCCTAGAGACCCTAACGGTTGATGGTTCGCGCTGTACAAATGTGGAATATTATTATTATATGATCCTTCTGGACTGTAGGGAGATCTGTAGGAAGTGGTGCAGTGATCTCTCACCCTTGCATAAAGATTGGCTGGCATCGATCATATACAACTTAGAAATGGACACAATAGATCTGGCAAGCAGGAGGCCCTTACTCACCACCTGGTGATGACATGCGTCATCATTGGGCCCCACTGAAGAGGCCGAATGCCTCTTCAGTGTGCTTCGACGCCAGATCTACTGCGGAGCAGGATATGTGAGTCTAAGGCGTGCAGTGAAAAATAAACTAAATAGTAGTGAGGGGATTAAAAATGTCTTTAGTGTATCAGGAAATTATTTATTAAGCAATCACTTAGGACATGTTATTAAAATTGAGTGTAGGAAAGTAGTCCACGAATTAATTGTGTGGTTATTTCCTTAGTCAGTCACTAATATTATCCACACATATCAGGTTTTGATATATAAATTGAGTTTAAAGTAGTAAATGTTAAATATTTTAATATATGCATGTAGTATAATATAATACTATAAATTAAATAAATACATTCCACCAAAATGTAATATATATATATATATATATATATATAGATATATATATATATATATTACCTACTGGCGGTTGCCAGTAGGTATATATAGTTAGGATTTTTTCCCTATGGGATTTCTGAAAATTCTATGTCTAATAACTTTGGCGTTTATGGACGGAATTGGCTGACATTTTCTGGAAAATGGCACACTTTGTTTCTGAGCAGCTCCTAGAAATTTGGGGGGTGTTCGGCAAGGGGGGGCTGAGATAAAAGGGGGGTCCCAAAACGCGTTTTTCCCATATTAATTTCCATAGGGCGGTTGGCCTCACTTTTAGCCCGAACGGCTGAATGGATTTCCACCAAACTTGGCAAAATTGTAGGGACTGTTAGCCTGATGTGCCTTTGCTAGGTCTCAATATATGTGCTTCAGTGGATTTTGAGAAATTAACGTTTAAAACAAGATATATATCTGTAACAGCGCTCCGGGCTGCGCTCCGGTTCGCGAACTTTTCGCGTATCGGAACTTTGCGAAGCGAAGCTGATTGGCTCTCCGGTGTCTGTCAACATTCTAAACAGTCCGGAGCGGCCGCCATCTTGTCTCTCGGTAGGATCGAGAGACAAGAGGAGGCCAAAACAAAGGGGGAAATTACCATAAGGGGGCATAGTAGATCCTCGTTGACCCCCTAGGTTTTATGTGGAGGTTTTAAAAGGGCCCAGGAGGGTCCAAAAAAAAAAATTTTTTTTTTTGCGTGGTAAGCGCCAAGTTCGCAAACCGGAAAGCGTTCTGGGCAGCGTACTATAAGGATAAAAGAATGATAGACTTTTCTAATACTGTATGTTAATTATTTGTTGTTTTTGTTGTTTTTTTTGTTTAAATTTTTTTTATTTTTATTTTGATTGTGTGTCATAATTCATTAAACTTTTAACATTCAATAAACATATAAAAATAAATAATGTGTCAAACAATTTTTGAATTAAGAAATTAAAATTTATTTTTCATTTTGTTTTTCAAAATTTAAAAGAAAATCTAAAAAATCGTGATCATTTTTTTCTTCATTTTTTAGTAGAAAATCAACTGCATCTACGCATTGCACAAGTTCATTATTTATTGTGTCGTCGTAGAAATCCATGTCATCTTGTGTCTCAATTTTTTCTTCTGTTTCAGTTTTCATGTTATTTTGTTGTTCTTCCATTTTCAATTCTGAAAAATGAATTTTTAAAAAATATATCAGTACAGAAAGGGCATTGTTGGGTTTCAGTACAGATTGGCAGTTTGGTTATTTATATAGTGTTTTTTTCACAAAGAAAGGTGTCGCCTGCAATTAAGGTCTATTGCAGGGGGCCCCCTCCTTGGGCCTCCCATGGATGGTGTCAGGAGGTACAGGGGAGGGAGAAGGAGACGCTCCCTCAATTGCAAGGAGACCATTCACAGGCACTGAGGGGGCCCATTGTCCAGCATTTTTGCGCACCCACAGTTTTAACTTTTAGACCACAATCAATTCTCACACCTATGAAGGTGTGAGAAATGCGTGTGGATTTAAAGTTAAAACTGTGGGGGCGTCAAAATGCTGGACAATGGGGCCCCCTCAGTGCCTGTGAATGGTCTCCTTGCAAGGGGTCACTTATGTAAATTGGAGGGGGCTTCGCGCACGTTCCTTTTTAGCCTATGGTCTTGCAAATTCTTGGAATGGCTCTGCCATAACTAAAACAGAGTAGTCTATTTTTTACTATAAGTATTACAGAGTGATAGAATATAATTCTCAGAAAATGTTTTTCTAATTAGGTTTCAGTACAGAACATACTTAAGTTTTATAAATAATATCTTACCTTTTAAATATAAGTTGAAGTTATCAGTTGATTTTTTGTTGTGCACTTCACGAAGTAGCAGTCAAAATGGCTGTGTTTCCTTCTCTTCCTTTATATATATTCAGGTATATAACCAATCAAATGTCAGGTAATAAAAGTAGAAAATGAAAGTAACATTTTCATTGGTTGTCAATTCCAACACTTCAGATGTGTTTTGTGAAGTAATTTACCTCACGGTACTTAGAGAGGTCTACAGGCTAAATGGCTAAATGAAATTTCAATCAAATTTGTGAAAATGAAAGGGATTGTTATGTAGTATGAGCTAATCTATATTTGGTGAGAGTGTCTCTAGTCGTTTTTCTGTAGATTAGTTTCCCACCTTTTTTTAGGACCGCTTCCCGGAAAGCGGCTCGGTTAGCGAACCTTAAGCGTCACGGGAGTCCACCATTTTGTGTTTCGGTCGCAGTAAGATACAAGATGGAGGGCAAATAATGTTTAGAATGGGTAGAAGGGGTCATGGTAGACTTATCTTGACCCCCTAGGTTTTCTGAGGGTGGCTGAGGAGGCTTATATGTGCGAAAAAAAAACATTTTTAAAAAAAATTCCGCGAGGTTAGCTTTCGGTTAGCGAACCGGGTAGCGCCCCAGGGAGCGTATTTTGTGGAAAATTAGTGAAAAAAGTTAGAAAAAAATAATAATTGTGAGTGATCAGATGAAGGGTAGCTCTGAGAAGAGCTTTTGGGTTTATGGTACATTTAGGTACTTATAAGTAGGTACCAATGCACAGTCTTAAATTCAGAATGAAAATTCTGTTGCCCTCATCTGAGAAGTGAACTCCATCTCCTCTGTAGATATCTTGCATGTAGTAACGCAAGTTATTGTTGTACAAGGAGCCCATTCCATGGTCTCTCATGAAAGCTGAAACAGATTTGTTTACATGCTTCCTCGCTTTCTCAATTTGTGGACAAAATTGGTTGGACCACCTCCATTTCTGTCTTTGGCATATATTGGAATATACCAAGGCAGTTTGAGGAAAAAGTGCCATTAATTGCTCAAAGGTGTCCTTTAAAAGCATTTCCAGACCTACCCCAGTCAAAGTGCCCAAATCATTACCTCCACAGTGCACAATTAACAGGTCAGGTTTTGACAAATGCATAAAGGTTTTCACCAATGGTATCAATTGGTGACATTTTAATCCTCTTTGGCCCAACCACTTAATTTCCACATCTTGTAAATTGAGGTTAGGTAAATTTCTGTTCTCAGCATACCTTTGAGCCCAGTGGATGTAACTATGTCCAACAATCCAGACATTAAACATGGTGGGAGAAGGTTGTGCTGCAGTCAGATGAAGTGTGGTAATGAAAGGGCAGTTGAAACAGTAGGAGTTTGTAAAGAAAAAAAACTGTGGATTTCAAATGCTAATGATTCATTAGCAGTGATTGGTGCATTTCCATTTCTGAAAACAGAAAGTTAGGGTGCATGGATGTGTTCTTTGAAAGATGTAATTTGAATGGTCAAGGAAGAAACATTTAATGAAAGATTGCACTGGATACGCAGGTGCACTGAGAGTTCAGAGTTCAATTGAAACATTGTTGTGTGAATTTGCAAACATGAGAGGTCTTCCAGGAGGTGGTTGCTATGGAAAAAAGGCAGAGAGGGCAGAGGGGGGAAGGGTTTTGATTTGAAAAAAGTGAGGGAAGAGTTATGATTGGCTAATATGAGAGATATGTGAAATGAATATCTGTATTTCTGTGCTTTCAATAGCTGCAGCCTCTGGAGTGCATCCTTTTTCTTCTGCTGAAGACAATTTGGTGTATTTCTGAGACTGTTTTCAAAACTCAAAAAGTATTTGCTAAGGTGAGAAAAGATGTATTTAATTTAGATAGAGAATAGTATGATTTAAGGAGAAAATGATGAAGAAAGCTGTGTTTTTAAAATGTGGCTTTGTCTCTAGTGATATACAAATAGATTTTGTTTCTTTGAGAAATTGTAATTGCATATTCGGTGTAGCATTCTGGCATGCAGTAACACAAGTTATTGTTGTACATGGAGCCCATTCCATGGTCTCTTATGTAAGCTGAAACAGATATGTTGTTTTTAAAAACGATTTTTGAAATCGATTACATTTCTGGATATGTACTGCTAGAGCTTCATAGGTTGTTTTGGGTCATATTTATAAGGCATTTGAGTGTCTTTGATGTTATTTTTTCCTTTTTAAATGGAAAGCATTCCTCATGGGGCAAGTGTCTTGTAAATACGCTCCCACCTGCGCTTGGCAAATTTAGATTTTGATTATGGGAGTTACATAGCCATGTTAATAATGTCCAAAAAATGGTGCTAGGGCATTCCAGAAAACGCTTTCATGTGTCTCAAGGACATTTTCAGTCATTTCCTCTTGAATGCAGGTATACAATTGATTTATATGCTGTGTTTAAAAACGATTTTTTGAAATCAATTACATTTCTGGATATGTACTGCTAGAGCTTCATAGGTTGTTTTGGGTCATATTTATAAGACATATGAGTGTCTATGATGTTATTTTTCCTTTTTAAATGGAAAGCGTTCTTCATGGTGCAAGTTTCTTGTAAATACGCTCCCACCTGTGCTTGGCAAATTTAGATTTTGATGATGGGAGTTACATAGCCATGTTAATAATGTCCAAAAAACGGTGCTAGGGCATTCCAGAAAACGCTTTCATGTGTCTCAAGGACATTTTCAGTCATTTCCTCTTGAATGCAGGTAAACAATTGATTTATATGCTGTGTTTAAAAACGATTTTTTGAAATCAATTACATTTCTGGATATGTACTGCTAGAGCTTCATAGGTTGTTTTGGGTCATATTTATAAGGCATATGAGTGTCTATGATGTTATTTTTCCTTTTTAAATGGAAAGCGTTCTTCATGGTGCAAGTTTCTTGTAAATACGCTCCCACTTGCGGTTGGCAAATTTAGATTTTGATTATGGGAGTTACATAGCCATGTTAATAATGTCAAAAAAATGGTGTTAGGGCATTTCAAAAAACGCTTTCATGTGTCTCAAGGACATTTTCAGTCATTTCCTCTTGAATGCAGGTATACAATTGATTTATATGCTGTGTTGATAAACGATTGTTTGAAATCAATTACATTTCTGGATATGTCCTGCTAGAGCTTCATAGGTTGTTTTGGGTCATATTTATAAGGCATTTGAGTGTCTATTATGTTATTTTACCCTTTTTAAATGGAAAGCGTACCTCATGGGGCAAGTTTCTTGTAAATACGCTCCCACTTGCGGTTGGCAAATTTAGATTTTGATTATGGGAGTTACATAGGCATGTTAATAATGTCCCAAAAATGGTGTAAGGGCATAATCAAAATCTAAATTTGCCAACCGCAGGTGGGAGCGTATTTACAAGAAACTTGCCCCATGAGGTACGCTTTCCATTTAAAAAGGGTAAAATAACATAATAGACACTCAAATGCCTTATAAATATGACCCAAAACAACCTATGAAGCTCTAGCAGTACATATCTAGAAATGTAATTGATTTCAAATAATCGTTTTTAAACACAGCATATAAATCAATTGTATACTTGCATTCAAGAGGAAATGACTGAAAATGTCCTTGAGACACATGAAAGCGTTTTTTGGAATGCCCTAACACCATTGTTTGGACATTATTAACATGGCTATGTAACTCCCATAATCAAAATCTAAATTTGCCAAACGCAAGTGGGAGCGTATTTACAAGAAACTTGCACCATGAAGAACGCTTTCCATTTAAAAAGGAAAAATAACATCATAGACACTCATATGCCTTATAAATATGACCCAAAACAACCTATGAAGCTCTAGCAGTACATATCCAGAAATGTAATTGATTTCAAAAAATCGTTTTTAAACACAGCATATAAATCAATTGTATACCTGCATTCAAGAGGAAATGACTGAAAATGTCCTTGAGACACATGAAAGCGTTTTCTGGAATGCTCTAGCACCATTGTTTGGACATTATTAACATGGCTATGTAACTCCCATAATCAAAATCTAAATTTGCCAAGCGCAAGTGGGAGCGTATTTACAAGAAACTTGCACCATGAAGAACGCTTTCCATTTAAAAAGGAAAAATAACATCATAGACACTCATATGCCTTATAAATATGACCCAAAACAACCTATGAAGCTCTAGCAGTACATATCCAGAAATGTATTTGATTTCAAATAATGACTTACTTCATTGGTAGGCCTTCACATGTATTATCTCCTTTGTTTTCTTCATTGAAAATCTTATCTGCAACCATGTGTTGGCCTCACCTCAAACAAACAAAACAGGTGATGGACCGAATGTGGATCAATGACACACATTCACCCCAGTCCAAAGATCTGGGCCTAAACAAACCTTTAGATAGGCCACACCTTATCGTCATCCTGAATTAATCATTTAAAATATTAGGGAGAGATTTATGATTGTTGTATGCCTGTTTTGTACCACTGTGTGTCATTTTTGTGATGCAGTGCTGGTGCAAAAGATTTGCTATGTTAAATAATAAGTAGGGCATTAAGTTTTTGATGACTGTTATTCATTTACTGTTTGATAATAGTGGTTAATAACATTTTTTATTATATTTTTCCACAGATTCAACTGCAGATCTTTTCTTAATTTGAAAAATGCCAACGAAAAATCGAATTAGAAAGGCTAGAAAACGTCAAAGACAGCAGTATGATCTTTTATTGCAGCAGTCTTCTTCCCCAAATACTTTTCAAAACACCAAGAAAGCTCCGGGTAAGAGCACAAAATCATTCTTAAGAAATATTTTTAGTAAAAAAAGTATTTATCCAAAAAATGTTTCAGTTCAGAAAAAGAAAAGCAATTTAAATGGAAAGGAAAGACCCATCAAAAATGTTACTGGCAGAGGAAGAGATAACTCTGTGCATGATAGTAGAAGGAAACAACAGTTTAGGGACATTCGAAAACGAATGTTCCGTAACAGGATAATAGTTAATTTATTAAAAAATATTAAGAAAGGCCAACAGAAAGTGGCATTTTATAAGAAGAAGAAAAATGTAGAGAAAATTATTGATCATGCTTTTGAAATTAAGCGAAAGTTGTTTATTTTGGTAATCAATAGAATTAGGATACTAAGCAAGGTAATTTCTGATTTCAAAACAAAAAGTAGATGGAAGAGAGTAGTAAATCGTAGTAACTTTTGTGAAGTTTTTTCCGGAGAATGGATGCATAGTTCAAGTTGTGAGGCATTTTTTAATGAGAAGAGTTATTTTCAGGATAATGATTTGGTGTTTGCAGTTGACACCAGTGGTCGAGCTTATGAAGTGAAGGATGGTTGTCCAGTTGAAAAAGAAAAACTTGTGACAACAGAGACAGAAGAGGCGCTAAGTGATGAGGTTTTAGGAAGACGTCCTAAGGGTCCTGTGTACATTTGGAAGTGTAGTTCTATTTGCAGTGTGCGACAGGTTTCCATCAATTTGCTTTGTGATTTTATACGGACATTTAATAAGAAAAGTTTGAAGCAGAAAATGAAGTTGTTGCAAGATTTAGATCCTTGAAGAGTGAGACAAATGACAGGTTTGCGTGGTCATTCACTGGCTTGTCTTTCCAGGAGAGTATGCCAGAGTGTTTTTCATCATTTCAGGATGCTAGCAGTGCATCATAATAAAGTGAGGAAATTAGTGAGAATGTTGTATTATGCTAAGAGTCCAGCAATTATGCTTAAACAATTATGTGCTGCTCTTTTGCATGGTTCTGAAATAGATGTGAAGAATATTTGTGAAGAAATGGAGTTTTGTTACTTTGGTAGTAAAGATGAGAATGTTCAAATTGACCCAGAAGTAGAGGGTAATGTTGAAGATAATGTACAGGTTTCCAGTACAGATAATTTTCAGAAGGAAATTGCCACGTTTCAGATGAAATCAAGTGAGAGGCCTAATTTCACTTGTGTATGTTGTCGACGCACTTATTATAAGAATCAGACTAAGTTAGTGGATTTATATGCAAAAAGTGAAAGGGAAAATAATAGTGAATGGAAGGATTTTGCCACATACTTGATGGTAGAAAATTATTTTGATTTTGGATCGGATCAACGTGTGTGTACTTATTGTTGTAATAAATTAAACCAAAACCAGATGCCTGCTAGGGCAGTTCATAATAATCTGGAATTGGTTGAGATTCCTTCTGAATTGAAGGATTTAAATACTTATGAATCTATTTTGATTCAAAGTATCCATCCCTTTCAGGCTATTGTAAGAATGGAGCCAAAGACAGGGAAGTTGCCTCCAGCAGATTTACAGAGAGGATTAAAGGGAAGAGTTGTTTATTTGCCTCTAGATTTGAACAAAAACATTAACACAATTGGAGTAGAAAAAGTGGAAGAGGAACCTCTGGTTATCTTGGTTAATGGGGTTCCGACAAAGAATAAGAAAATATGGCAAGATTTAGTGGATGTTAGGAAAGTCAAAAAGGCAACATTGTATTTGAAGAAAAATAATAAGTACTATAAGAATGTATATGTTGCAGAAGAGGAAGTAAGTGATGAAGAGGATAGCGATTTGTGTGCTGGCCAAATTAAGAAAGTAGAGGCCTCTAAAAGTGAAGAAATATATGAACATTATAGTGTTCATCCTTTGCATTCCAAGGAAGTCATGGGGAATGCTATTGAGTTGTTTCAAATGAAACAAGCCAAAGGGAGTCCCATTAGTGTTTGGGAGGAAAGTTTGGAATCTTGGTGTTTCCCACAGCTATTTCCCACAGGTCGAGGAGGAAGATATGATGAGCGACCTCATCAAATTCCTGCATCTGAATACCGGACTTTACGATTGTATGCAGAAGATCCTAGGTTTCGTCAATGCATTCCCTATTTGTTTCATCTCTTGTTTGAAAGCGATCTGTCTGGAGTGTCATATGCAGTGAACCACATCTTAAAAAGTGGTATACAGATGGGAAACATCTCGGCAAGTGATTTTATGCATAAAGTCAATGTCCAAGACAGTATTTTGGATTCTCACTTAATTAATCTCATGGCGTGTCAGCGTGGTACTAATGAGTACTGGTACCGTCGTCATGGTGATTTAAAATGTATGCTGAGGAACTTAGGAACTCCGACATGGTTCCTTACTCTGAGCTGTGCCGAGTATGGCTGGGAAGACTTACTTGAATTTCTACGAGAGGCAAATGGAAATATTGAAAACATTGAATTCAAGACACCTGGAGAACTGTGTTCTTTGGATCCAGTGAATGTATGCAGGTACTTCAATCATAGATTTGAAGCTATGATGTCTTTCATCACAAATAAGAAGAATTCACCTCTTGGAGAGGTGTTGGATTTCTTCTGGAGAAAGGAGTACCAAGCAAGAGGTGCTCCTCATATACATATGTTGTTGTGGATCAAGGATGCACCTAAATTTGGAACAGATCCGGATGACTTAGTGATGAATTTCATAGAACAGTATTCTACGTGTGCTGTTCCAAACGCAACGGAGAAGAAAAGCCTAAGAGAACAAGTTCTACGTTTCCAAAGCCATCGTTGTGGAAAGTACTGTTGTCGTAAATTCAGAAACAAGGACAAGTTCTACACCAAATGTCGTTTCAACTTTCCACGACCGGTGATTTCTAAAGGAAGAGTGAACAGTTTGATGTCTTCACTGCGACATAATGTGACGAGGAAATCACCCAAAAATACATACAATTTGAAAAGGAACGAAGAGTCCAAGTACATCAACGACTACAACCCAGTGATTTTGTCCATGTGGAATGCTAACATGGATATACAGTTTGTGGCTGACAACTGTATGGCTGTGGCTCGGTATGTGACATCTTACATCACCAAAAAAGAAAAGACAGAACTGAAGGATATGTGGGAGGACATTTCCCATGAAAAGAGCCTCAGCAAGAAATTGTACAGTTTCAGTTTGAAGATGTTGTCGCATCGAGAAATCGGAGCTTACGAATGTTCTGATCGATTGTCTTCAGCAAGTCTCTATGCCAAATCCAGGAGTATCATTTGGGCGAGTCTTGGTCTTGCTGCAACGCGAAATCGAGTTCTAAAACCTGTCCGGGAAATTGAGTATTTGGCAGAAAAGGAACCAAACAGTACCGACATTTTGAAGACCAACATGTTGGATACATATTATCCAAATCGAAGCAGTCACCTTGAGAATGTTTGTCTATATGAGGTTCTACAAAATTATATATTCAAGAGGAACATCAAAGAAGATATTGAGAAAGGAGTGTATGCTGTAATTGGAAGTGAGGGATGCCTGGTCAAGCAAAGAAAATGCCAATTAGTAAACCATCAAAAATTGAGTGGCGAATCTCCAGAAAAAAAGGAGTTTTTCTATTTAGCACTTTTGCAACTTTTCAAGCCTTGGCGTGCAGAAGAGGAACTGCTTGGAGATTTCCTCTGTTACGAAGACTCTTTCACTGCTGCTAAGGAGACCATTGAATGTCCTGCTTTTCCCAAATATCAAGAAATGCTAACTTTGGAAATTGAGCAGGAAGCAACGATTGCAGCCGAGATTGCCAGAGACAGTTCTCAGGACAGTCAGAGTTCTGTTTCATTGAGTCAAGATCCACTTGGAGGACCTATTATCGAAAATGAAGCTGCCACTGCTATGAATGAAGTGGAAAGAGCCATGGCACATGCTCAGGAGGATTCAGTTAACTTAGAAGACTTGGAAAAACAACTCAACGTTGAGCAGAGGAAAATATATGATGAAGTTACCAAGCAAATTGAGCACGGATTAAGTCATGAGAAGAAAGAGTGCTCATGTACATCGTTGAAGCCTGTCCGACTGTACGTGAGTGGAGAAGCGGGAACTGGAAAAAGTTTCCTCATTAAAGCAATTTCTTGTTATTTGCAGGAAAGGACTGAGTCATCGCTGTCTTGTGTTGTCACCGCTCCTACTGGACTGGCAGCACATAACATTAAAGGTATTACTTTGCATCGTCTACTGATGCTGCCAGTGGAGCATGACAACAAATTACAATACCACAAGTTATCTGGGGATGCTTGCTGTGAAGTTTCAAGAATTTTGAGGAAAATGAAACTACTTATCATTGACGAAGTAAGCATGGTTTCCAATGTCATGCTTGCCTTTGTGCATTTGAGAATGCAAGAAGTACTTAAAACTGAATATGATGTGTTATTTGGTGGCAAACACATCATTGTTTTCGGAGATCTTCTGCAGCTGACACCAGTAAAAGGTCAACCTGTGTTCAAAATACTCACGCATGAAGATACCAGGAAGTGCCTAGGGAGCATTGGCAACGTCAATATATGGTTAAACTTCAATTATGCTGAACTGCATGAAAATATGCGTCAGGCGAAGGATGAAGATTACAAGAATATTCTACAAGATATTAGAATTGGAAAAGTGACCGAGCATGGAAAAGAAGCTTTAAATGCACGATTACTTTCAAATTTATATCCCGAACAAGAGATTGTGCCTGAGAATATTTTTCAGAAAATTACTGAGAAGAAATCCGGAATATGTTTGATGCCAACTCTTGCAGAATGTGCCATCTTCAACAACAAAATGTTGAATTTAGAAAAGCAAGAGATTGTGAAACTTGAAGCTATTGACAAAATAGAGCATATGGGATCAACAATTATTTTGTCAGAGAATTTGAAATCAAAATTGGATTCATTAGAGAAGACTATATCTAAAACAGCGGGTTTTGAAAAGACTTTGAATGTGTGTTCAAATTGCCGAATCATTTTGAGAAGGAATTTACATGTTGAAAGAGGTCTGGTAAATGGATCAATGGGTAATGTTGTTGATTTTGAGAAATACAGAAATAGAGATGGAATAGAATTTTTAAAAAATAAATTTGATGGCATTGAGGAAGTACAGCTAATTGGTCGTTGTTCTGCTAAGTTTTTGCTTGTTAAAGACTTATATGTTCGCCGTAAACAGTTTCCTGTTTGCTTGGCATATGCGGTGACAATCCATAAATCGCAAGGTTTAAGTGTAGACAGTGCATTGGTGAATATTGGCAGTTCTGTGTTCAAGGAGGGTATGGCATATGTGGCATTGTCACGAGTTAGAACTTTATCGGGATTGTACTTGATTGACTGTGATGTCACAAACATTTGTGCGGATCTAGATTGTGTTAAGGAATACAATAGGTTAAGAAGAGAGTATGCGCCACATTTGCCTCAATATCCTTTGTTTGAGAAACGTGTGGTAGGTCGGAAACGTACATATATCAGTAATAGTAGGGAGGTTGTAGCAAAAAGACCAAAAGTCAATGAACCGAAAATTGTTAGCAGAAAGAAAGTGGATTCTGTTGAAGATGTTGTCGGTTTTCAATTTGAAAACAGTTCTGGTGTCAACTGCTATGCAAATGTAGTGGTTAATGTTCTCTTTTCACTAGAGAGTTTGAAAGAACAGATTCTGTGGAATTCAGAACAAATTTTATGCTGTTTGTTGAATTCTGTTTTCGAGAAATGTAGCACTGATCGAACAAAAGTAGAAAGTGTGTCTGAAGTTCGTTATCTGTTAGATGAATGTTCAGGTCAAACAGACTTCTCTGAAAATAATCAGCAAGATTGTCAAGAGTTTTCAATGTATATGCTTGATGTATTGCAAGATGAGGGTGTAGATGTAGATCACCTGTTTGGGCTTTCTTATCAATGGCAGCATGACTGCGAGAACTGTATGGTATCAAGTACTACTAGTGTAGACTCAGAAAGATTTATTTATTTAACTTTGCCAGACAGTAAATCAGTCTCCTTTAATAAGCTAGTAAATGCAGCGGATCACAACATGGAGTGTAGCCAATGTAAATCTGAAATGATGTCAACATTATTTATACGTAGATATGGCCAGTATGTCATTTTAATGATCCAACGATGTAGGCCTGATGGATCAAAATTGTCAACTTTAATAAAAAATGTTGTGGCTTCTCAGCTGTCAATATCAGGAAGGACTTTTGTAACTGTAGCAATTATCTATCACGATGGTCCTTCAACAACATCAGGACATTATACAGCTTATTTAAAGTCTCGAAACGGCTGGTCATTCTGCAATGATTCCGTTGTAACTTTCAAAAAAAAATTGCCGTTTGACCTTAAAAATTCTTATCTGGTGTTTTTAAAACCAAAATTTTAAAGAAAGAATCTCGGGATTTCCTGTGAGGAATTGCAAAAGGTTCATCAAGTAGAGGGAATGTAAGTCTGCAATGCTGTCTAGATTATTGGTCCAAAACTTTTAATTATAATGTCAATTTAAAAATCCAACTATATAAACCTGATGCAAGTAAGTCTGCTTCATAGTAAGCAGTATCAGTGTCATAGGAAAAGGAGAACATGAGTGACAAAGAAGGGTAAGATATTAGTAGTCCAGGATTGTGAAAATAATCTTAAATGTTTTCTTTTTGAAAGTTGCGAAAATAGAAAATGACGGGATTTGATTGGAAGAATTACAAGACTTATGAATCGCTGCAACATGATTTGGCCTAGTGGAAACATGTGGTAGAATGTGAGAAGTCTTTTCTTGTATGTAACATATTTTTCAAAACGATGGAGGTTTTCTTTCAGAAAGTGGCGGGCTGAAAATATTTATAGCACAACAGAGTGGACGCTGTTCATAGGACATCCTTCGACGTTATTGAAAGTAAGTTAATTTTAAGGAGTTTTGAATTCAGATTTCTTAGGTTGTATGGGTTTTTTAAACACAATCATTTTGATTGTGTTTTTTTTTCCCCGCTGTTACATGATGAATACCTTCAAGTCACTGATTTAAGTGAAATTTGATACATTCTGAGAACAGCAAAAATAAACCATTTAACATGTATAATTAATGTTCTGCTTTTTGTACTTATGATATACATTTAGAAATGTGAGGTAGATATGGAGAAACTGAGTCTTCTGTAAGTGTCAATTTTAATGCTTACAGTGCTGTACTTCTGGGTACTGTTTTTTTTTTAAAAAAAGGAATAGGCCTCACCTCAAACAAAGCTCTTGAAAGCACACATCTTATTTGCTTCCTGAAACAATCATTTAAAATGTTAGACACAATTTTATGATGGCTTTACATCTTTTTTGCGCTGCTATTGCATCACTATTGTGAGACATCAGCAGTGCAAAAGAAGCACCATGTTCCAAAATAGGCCGCAGTTCATCAGCATGAAGATACTGTTTGTTTAAAATATATATCTTTAGGATTGTGTAGGGGACGTAGAGAAGCAGAGGCTTCTGTAAATGTCAAAGTTGTTGAAAAACTGTTTCTTCTTGAACCTTTTCCCTTTTCTTTTCTAATTTTTAAATACATGTTTTAATGTTTTTGGAAATGTTTGTTCTCTCTTTTACAGATTGAAAGTATGAAAAAATATTTTAAAAAGTTAACAAGAATTATAAGGTAAATGTTTTCTACTCTTTTTACCCGCAATGCACTGCTGATGATGTCACTGACCATGTCATGAATGATGTAATAAGAGGACATGACTTACTTCATTGGTAGGCCTTCACATGCATTATCTGCTCTGTATTCTTCATCAAGTGTAAAATTGATCTGTAACCCTGAGTAAGTCTCACCTTAAACAAACCTCAGGAGAGATCACACCTTATCGTCATCCTGAATTAATTATTAGATCTATTAAACAGTATGTCTGGTTTACTCCCTATAGCTGTCTATCTTTTAACATTACTCTCTGTTTACTTCCCTTATACTAACTCTTCTTTTTTTTAAAAAAATATTTTTTTGGTTCGCTTCAAGTTCGCGAACCGGGCAGCGAACCGGAAAGCGAACCAAAAGAAATAGAGCTTGCCAGAGTGCTAAACATTCTAGCAATTTTATTTGAAAGGGGAGGTAGTTCTGAAAAGAACTTTTTTTTAATGTTTTTGTTGTTTTATTTATTTTTTTTTTTCTGAACATTTTTTGTTTTTTTTGTATTTTTAGAACAGTTTTATGTTTTTTTGTGTTTTTCATGGAGGGGAAACAACAAAAAACAGGCATTGAAAAGGGCTCAACAGGAGCAAAAAAAAAATTAGTGTTTGGGTGGGTTAGGGCAATTGTGGTTTTCGTACGCAATGTTGATTAATTTCACGCTCATGTTCCCACATGAGAGCAGAGCACCACAATATATGCAGGTTAACTTCATGTGTTTGAAGTTTTACTGTATGTTTGGCACAGTTTCCTGTGCCTCTCTTCCTGTCAAAGAGATAGTTGACGTTGACCTGGCCACAGGAGTTGTCGGGGGATTATCTTGCAGGTCCCTTAACTCTGCCCGGCTGTAGTTTAATGGATGCCACCTGGCCATATGGCGATGCATTGTATAGTTGCCCATACTATAGTTTTTATCAGTGCCTCTAGATAATCTGTATTTGCAAATGAGGCAAGTGGCATACTTCGCATTGACCTTCTTCTCCCCTCGAGGGATTGAAAAAAACTGCCATATGAAACTTGTTTTCCTTCGGGAAACACGGGGCAACTCCTGTATAAACTGTGGTTCATCTGTGTCCTCTTCTTCTAGGTCCTCCTCTTCCTCCTCTCTGTTGGAGATGAATTGAGATGGTGGTCCTCTCTTCTCATGAGGAGGTTGAGGTGGTGGTGGGGGTCCACCAGCTGAAGCAAAGATAGAAGCCATTGCTGAACTACTGGAAAATGGTCTTTCTCTCACCAAGATGAAAGTCAGAGTGAGGAAAGAAGGAGGGGTTTTCATGATTTGGGAAAAGCAAAAGTTCTGAACCAATGAAAAGTGTTATTTTTAGGTCACATGACCTAGTCATACATCATTTGGAAACCAAAAGTGAAATGAACCAATGAAAACTTTGATAAACAAGTCACATGACCTGTTCCGCTTACGTTACGCGGTGCGCGCCGCGTCCCGGATCGTTTCCGGTTCGCGGTCCGGAGCACTTCCGGGAGCGCTAACGCGGCGCGTCATAAGATGCATTACGCGACAATGATACGTCGCGCTTCCGCGACGCGTCACAGTTCCGCTAACGAAACGTTTACCAGTTCGCGGACTAGGTCGCGGCATCAAGATGAGCTAACGGAAAGCTTCCCGGTTCGCTTACCGGAAGCGAAGAAAAAAAATATTTAAAAAAAAATTATCAAAAAACATCTAAAATATGATTTGGGATTTAAAGAAGAATACATTTTACAGCTACAGATGTTAGCTTTTAAAAAACCAATGAAATTCACAGAAAAAACCATAGGTTATAGACCATATATAGTTAGGAATTTGCATTTACAAAACCTTGAAAATTCACTGAAAAAACCATAGGTTATAGACCATATATAGTTAGGGATTAGCATTTACAAAACCTTATTTTACTCGCATAAAACCATTGAAATTTCATATATAGTTAGTTGCGCTAACTATATATCGCGCACCCGTAATCCACTGCTGATGATGTCACATATTACATCATTCATGACATGGTCAGTGACATCACTGATGACATCACTGATGACATCTCAATTGACATCACTGATGACATCACTGATGACATCTCAAATGACATCACTGATGACATCTCAAATGACATCACTGATGACATCTCATTTGATATTACTGATCACATCACTGATGATATCATTCATGTGATAATACGATGAACCTCTTCAGACTCTAATATAACCTTAGATACAATCAGTGTAAACAGACACTCACAGACTGTCACTCATCCATGGAGTTACTCACACACCTAGTCAGTCATGCAAAGAATCAATCACACCTCCATTTCCTCAACTATACAGTTATACACACCTTACTTATTCAAACATATACTAACACACATTTACTCTTTTATACAATCCCTGATACAAGTTCACAATGATCCATACAGCCACTCACACATTCACTGGCTCTCATGCACAGTTATTTATATATGTCAACTCTCACATGTACTGTGTTTTACATATGTACTTACTTTGACGTGTAGCACTAAGATATCCATTCACTCACCAATAGACTCATGCACACAGTCAACCGCCCATACAGCTGTTTCCACATGCTCTTTTGAACCCATACATCTAGTGAATCCACTGCTCACACATCTATGCACAGAGTCATACACCTCCCAGCCACCCACACACACACTCAGTGCCCCATACAAATACTTGGGCAGCCAATCAATAACCAATATAGTTATTCATATAGCTACTGATCAACACATGCAGCAGTTTACAGAACAACAGACATAATGATGCAAAAATTAAGACAGTTTAGTCACTAACTCATGCACTCAGTGAGACACATTTAATCACTCACTCATACAGTCAGTCATGCACCTACTAAATCCTTCATCCAGACACTTATACATCCACTCATTCTTCAATATGTAAGACATATTTTAACTTTACAGAAACATACAGTCACTGGATAATGTCATCAGTGATGTCATCAGTGATGTCACTGACCCTGTCATGAATGATGTAATATGTGACATCATCAGCAGTGGATTGCGGGTGCGCGATATATAGTTAGCGCAACTAACTATATATGAAATTTCAATGGTTTTATGCGAGTAAAATAAGGTTTTGTAAATGCTAATCCCTAACTATATATGGTCTATAACCTATGGTTTTTTCAGTGAATATATATATATATATATATATATATATATATATATATATATATATATATATATATATATATATATTCAATGAAAAAACCATTGGTTTTAGGCCATATATAGTTAGGGATTTGCATTTAGAAAACCTTATTTTACTCGCATAAAACCATTGAAATTCCATATATAGTTAGATGCGCTAACTATATATCGCGCACCCGCAATCCACTGCTGATGATGTCACATATTACATCATTCATGACATGGTTAGTGACATCACTGATGACATCACTGATGACATCTCAAATGACATCACTGATGACATCACTGATTACAACATCCAGTGACTGTATGTTTCTGTAAAGTTAAAATATGTTTTACATATTGAAGAATGAGTGGATATATAAGTGTCTGGATGAAGGATTTACTAGGTGCATGACTGACTGATTGAGTGAGTGATTAAATGTGTCTCACTGAGTGCATGGGTTAGTGACTAAACTGTTTTAATTTGTGCATCATTATATCTGTTGTTCTACAAACTGCTGCATATGTTGATCAGTAGCTATATGAGTAACTGTATGGGTTTTTGATTGGTTGTCCAAGTATTTGTATGGGAAACTGAGTGTGTGTGTATGGGTGGCTGGGAGGTGTGTGACTCTGTACATAGATGTGTGAGTAGTTGATTCACTATATGTATGGATTCAAAAGTGCATGTGGAAACAGCTGTATGGGCGGTTGACTGTGCATGAGTGTATTAGTGAGTGAATGGATATCTCAGTGCTACATGTCAAAGTAAGTACATATGTAAAACACAGTACATGTGAGAGTTGACATCTATAAATAACTGTGCATAAGAGCCAGTGAATGTGTGAGTGGCTGTATGGATCATTGTGAACATGTATCAGAGATTGTATAAGAGAGTAAAGTAAATATGTGTTAGTATATGTTTGAATAAGTAAGGTGTGTATAACTGTATAGTTGAGAAAATGGAGGTGTGATTGATTTTTGGCATAACTGACTAGGTGTGTGAGTAACTCCATGGATGAGTGACAGTCTGTGACTGTCTGTTTACACTGATTGTATCTAAGGTTATATTAGAGTCTGAAGAGGTTCATGGTATTATCACATGAATGATATCATCAGTGATGTGATCAGTCATGTCAAATGAGATGTTATCAGTGATTTTATCAGTGATGTCATTTGAGATGTCATCAGTGATGTCATCAGTGATGTCACTAACCATGTCATGAATGATGTAATATGTGACATCATCAGCAGTGGATTGCGGGTGCGCGATATATAGTTAGCGCATCTAACTATATATGGAATTTCAATGGTTTTATGCGAGTAAAATAAGGTTTTCTAAATGCAAATCCCTAACTATATATGGTCTAAAACCAATGGTTTTTTCATTGAATTTTCAAGGTTTTGTAAATGCAAATTCCTAACTATATATCGACTATAACCTATGGTTTTTTCTGTGAATTTCAAAGGTTTTTTAATAGCAAATATCAAAAGCTGTCAAATGTCAAGTACGTGATAGGTAAAAACGTTTTCGTGTTTATGCACGCTGATGTGCTTTGAACGCTGCCCCCCTCCCCTCTTTTCTCTTAGTAGTACTCTCTCTTTGCAGATAGTGAAGAGTAGTTAACGCAGGCCTTTACCCCCGTTGTAATCTGTCCTGCCTGCTTGTCTCTCCATTTGATTGATTATTATCCAAGCATTTACTGTTTTACAATTGATTCTCTTTGGTTCATTCTCTATTTACAAACAAGCACAAAGTCGCAATACTCTGTTTAGTCTTTGCAGATCGTGAAAAATCGTGTAAAAAAATAAAAGTAATCGAGCAAAATCAGTAGGCCACTAATTGGATCTCTTTTTGACCTCGCTAAAATAGAAATATTATAAACAACCCTTCATGAGAAATACGAAAATAGTGAGATGAACTGAGCTCCACACCATGAGGGCTGCAAGACAGCTCGGCTCCGTCACCCACCCCGCCCAAAATAACGACAAACCCTATGCAAATATTAAAAATATAGACAACACACCAGCAAAGAAACAGGGTAAAACATTTTATTAAATAACTATTTACATAACGTTGGTTTATAAGATGATGTCAGTAGTGGACCGATGTGTGAATAGGTCGGAAGCAGCACAAGGCGCCAAGATCCGGATGGAAAGTCCTGGATGTTGGGTGCCATAGTTCAGAGTTCTGAGTTTGAGCCTTTTTCAATGCCTGTGCTTTGTTGTTTCCCCTCCATCAAAAACAAAAAAAAAATATAAAACTGTGCAAAAATACAAAAAAATCAAAAAATGTTTAGAAAAGCAGTGCTTGTAAGACTGTCTGAAGCTTATTTCCACCTACTGCAGCTTCACTATTCTCAAAGTAAGTGAGGGTCGTTTCTGGACCTGACTGCATTTGAAAACAATGTTATATGGTACCTCCCTAAACCGCTTGACGGAGGCCCCCGAGGGGCGGTGTGATGGCACGGACTCGGAGAAGACGCTTGGCTCCGACCCCCTCCCCAAGTCTTATAGCACTGGTGTAGCCTGAGATCGCCCCCGACATAGGCGGCCGGCTCCCGGGGTCCGGCGGAACTTTTTGCCTTTTGATGACTCTTCTATTCTGGACTTTGTCCCACAATCCGTTTGACCTGAAGACACGCAGTAGTGGGGCGCCCCTTTACCGTTTTAGTTGCCATTCCGCCCGCTTTTGCTACACTGTGCCTCTTCCGCCATTCAGCTGTTTACCGCCCGCTCTTGCGACTACAGCGTCTCGCTCACCATGTAGTTAAGTTGTTCCCGCTCTTGCGGTGCAGCGATAGGCGGCTGCCACAGGACTCTCAAAATGGCGGCCGGCTCTTCGGTTTTGGGCCTGGTCCACTAAAATGGCCCTGGGACACCTTGGAACTCGGACGCTTCCCTGATAGGGCTTGGGTCCCATTCTCGAAAGCGTCCCCTCAGCCGTGAAGATTCTACAAAAGTCTTGGGGGCCCCCGACTCCCGCAGGCTTCTGGTGGGGAGCGGCTGCCATGTCTGCTCGTGGAATGGCCACGACGGAGCTACGAGATGGTAGTGCTCTCATGCTGACGCCAGCTTTAGTCTGAAACATCCAGAAACACTGTAGACTACCAATTCGATCAGTTCCGGTAGCGCCCCAACATGACCCGGAAGAGAAGAACTTGCCCTTCCCTCTTTGACTGATGGTTCTTGTTGCCTGTCCCCTCTGTTGTCATTTAACAGAACTTTTTGGACTGCTGAAAGGGGTTGTGTTCCGAACGCTGGTTGGTGGAGACATTTTGACTATATTCTTGACCTACGTTGTCGCGTAATGCGTTATATGACACGCCGCGTTAGCGCACCCGGAAGTGATCCGGGGCGCGGCGCGCAGCGCGTAACGTAAGCATAACAGGTCATGTGACTTGTTAATAAAACTTTTCATTGGTTCATTTTACTTTTGTTATTTTAATGATGAAAAGCTTGGTCATATGACCTAAAAATTACGCTTTTTATTGTTTTCGAACATTATTTTTTTTAAAACATATATGTTATAATATTCCAGGCTAATGTACTTTCCCGGAAAATTTACAACTGTCCTGCAAGTAAAATATATTCCTTTTTCGAGAAAAAGGGCGTTTCTTCGTTCCATGACAGAGCCGTTGAGTAAAAGAGACTCGGCCTGCTGTCTTAGTCGCCGATACGCCTGATTATCAGATTCTTATCGATCACTTTATGTTGCAGGAGTGGAAAACACAACTGCCCTTGACCATTTATCTTTACTACGTTCCTACATATTATACCTTTTATCCGTCATGTAATTGGACTGCTTTATTTCACTTGCCTTTTACTGATTCGAAAACAGTGACTAAAAGTAAAAACTTTACCAATGTAAATACTACTACCGTGTTTTGTTTTAAAAACCTTTATTGTGAAAATGTCAGTATACAAATACGGGCCTATAACCACCTGGGCCGGCCACGGAGCAAACTGAAATCGTATATGATGAGGAGACATTTACACTGTAGAGGAACGTAACGAGCGGGCCATTAGGTTGCAAGAACTAAGGTGTCTAACAGTTGCGGAATCGGTGGACGTACATTTTGTAATTAAAATAAGACAGGGCCACTTACAATAAAATTTTCTAGATATACATTTGCGGGCAAGGAGTTACGAGTCCCATTTATACCGGCGCCATTTTGGGCAAGGCCGGGCAGGTCCAAGATATAGTCAAAATGTCTCCACCAACAATCGGCCAGACCAGAACCCCTTTCGGCCCTTTATGCTACAAGATGGTGTCTTCCATTCAGAAAATATTGTTGGCAGCATTTTGAAAGGAAAGATAAACAGCCGTTCTCCTAGTGAGTCTCACATTGTTACATTTAGGAAGAATGTTGAAGAGTAATATGTGGAAAATCTGAAGCCATTTTTCTACAAACTCTCAATCAGCCTAAGTCATGGGCGATCTTTGTCCACACCAGGGCAATAGTGAAGCTGCAGCAGGTGCAAAAGAGCTTCAGACAGTCTTACAAGCACTGCTTATCTAAACATTTTTTTGTATTTTTGCACAGTTTTATATATTTTTTTTGTTTTTGATGGAGGGGAAACAACAAAAAACAGGCATTGAAAAAAGCTCAACAGTGCAGGGCGCCTTGTGCTGGTTCCGACCTATTCACACATCGGTCCACTACTGACATCACCTCATAAGCCAACGGGGCACCCCACACTGACTTTTGGCGCAGCATTGTAGGATGGCCACACCAGTGCGGCAACTTGCTGGACACCACCTCGGTGCCATCCGGATCTCGGAGCATTCGAGTCACTGTACCGCAAGAGTGACCGGAACTCAGCTGGACACGCCGTCTTTCGGCGCAGCATTGTAGGATGGCCACACCAGTGCAGCAATTTGCTGGACACCACCTTGGGCAACAGTGAAGCTGCAGCAGGTGCAAATAAGCTTCAGATAGTCTTACAAGCACTGCTCAGAACTCTCAACTATGGCACTCAACATCCAGGACTTGCCAATCGGATCTTGGTGCCTTGTGCTGGTTCCGACCTATTCACACATCGGTCCACTACTGACATCACCTCATAAGCCAACGGGGCACCCCACGCTGACTTTCGGCACAGCATTGTAGGATGGCCACACCAGTGCGGCAACTTGCTGGACACAACCTCGGTGCCATCCGGATCTCGGCGCGTTCGACTCACTGTACCGCAAGAGTGACCGGAACTCAGCTGGACACGCCGTCTTTCGGCGCAGCATTGTAGGATGGCCACACCAGTGCGGCAATTTGCTGGACACCACCTCGGTGCCATCCGGATCTCGGCGCGTTCGAGTCACTGTACCGCAAGAGTGACCGCAACTCAGCTGGACACGCCGTCTTTCGGCGCAGCATTGTAGGATGGCCACACCAGTGCGGCAATTTGCTGGACACCACCTCGGTGCCATCCGGATCTCGACGCGTTGTGCTGCCTTCGGCCTATTCGCACATCGGTCCGCTACTGACGCCGCCTCACGTGCCAACGGATTTTCTACGCTTTTTGTAGCCCTATGCCGCATAACAGGTCATGTGACTTGTTTATAAAACTTTTCATTGGATCATTTTACTTTTGGTTTCCTAAAGATGGAAGGCTTGGTCATATGACCTAAAAATAACACTTTTCATTGGTTTAGAACATTTTTTTCCCAAACGATGAAAGCCCCACCTTGTTTCTGGATCATTCAGACTGAAGCTGGCGTCAGCATGAGAGCACCACCATCTTGTGGCTCCGTCGTGGTCATTCCGCGAGCAATCATGGCAGCCCCTCCCCACCGGAAGCCTGCGGGAGTCGGGGGCCCCCAAGACTTTTGTAGAATCTTCACGGCTGAGGGGACGCTTTTCGAGAATGGAGCCCAAGCCCTAGCAGGCAAGCGTCCGAGTTCCAAGGTGTCCCAGGGCCATTTCAGTGCACCAGGCCCAAAACCGAAGAGCCGTCCGCCATTTTAAGAGTCATGTGGCAGGCGCCTATCGCTGCACTGCAAGAGTGGGAGCAACTCAACAACATGGTGAGCGAGACGCTGTAGCCACAAGAGCGGGCGCAACTCAGCTGGATGGCCGCCACCTGGGGAGGCCCGTTCACGCCGCCTCCCCCACGCCCCCCCCACCCCCGGGCCGCCACACGCAAATTTTCGGAGCAGCATTGTAGGATACCAAAACCAGTGCGGCAGTTTACTGGACATCACCTGGGTGCCATCAACATCTCAGCGCGTTCTGCTGCCTTGGGACTATTCGCACAACAGACCGCTACTGACGAGGCCTCCCCCCGCCCCACCCGGGACGCCCCACGCCAATTTTCGGAGCAGCATTGTAGGATCCCAAAACCAGTGCGGCACCCAGGCGACATCACTTGGGTGCCGTCCAGAACTCTGCACGTTGTGCTGCCTTGGGACTATTCGCACAAAAGACAGCTTCTGACCATTGTTGCTTTTTTGGGTGAAAAATGTTTAAATGTTTTTACAGTTTTTGTTCCGTTCATTATAGTTAAATGTTAATAAAGTTTTAAAATCTAACTTTGTTGGAGTGCTATATATGTTTAAAAAATCGGGTGAATGGGGCCTTGAATCGGGTTATTGTCATGTGTGGGCTTTGCAAGTGTACTGCTGCAAGATCGGACATTTCAAACTCAAATGCACGTTCTTTTTCTTACCTTTCCGAAGCATGGAGCGCAATAGCAGGCAGAGAAAGGGTGATGCACGTGTTGAACACTGCCTGGCCTGGCAAGTTGCTGGCAGTGCCCCCCCCGCCCGCTCCTGAAAGAGGGCACACACACACCGCCGCCCCGAGTACTTCACAAATCTTTAAAAGACCATGCGCTTGTTCATGAGGCTTAAATGGTTTATCACCCCTTCTAGAACCCCTGCATCGACCCTCTGACGTTTCCTGGAAGAATTAGCACGTAACACAATACCAAGCCCTGTCAGCTGAAACCCCCGAGAAATCATGGGGCATATTATCAAGGGGGTTTATTTCCGCTTTTTGGGCTTTAAAAGCCAAAAAAAAAGAGATAAAATTATCTCCCTATTACCAAGCTGTCGCTAACACCAGTTAGTGACAGCTAAAAGGTGATAGCGACCATCTTGGGCCCCGCTTTGCATATCAGTGATATTTATCACTAATGACATGCAAAGTGGGCGTGCCAAGATTTTAGCGACTGGAAACAGTCCCTAACCATCGCTATCTCCTATTACCAACTTTTGGAGATATTCGCGCTAAGCGCGAATATCTCCAAAACCTAACACCTGCCCTGAGCAGTTTTAGCCATGTTATCCAATGGGAAGTGGATAACATGGCTAAGAGCATTTGCTGGATAATGCATGAATATCGCTGACTTTTCAACGATATTCATGCATTGCGGCCGTTTTTTATCGCATTTGCGATAAACCTTGCTAATAGCAAGGTTTATGTGCGATAAAATTCGCCGATGTGCGGCGATAATTTTTGTCTCTAAACAAGTTAGAGACAAAAATTATCGCTAGTTGTTGGTAATATGCCCCCGGGTTTTTGCTTGCAGGAATCGGGAGGCGGGAGACTAGCACTGAAATCAGTAGTCTCACGCCTGAATCGGGAGGGTTGGCATGTCTGGATACTCTACAGCTGGGGCCATAAACTACATCCGCAGGGCTAGGTGATAGCCTAGGTCCGGCCTGGACAATCGGACACAGAGGAAGAGGAGTGTCAGAGGGTGCGGTAGTGAATAGGGTGAAAGGGAGGTGTCGGGCGGGCACAGGGTGTGATTCTCAGAGAAGAGCAGCGCAGATGGGGGGAAGTATATGGCCCATGCATGAGAGAAACAGCGGGGGTGACCAGTGCGTGGGGGAGATGCTTGCGAGGGTGGTGAGCCATGCTGAGGATCGGCGGCGTGCAGAGAGTGGCCCTGGTCAAGGCATCTAAAATGGCTGCCGTGCACGACAAAATTGTGACATTGGACAAAAACGCAAGATGGCGCAGACAATGTTTATCAATAAGGATTCATTTATAACAAAATATTTACTCGCAGTGACAAAATGGTGGTCAACACTTCCTGATTTCCATCGAATCGAACGTTAACAAACGTCACGCAGCAAAAAAAAAAAAAAAAAAAGCTCACGCACAGAGCAGTTTTTAGCCATGTTATCCAATGGAAGGTGGATAACATGGCTAAGAGCATTTGCTGGATAATGCATGAATATCGCTGACTTTTCAGCGATATTCATGCATTGTGGCCGATGTGCGGCGATAATTTTTGTCTCTAAACAATTAAAACGAAGCACAAAATGGCGAATTCCCGTTTCGCTACCAGTTTGCGGCCCAGTTCGCGGCCCGTGAAGCGCTTCTACCGTGAAAAATCATTTTTTTTTTATTTTCCCCACGGGACCCTTTAATAACCCCAACAACAATCCTAGGGGGTCAAGAGGGGTATACCTTGCCCCCTTTCAATAAATTCCCCCTTTGTTTTTCACCTCTTCTTCTCTCTCGATCCTACCGAGAGATAAGATGGCGGCCGCTCCGGACTGTTTAGAATGTTGACAGACACCGGAGAGCCAATCAGCTTTCTGTTATCCAATGGAAGGTGGATAACATGGCTAAGAGCATTTGCTGGATAATGCATGAATATCGCTGACTTTTCAGCGATATTCATGCATTGTGGCCGATGTGCGGCGATAATTTTTGTCTCTAAACAATTAAAACGAAGCACAAAATGGCGAATTCCCGTTTCGCTACCAGTTTGCGGCCCAGTTCGCGGCCCGTGAAGCGCTTCTACCGTGAAAAATCATTTTTTTTTTATTTTCCCCACGGGACCCTTTAATAACCCCAACAACAATCCTAGGGGGTCAAGAGGGGTATACCTTGCCCCCTTTCATTAAATTCCCCCTTCGTTTTTCACCTCTTCTTCTCTCTCGATCCTACCGAGAGATAAGATGGCGGCCGCTCCGGACTGTTTAGAATGTTGACAGACACCGGAGAGCCAATCAGCTTTCTGCGCGCAAAGTTCCGTTTCGCGAAAAGTAAGCGGACCGGATCGCTGCCTGGAGCGCTGTTACAGATATATATCTTGTTTTGAACGTTAATTTCTCAAAAACTACTGGAGCACATATATTGAGACCTAGCAAAGGCACATCGGGCTAACAGTCCCTACAATTTTGCCAAGTTTCGTGCAAATCCATTCAGCCGTTCGAGCTAAAAGTGAGTCCAACCGCCCTATGGAAAAATGAATGGGAAAAACGCGTTTTGGGACCCCCCTTTTTTCTCGGCCCCCCCTTGACGAAACCCCACCAAATTTTCAGGGGCTGCTCAGAAACAAAATGTGCAATTTTCCTGAAAATTTCAGCCGATTCCGTCCACAAACGCCAAAGTTATTAGACATAGAATTTTCAAAAATCCCATAGGGAAAAAATCCTAACTATATATACCTACTGGCGATAGCCAGTAGGTTATATATATATATATATATATATATATATATATATATATATATATATATATATATATATATATATATATATATATATATATATATATATATATATATATATATATATATATATATATATATATATATATATATATATATATATATATATATATATCCCAACGTATAATTCGGCACAACCCAAGCCACTCTTAACGGCAGGCAACACGGCCGGGATGCCACTCCCAAACATTCCAACACAGTCCAGCGAGAAATGAAACTCACTGGTGCTGTGGCCTCGGTCAAAATTGACATATTTATTACAACAAACGGATGCCCCTAACCGTTTCGGAGTTAACCTCACTCCTTGTTCACGGGTAAAGTTTACAAATGCCATGAAAACATTTAAAGGTACAGTGTTCCTGTTCGTCATGATAGACATAATAAACACACTATAAAGTGCGATCTGATGCAGTGGAGAGTTCATTTGTTATTTGATCGCAATTCCATACACAAAGTCTAAATTTCATTGAATGAAAAATGTGAGAAATATTGAAAACTAATCTGCAATTTAAATTAATTTAACCCAAGTGGGTTAATATTGCATTTGATCTGTTTTTCATAAACATAATTAAAATACTATATTGCAGGGAATCAATACAGCCTTGAGTCCTTTCATAATTGGATCACAATTTTATACAGACAGTTTAAATTTGCAGATTAAAATCATATTAAATTCTACCTAAGTGGGTTAATAGTGCATTCTGGCTCATTAGCTCACAATAAGCAATGTTACAAATAAGAGAAATCAAGCTCAAGTGAGCATTTGATCTAATTTTTTATCCTCAAAACAGAACCAACTGCAACCTTAGTTAAACTTCTTCTCTCCTGCAACAAAACCAGATAATTTCATGTTAACAAACTTGGAACTACTGTGTGTCAAATCAAAAGAAAAGTTGTCAAAAAACCTTATTTAAAAACCAACAACTGACGGGTACAGATCAGGCCAATTGTGTTATCTTAAATGTATAGGCATTTTCTCATCAAGATTTAAACCGAAGGGGCTCATAGTGTTGTTCTTGATAATCATTTTCGATTGCAACTTTCTCAATTCAAGTGTTCGGTTTCCACCTCTTTCTCTTTGAGGAATGGAATCCAACACACAGAATTTGAGAAGGTTTTGACGGGCCACCGGGTACTGCTTATCATTTTTAGCAATAGCTTGTAGATGTTCTAGGATTCTCAATTTGACTCTGCTGATGGTACTACCAATATAAAATTGGCATTTTAATGCATACACTGCATAATCTATGTCACAGGTCTTTAAGATCTTAAAGGCCAGTTTTTCACTATATAATTTCACCAATTTGCAATTGTGACTGTTCTTGCAAGCTTTGCACTTGGTGCATGTGAAAAATCCTTGTATGGGATTGGACCTTCTTGTCTCTTTTATGGTATTAGTCATAAGGGAGATTTTTAAGAATTTGGTTTTTCTAAATGTCATTGATGAATAGTTACCAATATTCTCTTTTAAATCATCATCTGTTTTCAAGATCTCCCAAAATTTGTTCAGACTTTTTAGTGCCTCCCATGCCTGATTGTGATAAGTTGTTATACACCTTATTTGATTATTTGTTTGTTTCAGTACTTTTCTGTTACTGTCAAGCAACTCTTCGTTTTTGCACTTTTGCTGCTTTCTCAGTGGCTGAAGTAATTAGTAGCCTTGCTGTAACCCCTATCTCTAAATCTTTGGGTCATGACTTCTTCTTCTTTAAAGTAGTCTTCCTCTATGCTGCAATTTCGCATGGCACGCAATATTTCGCTAAATGGTATGCTATTTATAAGGTTTCTAGGGTGGCAACTTTGGGCTTGTAGCAAGCAGTTACCAGCTGTGGCCTTCCTATGTAACTTGCTACAGATTTTGTTGTTCAAGATTTCCAATTTCAGATGTAAAAACTCAATCTTATCTTTACTGGTCTCACTGGTGAATTGCAAACTTAAAGAATTCTCGTTCAATATTTACACAACCTCATCTGCCTGGGTGGGATTTCCATCACATATGCAGAAAATGTCATCAATGTACCTTACCCAGAGGACGACATTGTCATGGTATTGTCTGATGTTCCTGACAACCTGCTCCTCCCAGCAGCCGAGGTATAAACCTGCAAAGCTGGCGCCAAGCAGGTTCCCATTGCCGTCCCCTGGGTCTGTCTGTACAAAACTTTATTGAAAAGAAAAAAGTTGTTTTTCAGAGCAATTGATATCATTTCAAGAATCATTTCTGTGTGCATTAGAAATGACAGTGAACTTTCCTTTAGGCAATACCTACATGCATCAAACCCTTCATTTTATGGAATGCTGGTGTTTAGGCTACATACATACATGCTCATAAGTAGGTATCCTTCCTTCCAATCGATATCTTTAATGGTTTTCAAAAAATCACTAGTATCCAATGTATGCAGGTAAACCTTGCACAAGGGGCTGCAAAAAATGGTCTACGTATTTAGACATGTTTTCCAGGGAGCTCCCTCTAGAAGACACAATTGGTCTCCCTGGTGAGGTAGTGGCATTTTTATGTGTTTTGGTAAAAAATACAAACTAGGAATTTTGGGATCTCTGCCCAATTAAAACATATATTCATTCTGCTCAAGTATGCCCTGATCACGCCACCCACTTAATTTGTCCATCACTTCTTTGTTAGCAATCTCATAGCTGTTTCTAGACACCACATAATTTTTGTTTGATCTGAAAATTGTTTTTGTCCTTCGTCTAGATACATATGAAGTGGCCAAATTACCACGTTTCCCAGCTTGTCCGCTTTTTTATCACAATGTCTCTGCGTTCCTCCAAGCTTTTGATAGCATCTCTATGGTGTTTGGATAGATTTTGCTTGCCTCTGAATTCTTTTCTTTCAATGTCTTTCAGTTCTTTAATCATACCTCTTTCGAAGCAATTAATTACGTCATTGTTAATTTAGGGAATAAAAATAGACTTCGGCCTAAATCTACTACCACTACTCATCCCCAATGTATTTATCAGATTCAAGAATGGGTCATCAAGCAAGTGGGTGGTAACATCTACAAACGACACATACTACTTCTGGGCCTTACGGTGGCCAAGAGGGATGTGGCCCGCGCCTGGAAAGACCCTAGGGCTCCCCCGATAGAGGTATGGAAACGGGGTTTGGATTATTATATGGACTGGAACGTCCAGTGTTTGAGGCCCGTGGCTGCCCCAGAAAGCATTATAAAATATGGAAGAGGTGGGCGGAATACAGGGGGTTGTGGCTGGAGCCGCAGATACAGCAGGATGTAACTGGTGACCAATTGTTCTGAGGACCGAGGCGAGGGTAAGAGTGTATTACCAATTTTGTACAGACTGATTTGCTTAGACCTAGGTGGACATCGTGAATGGGGCTAGGGTGGGACCCGGGTGGGGGTAGTTTTACGGGGCGGGGGGTTAGGGTTGTTCGATACCAATGTTTTATCCTGATTACTGTATTGATTGCTATTCTTTGCATTTTGATCATATGCTCACAGCTCCTCCGGTGTTCAGAGTACTGTGGATGTCTTGCAATCTTATTTGAAACAACAATAAATATTTTGTTCTGTAAAAAAAAGAATGGGTCATCTACAAATGATTCTGGATTTACTAGTTCTTGAACCACATGTAATGTGTCAATGTCATGTACTGTTAAAGCTGTTGGATTATCAGAGACATTCTGTATCCTGGATACTTTATTTGATGCAAACCATTTTTTAGTTTTAACTTTCTAGTGAAATTAAAAAGATCAATTCTTGTTTCCATATAATTAACACATGCAGATGGACAAAAAGACAATCCTTTAGATAAAACTTCCATTTCAGTTTTAGTAAATGAGTAATTAGAAAGATTCACCACTGTCTTCTGATTCTTCATTTCTTTACTTGTCTTCCCCTTGTCAACATTCCCACAGGGGTTTCTTGCACACTATTTGTGGCAAAGTTTTTCGCTTTTCCTCCTCTCCCTCCGTGCCCTCGACCTCTGCCCAGGCTGTCACTGCTGGCTTGTTTGTTATGTGCCCTTCCTTTTGCCATTAGCGTAATCTCCTTTAAAAATAGGTCTTTAGCCGCTTCCATATTGGAGGGAATGCTGTGCTCATTTTCACTGCTATTACTGTCTGCTGTGTCAGTTTCCTGGTCCTGATCTTCAGATGCAGTTGCATTAGCGGTAGACGCTTTCCCTTGATCAGTTACTTCGACTGTGTCTTTTCTAAGATGATCACATTTTTTACTGAATGTGAGGATTTGTCCCTTATTATAGTACATTAAATCTCTTTTAAATGTAATCAGTATTTTGATCTTAATTTCTTCCTGAATTTTCTCCAACCTATTGTTCATTTTGGTCATGTCTTGCTCAAATTCGTCTGTGTTGTACAACTCATTTAATTTATTTACAATCACCTCAATTTCTTCATTTAATTTACTACATTCCTTCTCTGCATACTTGATTAAAATTCTAAGCATATTCATTGAGCATTCCTGATTGTTGCTCATCCACTCATTAATAATTTCCGGATCCTGAAATGTAGGAATGATATAAATACGGAGACCCTGCGGTATTCTCCCGACATCCACATATTGCTGCAGGGCCATGGCTTCCCATCACTTAGATTGTTCCTTTTTCAACACTTTCCATACGCTTATCATCTACCACTTTATCAGCGGTTTGTATACTTGAAGAGCCTGTCCCTGAAGCTGTAGTTTTTGTAAACAGCTTGTTGGCTGCTTCCCTCCGTTTGTTGTTTCTTTCCGTTGCCATGATGGAAATCCAGTGTTTGTGAATTTCAGCGTTCAACTTTAATCACTTAGGTATTTCACTCTGTGAATACTGATACACATATTCACCAATCTCCATATCCCCCTCTTTGTTTAGTAGTGCCTATGTAGATGTGCGAGTGCTCACCATTTACTGCAACTTCGCTTGGAGATCAAGAGAGTCCTCCGACCTTCCGTTCACTCCCGCGATGTGTCATCCACGATGATTGCCGTTCCCAATCTCAACTTCCATCGGCACTGCTTTCGGGGTGGGCTGGGTTGTATTTTTGAAATCCCAACGTATAATTCGGCAAAACCCAAGCCACTCTTAACGGCGGACAACAGGCCGGGATGCCACTCCCAAACATTTCAACACGGTCCAGCTGTGCGAGAAATGACACTCACTGGTGCCCTGGCCTCGGTGCAAAATAGACATATATATAACAGCAAACGGATGCCCCTACGCGTTTCGGAGTTAACCTCACTCCCTGTTCATGGGTAAAGTTTGCAATTTAAGGTCGCAGCTGGTTCCCTTTTGAGGTTAAGAAATTAGATCAAATGCTCACTTGAGCTTGATTTCAATTATTTGTAACATTGCTTATTGTGGACTAATGAGCCAGAATGCACTGTTGACCCACTTAGGTAGAATTTAACATGATTTTAATCTGCAAATTTAAACTGTCTGTGAAAAATTGTGATCCAATTATGAAAGGTCTCAAGGCTGTAATGATACTGTGCAATATAGTATTTTTATTATGTTTATGAAAAACAGCTCAAACGTAATGTTAACCCACATTGGTTAAATTAATTTAAATTGCAGATTAGTTTTCATTATTTCTCCAATTGTTCAATAATGCAATGAAATTTAGACATCGTGTATAGAATTGCACTCAAATAACAAATATACTTCGACTGCATCAGATCGCGCTTTATAGTGTGTTTACTATGTCTATCATGATGAACAGGAACACTGTACCTTTACATTTTTTCATGGCACTTGTAAACTTTACCCGTGAACAAGGAGTGAGGTTAACTCTGAAACGCGTAGGGGCATCCGTTTGCTGTAATAAATACGTCTATTTTGCACCGAGGCCACGGCACCAGTGAGTTTAATTTCTCGTACAGCTGGACTGCGTTGGAATATATATATATATATATATTACCTACTGGCGGTCGCCAGTAGGTATATATAGTTAGGATTTTTTCCCTATGGGATTTCTGAAAATTCTATGTCTAATAACTTTGGCGTTTGTGGATGGAATCGGCTGAAATTTTCAGGAAAATGGCACATTTTGTTTCTGAGCAGCTCCTGGAAATTTGGGGGGGGGGTTCGTCAAGGGGGGGCCGAGAAAAAAGGGGGGTCCCAAAACGCGTTTTTCCCATGTTAATTTCCATAGGGCGGTTGGACTCACTTTTAGCCCGAACGGCTGAATGGATTTCCACGAAACTTGGCAAAATTGTAGGGACTGTTAGCCCGATGTGCCTTTGCTAGGTCTCAATATATGTGCTTCAGTGGATTTTGAGAAATTAACGTTTAAATCAAGATATATATCTGTAACAGCGCTCCGGGCAGCGATCCGGTTAGCGAACTTTTCGCGTTTCGGAACTTTGCGATGAGAAGCTGATTGGCCCTCCGGTGTCTGTCAACATTCTAAACAGTCCGGAGAGGCCGCCATCTTGTCTCTCGGTAGGATCAAGAGACAAGAGGAGACCAAAACAAAGGGGGAAATGAAGGAAAGAGGGCAAGGTAGACCCCTTCTGACCCCATAGGATTGATGAGGGGGATATTATAAAACCACGCGGGGCCCAAAAAAAAAAAAAAATCCTGAGGAGTAGCTGATTGGCTGTCAACATTGTAAACAGTCCAGAGCGGCCGCCATCTTGTCTCTCGGTAGGATCGAGAGACAAGAGGTGGAAAAAAAAAGGTGTAAATGAATGAAAGGGGTAAGGCAGACCCCTCCTGAACCCCTAGGATTGATGAGGGGGCTATTAAAGTTCCCTGTGGGGCAAAAGAAAAAAAAATTGCGATTTTTCGCGGTAAAGGTGCTTCCTGGTACGTTAACCGGGCAGCTAACCGGCAGCGTAACGGGAGTCCGACATATAGTGTTTTTTGAACGTTTGTGATATGTGCACGTGTGGATTTTGTCTAATTAAGGTTAAAAAAATATATATATATCTTTAAGCGTGTTTTGGCGCGCTTACGTTTTGGGTTTGGTTTGCGCTGCAGAGACGATACGTCACGGTTATGCGATGCATCATGAGGCGTCTCACGGGCTACGTGATACGTCACTTAATAAAGAATATATTTTACAGCTATAGATATTAGCTTTTAAAAAACCAATGAAATTCACAGAAAAAACCATAGGTTATAGACCATATATAGTTAGGAATTTGCATTTACAAAACCTTGAAAATTCACTGAAAAAACCATAGGTTATAGACCATATATAGTTAGGGATTAGCATTTAAAAAACCTTATTTTATTTGCACAAAACCATTGAAATTCCATATATAGTTAGTTGCACTAACTATATATCGCGGACCCGCAATCCACTGCTAATGATGTCACATATTACATCATTCATGACATGGTCAGTGACATCACTGATGACATCACTGATGACATCTCAAATGACATCACTGATGACATCACTGATGAGATCTCAAATGACATCACTGATGACATCACTGACATCTCATTTGACATTACTGATTACATCACTGATGCTATCATTTATGTGATAATACATCTTCAGACTCTAATATAACCTTAAATACACTCAGTGTAAACAGGCACTCACAGACTGTCACACATCCATGGAGTTACTCACACACCTAGTCAGTCATGCAAAGAATCAATCACATCTCCATTTCCTCAACTATACAGTTATACACACCTTACTTATTCAAACATATAGTAACACATATTTACTCTCTTATACAATCCTTGATACAAGTTCACAATGATTCATACAGCCACTCACACATTCACTGGCTCTTATGTTCAGTTATTTATATATGTCAACTCTCACATGGAGTGTGTTTTACATATGTACTTACTTGACATGTAGCACTGAGATATCCATTCACTCACCAATATACTCATGCACACAGTCAACTGTCCATACAGCTGTTTCTACATGCACTTTTGAACACATACACCTAGGGAATCAACTGCTCACACATCTATGCACAGAGTTATACACCTCCCAGCCACCCACGCACACACTCAGTCTCCCATACAAATACTTGGGCAACCATTCAATAACCCATATAGTTACTGATATAGCTACTGATTTAAACATGCAGCAGTTTATAGAACAACATAAATAATGATTGCCAAATTAAGACACTTTAATCACTAACCCATACACTCAGTGAGACACATTTAATCATTCTCTCATACAGTCAGTCATGCACCTACTAAATCCTTCATCCAGACACTTATACATCCACTCATTCTTCAATATGTAAGACATATTTTAACTTTACAGAAACATACAGTCACTGGGTGTTGTCATCAGTAATGTCATCAGTGATGTCATCAGTGATGTCATTTGAGATGTCATCAGTGATGTCATCAGTGATGTCACTGACCATGTCATGAATGATGTAATATGTGACATCATTAGCAGTGGATTGCGGGTCCGCGATATATAGTTAGTGCAACTAACTATATATGGAATTTCAATGGTTTTGTGCAAATAAAATAAGGTTTTTTAAATGCTAATCCCTAACTATATATGGTCTATAACCTATGGTTTTTTCAGTGAATTTTCAAGGTTTTGTAAATGCTAATCCCTAACTATATATGGTCTATAACCTATGGTTTTTTCAGTGAATTTTCAAGGTTTTGTAAATGCAAATTCCTAACTATATATGGTCTATAACCTATGGTTTTTTCTGTGAATATATATATATATACATATATATATATATATATATATATATATATATATATATATATATATATATATATATATATATTAGTGTAACATAATTGATAAAATTATCAATTTTAACATTTGAAATGTATTACTGTTAACAAAAAAACACATACATTTATGATGCAAGCAAAGTAAAGTCATAAAACGTAAACAAATTCAGTAACAAAAATATATTAATATTTCAAATGTACACCCCCAAACAATACATTTACTAAAAATACTATAAAGTGTAGTGAGGGGGGTCGGAGTTTGCCTGGCCTAAAAATGGCCAAAGCTTGCACAAGCCCCCATGGCTGAATTAATGATCCTGCTGGAATTTTCTAAACCTGCATACTTTTTGGCCGTCTACACCAGGCATTGTGCAAACAAACGATCCAGCTTGGTTCCCTGCTGGCACAAAGTGAATCACTTCAGGATTGACCAAGTTAGAACAGCATTCTGATCCGGCGTTGGCACGGCCTACTTTATAAGTGAAGCCAGCATCCTTGCGCTGCGGATGCGACCGCCTAAGACAACCCCAATGTTTGAGAGGGATGGGTCTGTGGCTGGTGGGAGCTGTGTGCACAAGAGGAGGACTGGCGCTGGCTGAGGTGCTGGGGCGCGGGAGCTGGTCTGCCCACACCGCTGAAGATTGTCTACTGCTGACACTGCAGTGCTGCAAAAAAAGTTTAGGGAGAGTGTTGGTGTTCAATTTACTATTCCCACTCCAGTCTGTACAATAGTATGTAAAGCTTTGTACTTCAGAGTGTTACATTTACAATTCCCACTCCAATCTGTGCAACAGTAACTAAAGAATTCTATTTTGGAGGGGCTATAATTTACTATTCCTACTCCTGTCTGTGCAACAGTAGGAAAAGCGTTGAACTTCTGAGGGGTAAAATTTACTATTCCCACTCCAGTCTACATAATAGTAGAGAAAGCGATGATCTTTAGAGGGGCTAAATTGACTATACCCACTTAAGCCTTACAACAGTAAGGAAAGCGTTGGACGTTAGAGGGGTAAGATGTATTATTCCAAATCCAGTCTGTGCTACAGTAGGGAAAGTGTTGAACTTTGCAGGAATCAGGGGGCATATTATCAAGGGGATTTATCTCCGCTTTTTTGGCTTTAAAAGCCAAGAAAGCGGAGATAAAATGATCTCCCTATTACCTAGCTGCTGCTAACACCAGTTAGCGACAGCTAGTAGGAGATAGCGACCATCTTGGGTCCCACTTTGCATGTCAGTGATATTTATCACTAATGAGATGCAAAGTGGGCGTGCCAAGATGTTAGAGACTGAAAACAGTCGCTAACATCGCTATCTCCTATTACCAACTTTTGGAGATATTCGCGCTAAGCGGGAATATCTCCAAAAGCTAACACCTGCCCTGAGCAGTTCTTAGCCATGTTATCCAATGGGAGGTGGATAACATGGCTAAGAGCATTAGCTCGCTAATGCATGAATATCGCTGACTTTTCAGCAATATCCATGCTTTGCGGCGATTTTTACCGCATTTGCGTTAAACCTTGGTAATACCAAGGTTTATTTGCGGTAAAAATCGCCGCAGCGCTGCGGTACATTTTTGTCTCTAACCAAGCAATAGCGATATTGCTTGGTAATATGCCCCCAGATTTGCTATTCAAACTCCAATCTGTGCTACAGTAGGGATAGTGTTGGACTTTGGAAGAGTTATATTTACTATTTCCACTCCAATCTGTGCAACAGTAGGGAAAGTATCTCACTTTGAACACATTACATATTAAAATAACCCTAATAATGTATCAAAAATATGAAACTCTTAATATGAACAATGTTAAGTTACATGAAAAATGTATATGTCAAAAAATAAAAACAAAGAATTTACATAATGAAACAATGTAATAATTAATATTCAATTAAAAGACAATTATTATTTAATATTACTTATTTAACCTCCCATCATATACCTGTACACACCTATCAGGCAACAACTAAAATATAACTAAAACAAAGAAGTATAACACATTCACATGATAAAAAAATCTATGAAATAAATAATTAACAATTAATAGCTAATTGTTAATTAAAAATTACTTGAGTAACTTCCTCCCCTAAACCCTTAGAAAGCTAGCTGCCAAAGCTTAAATTAAAAAAGTAAAATAAATCAGTATGACATCACCAATATCATTCACATACTGAAAAATTATAATTGTATTAATAATTAATTATTTCTTAATTAATTTCTCTCTCGTTCCCCCTACAAACAGAACAATCTGTTTTGACAATGTAAATTACTATTAGCAATTAAATAAAAAATAGAAATAACTTTAAGTTACAAACTATATTAAAAAAAAGTAACAATTATACAATAAGTAATAACACATACATTAATATATGCACTAAAACACATTAAACTAATCAAATAATTATATTTTTTAACAACTAAGGGCCTTATTACAATGCCGGTCAGAAGAGCTTCTGACCGAAATCATTCCAGGAGTGGAACTGCCCAACAAGTAGTTGACAGTATTATCATGTGACTGCCAGCACAGCAGTCGGAAACATAGCCTTTATGCACTCGTTAAAATAATAATGGCATGTTTAGACCATTTTAACCTGAATGGCTGACATGTTTTACTTGCCGGCCCGGCGGTGAGCATTTGTGTTTGCATTTATGGTGTGGGGGCCACAACCCTCTGCAACCACTTCCGGTGGTTTGCTGGTAAGAGTCCACCTGGCAACGACCTGGCCCGGTGCACTCTCGAGGTGGAATTGCATCCTCTTGCCCTGATGAAATTGACACCAAATTATCGGCAATGAAACATGTCGGCCATTCAGTTTAAAATGGTCTAAGTATGCCATTACTATTTTAACTGAGTGCAAACACTAAACAAAAATAAGGATTAGCGTGACAGGTGTCTGGAACTCAATTTTAACCTGGGGAGAGTATAGATGGCCTCACTTGCACCCCGGGGCTTTTAGATGTTAAGAGAGATATTACTTTCATTGATAGTTTAATACACCTTTCTCTTTTACTTTTCACATTATTTGGAGTTGGGTCACATTCTTTTCTGTCAGTCAGGGAATTGCTAATGATGACAGAGTGAGCCAACTGGTGAGTACCTATCAGTAGCTCCCTGGGTGTTGCTTGCGTGAGGCACCTTCTGACCCACCTCACACTTTTTTAGAACTTGTTAGTCCGTCCTGGGACTATGGATTGGGGGGCTCCCAACTTGATGTGGGATGTTTGTTTAAAAAGAAATATAAAACAATAATACATATGGGGGGCCAGCCTTGCTTCACCGGAGAAGAACAGTGTGATGCTCATTTAAAAATAGAATGTACATGTGTTAGCACATAACGAGGCTTTTGTTTTTGTATTCATTTTAGTAGCCTGGCTAGATTATCAAACTTGCATGACTGTGATACTCACAGGACAGTTGGCCAGAAATAAATTACTGATGTTTAAGAATTCTGCTGCATATTGTTCTGTATTGAGTACTGAGTGTCAGAACCAAGAGATTTTAAACTTCTTTGATCCCAATGAACATAAAAAAAGAATCTCTCATGAAGATGTTGATTTCCACTTTCCGATTGTCAGAATCATATAGAAAATACTTGGTAGGTGGTGGTGATAGCAGGATAGAGGAGAGCAGGAAATGCATCCGTTCTGCAGTGTAACTATGAGCACACATTAGTGGGTACCAGGTCAACCGTAACTACTTTTCTTTTTAAGTAAACTGTAATGGATCTTTAAGGTCTTCAGGGGCATATTATCAAGCCTGTGCGCTAAAATTATCGCCGCTTTATCGGCCGAAAACGGCCGATAAAGCGGCGATAATGGGCTTGATAATATGCTCTGTGGAATTCCAATCGAAGCCCATGTTAGATGTCTTCACATCTAACATGTGCTTCGATTGGAATTCCATAGAGCATATTATCAAAGCGGCGATAATTTTAGCGCACAGGCTTGATAATATGCCCCTCATTTCTTAAACAATATCATTGTCTCATTGGTTTAGATTTCTATGGTGCGTTAATTGCTCTTCAGACAAGGCTTTTAAGGTTGAGTCGTGATTACCTGTGTTAAAAACGTTCTTCCTTTGTGGTTCTTTTATTTATTGCAGTGTGGAACCTCAGTCACAGCGCACACCCACATTCTGACATGTCTCCTCTGCTGCCCCTTGAAGTATTCCTAGACTTTGTTTGTCGCAATGCATATCATACAGGATGTAGTCTCAACACATTTTCAATCAGTCAATCAATCAAAGCGCGCTGAGGGTCTCAAGGCACTGGGGGGGGGGGGGGGGGGGGGGGTTGCGGCTCCCAGGCAGCCGAAAAGCCAGGTCTTGAGGCTCTTATTGAAGGTGTGCAGAGTAGGGGAGCGTTTGGCGTTGACCGGGAGCTCGTTCCAGGCTTTGGCTGCGATGTAGGAGGAGGCTTTTCCACCCACTCTGGTTCTGTGGATGTGCAGGTTTTCTGCAAGGACAAGGTCGGCAGCTCAGAGGTTTCTTTTGGGTACGAAGAAGGAGACTCTTTCGTTGAGGTTTTTGGTGTTGCGCAGGGATTTGTAAGAGTGGGTGACTAACTTGAAGGTTAGTTTGTTCTCGACGGGGAGCCAGTGGAGGTCTTGCAGGTGTTGGGTGATCTGCTCCTGTCATTGGATTCTGAGAACGAGTCTGCTGCAGTGTTTTGTATGGTCTGGAGTTTGTGTAGCAGGGATTTGTTGATTCCAGCATAGAGTGTGTTTCCGTAGTCCAGTCTGCTGGCTATGAGTGTGTGGATGTTGGTCTTTCTGGCTTTGAGGGGATCCACTCGAAGGTCTTGTGGAGGATGCAGAGGATGTTGTAGCAGGTGGAGGTGACGGCGTTGATCTGTTGGGTCATGGTGAGGGAGGAGTTGAGTATGGTGCCGAGGTTCTGGGCATGGTGGTGGGGGTTGCCGAGGCAGTGGGCCACCTGGAGTTGTCCCAAGCTGAGGGGGTGGGTCCAAGTATGAGGACTTCTGACTTCTCTAAGTTGAGTTTCAGACAGCTGCTGTTCATCCACGCTGCAATGACTTTCATTCCTTCTTGGAAGCTGAGTCTGGTGGTTTCGGGGTCCTTCATGAGGGAGAGGATGAGCTGGGTGTCGTCGGCATTGGATACTATTCTGAGTCCATGCTGTCTAACAATGGCGGAGAGGGGGGACATGTAGATGTTGAAGAGCATGGGACTGAGCGATGTTCTTTGGGGTACTCCGCAGCTGATCTGTGGGTTCTGAGAGGAAAGCCGGGAGTCTGATCCTTTGGGTTCTGCTGGCAAGAAAGGAGCCGAGTCAGTCAAGGGCAGTTCCATGTATGCTAGGGTCGTGGAGTCGAGGAGTGTGCAGATGTCATCTGTGGCAGCGTGGAGGGCGGTCTCGGTGCTGTGGTTACTGCGGAATCCAGAATGGGAGGAGTTGAGGATGGCGTTCTCTTAGATGAAGTGTGGCAGCTGGGCGTCGATCTTCTTAGTGACTTTGGCTGCGAAGGAAAGGAGAGAGATGGGTTGGTAGTTTTTCAGGTCCGTTGGGTCTGCTCAAGGTTTCTTCAGGAGCGGCTGACTACTGCGAGTTTCCAGCCATCGGGGAAAGTGCCGGATTTGAAGGAGGCATTGGTGTTGGATTGTAGTTCGGGCACCATGATGGCAGCGTCTCAGTGGAAGATATGTAGAGGGCAGGGGTCTGTGGGTGATCCTGAGTGACTGCTCTTCATGATCATGGTGGTATCTTCGATGGTGACCGGGGTTCAGGCGGGAAAGGTGGGCTGGCTGTCTTCCCTGGAGGGAAGGGAGGTTTCTGAGGTCTGTTAGTAGAAGTTGTCATAAAGGGCCTTGATTTTGAGGTGGAGATGAGCTTGTTGCAGAGGTCCTGGGAGGGTGTGTCATCTGTGGCTTTGTTGAGGGGTTTGGTAGATTGCTGGGGGATGCTTAAGAGTTCCTTTGAGTTGCTGGAGTTGGTTAGGATTTTATTTCGGATGAAGGTCCTCTTGGTGGATCTTATGAGTTGGTGGTATACCGTATTGGCGTTCTTGTAGGTGGTCAGGTCTACTGTGGATTTGGTGTTTCGTCATCATTTCTCAAGATGTCTGCAGGAGCATCTGGCTTCTTGGAGGTTGGTGGTGAACCAGGTGGCATTGTCTGTCAGTGGTGCAGAGGGGTACGAGCTTGTCTGCGCAGTTGGTGACCCAGCAGTGTAGTTCGGTGGCTGCAGAGCTGGCTTCGTTCGAGGCGGGGTGATGAATGAGGGTGGATTTGAGGTGCTCCTCAAGGGCCTTGCTCCAGTTCCTTCCCGGAGGGAGTGGAGTGGGTTTGTGAGCAGTGGAAGTGTTGAAAGAGAAGTGTACGCAGTAGTGGTCTGTCAAATGGGGCTACATGGTGCGGCTGAAGTGGATGTTGTTCCCTCGGGCATAGGTGGGGTCGAGGGTGTGTCCTGCCATGTGGGTAGGGGTAGTGACGAGCTGTTTCAGTCTTATGTTGACGAGGCTGTCCAGGAGGTTGTTTGAATTACTGAGGTTGTTGCAATGGAATTTGAGGTCTCCGATGAGTATGTATGTAGTCCATGGAGGTAAAAGACTTTGTTTCACCTAAAGTTACCCAAAGTCCTTTTGCTCCCACCCTTGAATGAACCATTCAGATTGCTGAATTTTGTTATGACAAGATTAAGGCCATTCAAGACACCTTTGATATGCCTGCTTCTTGAATCAGAATTATGGGTTTTCTCTGAAGGAAGATCCTAGAGTAGAACTATTGCTGGAGTTTCCTTCGATGTCTCTGGATACCTCACTCACCATTACGAAGACACTAAAATCTGGGTCCCCTATGGATCCATGTCCAGCGAAGATAATAGCAGCTGTTGCTGAAGTTTTAAATCCTGCTGTAAATAAAGTCCTGAACCTCTCCTTGTCCAGTGGACAGGTTCCGGCTAGATGGAAACAGGGAAAAATCTTACCACTTCTGAAGAAACCTTCAGCGGATCCTACTGTACCCAGTAATTATAGTCTCATTACATTGCTCCCTTTTTTGCCAAGACTTAGGGGAAACATTTAAACAAGGTTATCACAAATTTTATTGATGCCACCAATGCCCTTCACCCTAGCCAGTCGGGTTTTAGGGCTAACTACAGTACTGAAACAGCCTTACTTGAGGTTTCAGAAAGCATCAAAGACACCCTTGATAGAGGAGGTAAGGCAGTCTTAATACTGCTAGACCTCTCTGCGGCGTTTGATACCGTGCCCCATGGGCGACTCCTACAGAGGCTTAAGGAATGCGGCTTCGGGGGCACGGTTTTAAAGTGGTTCTCTTCCTTTTTGGAATGCTGTCAGCAATCTGTCTGGGCGCCACCTTTTTCAGCTGATATCCCTTCGCTGAATGTTGGAGTGCCTCAAGGCTCAGTTTTGAGCCCTACTCTTTTTAACTATCTTGCAACTCCGCTAAGACCGAAATTATTTTCTTGGGACATACTCCGGATGATGAATGGTGGAAATGATGGCCCCAGGATACACCGGCTCCTTCCAGTCCAGTTACTACTGTTAAAAATCTCGGTGTTATGCTGGACTCAGATCTTTCTATGAAGACACAGGTGCAGTCAGTGGCTGGTATGTGTTTTAGGCTGCTAAAAATGATGAGGAATTTCCTCCCATTGCTGCCACTGTCCCATAGAAAGACAGTGGTCCAAGCCTTGATAATGTCAAGGCTGGACTATGCTAATGTGCTCTATTTAGGTATCCCTAAGTATTTATTGAGTCATCTTCGGGTTGTTCAGAATTCAGCCGCCAGAGCAATTTCTACGGTTGGGCCCAGAACACACATGATGAGGCATCTGAAATCACTACACTGGTTATCAGTAAAAAACAGAGTTGACTTCAAGTCTCTTGTGTTGGCTTTTAAGGCTCTTCATAATAGCGGGGCTCAATATATTAGATAAAGAATTATGCCCTATATTCCAGCAAGGAAATTGAGGTCATCAACCCAACATCTGCTGCTGGTGCCAAAATTCTGTCTGGCCAGGAAGGGTGGATGCTCCTTTCAGGTGGTAGTGAGTAGTCTATGGAACTCGCTCGGATATATGATGTTACAACGCGTCCTTTTACAACGCATACCATGACCACGGATCCATTACAACGCAGGTCATGTTACAACGGATCCCATTACAACGCAATACCATTACATCGTAAGTATAATTACAGGTAAGTAAATAAAATTAATATTTAAAGTAAATAATTAATGTATTATTAATTTTAATTATGTATTATTAAAAAAATAAAACATATATTAATACAATTAATTTTAATTTTTAAAATTGTAAATATATATTAAAAATAACCCTGTTCCCCAAAACCCAACCCCAGCCCTAAAACCTAAAAATACCCCTGTACCCCAAAACCCAAACCCAGCCCTAAAACCTAAAAATACCCCTGTACCCCAAAACCTAAACCCAGCCCTAAAACCTAAAAATACCCCTGTACCCCAAAACCCAAACCCAGCCCTAAAACCTAAAAATACCCCTGTACCCCAAAACCCAAACCCAGCCCTAAAACCTAAAAATACCCCTGTACCCCAAAACCCAAACCCAGCCCTAAAACCTAAAAATACCCCTGTACCCCAAAACCCAAACCCAGCCCTAAAACCTAAAAATACCCCTGTACCCCAAAACCCAAACCCAGCCCTAAAACCTAAAAATACCCCTGTACCCCAAAACGCAAACCCAGCCCTAAAACCTAAAAATACCCCTGTACCCCAAAACCCAAACCCAGCCCTAAAACCTAAAAATACCCCTGTACCCCAAAACCCAAACCCAGCCCTAAAACCTAAAAATACCCCTGTACCCCAAAACCCAAACCCAGCCCTAAAACCTAAAAATACCCCTGTACCCCAAAACGCAAACCCAGCCCTAAAACCTAAAAATACCCCTGTACCCCAAAACCCAAACCCAGCCCTAAAACCTAAAAATACCCCTGTACCCCAAAACCCAAACCCAGCCCTAAAACCTAAAAATACCCCTGTACCCCAAAACGCAAACCCAGCCCTAAAACCTAAAAATACCCCTGTACCCCAAAACCCAAACCCAGCCCTAAAACCTAAAAATACCCCTGTACCCCAAAACCCAAACCCAGCCCTAAAACCTAAAAATACCCCTGTACCCCAAAACACAAACCTAGCCCTAAAACCTAAAAATACCCCTGTACCCCAAAACCCAAACCCAGCCCTAAAACCTAAAAATACCCCTGTACCCAAAAACCCCAAAAAAGATAAACTTACCTATAATTATACTTACGATGTAATGGTATTGCGTTGTAATAGTACCTGCGTTGTTGTGAATAGCGTTGTAAAAGGATCCGTTGTAACATAACCTGCGTTGTAAAAAATCCGTGGTCATGGAATCCGTTGTAAAAAATCCGTGGTAACAGTTGTACACCAACTCGCTCCCTTTATCTCTGAGACAAGAATCAGAGCTCTTGAGCTTCCGACGTCAACTTAAGACCTGGCTGTTTCATCAATAATGAGATTTGTGTATGATTAGGAGTTAACTGGGTCTCTCTTTTCAGGGTCTTTTGCTTTTTCTTTTCTTAGCGCCGGGACACTGCTTGGAGTAGCTGCGCGCTTGCACAAATACCCCATAACATTAACATTAACAATGGCTCGGGGCGCAATGAGTTCAGCGATGGTAGTGGTGAATGCTGTTTGATGCCTGGGGGGTCTGTAGGCAAGGGTGCTGCAAAGCATTATTCCAGGGCTGCTCTGGATCTGGAAAGGAAGATGTTCAGTGGTGGAGGGCGAGACGCTCATGCTGGAGTTGGAGAGTCGGAGGGAGCTCTTGTGTGTGATGGTGAGTCCTCCTCCTGGGCGGTTGGGGTGGCCCTTCCTCTGGATCTTGTAACCACCAGGAATGGCGGTGATGATGTCGAGGATGGAGCAGTCATTTGTACAGGTTTCTGTGAAGAAGGCAACGTCTGGCGAGAGGGTGTCGATGAGGTCCCAGATCTCTACGGCATGTCTTTGAAGTCAGCACATGTTTAGTAGAATACACTTCAGGGCTTCGGTGGTGCTGGAGTGCGCCAAGGGTGCAGCGGTCGTGGGGGTGTGGAGGATGGTGAAGGATTGTTGACAGTGGCTGCAGGAGAACTGGCCCTTGGTGGTGTTCGGTGTAGAGAGTTGGCAGTTGAGTGTGAGGAGGGCAGCTGAGTTGTAGCGGTGAGTGGTCAGAGAACCAGGGTTCCTGGCACTGGGCACTGTCGGGTTGTGGGTGGGCGCAGACAGGCTTGCATTTGGCGCGCATCGCCCACCATTAAATAGGGAAGGGGTGAGGGAGGTGCAGCTGGGAGGCGGAAGCTGGAACTGGCAGGGAGGAGGGCCACAGGGACAGCAGCAGCGGCAAAGAACCCAGCACAGAGGACAGGAACAGGAAAAATATGAAAAAAGGCAAAAAGAAGAAAAGGCACAATAACAAGGCACAATAGCAAACACTAACAAGGACAGAACAAAATGGGCACAACACAGAGACACACAGAGGGCCTCAAACACCTACAAGCAGAGGTGAAGTGGGGTCAGTGGCAGAGGCACAACAGCAGAGCTGCTGGGGGAGAGAGTAGGTATCTGACCAGGAGGACAGAGGTCTTGCTCGCACACCCCTGCAGCGGCTGCCATTACATAGAGGAGGGAGGCGCAGCTGGGAGGCGGGAGTGGGAACCGGCAGGGGAGAGGGGCCCTGGGGCAGCAGCCACAGGAACGAACCAAGCTCGGAGGACATGAATAGGAAAAACAGGAAAAAAGGTAAAAAGAGGAAAAAGGCACAATAACAAGGAACAATAACAAACACTAACGAGGACAGAACAAAATGGGCACAGAGACAGACAGAGGGCCTCAAACACCTACGAACAGAGGTGAGGCGGGGTCATTGACAGCTGCACAACAGCGGAGCGGCTGGGCGAGAGAACAGGTCTCTGACCAGGAGGTCAGAGGTCTATTTTAGGTTTCAGTTGTAATGCAGTTATTAGGGACTCTCATAAGAAATCTTTTTCAAAGTCTATTTTTGAAACATTTTCACTGATCTTAGAAAGGGATTATGAAAATTGCAAACATAGATATCTAAATGCTCTCTTTATAAGTCTAACCTACAAATGGTTTTAGCTTTCGAACAGCCCCATAAAATAACAAGAAAATGTTAAGATGAGCATTTATTTGGCTGGAGCTTTTGGGCAACTGGCTTCGGCCTTTGCTCAGATGCTGCACCATTCACATGTTGGATCAGCTCAAAGATCAGCATTCCTAGAATTGGAAAATGGATTAATTCTCTTCAGTGACTGGATTTGTTGCTTGTGTCATTCAATTTTTGGATCAGCCCACAACACATCTTTTGAAGTTTTAGTTGTCATGGCAGTTTAGTGACCGCATATTACTGCACTACATCTTCTGTTCAAGGTGTAGCAGCAGAGGTGTGTCAATATTGAACAGGATATCTATTTCTGAATTCAGCTACACCTTGGTGAATTGGTTGAGACTTTCTCATACATTTCCACAGGTTCCTCTGCCAATACTGTCACCAAAATATGCGCACTGCAAAATAGGCCACTCCAGAAGAATCTCAGGTGACTGTTAATCAGAATGCATGAATGACTTCATGTGTGGCTTTCCTAGTCCAAAATAAGTTAGTGTCACTGAAGTGCAGAGGTGGAAGGCAGCATCAAACAAAGAAGACTGTTCAGGGGTAAGGCATTGAACTTAGCAACATTCAAAACTAAGGGGCATGTTTATGACCAAGCTTACTTCATGTTTGCACCATGCAACGTGGTATATGTGCGACACAAACCTTAAGTGAGATTAATGAAGGCATACAAGGCCACTTTGAGTGACCCTTAGTGGCTCCATAAATCAGGAGTAATGCAACGTAGTGCAAACCACTGTGTTGCCTTACTCTTCCCTAAGAATACGTTCCATGGGCATTGTACGGGTGTTCCCATGCAATTCCCATGGAGTGTGACAAATTCGCAGAATTGGTAAACATGGGAATGCACCAAAAAAATACAGCTTCCAAAGAGAAGCATAACAGGGAGAAATATCTTTATTTCTGCAGATTCCTTCCATTATTTGTAAAATGAAGCACACATAGAAAGAGAATATGCCTCTCAGGATTGTTTTTGTGCAGAAAGGTTCCCCTGACTGCACAAACAATTTTCTGTATTCAAAGGAAGCACCCTTGCCCCATGCAAGTGGGCCTGGGTGCCTCCATTTGTGTATGCTGTCAAAAAGGGCGCCAGCACAGGGGCAAAGGCGGGAATGGACTGTATTGACATAAATAGGGCGTATTGCTGCAGTTTCCCTTTCACGCAGTGCAGCAAGGTGACTTGTTGCGCTGCATGACAATTTCGCAAATTTACCCCCAAATTCTTTAAGACCCAGTTATACAAGGGGACAATCATGAAAGCAAGGACATTGTTTACGACTTCTAGTGGCTAGGCTGAGGATGTTTCAGAATGAAGGAAATGGGTTGGCTAAAATAGTTGTAGTGTCCCTATCTGACATCAGTATCTTTGTTTTACTATAACCCAAATTCTGTAAGCTTGAAAATGAGAATTGTGATCTGTTGCAGTGACTGTGTAAGGCAACACTATATGAACTTGGAAGTGGCTTTCAACTTTTACCTGGCGTATGGAATGCGAATTGGGACTGAATAAGTAATTTGTGCTGAAAATATCGGTTTGCTCTGAAGGAACATTTTAACTTTGATGTTACTCATCGCCTTAGCATTTTTCTTCTCATATTTTCTATCACTACCTTCGATCAACCTGTGAAATCACTAAAAACAATTAGGCAGTTTAGCTAATTAAAAAGCATTTTAACTACTAAAAGGCCCGATATGCTGGCTTTGACAATGCTTGTTCCGACTTATTTTTAAGACTCGTTGGGCTTGATTTAAAGTTTGACGGATGGGATACTGCCTCCCAAATGTGAGGCTATCTGCCCGCGGTATTATAAGTGCGTAATATCCCAAGGAACTTTTATTGTGATGGACGGAATATCCATCACGTTTGTCACAGAGAACCCTGGCATTAAAACTCTAAATCAGGGCCTTTGTTTGTCGGATCCGATCAGTGATTTTAAGTTGGTCGCCAAAATGTTCCTATTTTATATGGCTTTCATCGGATCTCCTAGACAACATGGAGGCTAATATCGTTTTATAAAAATGTAACTTCTTCATTAGGAACTTAAACCCAGTTGCACTAAATATTTCCATTAAATGTGCCGCTCAGAATGGTCGGCACCTTCTATGACTCATATTTTTACTACTTGTAGAGACAGGAACAATGAGGCTGCGGCACTGCATGTGAAGACTCTTGAAAGTCACAGCAGGGGGATTCTGAATGACATTAAAGAGAGTTAAAGCGCACAGGAGGTTAATAATGTCATCTGCCACTTTTGTGTTTCTATTTCTGTTCAAAAACTGGAATTCCACTTTCGAAATGAAAACGATACGAGCAAATTGGAAATCGCAGCAGGTACCGACCATAGAATTATACGTGCAGTCACTCGCATATCATGAATTGGTGTATATTACTTTCCACAACAAAATAAACGCTGTTGTTAATGAGAACAAAATAAGAATTTGGCTGTCATTGCGTTATTAAATCCAAAAGAAATAATTTAATTTCAGAATGGTTTTCAGCTGAATACAAGATCAAGGAGCCAATGTAGCGTTACCCTTGACCTTTGTCCAAACTGTTTATCAAGCGTTCCCAATGTCACAACAATGCTGATCTGTTATGTTGGCTGCTTGTAATGTTCACTTTTTATGTTTATCGCTAAGTACAATGTCTCTTCGTCTAAGGGTATTAATTATTTCTCTTCCCATCTCCATGCAAACTTCACCCACAACTACATGGTCTATGGATATACAGAAAGCCCAGTGGAATTTTGTAGATTGAGGGAGATCTGCGTGCAAAATAAGGAATCGCAAAATTTGCGATTCCTTATTTTGCAATTGCATTTAAGGAATCGAAATGCAATGCAAAAAGCACCAAAAAAGTGCAATTTGGCCTTAAGAAATCGCAAATTACCACCAACTTCAAGTTGGTGGTAATTTGCGATTTCTGTGAAAAATGCACATTTTTGCACTTTTCTAAGTGCAATGTGATGCACATACATGCCCTTAGGGCATGTATGTGCGCCACATGTGCACCCATGCTTATTTCAGGGGTGCAACAGGGTGTCCTTTTGACACCCTTGCACCCTTGAAATTGCATTCTCAATTTGCGATTCACTAATTTCTAATCGCAAATTGAGAATGTCTTCCCATTCATTCCTATGGGCCTCTAGGCCCATAGGAATGAATGGGGAGGTATTCCTTAATTGCGAATCGCAATTTGATATTCACAATTAAGGAATATGTAGGATTCGCAAAATGTATTGCAAATCCTACATACAAAGCATTTTGCTATTCTCAAATAGCGATTCGCCAATAATCGCTTTTTGAGAATCGTAAAATGACTTTTTGATACATATGGCCCTTAATGTGAGGAGTAGGGTAGGCTATGCGGCTCAGTTGCGCAGTACAAAGTCAATCCGGCAAACCTTTAAAGGCCGCGTTTTTAGTTAATAATATTTCTCAAATCAGGAATCGTAAGTAAGATAATATAACTTCACAAATTGCAACTTGAAAAGATAGTTTTTGAATTCGTATGCTCGTTATTCTCAAGGAACAACTGGACGAAATTTGCTTCCCTTCCTTTCTTAAGTTTGTCACAATAAAGCAAAGCAAAATACCATAAAAAAACTTGGCACGTAAGTTTAAAAGTCAATGAAAGTCAAAATTAGTTATCTCTCACCAGAATCTTGAGGGAAGGTTGTAGTTGTGTTGAGATCTTCAAGATGCTGCCGACTATGCCAGTGTGGAATTTTAGGAAATAATTTCCAAGGCACAAGTATCAAGAAAATTGCAGGTTTATTCCTTAAAGAAGATCTCATCCAGCAACAGAGATGAACGGCTTCAACTGTCTCACAGTTTGAGAAACAACTCATTTACAAATCTCTTATGACTTATACACATTCCAACATTGTTCTAAGGGGGAGCATACAAGAGCAGAACTAGAAAGTGCAACACCATAAAGGTAAACCCCAAGATATCACAGCGTCATCATTGATCCCGTGGATGCAGGCGAATCATCGGTTGAGAGTCACACAGTCTGGGAAGGCTTCAGGTGTCAAACCCCTTATGATGCAGGTGCTGCGTCAAAAGCGAGCCAAGCAGGGCCTCGGATCGGTACTACACCAGAGTCTAGGACACTGCGTCAGTTCCGATCTGCGCAAAAGCATCACTGCATCGATTTTGAAGCAAAACAGCTGCAGAACCCACTTCCAAGGAACCAAGGCCCAGAACTGGTTCGGCACTTTAGGCAGTGTAGGACTCACATATGGCAAAGTTCAGCATCAGCAACAGGATTAGCAGGATTATAGGAAGTCTTTGATGGCCCTGAGACTTCAAAAACACAGGGCAAGTCTGCAAGCCTTTGTTCAAGTAAGATGGGTCCAGTCCTTGTCCTCAACAGGGCAGAGAACAACAGGCAGCAGGGCAGCTCAGCAGAGCAGAAAGTAGTTCTTTCAGAGCAGCAGTCAGGCTAATCCTTGTAGCACCGCAGTCTTTAGTCCTGGCATAGTTCTTCACAGGTCTAGTAGTATACTCTCATGGTAGGGTCAGAGTCTCAGTACTTATACCCAAATGTGTCTTTGAAGTTGGAGTGACTTCAGAGCAGGACCTTGAAGTGGACAGTTCTCATTTCATCCCAGCCCTGTCTGCCAGGTTATCTGTGCAGGGTAATCAGCTCTCACTGTGGAAAACAGGACCCCCGCCTATTCAGGTTTTCAGGCTCCCCCACCCTCTTCCTGCCCAGGAAGAGCTAAAATAATGTACATGAATGCACATGAGATCACTATCACACCAACCCTTCCTATGTTTGTGGCTGTCTAGAGGGAATGAGCAAAGTGTAGCTGTCACCCATCCTAGATGTGTATTGGCGTTAGGCTGTAAGGCACACCGAGCAATAATAGCAGAAAAATGTCCACTTTCTAAAAATGGCAAAATAGCATTTCTAAAACAGTAATGTCAAATCCAACTTTTGCAGTAAAGAGGATTTATAATTACCATTCCAAAGCTATGAAACATTAGGTTGCTACTAAAATCCCAATGTTAATCTATTAGAGAAGTAGCCCTCCCAGTAGTGAAAAATGAATGTAGCTAGTTGTCACTACCATGACATGCAAAACATAACAGTATATCTCCTACATTTTACTCAAAAAGCAGCCTGCCCTTTGTGCTTCCCAGGGTCTACGTTAGGGGTATGTGTAGTAAAATGGGAGTTTAAGGCTGGCAAGTGGTTGTAAATGCCAAGCAGAAGGGGCAGTAAACTGTACACATGGGCCTTGCAATGGCAGGCCTGTGACAGGTTTGAAAGGCTACTTGTGTGGGTGGCGCAGTCAGTGCTGCAGGCCCAGTTAGTAACATTTAGATTACAGACCCTGGGTATATGGTATAACACTTTACAGGGGACCTATAAGTAAACTCAATCAATCAATCAATGTTCTTGTAAAGCGCGCTACCTACCCGTGAGGGTCCTAAGACGCTGAAGGGAGGGGGGAGTGTGCTGCTACAGCTCGAAGAGCCAGGTCTTAAGGAGTCTTCTGAAGGTGAGTAGGTCTTGGGTCTGCCGTATGTGGGTGGGGAGGGTGTTCCAGGTCTTGGTGGCGAGGTAGGAGAAGGAACTGCCGCCAGAGGTCGTTCGTTGGATGCGGGGGACAGCGGCGAGGGCGAGGCTGACGGAGCGGAGCTGGCGGGTGGGGGTGTGGAACCTGAGTCTGCTGTTCAGGTAGGCTGGTCTGGTGTTGTGAAGTGCTTTGTGTGCATGGGTGAGGAGCCTGAAGGTGATCCTCTTGTCGATGGGGAGCCAGTGTAGGTTTCTCAGGTGGGGCGTGATGTGGTTGCGACGGGGGATGTTGACGATCAGTCGGGCGGAGGCATTTTGGATGCGTTGTAGTTGTCGTAGGTGTTTGGCTGGGATTCCTGCATAGAGTGCGTTTCCGTAGTCCAGTCTGCTTCTGACGAGGGCCTGTGTCACCGTTCTTCTTGTTTCGGTCGGGATCCACTTGTAGATCCTGAGGGAGCAGGAGGTGGGTGTTGTAGCAGGAGTAGGAGAATGCGTTGACCTGCTTAGACATGGAGAGGGAGGAGTCGAGGATGAATCCTAGATTGCGTGCATGGTCGGTGGGTGTTGGTGCTGTTCCCAGTGTGGTCGACCACCAGGCGTCGTCCCAGGCTGAGGGGGTGGATCCGAGGATGAGGACTTCCGTCTTGTCCGAGTTCAGCTTCAGACGGCTGCTACTCATCCAGTTGGCGACGGCCTTCATTCCTTCGTGGAGGTTGGTTTTGGCAGTATGTGGGTCCTTGGTGAGGGAGAGGATGAGCTGGGTGTCGTCGGCATAGGAGATGATGTTGAGGTTGTGATGGTGGGCCACTAATGCGAGGGGGGCCATGTAGATGTTGAACAGCGTCGGGCTGAGGGATGAGCCCTGGGGAACGCCGCAGATGATGTCGGTGGCTTCGGATCGAAGGGTGGGAGGCGGACGCTCTGGGTTCTGCCGGTGGGAAGGACAAGGTACAGTCAAGGGCTTTCTCTTGGATTCCGGCTTCTAGGAGGCGTGTCTTTAGAGTGCGATGGCAGACCATGTCGAAGGCGGCAGACAGGTCCAGGAGGATGAGGGCTGATTTTTCGCCGTTGTCTAGTTGGCGCCTGATGTCATCTGTGGCGGCGATGAGGGCTGTCTCGGTGCTGTGGTTTTGTCTGAATCCAGACTGGGACAGGTCCAGGATGTTGTTATCTTCCAAGTGGCGGGTCAGTTGCATGTTGACAATTTTCTCGATGACTTTGGCCGGGAATGGGAGCAGGGAGATGGGCCGGTAGTTCTTGAGTTCCTTGGCGTCTGCTTTGGGCTTCTTGAGGAGGGCATTGATTTTGGCGTGTTTCCAGCTTTCCGGGAATGTCGCAGTTTCGGAGGAGATGTTGATGACCTTCTGTAGTTGGGGTGCAATGGCTGCGTCTGCTTTGTTGAATACGTGGAGTGGGCACGGTCACACGGAGATCCTGAGTGGAAGGAGTTCTTGACCTTGCGTGTCTCGTCGTCGTTGACGTTGGACCAGGAGGTCAGGCTGTTGGCCCTGGTGGTGTTCACAGGGTAGTGGAGTCTGGCGTAGTCAGGGCAATCGTGGTGTTGAAGCTGTTGTGGATGTCAGCGATCTTGCTGTGGTAGAAGATGATTTAGAAAAGGGGGTGGTGATGAACAGAGTGTCTGAATTAAGCAGACCACTCTTACCCAGTCCAAAGATCAGGGCTTGATCCATCACCGTTATTTATCTCACTGCCCCATCCCAGTTCAGAACCTGGCTATATGCAAATCAGTCTGTCCCTGGCCCAGTGCATCATGGGAACAGGGCAGACTAAACTACCAAGCCAATTCTTCACCAGAAAGGAGACAAGCTACCGGGGACCGGTTTCTGGCATTTCAGCCGTCTTCGGCCCGGCTTGCTTGAATCCTGATGGAGCAGTGAGAAAGGGACCCATGTCTGAGTATACCCTGCCACACCTATAGTGGCCAAAAACGATTTAGAAAAGGGGGTGGTGATGAACAGAGTGTCTGAATTAAGCAGACCACTCTTACCCAGTCCAAAGATCAGGGCTTGATCCATCACCGTTATTTATCTCACTGCCCCATCCCAGCTCAGAACCTGGCTATATGCAAATCAGTCTGTCCCTGGCCCAGTGCATCATGGGAACAGGGCAGACTAAACTACCAAGCCAATTCTTCACCAGAAAGGAGACAAGCTACTGGGGACGGGTTTCTGGCATTTCAGCCGTCTTCGGCCCGGCTTGCTTGAATCCTGATGGAGCAGTGAGAAAGGGACTCATGTCTGAGTATACCCTGCCACACCTATAGTGGCCAAAAACGATTTAGAAAAGGGGGTGGTGATGAACAGAGTGTCTGAATTAAGCAGACCACTCTTACCCAGTCCAAAGATCAGGGCTTGATCCATCACCGTTATTTATCTCACTGCCCCATCCCAGCTCAGAACCTGGCTATATGCAAATCAGTCTGTCCCTGGCCCAGTGCATCATGGGAACAGGGCAGACTAAACTACCAAGCCAATTCTTCACCAGAAAGGAGACAAGCTACCGGCGACCGGTTTCTGTCATTTCAGCCGTCTTCGGCCCGGCTTGCTTGAATCCTGATGGAGCAGTGAGAAAGGGACTCATGTCTGAGTATACCCTGCCACACCTATAGTGGCCAAAAACGATTTAGAAAAGGGGGTGGTGATGAACAGAGTGTCTGAATTAAGCAGACCACTCTTACCCAGTCCAAAGATCAGGGCTTGATCCATCACCGTTATTTATCTCACTGCCCCATCCCAGCTCAGAACCTGGCTATATGCAAATCAGTCTGTCCCTGGCCCAGTGCATCATGGGAACAGGGCAGACTAAACTACCAAGCCAATTCTTCATCAGAAAGGAGACAAGCTACTGGGGACCGGTTTCTGGCATTTCAGCCGTCTTCGGCCCGGCTTGCTTGAATCCTGATGGAGCAGTGAGAAAGGGACTCATGTCTGAGTATATCCTGCCACACCTATAGTGGCCAAAAACGATTTAGAAACGGGGGTGGTGATGAACAGAGTGTCTGAATTAAGCAGACCACTCTTACCCAGTCCCAAGATCAGGGCTTGATCCATCACCGTTATTTATCTCACTGCCCCATCCCAGCTCAGAACCTGGCTATATGCAAATCAGTCTGTCCCTGGCCCAGTGCATCATGGGAACAGGGCAGGCTAAACTACCAAGCCAATTCTTCACCAGAAAGGAGACAAGCTACCGGGAACCGGTTTCTGGCATTTCAGCCGTCTTCGGCCCGGCTTGCTTGAATCCTGATGGAGCAGTGAGAAAGGGACTCATGTCTGAGTATACCCTGCCACACCTATAGTGGCCAAAAACGATTTAGAAAAGGGGGTGGTGATGAACAGAGTGTCTGAATTAAGCAGACCACTCTTACCCAGTCCAAAGATCAGGGCTTGATCCATCACCGTTATTTATCTCACTGCCCCATCCCAGCTCAGAACCTGGCTATATGCAAATCAGTCTGTCCCTGGCCCAGTGCATCATGGGAACAGGGCAGACTAAACTACTAAGCCAATTCTTCACCAGAAAGGAGACAAGCTACCGGGGACCGGTTTCTGGCATTTCAGCCGTCTTCGGCCCGGCTTGCTTGAATCCTGATGGAGCAGTGTGAAAGGGACTCATGTCTGAGTATACCCTGCCACACCTATAGTGGCCAAAAACGATTTAGAAAAGGGGGTGGTGATGAACAGAGTGTCTGAATTAAGCAGACCACTCTTACCCAGTCCAAAGATCAGGGCTTGATCCATCACCGTTATTTATCTCACTGCCCCATCCCAGCTCAGAACCTGGCTATATGCAAATCAGTCTGTCCCTGGCCCAGTGCATCATGGGAACAGGGCAGACTAAACTACCAAGCCAATTCTTCACCAGAAAGGAGACAAGCTACCGGGGACCGGTTTCTGGCATTTCAGCCGTCTTCGGCCCGGCTTGCTTGAATCCTGATGGAGCAGTGAGAAAGGGACTCATGTCTGAGTATACCCTGCCACACCTATAGTTGTAAAAAACGATTTAGAAAAGGGGGTGGTGATGAACAGAGTGTCTGAATTAAGCAGACCATTCTTACCCAGTCCAAAGATCAGGGCTTGATCCATCACCGTTATTTATCTCACTGCCCCATCCCAGCTCAGAACCTGGCTATATGCAAATCAGTCTGTCCCTGGCCCAGTGCATCATGGGAACAGGGCAGACTAAACTACCAAGCCAATTCTTCACCAGAAAGGAGACAAGCTACCGGGGACTGGTTTCTGGCATTTCAGCCGTCTTCGGCCCGGCTTGCTTGAATCCTGATGAAGCAGTGAGAAAGGGACTCATGTCTGAGTATACCCTGCCACACCTATAGTGGCCAAAAACGATTTAGAAAAGGGGGTGGTGATGAACAGAGTGTCTGAATTAAGCAGACCACTCTTACCCAGTCCAAAGATCAGGGCTTGATCCATCACCGTTATTTATCTCACTGCCCCATCCCAGCTCAGAACCTGGCTATATGCAAATCAGTCTGTCCCTGGCCCAGTGCATCATGGGAACAGGGCAGACTAAACTACCAAGCCAATTCTTCATCAGAAAGGAGACAAGCTACCGGGGACCGGTTTCTGGCATTTCAGCCGTCTTCGGCCCGGCTTGCTTGAATCCTGATGGAGCAGTGAGAAAGGGACTCATGTCTGAGTATATCCTGCCACACCTATAGTGGCCAAAAACGATTTAGAAAAGGGGGTGGTGATGAACAGAGTGTCTGAATTAAGCAGACCACTCTTACCCAGTCCCAAGATCAGGGCTTGATCCATCACCGTTATTTATCTCACTGCCCCATCCCAGCTCAGAACCTGGCTATATGCAAATCAGTCTGTCCCTGGCCCAGTGCATCATGGGAACAGGGCAGGCTAAACTACCAAGCCAATTCTTCACCAGAAAGGAGACAAGCTACCGGGAACCGGTTTCTGGCATTTCAGCCGTCTTCGGCCCGGCTTGCTTGAATCCTGATGGAGCAGTGAGAAAGGGACTCATGTCTGAGTATACCCTGCCACACCTATAGTGGCCAAAAACGATTTAGAAAAGGGGGTGGTGATGAACAGAGTGTCTGAATTAGGCAGACCACTCTTACCCAGTCCAAAGATCAGGGCTTGATCCATCACCGTTATTTATCTCACTGCCCCATCCCAGCTCAGAACCTGGCTATATGCAAATCAGTCTGTCCCTGGCCCAGTGCATCATGGGAACAGGGCAGACTAAACTACCAAGCCAATTCTTCACCAGAAAGGAGACAAGCTACCGGGGACCGGTTTCTGGCATTTCAGCCGTCTTCGGCCCGGCTTGCTTGAATCCTGATGGAGCAGTGAGAAAGGGACTCATGTCTGAGTATACCCTGCCACACCTATAGTGGCCAAAAACGATTTAGAAAAGGGGGTGGTGATGAACAGAGTGTCTGAATTAAGCAGACCACTCTTACCCAGTCCAAAGATCAGGGCTTGATCCATCACCGTTATTTATCTCACTGCCCCATCCCAGCTCAGAACCTGGCTATATGCAAATCAGTCTGTCCCTGGCCCAGTGCATCATGGGAACAGGGCAGACTAAACTACCAAGTCAATTCTTCACCAGAAAGGAGACAAGCTACCGGGGACGGGTTTCTGGCATTTCAGCCGTCTTCGGCCCGGCTTGCTTGAATCCTGATGGAGCAGTGAGAAAGGGACTCATGTCTGAGTATACCCTGCCACACCTATAGTGGCCAAAAACGATTTAGAAAAGGGGGTGGTGATGAACAGAGTGTCTGAATTAAGCAGACCACTCTTACCCAGTCCAAAGATCAGGGCTTGATCCATCACCGTTATTTATCTCACTGCCCCATCCCAGCTCAGAACCTGGCTATATGCAAATCAGTCTGTCCCTGGCCCAGTGCATCATGGGAACAGGGCAGACTAAACTACCAAGCCAATTCTTCACCAGAAAGGAGACAAGCTACCGGGGACCGGTTTCTGGCATTTCAGCCGTCTTCGGCCCGGCTTGCTTGAATCCTGATGGAGCAGTGAGAAAGGGACTCATGTCTGAGTATACCCTGCCACACCTATAGTGGCCAAAAACGATTTAGAAAAGGGGGTGGTGATGAACAGAGTGTCTGAATTAAGCAGACCACTCTTACCCAGTCCAAAGATCAGGGCTTGATCCATCACCGTTATTTATCTCACTGCCCCATCCCAGCTCAGAACCTGGCTATATGCAAATCAGTCTGTCCCTGGCCCAGTGCATCATGGGAACAGGGCAGACTAAACTACCAAGCCAATTCTTCACCAGAAAGGAGACAAGCTACCGGGGACCGGTTTCTGGCATTTCAGCCGTCTTCGGCCCTGCTTGCTTGAATCCTGATGGAGCAGTGAGAAAGGGACTCATGTCTGAGTATACCCTGCCACACCTATAGTGGCCAAAAACGATTTAGAAAAGGTGGCCAGTGAGTCGCACAGTTCTTGTGAGGGCGGTATGTCGTTGGCGTTGGCGCTGGGGTTGGAGAGTTCCTTTATGATGCTGAAGAGCTCTTGCTGTCGTGTGCGTTGTTATCCAAGCGGTCTTTGAAACTAAATATGTCAATTAGGTATACATTAATGTCACTATGTTTAGGGGAGAAGCATAAGCACTTTCACACTGGCCAGCAGTGTAAAGTGCTCAGAGTCCTAAGGTCAACAAAAAGATACAGCAAAAAGAGGAGGAACGCAAAAAGTTGGGAATGACCCTTCAGAGAGGGCCATTTTAAAACATTCATATATTTATTTCTTACAATTGGTTTGAATAATACAAATTCAGATATGTATCTGCCAGTCAGGATTTTATTTTTAAAAAAAGGTCTCAAATTTGAACTTTTACAGGTGACAATCATATTTAGTGCACTGATTCATATCTACTACCTTTGCTGATTAACATATTTCTATGCCTCTTTACTTTGCTCATGATGTGGCCATTAAACATTCAAGCTTGGTTTTGAATATTGAAACTTTAAAGTGTGCCACTGGGCTATAATCAAAATATCCATAAAGAGAGTGCCATAGGAGATTTTTCAGATGCAGACTCAAACAAATAGGGTTCTGATAGCATCAGAAGGAATATGGGCTTTTACTGAGATCTCTAATAAGTTGTCGGTGTGGCCTGGGGAAGTTCTATACAGCCTGTACAAAATCTACTATCTATATGACACAATGTTTTGAGATAACCATTGATCAGTTCCATTTTGTCCAGCAGTTAGCTTGGTAATATTGATGAGGAATGATGAAGGCACTCCTAGAATGTTGTTTGTTAGAAAGTGCATTACTGATTGGGGAGTAGAACACTTGGTGAACTCCCTTACCACAATACCATCTAGTGGATTTTCAGCAAAAGGATTCATTTAGTAATCCTGTGATTAACCCTAGTACTGTTGGTTCAAAATGAGAGACTTCTCGCATAGAAAATGAGTGTTAGGTGTTTTAGCAGCATCAAAATAACCTTTTTTTTAATTCAATACACTTGTACAGAGCTTTAAGCATTCAGTGTGAGGACAGGAGATTGCAGTCACATTTATGGAATTTGACGAAAAGACTGAAGGCTAGTGGTATCAAAATATTGGCAATACTTCAAGTGGAGTTCCTTTAGGAGCAAAGCTTTTGAATGATCATGAAGTTGTCCACCAACCTTGAGATGAATAGTATGGCCTAGTCTTAGTTGTCTTGTCAGATGTCTTATCAGATGTCTTATCAGCATGCCTAAAAAACCTTGGGGGGATGGGGAATGTTGCCACACCTTTCCATCCATGCTACAAGGTCCTTTATCATGCAGTACATGCCCATTTCAAAGCCTACAAGGGGAAGCGCCTATTAGGGACCCACCACAGACAGCTCCACTCAATAGCCAAGTGAACCTTATCCATATCCTATGCAACATCCGCTCCCTTATATAGCACTCGATAGAGGTCTAGGACATGATTTCCACCCTCTCCCAGGATCTATGATTTTTCACAGAGACATGGCTAAACTCCACCAACGTACCGGCCATAAACATAGCCATACCAACGGACTATAAATTTATCCAACTCGACAGAAAGGGAAAGACAGGCGGTGGCATAGGAATTGCTTTTAAAAATCACCTTAAAGTTATATGGATATCGTTCACTAGCAACGATACAATGGAATTAGTCATATTCAAAGTACTGGTGTCCCCAACAATGTCCTGGGATGGGGCCTTGCTCTACCGACCACCAGGTCCCAAGTCTAAAAATAATTTTTCTACGGCCCTGACAGAACTCATTGCCATGCAAGCCATGACCTCCAGCAATTTTACCCTACTTGGGGATTTCAATTTCCACGGAGAGGAAGAAGATAATCCAGAGGTAATGACGCTCCTCTCTAATCTGAGCGACATTGGACTCAATTAGATGGTGTCAGGACCCACACACTCGGCAGGCCACACCCTAGACCTTATTTTTACCGACTCAGAACAGCTAAGAGTAGGCAAAAAACTCCACGAAAGCTTTCTTTGACATCGTTAAAGATTTCTCCTCCCCCTCAGTATGCAAACAAACACCACCAGAATCCCAGGAATTATGCGACTCCATAGGGCAATTCTTCCACAACAAAATTGCTAAAATTTATGCGAATTTTCCGGTCACCGACATTAACAAAACCCATACAAATACTAAGTTGGACAACCCCCTCTCGACTACTAAGGGAGCACTTAATCAGTTCAAGCACATTTCACTTGCCGACACAAGCAAACTACTACAAACAGCTAAATCCGGGTCTCCACAGGACATATGTCCACCCAGTATGATGGCCCTTGTGTCGCCAATATGTGCCCCCATGATCCCATGCATTTGTAATGCTTCGCTTGAGGCTGGTCTCATTCCGAGTGCTTGGAAAGAGGCCTCTCTGCGGCCTATCCTAAAAAAGCCATCTGCAGACCCCCAGGAGCTAAGTAATTATAGGCTTATATCCCTATTACCCCTACTGGGGAAAATGCTGGAATCCAAAGTAAATACCCAACTTAGTCAGTATCTTGAAGCTAATGACTTGCTTGTCCCCTACCAGTCGGGTTCCCGACCTGGGTTTAGCACAAAAACAGCTACACTGGCGGTCACTGACTCGCTAAGACGTACCCTCGATACAGGAGGCTCCTCGATCTTGATCCTCTTAGATTTCTCCGCGGCTTTTGACACGATATCCCATCAGCAGCTAGCAGAGAGACTAAGGGCTAGATGTAGGTAATTCCCATTTACAGACTCTTAAATACCGAATTTTACCGAACAGGTATTTAAGAGTCTGTAAATGGGAAGGGGGCAGATGTAGGTAATTCCGAATTTAGGAATACCGAATCTGTAAGATTCGGTATTTACCGATTCGGTAAATACCGAATCGGTTTTGCCCATTGATTCCTATGGGCCTTGAAGCCCATAGGAATCAATGGGAAATACCGATTCAGTATTTACCGAATCGGTAAATACTGAATCCTGCAAGAGTGCAGTGGGTGTCACTTTGACACCCTCTAGCACCCCAAGTACAGGCTTGTGTGACATGTGGCACACATACATGCCCTAAGGGTATGTCTGTGTGTCACATGGCACAGGTGTGCATGCACAGATGTGCATGCAAACCTGAATTCGGTATTTTACCACACAATAGGATTGTGTGGTAAAATACCGACTCTTAAGGGCCTGTGGCACTCTTAGGAGTGTCAGCTACATATGGATTTACCGATCCGGTAAATATACTGATTCGGTATTTTACCGAATCGGTATATATTTACCGAATCGGTAAAATTACCGATTCGGTAGGCCCCCTACATCTGAAAAGCCTAATACCGGTCGAAAACGGCCAAAATATGCCGTTTCCGACCGCTATTAGGGCTCCTAGTGAGTGCGGCATCGGAGGTACAGCTCTAGAGTGGCTAAGAAATTTCTTAAGGGACAGATGGCAAATTACTACACTTGGACCATTTGTCTCAAAAAAAAATTCTACTGGACAAGGGGGTGCCACAGGGCTCCTGTCTCAGCCCCACCCTCTTTAATATTTACCTGGCCCCACTGGCTAAGTTAATCCAATCTTTCGGCTTCGAGATCATTTCGTATGCAGACAATACGCAGCTACTGTTCCCAATAGGTAACAACATCTCGGATGAGAAACAGCATTTTACGAACGGTATGCTGGCGATCGCAAATTGGATGAGGGTGCAGTGTTTACAGCTCAACCCAGGAAAAACTGAGCTAATGCTCTTCGGGAAGTCTGCTCACCTCTGGACTTCGGACTGGTGGCCTCCCCAATTGGGTGAGGCACCAAAGCCATCAGCCTCAGTAAAAAGCCTGGGAATCCAGCTGGATGTCAAGCTTAAATGAAGGACAATGTGAAAATCATCGCAGGATCATGCTACAATAATCTGCGTCTATTGCATAGGATTATTCCTTACTTACCGATGGAGCACCGGAGAACCGTAGTACAGTCAATGGTAGGGAGTAGGCTTGACTATGGCAACGCCTTGCTGGCAGAGGTAGTAGTCACCACTCTGTCAAAGTTGCAGGTGATACAGAACACCGCGGCCAGAATGGTCTTGAATTCTTCCCCTGGAACTCCATCCCTTCCTTTGCTAAGACAACTTCACTGGTTCCTGTTCAAAATATGCTGCCTATCCTTCAAAGCTATTAGAGGAGAGGGCCCATCTTATTTCCAGAACAAACTCTCCAAACATTTGAGTAAATGTAATCTAAGATCCAATGCTCTAGCACTTCTGAATATTCCCCGTATTCGACTAACTCGCACAGGGGGAAGAGCATTCTCGTTTATAGCCCCCAAATACTGGAATTCACTCCCAGTGACACTGCGAAAATCCAACACCTATCTGTCCTTTAGAAAACAATTAAAACCCTGGCTGTTTTGAGAGAGGCTGCATAACCATATACTGGCCTTTACTTTCTGACCTCTGTACCCCACTGGTAAGCGCTGAGATGCCCCTGGGTGAGTCACGCGCTATACAAAAGCCCTTAACATAACATAACATAACATAACCACATATTTTAATTTCTAAACGAATGGTGAATTGAGAACAGTCCCCATGGTCAAAAGTATTACATTCTGATTGAGTCTTTCAGATGGAAATCAACATTTTCCAGCAGGGCAAGGTAGGAAACTGTGGCTTGTGAGGGCTCAATAAATCAGGGAATGTTAATTCTGGGGTCTCACTGAAGTCTTCAGTTTTGGCATGAAATGTTCTAAGCAGCACAAACTTGAAAACTGTAAACCTCAAATTAATTTCTCCAAGGGGTGAGTTTTCCAACTCTCACTCTGTAGTTTCTGACTCAGGGCCTCATTTAGATCTTGGCAGATGGGTTACTCCGCAAAAGCAAAGGGGATGATGGACGGAGTGTTGAACACTGCAAGCATTCACCCCCAGTCAATTGATCTGGGTTTAATCCATCATCATCCTTTAGCTCACTCCGCCACCAAAGTTCAGACATGGCCATTTGCAAATCAGTCTGACACTGTGCCTCATGGGAACAGTCTAGCCTGAACTGCCAAGCCATGTCTTCCCTGGACCGGAACCAAGCATCCTGGGACCGGTTTCGGGCTCACAGCCCTCTTACGCCAGGTTATCTTGAATCCAGTGGCAAAGTGAGCAAGGGACCCACGTCTGGGCATACCCTGCCAATTTAGGGCGAACAAAGCAAAACCAAAGGGGTTGATGGACAGAGTTTTATACATTGCAAGCACTCACCCTAGTCAACTGATCTGCGTTTAATCAATCATCATTCTTTAGCTCACTTTGCCACCCCAGTTCAGACATGGCCATATGCAAGTCAGTCTGACCCTGTGCTCCATGGGAACAGTCCAGCCCGAACTGCCAAGCCATGTCTTCCATGCACTGGAAACAAGCATCCTGGGACCAGTTTCTGGCTCACAACCCTCATCTGCCAGGCTATCTTGAATTCAGTGGCAAAGTGAGCAAGGGACCCACATCTGGGTATACCCTGCCAACTTAGAGCGAACAAAGCAAAACCAAAGGGGATGATGGACAGAGTTTTGAACATTGCAAGCATGGTCCCAGGATGCTTGTTTTCGGTCCAGGGAAGACATGGCTTGGCAGTTTGGGCTAGACTGTTCCCATGAGGCACAGGGTCAAGACTGAATTGCATATAGCTGTGTCTGAACTGGGGTGGCAAAGTGAGCTAAAGAATGATGATGGATTCAACCCAAATCAGGGCCTGGGGGTGAGTGTTTTCAAAGTTTCAGCAATCCGTCCATCATTTCCTTGTGTTTGCTTTGTTTGCCCTAAGTTGGCAGGGTATGCCCAGACGTGGGTTCCTTGCACACTTTGCCACTGGATTCAAGCTAGCGTGGCTGATGAGGGCTGTTAGCCCGAAAACGGTCCCAGGATGCTTGTTTCCGGTCCAGGGAAGACATGGCTTGGCAGTTCGGGCTAGACTTTTCCCATGAGACACTGGGTCAAGACTGATTTGCACAAAGCTGTGTCTGAACTGGGGTGGCAAAATGAGCTAAATAAAGATGATGGATTCAACCCAGATCTGTGACTGGGGTGAGTCTTTGTACATTTTCAGCTATCTGTCCATCATTTCCTTGTGCTTGCTTAGATGAGTTACTCCCTCACAACGGTGACGGATAACCCATCTGCCAAACACTTAAATCCCATTATATACTTAGAGAGTTATATTTCAGTGAACGGGATATCCTTCACTGTGGTGATGGTGTAACCCATCCACCAAAATCTAAATCAGGCCCGCAGTCACCTTTTTGAAGCCCAAATTCCTCTAGCAGGGCAAGGCTGAGAACTATAGGCAAGTACCATGAGGTTGAATACCTTGGTTCTGCAGTACTGTAAACATTTCTGAAAACAAATCCTAGCTGGACAAACCAGGAAATCTCACCCAATAATGTGTAAACTTTACCTTGTCCAGTTCATTTAGAGTTTAAAGATGTCTAAATCTCAGTCTCTTCAAAAGTTGAATACATTCTACGTGGATGCTTTGCTAGCTCCCAAACTTATCATATCTCATCTGTGGATGCAGGCTATGGATTCAGGGAACTTTTGATTACTCTACACCTTCTCTTTGAGGCCTGCAGTTTAAATTTGAGTTTAAACTGTGCTTGCTTATTCTTCTTGAAAAGATCCCACTTTTTCATTATGTCCCTTTCAGAAGGTCAGCTTTCCTAACATTTGAGAACAACATTCAGAGGTGTGGGTTCAACAGAAAGTAGGATTCCAGACCTCTGATTGGAGACTTAATCAACGTGTCTTTACCAAATCCAGGCAATGTTCTGATTTCCAGATGATAGGATCCCCATGAAAAGTGGCAAATCAACAGTGCATTGATTGGATGGCCTGAACCGACTTTTTCAAAGTCTACAAGTGGGTCCTTTCCCGATATTGTAATGCTTCTTCTGTCCCAAGGCAATCATGTTAAGAAGCAATATTTAGAGAGTATTTTAAGATGTCAAAATGCTATTATCAGCTGGTTGAGCCTTGTTGGAAAATGGTCCTCTCTGGAGGGGCACCCCAAGCTTTTGGCTTCCTCCTCCTCTTTTGCTGACCTCATTTTTTTTAACTTTATGACACTGGCCCCATTACTGCTGCTAACCAGTGGTAAAGTTAACGTGTTCTCTCCTCTAAACATGGCAAAACTGACTCATACCCAATTGGCATATTTAATATACTCTTAGGTCCCTAGTAAACATGTGCCAAGGGCCTTTAAGTTAAATGCTACTAATGGGCCTGCAGTACTGATTGTGCCACTCACTCCAGTAGCTCCTTAACCATGTCTCAGGCATGCCCTCCAGAGCCTGTGTGTGCAGTTTTAAACTGCCATGTGGATCTGGCAAGCTACACCTCTTCCCAGTGCAAAACCTTCCTTTCTAATACAAATAAGTCACACCTAAGGTAGGCCTTTGACAACCCCAAGGGTAGGGTGCAGAGTATTCAAAAAGGAGGCTGTGTACTTTTAAGTTTTACATGTCCTGGTAGTCAAAAACTCTTAAATTAATTTTTCACTACTACAAGGCCTATCTCTCACATAGGATATGATTGGGGTTACCTTATTACATTTTATAAGTGTAATTTCCAATTGGGAAGAGATTGGACCCACAAGTTTGTGTCTCTGGATAACAAATTAAAATCACAACTTATGGTGATGTCAGATTTTAAATTGTAATAATGAAAATACCACTTTCCTGCTGCCTGCTACCCTCTGCCCTGCTGAAGAAGAACTGGATTAATTACTGGAACCCAGAGTGATGTCCAAGGGTATGCTATCATACCTCCTATTTTAAGACTCAGGGATATCAAAGTATTACTCCCTGATCATGTGCCCTAATTTACTAATGTTTGACACATATTGGGGGATTGACGGTTGTGCAATGGATAGTTTGGTCAATGCAGCTCTGATTTTCAAAAAGTAATAGAGTCCAATGTCAGTTAGGTTATGCCTTGACTTGAGGTCTGCAAAAGTAATGGGGTATGCACCGTTTTCTAATTGGTAAGGGTGGTAGATACCTTTCTCAATCCATGTATTGAAGGCTAGGCTTTTCCCCTTGTACATAATCTTACCATTGGCCCAGAGTGATTCCATCCTAAAACCCTTGATGCTATTCTCCAGATTCTTATCTATCTTTAGTAGTGCAATTTTTGTGTTTTTAAAAATAGACTTGGAGGTGTGGTGGTGTCTATTTGCTGTTAGTAGAGCCAGAGGGCCCAGATTGTTCAGGATGGCTCTCTCTACCTGAAGCCAAGCCAGTGTGTAGTCATTAGGGGATGATACCTAGTATGACCCTTGTTTTGCCAGAAACGCTAATTGGAAACTTCTGAAGTTTGCTAGGTTTACCCCTCCTTAGTTTTTCTCTAGGCTTAATTTTGTTATGCGTATCCGTGCTTTCTTCACTCGCCAGAGTAATTTGGAGATCTGGATATCTACTTTGCAGTGAAAATCATCTGTGAGGAGGAGCGGGAGCATGCTGATCAGGTAGTTAATAATTGGGGTGATCATCATTTTGAAAATTTCAATTCTGCCCCGCCACGTTATAAATTTTGGAGACCATTATGACACTTCAGAAAAGTCTCCCATATCACATTAGTCCCCTATGCCCTCCATGGACTGCGTATCGTGCACATCAGTGCTTTCTTTTATTATAACAGTATTATGATAGATTTGTGATTCCATGAACAGAGTTTGAAAGAAAGCATTACCTTTCTTAATAAACACTTTAGCATAATTTCAATAACCTGCATTGCATAACTGCTCACAAAGCTACAACTTATTGCAACAAAAACAGCTCATTACTAACCACATAAATGAAACCTAACCCATGTACCAATGTTTGTTTTTTAAGTGACGCCTCAGACCCATGAACTCTTCAAGGAACTGCAAATCTGATAACAAACGATTGGTTCCCAGGAGTCCTCGAATCTTAAAATGTCTGGAGCCACATCTATGTTGATGTGGTTGCGGCCAATCAGATCTTATCTCAAGATCTGATGGCTCCATGAATCCTCCATGGAGTGAAACAAACAAAGTTTAAACCATAACTTTAATAAAACTACTGAGCTATTTCACATCAAATCCCAAATAATACACTTTTTGGACCAAGATCTAGCTTTCTGGCAAATTTGGTGTAATTTTGTTCAGTAGATTTGCCTCTAGCTGTGTTTAATATGCCTATAGAAAAATGAAGGATGAAGCGTATTTTGGAAAACCCCTTTTTCTCTGCCCCCTCTTGATGGATCATCCCAAAACATTTTAGAAAGGAGCTGAGGAGAATCAGACTTTTTTGGAAAGATTTGTGAGGCTCTCCCTCTACTGCTACCCATACTTAACCCTAAATTCACCCTTCATCTCCATCCATCCGTAAACCCTAAATCACCCTTTTCTCCCTATGCATCTAGCCCTTCATAAAACGCAAAATCACTCTTACCCCTCCTCATCTCTAGCACCTCTAAACACCAAAATCATGCTTATCTCCTTTCACTTCTTTCACTCCTACCCACATCAAGTAAAGTGCAAAGGAGGAAAAGTGCATACAGCAAAGATACATCAGCATTCAAACTGTTAAAGTGCTGATGTGCCAAGAACTATTTACTCTTTACAATAGCTATATTAGATAAAGCAGCATATAATGAGGTCAAGTGAAAAGATGGGAAAGTGCATCTTTCCAGAATTGAAGCAGCTTGCGACGTAAGAAAAAAATGTGCAACCAATATTCTTTATCATTTTGTACACATCTAAAACACTGATTCGGGTTCGCCGGAAACATTTTATGAAGTTCCAACTGGGAATGGTATGCTATCCACCCTTTTGAAATTAGCCACTCTAAAGGATTTACACCCTAATCTAGAGATATACTCCCATTCTCCAATAGTCATCCAGCATCCAGTGGTACACTCTACTTCATTCAAATAATCGTCAACCTGGGAAAATTCTGAATACTTCCCGAGTGCCCTATACCAGTTGCTTATCCCCGTCAGTTCTTTTTTTATTACCAACTTCATCAGTACCTGGGTCGATTTACTCATTTCTTGAAGACTGTTTGACAAAAATCTAGCAATCTGCAAGAAGCTCTGCCAAAACCTATGTCACTCATGTCCTAGGTGCATCTGCATTTCCTCCCAGGTTAAAGCCCTATTGCCAACATAAAAGTCAACCAGCACTTGATACCCTCAGGAATTCCAAAAACTACATGCAGACTTTGAAACCAGTAATCCGAGGGCTTGAAAATCCTACAGAAGCATCAATGAATGGTACTAGTCTAACTTTAAAGAAGCATTTAAAACCTTCTTCTAATTCTACTAGCAACTTATACTTTATCCTTTTTAGCAGTCTTCAAAAATACAGGAAGATTGCTTTCTGCTTCTTGCCACATTTTAATTGAAAAAAAATATAATGCCTACCCTAAGTGGTGGAACTATACAACATAATATTCAACCATGTTGCCTCATAATAGGAAAAAAAATCATGTAAGGCAAGCCCACCCTGTTCCTTGTCTAGCTTAAGAATCAAATACCTTATCCTCACATTTTTACCATTCCACAAAAACGTGACTAATAAAGAATTTTACTCCTTAAGAAAAGCCTTATTAAATTTGGTGGGTAGGTTTGAGAACAAAAATAAGAAGAACGGCTGAATAGAGATTTTAATTGAAGAGGCTCTACCAAATATTGAGAGAGAAAGAAGCGTCCATCCAGACAGCAACATTTTTGTCTTCTCCAACATCATTTTGTAGTTCAACTTAAAAAAATCGAGATAAGTATTTGTCAAGCAAACCCAAGATATCGAATTAGGCGACTGCTATTATATTGCAAAAACAACACTTGATGGACAGAATGCAGAACAATGTTATACATTAACCCCAGTACAGAGATCTGAACCTAAATCCATTGTTTTTTTCTCACCATGCCATTTCAGTTTGAAACCAGCCATATGCAAATCAGTCTTGACGCTGTGCCCCATGGGAACAGTCCAGCCCCAACTGCCAAGCCAGGTTCTGCCTGGACTGGAAACAAGCATCCTAGGACCGGTTTCAGGCTTTCAGCTCTCATCAGCCCAGATAGCTTGATTCCAGTGGCATGGAGAGCACAGGACTCACGTCTGAGCATACCAGTCCCACGCGGGGTGACAAATGGAAAAACAACAGTTGATGGACAGAATGCAGAAAAGTGTCATACATTCACCCCAGTACAGAGATCTGGGCCTAAATTCATCATTTCTTTGCTCACCATGCCATTCCAGTTTGAACCCAGCCATATGCAAATCAGTCTTGACACTGTGCCCCATGGGAACAGTCCAGCCTGAACTGCCAAGCCAGGTTCTCCCTGGACTATAAACAAGCATCCTAGGACCGGTTTTAGGCTTTTAGCCCTCATCAGCCAGGATAGATTGATTCCAGTGGTATGGGGAGCACCAGACTCACGTCTGAGCATACCAGTCCCAGTTGGGGTGACAAATGCAAAAACAACAGTTGATGGACAGAATGCAGAACAATGTCATACATTCACCCCAGTACAGAGATCTGGGCCTAAATCCATCGTTTTTTTTGCTCACCATGACATTCCAGTTTGAACCCAGCCATAAGCAAATAAGTCTTGACCCTGTGCCCCATGGGAACAGTCCAGCCCGAACTGCCAAGCCAGGTTCTCCCTGGACTGGAAACAAGCTTCCTGGCAGTTGATGCTGGACTGTTCCCATGAGGCACAGGGTCAGACTGATTTACATATGGCCATGTCTGAACTGGGGTAGTAGAGTGAGCTAAAGAATGATGATGGATTAAACCCAGATCAGTTGACTGGGGGTGAGTGTTTGATTTGCTCAGGCGCTCCATCCATCATCCCCTTTGATATCACTTTGTCCGCCCTAAGTCGGCAGGGTGTGCCCAGACGTGGGTCCCTTGCTCACTTTGCCACTGGATTCAAGATAGCCAGGCTGATAAGGGTTCTGAACCCGAAGCCAGTCCCAGGATGTTTGTTTCCGGTCCAGGGCAGACATGGCGTGGCAGTTTGGACTGGACTGTTCCCATGAGGCACAGGGTCAGACTGATTTGCATGCGGCCATGTCTGAACTGGGGTGGTGAAGTGAGCTAAAGAATGAAGATGGATTAAACCCAGATCAGTTGAATGGGGGTGAGTGTTTGATTTGCACAAGCGCTCCATCCATCATCCCCTTTGGTATTGATTTGTTCGCCCAAAGTTGGCAGGGTATGCCCAGACTTGGGTCCCTTTCTCACTTTGCCACTGGATTCAAGATAGCCTGGCTGATGAGGGTTATGAACCCAAAATCGCTCTCAAGATGCTTGTTTCTGGTCCAGGGAAGACATGGCTAAACAGTTCGGGCTCGACTGTTCCCATGAGGCACAGGGTAAGAATGATCTGCATATGGCCATGTCTGAACTGGGGTGGTGGAGTGAGCTAAAGAATGATGATGGATTTAACCCAGATCAGTTGACTGGGGGTGAGTGTTAGATTTGCTCAAGCGCTCCGTCCATCATCCCCTTTGGTATTGCTATTATATTGACCCTGAAGATCTAATGGTAAAACAAAGACTGGGCATTGATAAAAAGTGACTTTGTGTTGCACTGATTAATCTTATAACCTTTTACCCTTGTACAAACTTGGATATTATTTATAGCCCCATTAATGTTTGGCCAACCCGCTTTCAAATAGAGAATTATGTCATCGGAAAACAATTTGACCATGGACATTCCTTCAATTGAGGGAAAAACAGATGCTGAGCTGCAAATTCTATATGCTAGCAGCTTGATGAATAACACAAAAAGTATTAGAGACATCGGGCAACACTGGCGATTGCTCTGTTTCATCCTAACAATTCCAGCTTTTTTTGCATTTATCATAATTTGTGCCTCTGCCCCTTAATAGACATTCTGAAGCATTGTAACCCTTCTATCAGGAAATCCAAATCTGCCTAGTGCTAAAAACAAGGCATCACAATTGATAAGATCGAATGCCTTCTCAGCACTGAGCATTACAATTGCCGCATCTTCATGGCTGCTCAAAAAAGAAAATCAATTGCCTGTATCAGATAATGAGTGTTAGCTGTCATCAATCTATTAGCTCTTTCCTTTATCCTTGCCTTGCCAACAGCTCATTGCACAGTGTCCAGAGCTCCCTGTGGATCACAGATTTAAGCCATATGCATTTTATTCTGCTTTACCTTGAATGACCTTGCCCCAAAATATTGCCTTAAAGGGCTCCCATACTAAAAAGGGTGAGGGGTATTTTGATTCATAAAAAAAATCTCTATTAAAAATGTGCATTTCATCCAGCCCGACCCAATTAACCAGCACAGTTCTAACAAACTGCCACCTTGGCCTAGAGATAGTTAATTCCTTGAATACCAAATTTATACGAATGGCCGAGTAATCTGAAAAGGACTTAGACAAAATATCAGTAACCAACCAGCACCTGGAATGCGTTACCAAAACAAAAACCAGTTGTGCTGCTATATTATATTGACGAGAAAAACACATAACTTGGGCCAGGTTTGGATGATCCCTGTGTGAAGGATCAACTAAATTAAGATTGTACATAATTACACCAAGAACAGAGGCAGTTTTAGGCTTTAGTTGCTTTTCATCGTATTCAAGGAGTCTAGTTTAAAATGCCAAATATAAGTTGCCTCCACATATAATAGGACCTTCCGCTTCTATAGCTGTGCTAAACAAGTCCTTTAAAGGAATTATGGGGCATATTATCAAGGGGGTTTATCTCCGCTTGTGTGGCTTTAAAAGCCAAGAAAGCGGAGATAAAATTATCTCCCTATTACCTAGCTGTCGCTAACACCAGTTAGCGACAGCTAGTAGGAGATAGCGACCATCTTGGGCCCCACTTTGCATGTCAGTGATATTTATCACTAATGACATCCAAAGTGGGCGTACCAAGATGTTAGAGACTGGAAACAGTCGCTAACATAGCTATCTCCTATTACCAACTTTTGGAGATATTCGCGCTAAGCGCGAATATCTCCAAAAGCTAACACCTGCCCTGCGCAGTTCTTAGCCATGTTATCCAATGGGAGGTGGATAACATGGCTAAGAGCATTAGCTCGGTAATGCATGAATATCGCGGACTTTTCAGCGATATTCATGCATTGCGGGGATTTTTATCGCATTTGCGATAAACCTTGGTAATACCAAGGTTTAATTGCGGTAAAAATCGCCGCAGCTCAGCTGTAGCTTTTTGTCTCTAACCAAGCAATAGCGATAATCATCGCTATTGCTTGGTAATATGCCCCTTAATCCTCTTGTATTTTCCCATAATAATTAAGGAAGCTCAAAAGGGACCGTTTGCACTTGCATCTACACCTAGATCCATCCTCCCTACTTTTCTCTTATTACTTCAATTACCTCCCAATCGATTGATTTGGAAAGAAAAATTGCTACTCCATGTACCGCTAACCCACCTGAAGCAAAAAAAGCCACAAGGGTATTTCTTGGGGATTGGAAGCTTACGATTATTATCTTTAAGGTGGGTCTAATGTAAATAAATGACGTCAAAATTAAATGAAGATAACCAATTTATTATAGCTCCATATTTCTGCCTCTTTAAAGTGTTGTTTGCATTGCACAAACGTTTACATATATTACTATTTTTTACATACTCTCTAGATACTTAGAGTTGGTCTCTCTGTGTGTTTGACTAAGTGTTAGATGCAGTCGCCCACTGATATTGCCTTTTTGGCTTGCTTAATCCATGCACCAAGCTCCTGATGATTTAACTGCTCTTTTGTATAAATGAGCCACCCATTGTACCCCCCCTTCGCAACTCCAACCAACCTAGAAGCCTCCCCACATCCTGCACCCCAGCACTCTGGTGCCCCACCACCCTTGGAGGGAGAATTTTCCACCATACCCCATTCCTTCCCCAACTACTTGGGTGGCCTGACACTGCACCTGACAGCACTCCATGTGGAGAAGCACCTCCCTCCCTTGGTACCTGGAAGTAAAGAAATATGGGCCAACCAAAAAGCTGTGACCTGAAAAAGAACAAAGGAAAAACATACAAATTGAAGAAAGTCTCAAGTTATCACTTCAGCTCTGAATCCTTTTCAAGAGACTCAGGGCCCAATGTAGGTAAATTCATTTTACCACTTCTTAAATATCGAATCATACCGATTCGGTATTTAAGAAGTGGCAAAATGGAGGGGGGGGCATGTAGGTATTTCAGATTCGGTAAATACCGAATCGGTAAGATTCGGTGTATACCGATTCTGTAAATACCGAATCGGTATCCCCCATTGATTCCTATGGACCTTGAAGCCCATAGGAATCAATGTGGAATACTGAATCGGTATTTACCGATTCGGTAAATTCCGAATTTTGCAAGGGTGCAGGGGGTGTCACTTTGACACCCTCCGGCACCCCAAATCCGGACTTGTGTGCCATGTGGCACACAGACATGCCCTAAGGGCATGTCTGTGTGTCACATTGCAGAGGTGTCTGTATTCGGTATTTTACCACCCAATTGGATTGGGTGGTAAAATACCGAATCTAACTGGCCTTTGGGACTCAGAAGAGTCCCACCTACATATGGAAGTTACCGAATCAGTAAAAATACTGATTCAGTATTTTACCGATTCGGTAAATTTACCGAATCGGTAAAATAGGCCACCTACATCAGGAATGACCATTTACCGGTCGGTAACGGCCGAAATCGGCCGTTAACGGTCGGTAAATGGCCACCTACATCTGGCCCATTGTGCCTCTTCCATAGATGCACCTAAGTGAAATTGGCTTTTGTACAACACTTTTAGTTTTGACTGTTGAACTATTGATACCTTTTCCCCGGCTGCTTTAAATTGTCCCACCAGACCAATGAAGTGTCACTGTCTACGTGCTGCTACAGCAAGCATGTCCGAAAATACACATATATGAACTTTATACACAATCGTAAATGATTTCTTGTGGACCTTCTTGGTGAGAATTAATTCTTTTATATGGAAATCCGCAAAGTTAACAGTAACAGTACGAGGAAACTTTGACTTCATGAGACATACAGCAGGGATCCGGTAGGCCCTCATAATTGAGAGAACTGATCGGGTTCCTTTCAAAACATGTGGTTTAATCAACAGTTCCTTTAATTGAAGCATGTTGTGATGGTTGAACATTTTTTCTTTCCCCTCTAGTATTTCTATGAATTGGGGATTCGATCTCTTTGCATAGTTTTCTATTTCATCGATTTTATTTTGTGGATCAAACAGCTTTTTTGGGATGTTGCTCATCTCCTTATCCCAAATTAGGGAGCGGTTTTCAAAATGTGATACCCTTTGTTCAACCTGTTGCAATCCTGCTGGAATCTAGTCATTCATTTCCTCTATATATCATTCAGCCTTTGAAGAAAAGCAGTGATTTCCTTAAACTGAATCCTATTGAGCTCCTGAATTCCCAACAAAATCATCCTAAGAAGGGTCTGTAATTGATCCTCTGTCCCCTGGGACCACATGATTTTCTGATTTGGAATCGGTGTAAAGCTACCAACCAGCAAGGGGAAGAGCATATTGCGTGCTTGTTTTGCCAGTTCTACAGACTGCGTTTTCTGCTCACCTTTTTCGTTCAAAAGCTGTACTCTTAGATATCGATCTGAAATTTGCTTCAAGCTGTTCCATAACTCCAGACAAATTGATGGTCTATCTCGATTATCTCTGGTCCCCTCACCACTGCCCAAAACCTCTAAAGGTTGTGACTCTAGGTTGCTCTTCAAGTATCTTGTGAAGAGCGGATAGTCCTGCTTAGTTTCTTTTGATATATGGTCCAAATTGGGGTCATCCTGTGACGGTGTAGGTCCCCCTCTCCTGGATAGTGAACTATCATTTCGACTGGTGCATCCGCACATGTATCAAAGGAAAGAGCCAGGGAATTGCCTCCTATCCGAAGAGCCATTACGCTCTCTGTCTGTCTTAAATCAGCCAGGGCAGGCACTCCACATTCCGTTGCTAGCCTCTTCAACCTGTTTGTGTGGCTTAAGAGTGCTTCCAAAGGGTTGAGCCTTACAACTCTATATTTATAGGTGGATCCAACTAAGGGACATTAACATCTAAGTCTACATTTGATACTGCTCACCTTAATCTTGTAAGTACGTAGACATACGAATGTAAAATGGTGTCTATTCTCGTATGCTCTGCTAAATTCAACATGTATGAACAGAGAAATCACTTAGCTCAAGCCTCACCCACCTCCTCCGACATGCCCAATATAGACCAATCGGCAGCCTTCCAACCATGCTGTAGGAATGGCAGCCAGGAACCTGATACAATGCGAAGCACTTCGCAATCTGGCCAGAGGCATGACGCAATTGGAATTGCACTATAACACTTTAGGTCATGCAAGCCTATGCTAATATCCGTTATTATGGTCTGGGTTGACAGCACAGCTGTTGCCAAAGAAGTATGCGAGAACCATCAGGGAAAGGGCTTTGGCCACACCCACATGTTGGAAGACAGGAGAACATGTTTTGATTGGGAAGAAACTCATGTGCTTCCACAAAAAAAGTGCTTTCCCTCCATGCAGCTGTGATAATTTTATTCATTTATCCAGCTGCCTGACCTCGAACTTTCAGAGGCTCACATGTGGCATTGTAAGGCAACTAAAGTGTGCTCAATAACTAGATAATTTAAGATGTTTTCTCTGGCAGCAGCACAGATGGGAGGAGGGCAGTCATTAACCTACATGACTTTTTAGATCTGGTTTTACAGTGCAAATATATCATCACCTTATTATATCAGCAAAAAAGACCTTTTTCGTGAGTCCTACTGAGAAAGACTTAGGCTTGCCTTGCATGTTGGTCCTCCTGAGACCGGATTTGATTGAGCCAAATTTGTAGGCTTAAACTTAAAGGACTGCATATATTGAACCTTAGGGCTTATGGCAAAGGTTATTCTGAATGTAGCAGGACTGATTTGGCTATGGCGGCAAGCCAATGACCATGGTTATAGGCCTGATCAATTTATTATTAAAAGCTATGATAAAGGCATTAAGCATAACACATTGATTTTGAAAAGCATATGTTAAAGTCAAAAGGCATTTAGGTATGATTTGTTAATACTCTATATTAAAGCCTACAGGTAGTATTTTGTTGCATTGACTCTGGACTCTCACAGATTAACAATATAGGCACGAATTTTGATTTTGGTCACCCACTGACAAACCTTGGGGTTTTCACTGGGATGATTTGTGTCATGATGAGGTTTATTTTTTATTTATTTTATTTTACAGATTTGTAAATCGCATGGCTGCTCGTAAGCATCCCAGCGAGGTTAGTTGTATATTGTGGCGCAAGCTGTATTTTTCTACATATTTGTAAGTATATAACTGTTTGCATGATGGTTGCCAGTTTATGTGCACATGAATAGGCTAGTGTTGGTTAAAGTGTAAAGCCAATGTTAAAGGATAAAGGCTTCAGCAGTTAATAGGGAAAAGCATACCTGATTTCATAAGATTAATCTGTTTATTATAAAATGTTATGATGACACCAGTTGGCATAATCTACTGTGAAAATCATGTTTTAAATATAATAGGCTTTCAAGGATGTATTCCTACTACACTTTGCTAAAGCCTGTAGGCAGATACTTTGTTCCTCGGAATTTACCACATTATTTTAGTAAGCAAGGGTTTTGTTGTTGATGAGCTACCTAAAAAACATTAGGGATGGAATGTATGCACTACAATATTTCTTGTTAGGTTTTCTATGCGCATTAGTATTTTGCTTTGGCAACTGTAAATTTGCACATATTTGTACTTTTATGACTGTATGGCGGAGGGTTGCCTTGTTGAAAGCTTATGTTCAGTACAAGGGGCTTAAGTTGTTTATGGAGACAAGCCTATGATTTCTTTTGTTGATATTTTATTTAAATTTCACAAACGATGGATACAAGTAAAAAGCAGTGATGCCGCACATTATAATAGCCAGACACCGCAGTGGACTTCATCCAACAGCAATAAACATAGGATGACCAATCTGAAATTCAAGGGAGAGACAAGGAAAAAAGTGTCTTGGAAGGAGAGGGGGGGAAGAAATGTAGCACATAAATGGGAGCCTTTGCATTCAGAGCCGGGATTCTGAGGATAGGGTGGCGGCTGTTGGCGATGCTGCCTAGCAAGGTGCAGTGGGTTATAATCAAAGAGTGAAAACATAATGTTGAGAGTGCAGGGCATCCTCCCCAACTAGTGCATAGACACATCTCAGGTATAGCCCACGGTCAGAAGCAGGATCGCGTGCAGGGTTGCCAATGTCACAGTGGAGGGGTGGCCATGTGGCTGCTTCCTGCTGCCTGAAATGCGTTGCAAGCAACCTTCTTGCTTTCTCGCCATGCTCATAGTAGTGGTACCTAAGTCTATGTTGTGCATACTCAGCTTTGGAGGTAAGGAGAGCCTTGGGCTATTTTAGCGTTTTCCAGACATTGCCTGGTGGCACCAGGAGGTTGAAACAAATACAGCCATGTCAGGTCCCAAATTGCTATTTCAAGGAATTCTGGGTCTTTGTGTGTTATAGAACGTTTTGTCCCACAATATTTTCCCCCAATGGTTGCATGCACCACTGCCCACAGCATTTGCGTGGATGTGACCAATCCCTCATTAGAGTCTAGGTAGATTTTAAGATGGGATTGGAGAAGCGTTTTCTTCTCAACCATTTTGGAGTACTAACTGTTAAGGCCCCAGGACTTACGAATTGGATGCGACAGTCCCATCAGTAAGCTTGTTTGGAAGTGGTACAATAACGCATTTTCGAGAATCATAGTGTCCTCGATCACTGGGGTGAGGGGGTGGGAAATTAGGAAATAGTCTAGACTGTGTTGGGTGTTATGAATAGGGGAAAGATATGTAGATGCCTTCTTGGCTTGAGAAGGCGCACAGTATCTAGCAATCATCGATCTGACTGCCCTATGAGCATTGTTGACTTTATCTATTGGACCAGTGCAGTCTACTACTATGTAAAAGGCTAGATTCCAATCATGTCCAAGGAACATGAGCCATTTCGGTCAGAATGCGGTTTAGTTGAAGGAAGAATGTCGTTTTCGTCCCCACCGGGACATATACGGAGCCCATGCTCACTAATATGTTGTGTATTCTAAGAAGGGCAAAGGCATATCAGGCCTTCAGAATCTGTCCATGTTTATGAGCCCCGTGCAAAGGATTATTTTGAGCAGTAAGATGGACACTCCTATTTTCCTGGGGAAGAGAATGTTACTATCACATGGCTGGACGGTGCGGCTGCTATGGATGACCTTTCCCACCCAGTCACGTTTGAGTTTGTCTGCCACAAAACTGGTGAGATGGGTTTCCTATAGGAAGGTGATGCCTGTAAACTCAGAGTTTAAATAGTCAATCAACTTCTTACATTTAATGTGGTGGGTAAGGCCATGTAGTTCCATGATAGGTCGGTCAAAGATTTCGTCACCATGGCATAGTGCCAAAGTATAGAGTTGGAAGAAGGCACTGTGCTCTGTATTCTGACTATAGCACAGTCAACAAAGTAGGTACAGGGTTTAAGGAGCAGTGGCAAAGAGGGTTTGAGGGGGACTCGGGTATGGGCTCTAGGTGCCAGTGACAGCCGGTCTGTCAGACTTCCTGATGGTGGGGCTAAGACTCACCTGGTTAGTATTGGTAGAGGGCCAAAGGGTCTGTCTGTCAAGTGGTGATGGGGAAGAGGAACGGGGAAGGGTGGTGACAGAGACAAAAGGAGTAGAAATGAAAGAGAGGGTGCGGGCAGTGAAACTACAAGGGTGGAGAGGCAGGAAAAGTGGCGGGAACTTCAAGTCCATTTAAAGCTAAAAGAGGGAACACGTTGATAGTGGAGCAACATCTCAAGAGTGCCGATAACTTGGCGTTCCCCAGAGGAGAGGAAGAAGATCCGTCTCAAAGTAGTTAGGGAAGCCAAGCCATGGTCAGTGGAGGAAATAGCCAGGCGTTTATCAGCAGTGGAGAAGGGGCAGGGTGGTGTTCGGTGGAGGGCAGCCTTGGTTGGTGCACCCAATTGGTCTTGAGAGTGTGTTTTTTCTCCTGCTAGGAAAGGACAAGTGGGGAACATCTTCACTGTGCTTGGAGAGATCCCTAGGGGCACTGTCATAGGGGACCAGTAAGGGAGGGAGCTGCAGCAGTGATGGGATAGCCTGCAGTTGGGGGAGACAGTGGCTAGGGTGTGCATGGGCTAGGTGGCATAGACAGCAGAACACACCCAGGGCAAAGAGTCGGCAAGTCATCATAACATAATACATTTGATAAACAGTACAACACACCATGAAACAAAGATCAAATGCTAGCGCAAATACAGGCGCAGAGAGAGAGGGCACTCATTCACTGGAAGAAGCAGCAAGTCACAAGTAGCTTCAGTGATTGCCTCCAGCCTGGTCCAGAATGGCTTTTGTCTTTAGCAGTGATCAGAACTTGTCCCGCCCTGAGTTCTGCATGAGTTTCACCACTGCCCTGATCACCATGTTTTGTCTGCTTTGGAAGTGGAAACACCATTCTTGGCCATCCTCCCTTCTTCCCTGGGAGTGAGGGCACTCTTGGCAGGGGTGGGTGCCGTGTACCTATCAGAGTCACGCAAGACCTCCTGATTGTAGAAGTCCTTGGATTTCCTGTCCATGTTGATCCATATTCGTGCCGGCTCAAGCAGTCTATGCTTTATGTCCCATTTGGGCAGCGTTGTTCATAAGGAAAGGAAGGCTTTCTGTTTCTCATTTGTCTCCTTGGACAAATCCACTGATATATGGATTTTGTGGCCTTCGTAATCATAGGGTCAGTGGTTGCGGGCTGCAGCCAGGCCCTTGTCTCAGAAAGCACACACTAATTGGGTGGGGTTTGCTTCCTGTGAGGATGGATCCGGTGTGTCTTCTGCAGCTTCAGTGGTGGGGTGAAAGTCAGGCAACAGGCCCAAGGGTCGGGAAAGTGGACATTGTCCCTTTGGCCCCTGTCTCCTGCATTGACAACCTTATGCTGCAGGCACCCGAGTTCCGAGTCCCAGGAGTCTGAATACGCCGTTCAGGATTCTAGTGCTGTGAGATGATTATACATGCCATCCTACTGGCCCTGAAACAGTGGGATTTCATGGCAGGTGTATAATTTTAGTGTCTATTAGTTAAAGCCTTTGTTCCATTACAGTGATCCCTTTAAGGATGATGTCCATCATGTCGTCCGGTCATCTCATCCATCAGTGGCGCAGCGGGTTTGTGCTGGGCTAGGACCTCTGTTAAGAGCAGTTGATGAGTTGCCTTCCCAGCCATAAGTTGCAGTTGGTGGTCTTAGTAAGGTGGCTGCGATCATGTGTGGCAACAGGCACATGGTTTAGGACCAGGTCATGTCCGTCCCAATACTCAACTCGGGCCCACGTGTTCCTTAAGTACTCTCTGGGGATCTTGGACAGATGTCATTGCAAGGGCCCCTTATGACAAAAAGAAGGATGGTAGGCTGTCATATGTCCCATGCAGGCCCATTGTCATGTCCCCTATGTTAGCATGAGCATGTTGCAGACTGACCTCTGCCTTGGCACATTACTATACACTTCGTGCCTCACTGTACTTTCTCACAGAACCTCCTGCTGTTTTTATGTTCTGTTCTTTCTGGGGATTTAGTATAAACACCGTAGACAAGGTCAAACAACAATGCCCCTTGCTATTTTATTCTGGCCAGGCTCTAGCACCTATATAAAACACACAGATGCAGCTGTTGTTTGGGAACATGTACCTTTGTCATATTGGTTTGCCCAGATAGGTAACAACACACTTGGAGAGGGATCTTTCCAGGGAAGAGATGGTGACAGCATCTGAGATTTACAACTTTCATCTCTGTATGGAAAGCTACTGGTCTGCTGCCAACACCCAGAGATCCTCTGATATATAATCATTCTGCTTTTGTAGAAGAGGAGTGGAGCCAGGCTACCTTCTCTTATATAGTAACATCTCCTATTATGATCCATGGATTGCTTACTATGCTGACTGTATTTGTAATAAGCATTGTCTTACTTAGTGTGGCACGGATACTACATACTAGAGCACAATAGTTAAAATAAACATTTTAAACTTTTCTCATGTCTCTGTCAGATCTTATTGTGAACTAATAAGTGTGTGAGAGCAAAAGGGTGTGTCCTCTAACTGTGAATACATGAGAGGGTCGGGAGTGTTGTGTTCTGGGGTGTCCAATCACTTGTTCCTCAGTGAGTGAGTAGGAGGGCACGTGAGACACTATAGGTAGTCAGTCCCAGGCACATGGGACAAAGGTGGTAGGATGACTCAGTCCCTGCCTACTAAGGTTCTGTGGTCCTAAGCATAGGTCTGTGCCTACGCAGAAACCCTACAACAATGTCGGGTAGAGGAGAGATGGGGCCATTTGTGGCTATGGCCAGTGGTTGCCTGCTGACAGGGTGAGAAGGATTCTCGGTCTGTGAGAAGACCTACTGGGATCAGTGGGGTCAGGGTGTGTTGGAGGACCCCAGTAGTAGAGGCTGCATGTAAGGAGCGTGGAGCCGAGCCAGAACAGGCACTATCTGCTTGAATGGGGGAGGTTTTGAATGAAGAACAGTGGTGTTGGACCTTAAGTTCCCCCCCTGAATGCTGTGGCTTACCAGCAGTACGGAGGAGTTGTGCCCACTAGACGGTGATTGCGGCTGTGCGGAAATCAGTCAGACTGAGTGAAATTAGTGGAGTCAGAGTGAGATTGAGTTAAATGCAGTGCTTAATTTGTGCCAGTGGTTTTTTAGTTCTAAGTACTGGCACTAAATTGTCAGCATCAGCTCTAGTGTCATTCCACCACATGGTAGCGCTGCCCTTTTAACAAAAAACGTGCTTATTAATTCAATATACATTGAAAATAAATAATACTAGCCTCTCATGCCATTATTATAGTTTTGTGTAGCCTGAAACTGTCTGAATTGTCACACTCTTAAGAGTGCTATAGTTAGGTGTTATGATAGTACTGTCATTGGTAGCACAGGGAGAGTGTGGATGGTGGCCTTTCGAGAAGGGACCTGGCTATACATATTTTGCTTACTAAGCACTGGTGATACGTGAATTAGAGTGGGATTGATTGAATAAAAACGCGTGGGGCTGAGTGAGAATGCGTATGATTGAGTGAGAGAGACTGAGTGTGTCTGTGTGGGACTAAGAGAGTGAGCCCCACACAAACCTACCGAAAAGTCAGGATCTCACACTGTAATGTGAGGCAAAAATTACGGCTCACCATTTTTAAGGTCACCAGCCAACACAGAAGACATCATAGAAGTCACGAATATGAGCTGTCTATCGCAGTTCATTTACTGCACAAGGCAATGTTATTTTCAAGACAGTATTTGTTTTTGCACATTTATGATCATCTATTTGCTTCATGTTCAATTTCAGGCTATTGAAAAGGTTGTATTATCACAAAAATATTTGTGGAAGTGTCTTATGAGCTGCTGCCAGCAGAAATCATTTTGACTGCCAACTGTATAATCTTGGAAAATAACGTTTAATTTGTGAAGACGAATTTCCCTATGCAAATAGGACTGCACATGGGTTAGCTTGATAACCACGCATTGGGAAATCTGAAAAGCTATGTGGTCGCCAATAAATGATTCGCCGGGTTGTTTGAAAGAATAAAAGAAAGCGATATTCACATTGCCCTTTATGAGAGAAAATGCGAATTTCCACCCGCTGTTAACTCATTTCCCGTTCCTAACAGTGAACCATCTGCCTTGCTATATTAAATATGTTGCATCTACATTTCTTCATAATTTACCCTAAAAAAAACATCTTTAAGTACGGAAAACGAAAAGGGACTTTTGCATTAAAGCTCATAATGACGGATAACTTTAGAGTAACCAGTCAGGTTGTGATTCGTTTATTCAAATATAATGAAAATGTATGCTTCCTCATTTTATTGCTTTGGTGTAAGTTCTAATATTACACTGTTCCATATGTCTCCGCTTCGTTTTTGATGTAAACTGGAATGGGCAATTAAGTTTACAATGTGCACCTGGGAAGCTTTATAATCTCATTGCTTCTGCCTGTGAATGGCTTTTTCATATTTCAATATACTTGCAATTTTAAAGGATGGAGGGGATCATTTTTTTAACTGGACATGTGAGGTAGCTGGAGTAATATTTAGTGAAGTCACCCAAAAGCTAACAGATTGATGTTTGGTCTTTGGCCAACATTTTTTTTAAAAAAAGATCTTAATGTCTTGCATAGTTAAAAAAAAAAATGAGTCGCAGTACTCTACGCCAGATGTTCTTTCCAAATTATTCTCTGGGGAGCTTTTGAGCACAGTGCACTAGGTAATAGACTCTCACTGAGACAAAGACACGGATTTATGCTCTATTTAAGAATGCCTTGGGATCCACTACAAGAACAGAGAAAGGAAAAGGCGCATTTTAACCGTTTCATTGGGAGTTGTAGGAACCACATAAGCACGTTAAAAAGTAGTCAAAAGTTTTTAAAAGGGGAGAAGGCAGACAAGGCTTACAAACCTGGGGCCCTATTATGCAAAGGGCGCACTTTCCCTGTTTGCTCCCAGCGCACCTTAAAATAGGTGCACCAGGCGCACTCTATTACGTAGAAAGTGCACCCTATTACATGGAATGTGCTGCCCCCTGGGGACAGCGCATTTCTGTGAAAAAAGAAGTGGCTGCTTCGAAGCAGCTCCATGTTTTCACTGTGCAGGAGGCACCCGCCTGCATTTCAAATGGGTTTAGAGATTCCCTTGAAGGCGGTGCAGTTGACTGCACCCACCTGCAAGGGTATTTGTGGGGGTCCATGGTACCCGCTTTCCCCCCACCAGTGGGCTGCCTGCAGTGGGGCCTGAGCGCCTCCTGACAACTTTGCCTTTGCGCCCGTGTCTGTAATATGGCGTGGGCGCAGAGGCAAATATATTACCTCATTTGCATGTGACAGCCCCATGTAAAAGAGGGGATGCCCCCTGCAAAAAGCACTGGTGCTTGATGTGCTCCAGCGCTATCGGTATTACAGAACGGGCAGCACCAGAGTCTGTGGCGCCTTCTATAATAACAAAGTACCCGGGGGTCTCGCAAAGCGGGCGCAAACGACTGTTGGGCCCCGGGTCACTCTCTGCAATATGGCCCCAGGTGCTCAGCCCATTTACCACACAAACTACTATGACCCTAAACATTAGGCTATTTACATTACTTAGTCTTCTCCTCCACTAAACAAATCAATGTTCCCCTTTTGGCACTAATTCGTCATCCTGCATAATTCTCAGTTCTTCCTGTCCATTCTCATTTTCACCTTCTTTTCTAAGCATACTTGCTTTTTACCTGGTGTATTGGTGTTTAAACTTTATAGCTTAACTTGTAATATAATATTTAAAAAAAAGAAATAAGGACTACGCCTGAAGATTTTGTTAGGAGATTTCCGCAGGCATTTCACAATCCTGAGGATGCCCACTCTAGCTGTTGTGCGGCCATTAACCACTTTAGCACCCTCTTCCTTTCTATGACAAAGCGCCTGATTTAGAGTTTGGCAGATGGGTTACTTAGTGCCATAGGAAATAATGGACTTGTAATATGGCGGACAGGATATCTGTCAGATTGGTGTTGGAGTACCCCATCTGCCAAACTTTTAAACAGGCCCACAGTTTCTATTTTTGCCCTGTTGCTAAGTATTAAAGTTTATTGGTCCATGTGAGAAATTGGGATATATTGGAGAAGTGTGGCTCAATGGTTAGAGCGGCAGACCCTGATGCAGAGGTCTAGCCCGGGACCAGGGTTCAATCCCCTGCCTCGGCGGGTCTTGGGCACAAAAATTCCACAGACCTGATATTTCTCGCCTCGGTGCCTATTCCAATCATGGAGTCTCACTCTGCAACTCTGGGCAATAGCTTGCTTAATCTCCACAACGGCCCCCACAACGCTAAGGATGCCTGGCCTCCACCTTGGGGTTGCCCAGGAGTGAACTCCTCACAGGGAAAGCCAGAATGGGTTCCACAGCGGTATTCGTACAAGCTCCTTGGGACCCTTGCGGGTGAGTAGTGCGCTATACAAGTATTAAATTTTGGTTTGGGAGCGGGTCACCCCAGCCAACGGTTAGTTATGCTTAAGTAATGTTCTTAGAGATTCTTTGTTCAATGCACAAAATAAAGAAAGCATCATGATGAAAAAGCCACCAAAATCAGTATGTTGGATAAGGGCATTCATTTGTAAACTTGCTAGGTTAAAAGCATTTAGAAAAAGGAAACCACCACTGAAAAATAAAGTTGACCAGCATTAAAGCTCAATTTGATTCCAACTATAATGAAGCAGTAGTTAGAAACACCATGCAAGTGTCAACATTTTTACCTTCAGACGTAAGGATTCATTTAGAATTTGGTGGATGGTATTTTCCATCAAAACATGACAGCTATCCCGTCTACCATGTTACAAGTGCCATACACTATAATGCACTTGCAATACGGTGCATGGGATATCTGCCATATTTGTAGTGGAGCATCCTGTCTGCCAAACTCCAAAAAAAGTCCCTCTGTATTCTGTTTTTTTGGAGTCAATTCCTCCAACAAGGCAAGGTCCCCGGCTCTGATCGAAGAAAGTCCCTGAAAATTAGTTATGCTGTGACTGAACTTCTGCTGACGCTATTGGTTTTGCCACTAAAAGCTCCAGTTAAGACAAAGATGCATTTTGTGGCCGCTGAGGTTGCTTCACCAGTCAGGTAGAGTCACTGTCTCACCCCGGTTCAAGGGTTTACCTTAAGATTTAGGGTCTGATTTTGAGCTTGGCAGCTGGGTTACTCTGTCGCAAATGTGATGGATATCCTGCCCACTGTATTACAAGGACCATTGAATATAATGTACTTATAATGCGGTGGACGGGATATCCATCACATTTGTGATTGGGCAACTCGTCTGCTGAACACTAAATCAGACCCTTAGTCACATTTTTCAGGACAAGCCTGCGTTTCTTGCCTGGTTTGGTTGCAACCTCCAAGGTCATGCCTCAGCACCTTATCCTGGTTCTCAATAGGTGGAAAAATGACTAAGTCATACTTCTCTCCAACTGCTGGAAAATATCTCTCTTCTCAGCCCAGCATCCCCTAGATCCTGAAGGAAGGTTTGTAGGTGCCAGATCTCCCTCCACCCAGGGTTCCTTAAAAGTCCACACCTCTGTGGTCAGGTAGACCCTCTTATAGTCAGAATGTCTTTGGTTTATTGAGTCCCTGGAGCAGGCAAATAGAAGGCTAAGCACTCAACCCTTGGGGAACAGTTTCATTCCCTAGGTCCCAGTAGTGGTCATGCATCCCTGAGTCCATGAGTCATCTTCTTCTTTTAGCTGTATTCAGGATGTATATATGCATGTACATGGTATTTCAATCGCGCAAACCTAGCCAAAAGACAGAGGAGCATCGTACTTGGTCAAAAACAAGCATAATGCCAGTGCGTAATAGGAGAGGTAGCTGGGTTGTGGATGTTTAATGCATTGTGATTAAGCCTTCTTTAAAGAAGGGTATTTTCAAATCTCTCATAAATTGGAGAAGCATTAGCACAGTCCTGATGGATAGGGGGTTTTGTTCCAGATCCTGCATGAATAGATTCTTAGTTTGCAGTCTGATGGTGTGCTTGTCTGCACGATAAAAACAGATGCTGGCCATGATAGTTTTCAAAATGTACATCTGGTTTGAAAGATGGCATGGGACAGCAAGTTGATTCAATGGAATTTCATCAGGAGGCCGGTATGTGATCATATTTTTTTCAGATGCTGGATGGCATGTCCTGCAGCATGAGGAGTCAGGACTTTTCCTTCTTCCATCAGGGCCTTTGCATTCAGGTGGGTCTTCCTAGGTCCAGGAATGTTCTGAGGAGGCGGTAGTGAGGTGCCAGTCTTTTTCGCCCTATTAGCCAGTGTCTGGAGAATTTTCCATACCTAATTCTGCGTACTTTCTCTCCATAAGTCACTACATTTTGGAGGATTTCTGTACACTTTATTGTAAACATTTATAAAAGCCCTAAATTCAAGATGGCTGTACCCGTATTCCTCTTGAGATACTTCAGGCAGGCTTTTAGCTACATTGCTATTTAGATGAGCAGCCCCACCCTCTTTCATGGTCATTTCTTCTGCTTAGGTTTGAGCTAAAAGGACTTAAAGGACTTTTGGAAGCAGATCATGTCAGCTCCATTTGGGATCAGCAAGTCAAAAGAAGTGTTAAGGCTGCCTTGTATTCTGCTGGTTCTATGACTGAATATCGTTTAAAACAGTTTTATCTCACATAAATATTGTCTCAATAATATTGTGTTCCTATGTAAAATGCATAAAAGTAGCATCATTTTTTGTTTTAGATAAATATCAATTTATAAATGATATATTTAAAAATAAATTGCATAACATACAAAAGAATACAAATATCAGAAAATATATATATATATATACACACACACACATATATGCATTTCCTTTTTTGATATTTATATTTTATTATATGTTAATATGTTATGAAGTTTGTATTTTAAAGATATATGTATAAATATATATATATATCCTGATTCCACTCCCAACGCCAACATCCATACGGCGTCCACAAAAAACGAGAGAGACAGACTCTTTTCACATTCAGCAGCCGCTGAGATTCTTTATTTTTTCAGTTATTTCAAGTGCATTACCATGCCTAACCAAATGCGTTTCGGCGTACCTGACGCCTTGCTCGCTGGTATATATATATGCACTTTCTCACTCCATCCAGTAAGAGCACAGCACTCAGGTGCTTGCTAGTGAAAATAAAATGTATTCAGTTCAGCAAAAGTGCACAGGTGCATACTAGTGCCAACACATTTCAGCTTTGCACCCTTGATCAAGAGAGAGTGCCATGCTCTTACTGGTACGTGTCTCCGCATTCGTAACACGAATAGATAGTGCTTTAAAATCATTTCTGATAGCCGCTACTTCAACTTGTAGTAAATCAGTATTGGTCTTGGTAGACTGCGCAAAGTCATGTACAGCATTTAGACGTGACAAAATGGTGTCCAATGTGGTACCAGTATCCTTCTGAGATGGCTCCGGAGTAGGAGAAGTTTGTTTGGACCGCTTCAGAGCACCTTTAGAGTCTTTAGCAGTAGAAGGGGGACCCATATTATCAGCCATAGGATATGACCACAAGAAAAGTCCAATAATACCACCACACAAAAAAAACCTCTGCGAAAAGAGCCTGACACAAAAGGACCAGAAAATGACAGAAAAATCAATAGTACCTTACAAGAACACAAGAAAATCAGTAGGTAACCTGTAGAAGGAAGACACTGTCAATAGAGATAGCAATAGAACACAAAATGGCGGTCATCGACAAGCAGAGAGAATAAAGCCATCTAAAATGTTGCAGGAGCGCTGAAAAGAGTTGAAAAAATCATTTGTCCGGCCCCCACTGAAGAAAGGAACAAATAAAGTAGCTCATCCACCATGTTTGGGCCAGAGACTTAGAGGAGATATCGAATAGAGGAAAAAAGTATCAGTCATGACGCCATTAAGATTAAAATGTCTCATAACACTGCCTGTTGAGACAAACTGATGTATCTAGTGGCATAGCAATGGAAAAAAAATACAGAGAAATATCAAAATCCAGCTTAGCATGCAGGTATAGTGGCTTGTCACAAACCTGTGAAGAGAAAAACCCGAGCGGCGATACCAAAAACAAAATGGCAGCTGCTCACGAAATCCGAGGAGCAGAGCTTCTAAGCAATAAAAAACAGGTTCCTGCAGTTTCCGCTAGTAGAAATGCAGCCCACAACGCTCACGGCATATTCCGGCAGCTGATTTGCCGATTTTCAGGAGCCCAGCGCCATCAACAGGGATCCTAAATCTTCCCGACAGCTGTAAATACCCCGGAGCTACTCGCGAACTGCCATCACATCACGGCGCAAAAGCCACGCCCAGTCTTGCTTGCAGAACTCTTATCATCCAGTCAGTACCCACATATTCATGTAGCAAAGTAGGCCTTAGTGTATGGACTGCTTCAAACTCCTAATTAGTATGCATGTACTCTTCTATGCACCTGCAAACGTGTATTTCAAACTTTTAATTACCCAGTCTCTATCTTTATACTCCCTGCAAACACGTTGCCACTACTGTTTCAGGACTGTAGTGAACCATACATTAGTATGTGCTTATCTATACACTGTTGTAAAAGTAAAGCTGCTATACATTCACCCACACACTCTCCTTGGAGAATTGTAATCATTCAGCCAGTACTCAAGTACTCATTGTGCAAAGTGGGCCTTAAGGCATGGACTGCTTCAAACTCCTATACACTATGCATGCTCTGTTCTATGCACCTGCAAATTTACCTTTTATATGTTCAATTACCCAGTCTCTATCCTTACACTTCCAACAAACACTCTGTCATTCCTGTTATAGTTTTGTAGTGACTCATTGATCAGTGTGTAGTAATCCATTCACCACATTCAAACAGTAATCAGCAGATGTACAATAAGTGGTACATCCTCAGAGAAATGCCAGTTATTGTGCACTGTGACATCACCACAATGGATGCACCATATTTACAATGTGGTGTATTATGGGGCAAAAACATCAAAGATATGTGATGTATTTGTGTTGTGAAGGTGATGCATTGCTTGACTTGCGTTGCAAGCACAATGCAGCTCCAGCAATGCTCTTGGGGCCCTATGCTTACAAAGCTGTGTCAATCTTTACACCTGTTTCAAGCAGATGCAGGGCTTTGACGGAGCATAAGTCAAAAAGTGACTGAATGAAATTTTATAGATTTCACTTAGTCACTTTTAGGAGGCGTTCCTGCGCCAGAATCCCCCCCTCCCTCCCCCTGCGCAGGAAAGCCTCCTTCTGGTGCAGGGCTTTACAATGTGATGCACCTTCCATATGTGTCACATTGTAAATAACACACATTATTGCACATCTTTTGCACCAACTCTGCATCTCAAAAGTGATGCAACAGATGTGTAAAAGAGGCACAAGGCGGTTGGTAATCCGCTCCTAACACATACAAATTCACCCAGGCACTTTGACATTCACCATACACTAGTAATGTATTCATTTATTCATTTATGAACTACACATTCATTCTGAGAAACTTTCATACACTAACATAGAAATATAGTTCTTTCTTTGACTAGTGAAGGTAGTTCTAAAAATAACTGTTTTGTTTGTGTTTTTAGTTTTCAATTTTTTTTGTGTTTTTTCAATAAGTTTTTTTTAAAACCCAAAAAATTGAACTGGAACCCAAAAAGTGTCCAACAGGAACAAAAGAATGAAAAAAAACTAATGTCGAGGACAGCGATGCTCCTGCTTCCTGTGTTTTATCAGGTCAATAGACTGTTCCCCATAACACAAAAGTTTATCGCAATAAATGCATAGCATTTTAACTTCACCAAAATCAGGATCAATATATGGGTGTGGACTGCTTTCTGAAAATGCTGCTGCAGCAGTTGATGTGCTTGGTGCAGTAGCAAGTGAGTTGTCCTGCAACCTCCGTCTTGCAGCTCGAGCAAAGTTGTTGGGGTGCAACTTCTTCACATGTCGCACCATATTTGCTGTGCCAAAGGAGTATTTTTTGGATGGATTACCCCTTGAAAGAGTTGTTTGGCAACTTTTATAGGTTACTTTTGGAGCATTAACCTTTTTTGCCCTTCAGGAAAAGTAAAACACTTCTAAATTAGAGCTTCTTTCTTCTTCTTTGAAGGTTCTTCAGGAATGAAATCTCCCTCTGAAGAATGGCTGGAAGATGAGTCCATTGCTGTTATTATGGTGATCTTCATTATATTTGATAGGATTCTCAGAAGAGATGCTTCTTCTTAGAAAGTCAAACTAGAAATATTAAAATGGGACGTAACTTTCAACAGTTAGAATAGGAAGTGTTAAGAACCAATCAAATCTCTTCTTTTAAAGTCACATGGCTTTGCGTACACTTACGGTGAGCTTACGGTGCTCTTACGATGCGAGTACGCATGACGTTCTACCGCGATTTGTGAAATTGCTTTTAAAAGTAATATATGATTTTTAAAAGTTGTAAAAAACTATTTTCATAATTACCCTATATAATGTGCTCTGTTACTATGTAGATTAAATACATAAATATATGTTTTTAAACAATTAAAAACATTTGCGCCTTTCGTGTACGGGGCGCCGTACATGACGTTACACGGAAACTTTGATGTGACGCGTAATGTCAAAGCGTATTTGTGGCGTATGTGAAGGTACACGCTGAGTATGATTAACAGTACAAAGTATGGTGCGATCACCTTCTCAGTGTCAAATAAGAGCACAGAGCATGCTACGAGATTGGTTACAAGTGGTCACTCATTAGAGATCCGATTCTGGGCCTGCCTCCGCGCACATGATAACCCCGCCCGCTTCTATCTGTTGTTAATTGTTGGTGCACACACTCACACTTGTACATGCATGGTGCACCCTCTCACACTCCCCAGATGTCACCACCTAGCTTTCTTGCTATTACTAAACCTGGAAGCCAATACATTAGCCAATGGGAGGTCCCCCAGGGCCTTCATTCTTTTAGCGCGTGAAAACGCTATCAACGACAGCCCTGGGCTTGGTTTGGTCAGCCCCTGCTGTTCCCATATAATGCGGGCACTGACGTGAGCACACTTTTCTTTTGCCTGCCTGTACTGCGGTCACAGACAGACTGTCCTCGTCATTGTTTGTAGCTACGAACTGTTTGCTATAGCGGAGGAGGACTCGTGACACTCGACGTGGTGTCACTGCTGCTGTCGCCCAGCCCGGCCACCATACGCAGAGTGGCAGCAGCACCTGCGCCCAGCCCACCCCAGGCCCAGCCAAAGCCCCAGCCTTTGAAGACAGGACAAGACACGACAGAAGCAAAGGTAGGAGAAGCCGCTGTAAATTGTACCTGCATGATAGTATTTTTTTTTTACTGCGTTGCTTGGCCCTCCCAGCTCTGTTTTGCTTTATTTTTGTGCGCAACATGATTTGTGCTTTATAGTATTTGCTCCCTCGTAATCCTCCCTTAACTTTTAATATTTATTGCTACCTCAAGAGGCCTTCCCAGGTCTCTATTCTTATTGATCGTATATAGTTGATCGGAATATTTCCTTCTGCGTCACGGAGTCCTCCTAGGCCTTTTTTAAATAAATTGTACGTGCATGAATTTCTGTGTCGCATTTTTTAACTGTGTCACGTGCTTTAGCCTGTATTGTTATAAATTGTGCGTTCATAATAGTATTATTTTTTTACTGCGTCACGTGGCCCTCCCAGCTGTTTTGCTTTATTTTTGTGCGCCACATGCTTTGTGCATCATCATATTTGCTCCCTCCTAATCCTCTCGTGACTTTTAATATTTATTGCTGCCTCACGTGGCCTTCCCAGGCCTCTAACCTTTTTGATTGTATATGGTTGATCTAATATTTCCTTCTGCTTCACTAGCCCTCCTAGACCTTTTTTAAATGAGTTGTGCGTGCATGATTTTCTGTGTCGTATTTTTCAACTGTGTCACGTGCTGTAGCCAGTACTGTTATAAATTGTGCGATCATAATAGTATTTTTTTTTTACTGCATCACGTGGCCCTCCCAGCTCTGTTTTGCTTTATTTTTGTGCACCACATACTTTGTGCTTCATTGTATTTGCTCCCTTCTATACTCCGGTGACTTTTCATTTTTATTGCTACCTCGTGTAGCCTTCCCAGGCCTCTATTCTTATTGATCGTACATGGTTAATCGTAATATTTCCTTCTGCGTCAAGGGGCTCTCCTAGGCCTTTTTTTAAATAAATTGTGCGTGCATGATTTTCTGTGTCGAATTTTTGAACTATTTCACATGCTTTAGCCTGTATTGTTATAAATTGTGCGTTCATAATAGTATTATTTTTTTACTGCATCACGTGGCCCTCGCAGCTCTGTTTTGCTTTTTTTTTGTGGGGTACATGCTTTGATGTTCATCGTATTTGCTCCCTCCTAATTCTCCCATGACTTTTAATATTTATTACTGCCTCACGTGGGCTTCCCAGGCCTCTATTCTTAATAATCGTACTTATATGATCCTAATATTTTATTTCTTCTGTGTCACGGGGCCCTCCTAGGCCTTTCTTTGATAAATTATGCGTGCATGAGTTTCTGTGTCATATTATTGAAGTGCGCAACGTGCTTTCGTGTCTGTTCTTAGAAATTTTATGTGCTTGATGGTATTTTTTTCTGCATCAAGCGGTCCTCCCAGCTCTGTTTTTCTTGATTTTTGTGGGATACATGCTTTGTGGTTCATCGTATTTGCTCCCTCCTAACCCTCCCATTACTTTTGATATTTATTACTGCATCATGTGACCCTCCCAGGCCTCTATTCTTTTAAATCGTGCGTGCATGGTTGTATTAGTTATTGCTGCGTCACATGACCCTCCCAGACCTCTATTCTTATAAATCGTGCATGCCATAACCCCAAAGTTAATGTAAGTTTTCTCCCGCTCAAGAAATTGCTTCCTCACATGCAATGGTAGGTATCTCCACTCCCTCGCTTAAAGTTCGTTGGTGGATTGAGCTGTGAAGACGGAGTGACAGTTGTTTTAGTAATTGTCTATTCAGACACCTTTATAGTTATTTAAGCCTTTGTAATTGAATGTGAGCATGTAAAATTAGTTCTTTACATCTATCATGGAATTCTCTTCACTTTTTTCCCGTTTATCTTTATTTAAAAGAGAAATGGATGCCACTAAGTACCACGAGTTTCTGGATTATGTAAGCCGTAAAGTCCAGAAGCATGGATCGAGCTTGAAAGGTAATCGATTAAAGGTTACCTTTTTTTAAAGAAATGGGACATAATTTAAATGTGAAGTGTAATGATGTTCCACTTACCTAGCAATAAATAATAATTCTTCATCAATGTGTGTACTGAAAACATTTTATTTTAACCTTAGTGTTTAGCAATCTCAGCAACAGTATCGTACTGTATATTCCTGGGGAAATATTGCTCCTCTGCTTTTTGGGTAAATATTCATGTCTATTATGTAACTTTTCAGTGTTACAGGTGCAAAGGAAAATTGAAAGTTAGTGATTTTTTGAATTAATGTTTAAGAGTAGAATCGAGTAACGTTTACAAGACTATGACAAATGTAAGATGTTTTTCACGGGAAGTTTGTTTGTTTTTAATATATTTTGCATTGATATTCACGTTTTCAAACAGTGATAAGTCTAAACGTATGTATTTGGGTTGTAATGTAAAATTATTCATGATTGCATTTTTAACTCTACAGGTACCTTTTGAGAAAATGGACATTGTTCTTTACCTGGCAAATACTGGCTGTCATTGGATACTTCTGGTAAGTGCAAATTTTTCAACATTTATCAGTCCTTTTTCAAAGTTATTGTTCGAAAATATAACTGGTTGTAATAGTTTAAACTGTCTAAATTTTTTTCTTCAAATAATTTAAAGGCTAATTTTGTAAAATAATTTTGTGAAGTATCTAGAGTAGATATCTGTACCATAAAATGTAAGCTCTTCATACTAAAGATCTTATTTCTATAATGTTTTTTTATAGATTTTGAAACCTTTAACCAAGACAATAATTGTTCACGATTCCCTGAGTAACAAAATTCAGACCTATCGAGAGTTTTTTAATTAAATTGAAGGTAACTTTCCCTAAAGAAAATGTTGTTACCTCTTTATTATTTCTTATATTGCATAAATATCAAATTGTCAATAAGATTTCTCTTTATGAAATTAAGAAAAGCAAAATATTTAACATAACCATTAATATGTCTCTAAAGGGTTTTCCTACAGCAATTAAAGCGTCCCGACTATGACCAATGGCAGTTAGTCATAGAATGTAACCAAAAGCAACAGGACAGCTACAATTGTGGTATTTTTTGCATGCTGGTAACGATACTTCCATTATGTTTTTTTTTAAATCTTAATATCTTAAAGTTATATTACTTTATCTTAATAGCTTACTTCTTTACAAGACTCGTAAATAGAAAAGAAAGTTTTCAGGGATGACATTTATGAACGTCTACCGAACAAATCTATAATGCCCGTCTGAAGCATATTGCTATTCGCATATGATTTTGTCTCACCACTACTATGATCCTAACACGGTTGCTCTGAAACCTATGATTACTTTTCAACCCCAATCCTAATGCGAACAATTGTTATTTTCATTATGTTTCTGAATTTTCAATTATGTTCCTTGTCAAACCATTACAATTTCTTTTGAACAGTTGTGACAGTCTCATTTCTTTGATTTGAACACTTGTAAACATGTACAATATATTGCAAATTAGGGGCCTCATTAGGATTGCGATTTTTCCGCATCCTCCGGGCCGGCGGAAGTGTCCGCCGGCCCGGAGGATACAGAAAAACCACTGCGGAGCCTTCAAAGACCCCCCGCCAGATTAGGATGGCTGGGGGGTCAGGAGGACCGTCCGCCGTTTTTCCGCCGCGGTCGCCTTACGACCGCGGCGGAAAAGCTCTAATATGGAGGCGGTGTCTAACAGACACCGCCAGCCATATTAGGATGGGGGAAACAGATGCCTTTCCGCTGCGGCTTCTCCGCCGTGGAAAGGCATACGTTGATTTCTTTGAGGGCCCGTTGCGGGCCCCCAGGGTGACGGGGGTGGGGGGTGCACATGGGGGGTACCTATGGTACCCCCTGCATTTACATGCACAAAGCGACAGGCACCGCACGGTGCCTGCCGCTTTGTGCATGCAAATGCGAAGCATGCATTTTTAACATTGAGGCGGGTGCTGCTTCAAGCAGCACCCGCCGCAATGTTAAACATGCAGGATGTGAACGCCATGGTGGGGGTCACATCCTAATTTGCACGGAGGGACCGCCGTTGCCCCTGCGGACGGTCCCTCCTCCTCTGGGGTGGTGGACAGACGCAGGTCCGTCAGCCATCCTAATAGGGCCCTAAGTTTTCAATGGTTAGCATTGCTGTTATGATGCGCTAATGTACATCTTTTTTACATTTAGAGTATGTTGAAAAGTATTGTGGTGTCTGCAACCAAAAAGCTTCAGCAATTTATACGTAAAACTTTATGGTAAGGATCTTTTCTGAGTTGCGTCCACCATGTTGGTTCGCTGGCTATGCACTATTCCTAATAAGGGACTCAACACCACTTTGCCATTGACTGAGGACAGTTCACTATATTTACTATGCAAATAAATTTAAGTTAGCATAACAAAAAGCTATTGACCTTTATACAATTCAAATAGAGTAACAAATTAATTTTCACTTTCTTCCCAACAGCTCAATATTTAGAATACTGCTGATGTGTCCACTTTGAATGTATCAAAAGGAATGCAAGATCTTACTTCCCTTTTTCAGGTTACATATGTAACAAATGTATGTATTAAGAAAAAAAGATGTGATCACATGACAGCTGTAAAATGACACGTTCTACATACTCCTGCCATCTAGTGTTCTGTCCGGATTATCATAAGTAGTATTTATTTGAAGAAGTCTTACAAATTTCAAGTAAGGTCACTCCTCTTCTTCTTTTTTTATTCTGTGTGGACATCGACTCCATTGTTTCTATTCACACACGAGTTTGATAATGGAGTAAGTATGTGTAACATAGAGTTGTCAAAGCGTATGTGAAATAAATAATAACATGAAACAACCACAGGTGTTGGTGGGGTAGGCAGGAGAACACATGTTAATCAATAGCTCAGCATTCCAAGAATAGATGCTGTCACTGATAATGTCCCAGATATTGACACTGTTTGCAGTTTCTTACATAAGTCAACAGCCCGAAGCAAACATTTTAAGAAGTTTGCAAAAAACGAGCTGAACAACGACTAACTTGTTGTAATTCTTCAATTTGATCAAATTTGATTTTCAAAAATTTAATACCATCTCTATTTAGATAAATAATGAAATCAACAACTTTACCCATTGTTTCATTTAATAAATCTTTTTCCACATTCAAATTACGTCATAAAATTACCCGACAGTTTATACATGCATATAGATTCTTTTCTAAACCAGAAGATTTAGATATCAATTTCGCAAAAGTATCCAATTTCCTCTTCAACTTTTCTGTCAAAATAATAGTGATTCCTTCATGTTCTATTTTATCAATAGCTTCCGATTTTATAATTTCATAATTTTCCAACTTTAATATTTCTTCATTGAATATAGAACATTCATGCAATGTTAGCATTAACCAGATTACAGATTTGTTTTGAGCAATTCTCATATATATTTTCTCAGGAACGATATTTTCATTTGGAAACAAATTGAAAAGTAATCCTCTCTGTAAAGCTTCTTTGCCATGTTTAATCACTTTTCCAATTCTTATATCTTGTAGAATAGTTCCATAATCAGCATCATTTGCTTGTCGCATATTTCTAATAAGTTCCTCATATTCAAAATATAACCAAATGTTAACATTTGCAATGCTACATTACATCGTTTACTTATACTACCTGTGGAGCATGAAACCAATTTGGAATACCACAAGCGATCTGGAGAAGCTTGTTGTGAAGCTTCAAGAGTCTTGAGGAAAATGAAACTTTTCATTATTGATGACGCTAAGCATGGTATCAAACTTAATGCTTGCCTTTGTGCATTTAAGAATGCAGCAAATTCTTACAACAGAGTATAACATATTAGTCTTGATTTATTTAAGGCAGAGACAATTGTACTATGTCCTCAGATTCTGTTAACTGTACAAAATAGCATTCATCAACGTTTGTGTCGAGTACTACCTTCGATCTATCCTCTCTATGGCACCCATTCTTTTGTGGATAAGAGTCTGGATAAATGAAAATTTAGGCCTCAACCACAAAATTCTGATGGATTGTTTGAAACTTGACAAATATAAAAACATTGCTTGGCTGGCGTATATTCACAAGTGCTCTGTAGAACTTGGACGCCCGGAGATTTTCTCCTCCCCGCTTGACCTAAGAAAAGCAGATCTAGCTTGGGTCAAGGAAAACTTTCATAAACTTAAGTCTTTGGAGAGAGAACAAGTCCAGTTAACAAAACCCATGGTCAGAGCACATTATATGACAATTACTTGTGTAGCTATCCAACCATATCTTGTCTTAGTCAACATTCCGTTCCACAGGTGGCTCCTGGTTAAATTTAGATTCAACCAGATTTATTTGGTACTTTGTGACAGACAGGGATGGTTTAAGCCTGAGGATGCGCCTGTATGCAAATGCGATAATTTTACCACACAAGATAATATGCACCTTATGTTATTCTGCCCTTTTTATCATGTACCTAGGCAAAAGTATTTGTTACCGTTGTTGAAAGAGAAAGCATTTACGCAAGCAAAATCTGCTCTTCTGTTTTTACAAATGCTTGATTCACCCTTGGTAATGTTTAGTGTAGCAAATTACCTCGTTGCCGCTGTGCGGATTAGGAAGAGGAAATTACAAACTCAGTAGTGGGGTCAGTGATGAACGTGGTATATACTGCTTTTTTGCACATGATGATTGCTTTTTTGCACATGATGAGTCCATTTTAATCTGATTGTTCTATTGTTTTTAATTGTATTGTACTGTATGAAATCTTTTTAACTGTAATTGGATCGTTTTTAATTGCTGTAGTATGCTTTTATGATTTTTAACAAAATTGAATAAAGTGGTTTTTGACTTGACTTGACTTGACTACCTTCGATCTACATTACGGACAGCAGGGTTCACAACTTCAATTCAGCTTTACATCTACATTACGGACAGCATTCAAGTTAGCCTTGATTCATGTAAGGCAGAGACAATTTTGTTAATGGATGCCACAAAAAACGTTCCTCAATGGCTGTACTAAGTGCTGCCTTCAAATGTACACTGCGATCAACAGAGTTTGCAGCTTGATACCAGGAGCGCATCAGCACTACAGACAACATTGAATTCAGTCACAATTTATTTAAGGCAGAGACAATTGGACACAACTTGATTTATGTAAGGCAGAGACAATTTTGTTAATGGATGCCACAAAAAAAATTCCTCAATGTCTGTACTAAGTACTGCTTTCAAATGTACACTGCGAACAACAGTTTACCATTTGGTACCAGGAGCTCATTAGTACTACAGACAACATGGAATTTAGTCTCGATTTATTTAATGCAGAGACAATTGTACTCTGCCCTCAGATTCTGTTAACTGTACAAAATAGCATTCATCGATGTTTGTGTTGAGTAGTACATTCGATCTACATTGCGGACAGCAGGGTTCACAACTTTAATTCAGCTTTGGATGTAACTTTCTCTTCTGTATCTGTGCTCAGAACTGCCTTCAATCAATTCTGCGCTCAGTAGAGTTGACAACTAGATACCAAGAGCGCCAGCACTACAGAAAACATTCAATGCAATCTTGATTTATTTAACATAGAGACAATTGAACAATGTCCTCAGATTTTCTTAAAGTTTGAACAGTAAAATTCAGCCTTCATTTATTTAATGCAGAGACAATTCTACTATATGTCTTCACATTTTGTTTAAATAAGTGACAAAAAAGCATTTGTCTATGTCTGTTAACAACTGCCTTCAATCTACACTGCGCAAGAAATGTACAAGCTCAGCGCCAAAGATACTACCTACTCAGTGCACCATAAATCATCACCAAGAAGAGTGAACAGTTTTATGTCACAGTGAAACATACTGTCCCTTTTAAATGGAATTGATGCAGAATTCAATCTAAGACATTACTTCAATTACTGTGCCTCCCCCTTATCACGCATCATCACAGGGTACATTCAAGCTCAGCGCCAACGGTATTACTAACTCAGAGCACCAGAAATCATCACCATGTGACTGTATTGAATGAGATGACTTATTTAGAAAAAAATATATCATACTTTTTGGAGATATACCTCAACTTACTTCAGTGAATGGACAACCAATATTTATTACAAAACTTGTTTTTAAAGACTTTGCTACCAATGCGTCCTGCTTGAACCATGCATAATCGCAGACTCCACATAACTTTGTTGCTTTAGGTGCCACTAACTTGTTCCACCACTTATCATCGCTGCATTCACACACACTAAGTTACCAATATTGTGCAGCTGTAATCAATGTTACGTAGTCATGGGCTCTTGTTAACCCATGCCTCCTGCCATCACCACATGGCCGTATTCAGCCAGAATTTAACGGATTCTTCATTCATTACGTATAAAGTACAGTACCAAATAAAGTAACCTCCCTCAAACCTACACAAAATCGCCAATTGCCCTAACTAAGCCAGAATTGACAAGACAAAAAACATTACTATCAGTATGTCCTGCCCGGACCACACATCGTTGCAAGATCCACAGAACCTTGTTGTTTCAGGTACCACTAACTCAGTGGAATCCAAACTAAGTATAACACTTATTTCATATTCTGATTCAAACTCATGGCCATTTATCGAGCCTTTTTATTGTAACAACTACCCCGACCGAAGGCAGTGGGAAATTTGCACACTTGCTTCCTTTCTTAGCTGGGGTTCTCAATTATTCTTCAATTTCATATTCTGATTCAAAGTCAAGGCCTTTTATGGAGCCTTTTTGTTGTATCTACCACCCCGGCCAAAGGCAGTGGGAAATTTGCAAACTTGCTGCCTTTCTTGGCTGGGTTTATCAATTATTCTTCAATTTCATATTCTGATTCAAAGTCAGGGCCTTTATCAAGCCTTTTTCATGTAGATACTACCCCAGCAGAAGGCAGTGGGAAATTTGCGCACTTGCTGCCTTTCTTCACAGAGGTTATCAATTATTGTTCAATTTCATATTCTGATTCAAAGTCATGGCCCTTTATGGAGCCTTTTTTGTTGTAACTACTTCCCCGGCTGAAGGCACTGGGTAATTTGCACACTTGCAGCCTTTCTTGGCTGGGGTTATCAATTATTCTTCTATTTGGATAATATGTATCACAATATCTGTATTGATACAACAGGAAAAATATTGAAACAATTGGTGTACAAAATGATGAAGATGAACCTCTAGTTGTTTTAGTTAATGGCATTCCTACTAAGAGTAAGAAAATCTGGCAAGAATTAGTGGATGCTAGGAAAGAGAAAAAGGCAACATTGTATCTGCTAAAAAATAATCAATACTATATAAATGTGTATTTGGGAGAAGAAGAAATAACTAGAAGATAGTGATTCCACATCTGGACAAATTGAAAAAGTAGATGAGTCCAGAACTGAAGAGATCTACGAACATTATAGAATTGAATCACTTCATGCCAAAGAAGTGATGGGGAATACTATAGAGCAGTGGTTCCCAAACTTTTTCGACCCGTGGCTCCCTTTATATATTGGCAGTTGTCCGCGGCTCTCCATTATGTCATTTTATTTTACGGGTGGCGGGGATGTAAGCCCGGCCTCTGGAATACTTTCATTTTTCTCCGCTTTTGTCTGGTGGTTGGTCACTTGCTTACCAGACAAGATGCTGAGTTTACTCACATATCTATACTATGCAGTATAGATATGTGAGTAAACTCAGCCTCTGTTCTCTTTTAGCTAATCATACTTCACATTAGCCAAATTGAGAAAAGTCTGTGCCATAAAATAAAGATTTAATGAGAATTTATATACTTGTAGGGATATTTTATTTTAATCCTTAGCACCACTTTTAGCCACCAACATGTTGAATGTGGTGTCAAAATAATGAAGTAATACTATCACAAAATGTGCCACATTCTGTTGCATAATTTGGTGGTCCCCTGCCACTGAATACCAGTGGCCCTGGTTATATCCACAGGTCAGAGGTCATGTAGTCCTCTCACGAAGTCGAAAGAATGGTACACACGTCGCACTAGTTTAAGTATGCATGTTACATAAAGGTAGTGGAGTAGCTTTAGGGGCCTTGTTGTCCCGGACTCAGTAAGGGCCATTGTTGCTGCCTTCATCCTTCCTCAAAAGCGATACAACTTCACCGGAGTTTCTGAAAAACTTTACACTTTTGTCCCAGGATGATACTTTTCCTGCTCTGCCCAGCCTGTGACTGAAATTGGGAGGAGTGCGTGCCTAAATAACTCTCCCCTGAGTGTGGATTTGGCCGAGAGGCATCAGACCTCATAACAAAAGTGAGGTTGCACTGCCCTCTTGTGGCCCAGGGCAACCACTGCAGGCCTGGCCACACGGAGCAGTGTTGATTCAATTCAGATGCACATACGTTCCATACTATTTCTTCCTGATTCCCAAACTGTGTGCTCATCTGTTCGTGGCGCCACTGGCAAGTTTTCAGGGCGCACCAGGGAGCCGCTGCGCACAGTTTGGGAACCGCTGCTATAGAGTTATTCCAAATAAAAGAAGCAAAAGGGCGTCCCATTAGTGTATGGGAAAAAGCTTGGAAGCTTGTTGTTTCCCTCAGTTCTTTACAACAGGGAAAGGAGGACGATATGATTACCGACCTGTGCAGATTCCTGCATCTGAATACCGTACATCAAGGTTGTATGCAGAAGATCCAAGATTTCAACAATATATTTCGTATTTGTTTCATCTTTTGTTTGAGAGTGACTTGTCTGAACTTTCTTATGCAGTGAATCATATATTGAAAACAGGAGTACATCTGCAAAATGTTTCGGCAAAGGAATTCATGGATAAAGTACAGCAGAAAGGTAATGTTTTGGAATCTCAGCTAATTAATCTCATGGCATGTCAGCGTGGTACTAATGAGTACTGGTACCGTCGTAATGGAGATCTTAAATGTATGCAAAGGAACTTAAAAAATATTACAAGGTTCCTTACTCTAAGCTGTGCTGAATATGCTTGGGATGATTTACTTCAATTTCTTGGAGAATCAAATCCAAATATCCTAAATTATGAATACAAGACACCTAGAAAATCATGCTCTTTGCAGCCAGTTAATGTATGCAGGTATTTCAATCATAGATTTGAAGCTATGATGTCTTTTATCACCAATAAAAAAAATGCTCCTCTTGGAGAGGTTTCGGATTTCTTTTGGAGAAGGGAGTATTAAGCGAGAGGTGCTCCTCACATACATATGCTAATATGGATTAAAGATACTTCCAAATTTGGAACTGATTCAGATAATACTGTGCTGTCTTTTATTGAAGAATATGCTACATGTGATATACCCAAAAGTACACAAGATAAGGACTTAAGACAACAAGTCTTACGAGTCCAAAGCCATCGTTGTGGGAAATACTGTTGTCGAAAGTACAAGTCTAAGGACAAGTTCTACACCAAATGTCATTTCGGATTTCCACGAAAGGAAGAGTGAACAGTTTTATGTCATCTTTGTGACATACTATCCAAAAGAAAGTCTCCGAAAAATACCTACAACTTAAAAAGAAATGAAGAGTCAAAATACATAAATGACTACAACCCAGTCATTTTGTCCATGTTGAATGCTAACATGGACATTCAATATGTTGCAGACAACTCCATTGCTGTTGCTCGATATGTAACATCCTACATAACAAAATCAGAAAAGACAGAATTGAAGGAGATGTGGGAAGAAATTTCCCACGAGAAGAGTATAAGTAAGAAATTATATAGTTACAGTTTGAAGATGTTATCTCATCGAGAAATTGGAGCGAATGAATGTTCAGATTGCTTGTCATCTGCAAGTCTTTACACCAAATCTACAAGAATCATTTGGGTGAGTTTAGGTCTTGCTGCAACATGAAATCGAGTACTTAAATCTGTACAAGAAATTGAATATTTAGCTGAAAAAGAGCCAGAAAGTATATGTATTGTAGTGTATTGGTTCATAACACTTCCTATTCCAACTGTTGAAAGATCCCTCACATTTTATTCATTCTACTTTGACTTTCTAAGAAGAACCCTCTTTTCTGAGAATCTTGTCAAATAGAAGGAAGATCGCCATAATAAAAGCAATGGATTCATCTTCCAGCTATTCTTCAGAAAGAGATTTCATTCCTGAAGAGCCTCCACAGAAGAAGAAAGAAGCTTTAATTTGGAAGTTATTTACTTTCCCTGAAGGGCAAAAAAAGGTTAATGCTTCGTTAGTAACCTGTAAAATTTACCAAGCAACTCTTTCAAGGGGTGATCCATCCAAAAAATACTCCTTTGGCACACCAAGTATGGTGCGACATGTCAAGAACTTGCACCCCAATAACTTTGCTCGAGCTCCAACTCGGAGGTTACAGGAGAACCCACCTGCTGTTGCACCAAGCACATCGACTGCCGCAGCAGCATATTCAGCAAGCAGTTCACACCCACAGATTGATCCTGATTTCGGTGAAGTTAACATTCTTTGCATTTATTGCAATGAACTTTTGTCTTACGGGGAACAGTCTATCCACCTGATAAAACGCAGGAAGCAGGAGCATCGCCATCCTCAACATTAGTTTTTTGACATTATCTTGTAACTACCCCCGCCAAAAGCAGTGGTAAATTTGCACACTTGCTGCCTTTCTTTGCTGGGGTTATCAATTATTCTTCAATTTCATATTCTGACTCAAAGTGAAGGCCCTTTATCGAGCCAACTACTACCCCAGCCAAAGGCAGTGAGAAATTTGCACACTTGCTGCCTTTCTTGGCTGGAGTTATGAATTATTCTTCAAGCAATTCAAATTCAAAATGCAGGCCCTTTATTCAGCCTTCTTGGTAACTACTTCCCGTGAATGGCAGTGGGTAATTTCCACACTTGGGCGACTATCCCAGCTGAAGGTTAATGCTCCAAAAGTAATCTGTTAAATTTTCCAAACAACTCTTTCGAAGGGTGATCCATCCAAATAAAAATTTCTTTGGCACAGCAAATATAGTGCGACACGTGAAGAACTTGCACCCCAACAAGTTTGCTTGAGCTGCAACTCAGAGATTGCAGGACAACCCACTTGCTGCTGCACCAAGCACATCAACTGCTGCAACAGCATCTTCGGCAAGGAATCCATACTCACATATTGATCTTGATTTTGGTAAACTTAAATTTCTATGCATTTATTGCGATGATCTTTTGTGTTATGTGAAACAGTCTATCAACCTCATAAAAAACAGGAAACAGGACCATCACGGTCCTCAACATTAGTCATTAGACATTTATCCAGCTTTTTTGTTGTAACAACTACATCGGCCGAAGGCAGTGGGAAATTTGCACACTTGCTGCCTTTCTTGGCTGGGGTTATCAATTATTGTTCAATTTCATATTCTAATTCAAACTCATGGCCTTTTATTGAGCCTTTTTGTTGTAACTACTTCCCCGGCTAAAGGCAGTGGGTAATTTGCACAATTGCATCCTTTCTTATTTTTGACATTATTCATCTCCCACTCAATCAACACATCATCTACACATACACACACCTACTTGCTGCCTTTCTTGGCTATGGTTATCAACTATTCTTCTATTTCATTTCCTTATTCAAAGTGCAGGCCCTTTATCGAGCCATTTTGTTGTAACAACTACCCCGGCCAAAGGCAGTGAGAAATGTGAACACTTGCTGCCTTTCTTGGCTGGGGTTATCAATTATTTTTGAATTTCAAATTCTGATTCAAAGACAAGGCCCTTTATTGAGCCTTTTTGTTGTTGCTACCACCCCGGCCGAAGGCAGTAGGAAATTTGCACACTTGCTGCCTTTCTTGGCTGGGGTTATCAATTATTCTTCTTGCAATACAAATTCAAAGTGCAGGCCCTTTTTTCAGCCTTCTTGGTAACTACTAGCCGTGAATGGCAGTGGGTAATTTGCACACTTGTGTCCTTTATTGTGTCCTTTCTACTACACAGTGTATGTACTTTGTGCAGGTGCTTGCCTCCTTAGATGTAATGCCAGTTTCTCAGGCTCCCACTACGGAATCCGACTCACAGTCTATAATCGCCTGGAAAACCAAACACCCACTTCCTTTACAAGGCAGTGGGTAGTTTGCACGTCTGCTGCCTTTCTTCATTTTCACCTTTTACATCTTTCACTCAATCAACACATCATCCACGCACATACACGCCTACTTGCTGCCTTTTTGACTGGGGTTATCAATTATTCTTGAATTTAATATTCTGATTCAAAGTCAAGGCCCTTTATCGAGCATTTTTGTTATAGCTACTACCTCGGCTAAACACGACATGGCAGGACTATGAAAAGCATCTAAATCTATAACACTACATGCCAAAAAGAAATGCTTACTGTGTAAGTGACATTTTCCGTCTGTAAGATATAAGATCTGTCAATAGAAAAGAAACTCAGTGAAGTGAAATGAGTTTTTGTACTAGGTTCAAAATAAGCTTTATTCGATATTCAAAATAAATATCATGTAAGCATACATTATTATACAGAATTTTAAAAAAACATTATAATGAAAGACAAGAAATATTATCAGTTAAAAGGTCATCCAATACTCAGTGGGAAGTTAAAAATCACTGGTAAGAGAACTATTTAAAAACTGGAATTAAAAAACGACAATTAAAAACAGCAATAATTGTTATCTCCCAAATCAATCTAAAGTTTTCCTAAATTTGATCAATAATTTTAAAAACTGTTCCATTTTAGTTATCAGCTCCCTATCTTCAAGTTCCTGTAAACGCTCGAAGGCAATTTTACACGACCTGACATTCCATCTCTTGAATAGGGGTAATAATAGGGCTTTTCTCAATGTCCCATAGTATTTACAAAAAAGAATGGTGTGGATATTAGATTGTTGTGATATGTTATCACAAGGGCAGGAACAGAGAATCAGAGACCAATCATTACATGTTGGGAATGTTACAAATCAAAAGAAAGAACCCAGTCTGAATCTGGTGAGCAGCATCCTTGAGTAGCACGTGAAATCTGTAGATAGGTATAATTGTAGGCCCTTGTGTGGTGTCACCCTTTGATACGCCAGAATAGTGTTAAAGTGCTTTTGTTTATTCCATCTGACTGTTTCCAGGTGGGCCATTAGAGTCTTTCTTAGGATTTTTCTTGGGATGTTTTCCAATGACAAAGGATCTGTGAACCACTCTGGGCGCCCAATTTCAAAAAAGAACTTTTTGACATAGACCAGCCAGTTAGATTGGTTGGAATGTTTAGCCCCCTCCAAATTTAGAATGTCTTGTATCACCTCTCTATTAAAAGCAGTCTCGGGGGTAGTCCAAATTTTGTGCCAGAGAAGAGGTGGTTCAGATTTTATAATATCTGATATATACGGTAAATCCAGTTCAATGTGCATCGTGTACACAGAGGTTGCTTTTGAGGTGGCCAGAAGATACCTTACAAATTGATTTTCCACGATTTGTATCGGTGAGATGTTTTTGTCTATTCCCCAGAGGCCAGCCCCATAGGTAGCAGTAGAGGCACATTTTGCTTTATATATAGTTAATAGTTGTTTTACCGGCCTTCCCCCTATTTTGCCTGCAAAATCTCGAAGCCCGCCAATGGCTCTCACAAAAGCAAGTTTCCTCTTCTCTATTGCCGCTTTCCATGATAGTTTTTTATGTAGACAGATACCCAAGTAAGTGAATGCCTCCACTGTCTCCAGTCTTTGGCCCTCGATGAAGATGGGGCATGGGTTTTTTTTGTACCTTTTGTTACATAGCATGGTATAGGATTTTCCTATGTTCACTTTAAGGCCCCTATCATTCATAAATTCTGTGAAAGCTGAAACTGCTTTTTGTAGACCCATTCTAGTCTGGGAGAGAATTGCCGCGTCGTCTGCATATAGCAGAATTGGGATCGGTTGGCCTCCTACTTTGGGGAAGTCACATTCGATGTTTTTGAGATGCTCGCCAATCGCATTTATATAAAGGGAGAAAAGCAGGGGAGCCAAAATGCACCCCTGTCTGACCCCTCTATTGATATTAAAACGCGGCGAGCACTCTCCCCTCAGTCCAAATCTGACTCTGGCTCCGGCTTCTCTGTACAAAGCCTTTATAAAAAGGAGGATTGATGGATCTATCCCAAATTGATTTAAAATTTCCCATAGTTGGTCATGCAGGACGCAGTCGAATGCTGAAGTTAGATCTATGTACGTTATGTACAGACTGCGCTTTTTGGTATCAATATATTTGGACTTGATTAGGTGTAGATTGAGGACCTGTTCAATTGTACCTCTGCCTGACCGGAAACCATATTGTAATTTCGAAAGTATGTTTTTTCCCTCCAACCAAGTAGTTAATCTTTTCAGGATTATGCGTCCGACGATTTTCATTAGGGTATCGAGGAGGGATATGGGCCGGTAGCACGATGGCGAGTGTCTATCTCCTTTTTTGAAAATTGGTATTACTATTGCCTCCCCCCATGATGGAAGAAGATCAACGGTATTTATAGAGTTTAAGACGGAAGTCAGTAGGGGTGCCCAGAATTCTATTTCTGCCTTATAGACATCTGCAGGGATGGCATCCGGTCCAGGTGCCTTCCCAGCGGGACTTTCTTTAATGGCCAGTTCTACCTCTTCAAGTGAAAAAAGAATTTTACAGGGACTCTCCCGAGATGGATTTAAGATTGGTGATGAGATGCCTTCTGGTTTAAAATTATTGGAACATGTGGGTTTGGTATATAACTTCTGGAAGTTCGCCGCCCACGTCTCACCATTTATTGCCAAGTCCAAGTTCCTCTCGGGCATTGTTACCCATGGCAAGGGGAAATTGATGAGTCTCCAAAAAGCTGACATGTCCCCCATTTCCGATGTTTTCACCAAGTTCTGCCATGCTTCCAGTTTCAGTGCCCTTTTTCTATTTTTTAAGGCTAGGCGATATTGAGTTCTAGCCTGGCGTATTTCTGATTGGGGTTTGGGTATGACACGCAGCAAGTTCTTTAGATATTTCAGAGCCTTAGAACATTTTGTATCAAACCACCCTTTATGTACAATAGGACCTGGTTTGAACTGTCGCGTCAATAGTTCTTTCAAGGTGGCCTGAATTTTGATGAAAGCTTTACAGATATCATTGGGATTGTCCTTATTAGGAAGACAGATATAAATCTCCTCCCTCCTCTTGGTGACTAAGTTTTTGAGAAGGTTGTTTGGATTGATTTTATTCCATTTAACACAGTATCCGTTTTTAGCTCCCATTATAATTGGTTGTTCATAGATAACCTTATGTGAATTTTGACTCATGGTTGGCGCCGGTAGCTCGATGGTCATGGACAAAGGATAATGGTCACTGTATGGGTGGTCGAGGGTGTTCCAGTCTCGTATTAACGGAGCATGAGTTTTTGAGAATAGTATAAAGTCTATGATGGTATTCATGCCTCTGCCATGAAAGGTTGATTTGAGAGGACATGGGGTGTGAAGAAGCTCATTTGCAAAATGTAAGTTAAATGAGGTCACAAAATTGTTAAAGAGATCCCCTGATTTTGTATGCTGAAAATGGTTAAAAGTAGCATTACCAGAGTCTGAATCATATGTCTCAAAGATGTCACAATCATCTCTTATTATGTTTGGGCAGATATGACAATTTAGATCGCCAGAAAAATCTATTGCACACTCACCGCCCGAGGTTTCTTTTATCGTTTGCAGGGCTTGTTGTAAATTATCCATGGCTTTCTCCAATTGTTCTACAGTCAGGTTGTTGTAAAAGTTGACAATTAACAATAGCAGGGACGGGGCGATATCCATAACAATAACCTGGAAAGAATCACTAAGTAATGTTTTTCTGACCCTATGACCAACTGCTACACTAATATAGGTGCATAGTCCCCCTTTATGTCTACCCTGTTTGCTCACGGAAGCCGGTGAGTGGAATGTCTGAAAGCCTTGAAGGTGAATAGGAGAAATCACCCAGGTTTCCTGAAAACACAGGATGGAGTACTGATTAACCACCTCTATCCAGTCCGGTAAAGTAATTTTTGAAGAAAGTCCCGCCAAGATCCATGAGAGAAAATGCAAATTGGAGATTTTATTCCTGTCTGCCTTATGGGTCAAGGGTGAGTTATCATTTGCATTTAAGGCCAGACAAGATACTCTTATAGCTTTGCCCCTTTCGATAGTTTTTTCTCTATTTCTCGCCCCGTTAGCTGGGGGTTTTTTATTAGGCCCATTTACTGGATCGTCCTGAATGGCATAGGGATGATCAGTTGTACTATCAACTCTCCCGCTACCATGGTTTACTTCCTTGTCTTGAGAGAGTCATTCTACGTCGTCAAGCCCGTAGAGCGACTCATAGTAGTTGTGACAAGGTAAGTTCCAGGTCGGATTAAAGAATGGTGGAGGTTGGGCATAACCCTCGGGATGATGTCGTGGTATCGGCAATTGCATATAATCATTAAAAGGGAAAAATGTCTGGTCTCTTACTCCATGCCTTTGGTGGTATTTTCTGTAATGCGCAGATGAGGGTTTGTCATAGTAAGGTTTGGATTGATGTGGCTTTGAAGGCATTAAAGCTTCAGGGTAAAAGTAAGCCAGGGGTTTTGGCGAAATTGGTCCCCTGTTGAAGCCAGAGAACCAATCTGTGATGTGTGTAATGACCCTTGGATCTTTAAAGGTAACGATTACTACATCCCCTTCTATGTCTTTAGGACGGATTCCAACCCAGTTAGTTCTTCTTACCATTATTATGTCGCCGTTTATGTGAGGTGGTAAGGGCCTGTTTTCTCTGAGCCAAAAGATCACCTTATTTTTTAGGCTATGATGATTTTCATATCCTCCTGTAGGGGATAATGGTGCAACCCCCGTTAGAACAATAACGTTCTGTGATGCAACAGGGGGTAAGTCGACATATCTTTTACGTACTCATTTTTCATGTTGGACGGCAGACTTAATTTTTTCTGGAGTGGGTTGTACATTGCCCATTTTTGCCGAAGCTATGAGGGAGTTAATTTGTGTCGAGTGTGACTGGGTGTTGGAAGACGCTTTTGGAGGGGAAACTGGGTTGTGGATGGTTGCTGTCTTCTTTATTGGGTCTGAAAGTTGGGTTTTTTGCTGATTTGAAGCGGTGATTTGATTCGTAAGATTTTGAACTTTGGTCATTTTTTCTTTGTTGGACTTTTTTTCCCCCAACTATCGATGTAGTGGGCTTTACAGTGGGCAATGTAGGTTTTACTACGTGATTGGTTTTGTCTCCAGTTTTTAAGCTTGAATCAGCATCTGGGGCCCACTTACCTACTTGGTTTTGGGTCAGGGTTTCTGAGAGAGTGTCCACTTGGGTGGCTATTCTTTTCACTCTCTCGAGTACTGGTATTAGTAGTGCCTTGACGAGATGTTCCATGGCGTCCACAAAGTCTTTGATTGTAGGAGGGACACAGGAAGTAAGTGTTTCCCGTGGTAATGTGGCTGTTCCCTCTACAATTTGTAGCAGTTCTTTGGTTAGTAGGTCCTTAGCCGATGTTTGGGTTTTAAGAATGCTTTTCGCTGGGGCTCTTTTTCGTCGTTTTTTAGGTGGAGATCGAATAATGACCTGTTTCTTTTTGGATTGATTTTTGGAATGTGAAGCTTTATCTAACTTTAAAACAACGGGTAAGGGTTGAAACATGGTTAACTTTTGTGTGCCTAAAGAAGAAGGAATTTCTATTATGTCAGGCGCAACAAACTCTGCAATCTTTGGCAGATTTGGGGTGACCAAGTCAATAAGGTCAGAGGGTGCAGTGATTGTGTTATTTGCAGAATTTAAAGGGGATGGGACAGATGATGATCCATTGTTTGGAGGAAAATAGGATTGGAACACTGATGGGACGTTATAAGTGTTCATTAGATCATCGTCTGTGTTTTTTAGGGTCGAATTAAGTGGGAGGGGCTCAGGGGTAAGTGTCAGGGCCGGGTCTAGAATGATGTTTTTAAGTTGCTCTATGGATTGTCCCCGTGCAATGCGACGCTCTACCAGGGCCAAATCTCTATCTATTTCGCCAGTTGCTTTGAAAAAGAATTTGTCCAAAGGTCCCAGAATGGAGCTCCCTTCTGCAGTTGATTGGACTACAGTTCCCGATTTAGCCATGATCCTGAATCGTAGGGGTGTGTGAGACTACTACACAGGTTATGGTGGTGGCCCAGCCCGGCCTTATCAGGCCTTGGAGGGCCGTAGAGGGCCCGCCCTTTGCCCGGGCTTCGCCCCGGGCGTCCCGCTCGCGTCCCGCGACGCTGGGGGCTATCAGCTTTATGGTGCCCCTCCCGGCGCGTATGACGCGTCGGGGAACGCGCCGCCGCTGAGGCTGTCGGGATATGCAGTCCCGAGGCGGCGGCGCGGCTGGTGGCGGTAATTGGCGTCCTACTCGGGTCCGCTCCTTGTCCTCAGTCCGCTCTCGCAAATCAGGCGCTGTCAGGTAAAGGGTTGCTTAAGTTTTGCTGGAAAAGCTCCCCCCGCTCCACCGAGGGCTATCAGCTTTATGGTGCCCCTCCCGGCGCGTATGACGCGTCGGGGAACGTGCCGCCGCTGAGGCTGTCGGGATATGCAGTCCCGAGGCGGCGGCGCGGCTGGTGGCGGTAATTGGCGTCCTACTCGGGTCCGCTCCTTGTCCTCAGTCCGCTCTCGCAAATCAGGCGCTGTCAGGTAAAGGGTTGCTTAAGTTTTGCTGGAAAGGCTCCCCCCGCTCCACCGAGGGCTATCAGCTTTATGGTGCCCCTCTCGGCGCGTATGACGTGTCGGGGAACGCGCCGCCGCTGAGGCTGTCGGGATATGCAGTCCCGAGGCGGCGGCGCGGCTGGTGGCGGTAATTGGCGTCCTACTCGGGTCCGCTCCTTGTCCTCAGTCCGCTCTCGCAAATCAGGCGCTGTCAGGTAAAGGGTTGCTTAAGTTTTGCTGGAAAGGCTCCCCCCGCTCCACCGAGGGCTATCAGCTTTATGGTGCCCCTCCCGGCGCGTATGACGCGTCGGGGAACGCGCCGCCGCTGAGGCTGTCGGGATGCAGTCCCGAGGCGGCGGCGCGGCTGGTGGCGGTAATTGGCGTCCTACTCGGGTCCGCTCCTTGTCCTCAGTCCGCTCTCGCAAATCAGGCGCTGTCAGGTAAAGGTTTGCTTAAGTTTTGCTGAAAAGGCTCCCCCCGCTCCACCGAGGGCTATCAGCTTTATGGTGCCCCTCCCGGCGCGTATGACGCGTCGGGGAACGCGCCGCCGCTGAGGCTGTCGGGATATGCAGTCCCGAGGCGGCGGCGTGGCTGGTGGCGGTAATTGGCGTCCTACTCGGGTCCGCTCCTTGTCCTCAGTCCACTCTCGCAAATCAGGCGCTGTCAGGTAAAGGGTTGCTTAAGTTTTGCTGGAAAGGCTCCCCCCGCTCCACCGAGGGCTATCAGCTTTATGGTGCCCCTCCCGGCGCGTATGACGCGTCGGGGAACGCGCCGCCGCTGAGGTGGAGTGAAGTGAAATGAGTTTTTGTACTATATTAAAACTATTTTAACAACTTCTTTACTGTTGTTTGTTGTTACAGTGTTTTTTTGCTTACTCACGTTCAATATTTTAAGCTACACTGCAACTATTTTCACCCGGGGGTGGGGTGTTTCCCGAGGCTTGAGGGGATCTTTGAGGCCCTTCCACTTCTAATTTTGTAGAGGAGGCCTTGGCGCCCACTCCAACCATTTATTTTATTGCTCTGGGGGTGGCTCTCACTGTTGCATAGCAAACAGCAATGTTTAGAAAATCTTTTGGTAAGATAACAAAGGATTTTGAAGTCCATTTTCGCCATTTTTGTTGTAGGTTGCAGCCGTTAAAGCAGCAATAATTTTAACTCCGTCTTTGTTAATATGTCACTAAGTTTTGTAATGTCGACAATCTTGTCTCCCGTTTAAATAGGCATGAAGTATTTATTGAAGTGCATTGTGAATCATGAAGCAACACTGTCTAATTGTGATCGATAAAGAATTGAATGAGTTGTGTACTTGTTTTGCTCGTAATGTGCGTAGGGTAGATTTACAAGTTCATTGCGTTACTATTGCATCAATTTTAAAATGGGAAAAGTGACGTGAAAGTGGCTCAAGGGGGTTGTATGTCTGGTACGCAGTGTCTTACTTTGCTTTCCTTTCTGTCATATAGAGGATTCTGGGTAAATATAACGGTTTCTGTCCAGCCAGTACCTTTCAACTCTACCCCCAAACGGCTTACTGCCTGTTACCAAAATAACAGTTCATGGAAATCTTAAGTGAGCACAGAGGTTAGACGTTCAATCAATCAATCAATCAATCATCGCATTTATATAGCGCACTACTTACCCAGTGGGTCTCAAGGCGCTGGGGGAGGGGGATCTGCTACTGCTCGAACAACCAGGTCTTGAGTTGCTTCCTGAAGGCGAGGTGGTCCTGGGTCAGGCGGAGGTGGGTGGGGAGGGAGTTCCATGTCTTGGCGGCGAGGTAGGAGAAGGACCGTCCCCCTGTGGTGGCTCTACGGATGCGGGGGACGGCGGCAAGGGCGTGGCTGGTCGATCAAAGCTGGCGTTTGGGAGCGTAGAAGTTGAGGCGGCTGTTGAGGTATCCTGGGCCTTGGCTGTGTAGGGCTTTGTGTGCGTGGGTGAGGAGACGGAAGGTGATTCTCTTGTTGACCGGGAGCCAGTGCAGGTCTCTCAAGTGTCCGGAGATGTGGCTGCGGCGGGGGATGTCCAGGATGAGTCGTGCTGAGGCGTTCTGGATCCGCTGCAGTCTCTTCTGAGTTTGGTGGTGGTTCCGGCATAGAGGGTGTTGCCGTAGTCCAGACGGCTGGTGACGAGGGCCTGGGTGACCGTCTTCCTGGTCTCGGTGGGGATCCACCGGAAGATCTTACGTAGCATGCGCAGGATGTTGAAGCACGACGAGAAGACGGCGTTGACTTGTCTGGTCATGGAGAGGGAGGAGTCCAGGATGAAGCCCAGGTTGCGTGCGTGGTCTGTTGGTTTGGGTGCGCTGCCTAGGGCGGGGGGCCACCAGGAGTCGTCCCAAGCAGCGGGTGAGGATCCCAGGATGAGTACTTCCGTCTTATCTGAGTTCAGTGTCAGGCGGCTGTTCTTCATCCATTCGGCTACCTCTTTCATCCCTTCGTGAAGGTTGGCTCTGGCGGTGGCTGGGTCGTTGGTAAGGGAGAGGATCAGCTGGGTGTCATCGGCGTAGGAGATGATGTTGAGGTTGTGCTGGCATGCAATGTCTGTGAGGGGGCTCATGTAGATGTTGAAGAGGGTTGGACTGAGCGAGGAGCCTTGAGGGACGCCGCAGATGACTTCGGTGGCTTCAGATCTGAACGGAGGGAGGCGGACTCTCTGTGTCCTTCCGGCGAGGAAGGAGATGATCCACTCCAGTGCCTTCTCCTGGACTCCGACGTTGCTGAGGCGTTGTACTAGGGTACGATGGCAGACAGTGTCGAAGGCCGCGGAGAGGTCGAGGAGGATGAGGGCCGCTGTTTCTCCGTTGTCGAGCAGCGCTCGGATGTCATCGGTGACTGCGATCAGGGCGGTCTCGGTGCTGTGGTTGGCCCGGAAGCCAGACTGCGAGGGGTCGAGGGATTCGTTCGTCTCGAGGAAGGCGGCCAGCTGCTTGTTGACGGTCTTCTCGATGACTTTTGCAGGAAACGGGAGCAGCGAGATGGGGCGGTAGTTTTTGAGGTCGGTGGGGTCAGCCGATGGCTTCTTGAGTAGAGCGCTGAGTTCGGCGTGCTTCCAGCTCTCCGGGAAGGAAGCGGTGTCAAAGGATGTGTTGATGATGTCCCGCAGGTGGGGTGCGATGACAGCGTCGGCCTTGTTGAAGACGTGGTGAGGGCAGGGGTCGGTCGGAGATCCGGAGTGGATGGAGTTCATCTTGCGGACGGTGTCTTCGGTGCTGATCGGAGTCCAGGCGCGGAGGGTGGTGGTGGGGGGCAGTGGTTCGGTCGTGGTGTTCGTCGGTTGAGTGCTGAAGCTGTTGTGTATGTCCGCGATCTTGTTGTGGAAGTAGGAGGCGAGGGAGTTGCAGAGGTCTTACGAAGGGGTGATGTCGTTGTTTCCGGCGTTGGGGTTGGAGAGCTCTTTGACTATGTTGAAGAGTTCTTTGCTGTTGTGTGCGTTGTTGTCCAGTCGTTCCTTGAATGCAGTTTTCTTGGTGGCGCGGATGAGTTGGTGGTGTTTTCGGGTGGCGAGCTTGAGGGCAGTCATGTTGTCCGGTGTTGGGTCTCTGCGCCAGGTTCTCTCGAGGGCTCAGCAGTTCTTCTTGGAGCTCTTGAGTTCGTCGGTGAACCATGGGGCTTTCTTGCTACCGGGTCTGCTGGGCGGGGTCCTCAGGGGGGCGAGCTCGTCTGCGCAGTTGCTGATCCACTTCGTGAGGTTGGTGGCCGCCTGGCTAGGGTTCGTTGTGCTGGTGGTAGGGTTCATGCTCAAGGAGGACGCGAGCTGGTCGGCTGTGATCTTGTTCCAGCTCCTGCGTGCAGCCTGTTGCTGGTGGTGGTGGATTGTGGTCCTTGCGAAGCTGAAGTGGATGCAGCTGTGGTCCGTCCAGTGGAGTCTGGTGGCGTGGCTGAAGGCGATGTCCTTGCTGGATGAGAAGACGGGGTCGAGTGTGTGTCCGGCGTAGTGGGTGGGGGTGGTCACCAGTTGCTTGAGTCCCAGGTTGGCGAGGTTGTCCAGCAGGGTGGTGGTGTTGCAGTCGTTGTTGTTCTCCATGTGGAAGTTGAGGTCCCCGAGGAGGATGTAGTCAGCGGAGCAGAGGGCGTGCGGGCTGATGAAGTCGGCGATGTCTTCGCTGAATTGTGTGCGTTGTCCCGGGGGTCTGTAGATGAGGGTGCCTCCGAGGGTGGTCTTGGGGTTGATGTGGACCTGAAAGTGCAGGTGCTCGGCGTTTGCGAGGGTGTCGTCGGTGTTGGTCGTGATGCGGATGGTGTTCCTGTGGACGATGGCGATGCCTCCTCCGGTGTGGTTGATGCGGTCCCTCCTGATGATCTTGTAGCTGTCTGGGATGGCGATAGCTATGTCGGGCGCTGAAGAGGCGTTCATCCAGGTTTCCGTGAGGAAGGCGACGTCTGGTGACATTGTGTCGAGCAGGTTCCAGAGCTCGACGGCGTGTCTGTGGATGGAGCGGGTGTTGAGCAGGATGCACTTCAGGTGGTTGCTGCTGTTGCTCGTCGAGGTCTTGAGCACTGCTGGAGTGGTGCAGGTCTGGAAGCAGGTGAACTTGCAGTCGTTGCAGCAAAAGGGTCCGTGGGTGCGTCTCGGGTTGGCTCGGTAACAGCCCGGGAGTCGGCCGGCGTTGAGGGCGTTGAGTTCGGTGGCGTTGTAGGTCCGGCACTGGGCGCGGTCCAGGCGCGGATGGGCGCAGACGGGCTTATGTTTGGCGCACCTTCGGCGCTCCCGCTGCGCGCGTCCGCTGCACGGTCGCTGAGGGGGCGTCATTAGTAGGAGCCGGGAGGGAGGGTCAGCGGGGAGGCGGGAGGCGGGAGGACCAATGGGAGTGGAGGGGAGGCGGAGCTACTGGTCAGCGGCGGCGGGAATCACGGAGGTGACCGGGGCAGCGGGGCCGGAGAGGAGCGGGGGCAGAGGCGGCAGGCTGCGGGCAGAAGGCGAGCCTGATGCGGAGGGCAGTGGAGGAGGTGAGCGGAGGTCAGCAGCGAGCAGGTAGCGGCCAGGCAGCAGCTAGGGCAGCAGGCAGGCGAGCGGCAGAGCAGCGTGAAGGGAGTGACCGCCTGCGAGGGCACACTATGTTGCTAATCAAAACAGTTACTGTGCTGGAGTTTTAAAAGTTTTCCATAGGAACCGTTAGTCGTAGAAGAAGTCAATGGAAAATATAATAAAAATAATAGCGGGGTTCGCCCTGGCCCCCACAGTCCAGGGGCTTCATTCATGTTGGGAGGGGTTGCAGTAGGCTGTGTAAATTATATCGGGAAAATAACAATGCGCTTATTGCGGCTTTTCTTTAATATAATGTGGAATAATGTTTATTTATTAGGTAGTGTTCACTTTTGTTGCGGATACAGTCTCTTTGTTACAGGAAATTTATTAATATGTAGGACGGCATGTTCTGTATGTGTGCGTGGAACAAATTTAACGTTTAATTGGCTAACGTGTTCCAACAACAAGCTTAATGTTCATTGGGTGCGAACTATTAAAAGTAGAAGTGTTTTCTGCAATTGACTTCTGCTCCGGGGAGAAGCAAGGACATCTAATTGGCTGACATGTTGTAAGGAGGATATTCTTGAGCTTTATGTTGGTTGGTTGCGAACTATTGAAAGTAGAAATGTTGCCAGCCATTCACTTCCGCTCTGCGGAGTAGTTGGGACATCTGATTTCCAAGGAGAACTTTCCCAAGCTTAATGTTGATTGGCTGTAAACTGTTGAAAGTAGAAGTGTTGTCAGCGATTCCTTCCCTCTTCGTGGATTATTAGGGACATTTCATTGGGTAACGTGTTCCAAGCGGGACCTTATGAAGCTTAATGTTCATTGGCTATGAAGCATTAAATGTAGACGTTTTGGCAGTCATTCCTTCCTCCTCTGAGGAATAACATGAATATTTTATTGGCTAAAGTGTTTCGAGCACAAGTTTGCTCCTTATTGGGTGGGAACGGTTCACTGTTGTTAGCGATTTTGTGACGCACTTGCACAGGAGTATGGGAAAAGAAAGTAGTAGAGGGGAGGTTAGGGACACTATTAACTCTGTACAGAGGTCATAATGTGGTGGACAGGGATTATGAAGGTAAAAATTGTTTTTATATGTTTTAAGGCCCATTTATATAATTGCCGTGTGGTGTACAAATCACAGCGGAAAAATGACAGTGTCTTGCGGTGGTTTTTTTATCAAGTTTGCGGGTGGGATACTTCCCAGGTGCACTATTTACTTATAATGTGGTGTTTACTTTTCTGATGGGGAGTTGTGGTTGCGCAGCAAAAAATTCAATCTAGGTTTAAAACAGTTTTTATTTAGCAAATACAAATAAACTTTCTTCAGAAACTGACGCTGTATATATGAATGGGATTACAATTAAAAATGCAATTTCATAAAATATCATTTATGCATGGCCATACCCTCCTTCTTTCTGCTATAGTTTGTAAAAGTGTTGCCACATATTCTTGATAATGTAAAAGGGCATCAGTTACGTTTAGATAAAGTAGAATAGAAGTGCTACAACAAACACTCCCGCAGCACATTATCAAGTAAAAAACTGTTAAATACAAGTAACTTCATATTACATAGAAATGTATGAATTATTATTTTTCTAATTTGTATTCTATAGAATTCAGGAACGTTCTGTTGTAGTGCTTAGAGGTCGCACACTGTTCCGCTACAAATCATATACTCTCTTAAGAATATATAGGATGGTATATTCAGGAGGCAAGATGGCCGCTGACAGGCCGTAGGGAGCAGTCACACTCTCTCCCCTCTCCCTTGGTTTCTGAACACTGCTGTGGAATGCTGCTGGTCACTGCTGAAGTATGCTGAAGTATGTTGTATATAGCTAATTTGACTCAGAGCCTCTTGTCTTGGCTGTCTACGAGCGGAATAAGGAACCCATGAGCACAGCTAGCAAAATTGTTCAGCGGGATAAAGAGACAGTACTGTCGTATTGGTTGGCGGAATCCGATGCAAGCCATGGCACCAAGAATACAGAAACTACAGAAAGAACAGAAGGAGCAAAAAGAGAAGGATAAGGAGAAAGCATACCTCAGCGACCCCGGTGTGCCTGCATCTAATCTAAGAGCAAAGGCACAGTCCCGGAGGAACATCGAAAGGAATCCCGAAGAGCCCAGAGAAACCGCGAAAAGCGAGAAAATAAAGGAAAAAAAGAGAAGGGCATTGTTGGAAGAAGAGGAATTAAGGCACGACAGAATGGAGAAGATTCAGTAAAAGATAATTTACGCCAACCTACCTTGTACAAGTCATTTGCCCCAGCAACCTCGCCAAATCTAGAGTCATCTATCCCTGCAGGACCCAGCCCCACGCACAACCAGAGAGAGCCGAGTAACAACGCAGTGTATGACCAGGGAGAGACGCAGGCCACCGATATGGATACAGATGTGCAGATCACAGCCATAGAGACCGAGGATCACAGCGCAGAGCTATCGGAAATGCAGCGCGAGGAACGTTCAGTGTCTCTTCATCGAATAGATCGCCGAGACCAGCGGGTGGAGCAGGTTCCCGCAGGGCTCTAAGGACTCGCAGGTATGGGGGAAAGAAAATGTGAGTCCAGACTGGCAATTACCTGTGCCCATACCGAGAATAATAATATGGGGGATAGCGGGAACATTGGCATTGGCAGTCATATTGGTGGGTTTACAGAACATAACATTTATACAAACAATGCCTCAAATATACTCCCCGCTCTTAGTGGCACAGGAGCACAAGTGCAGGCTGGGGAAAAGGCTCGAAATGGATGGGTTGCAGCGAAAGAGGAGTCTACAGGGGAGCAAATAATGAGGTCAAAGCAAATTATTATGGTTGATAAAACTAAGGCATTATCTGTTAACTGTATAACTACTATACAAGCACCAGCCACTACTACCCCAATTCCTGGATCACCTAGTGACGAATGCTTCTTCTCTGTTAATAATGATGATGAGGGTGAGGATGAGGAGGAGGAGGAGGAATCAGGCTCACTCTCAACAGTGGAAGAGAGCTTCACTGAGGACTCAGAGCTGGAATTAGATACAACTGAGGTAGAAGGGAATACAGCTTACTGGACCTGCACTCACCGGAAATCTAAAAACAGTAAGGGCAGATCTCGTAACAGGTCAAAAAGGATTGAAAGCCCTTCACAACCAGAGGTGGCAAAAAAATTGGACTGGGACTACTCCGCTACCTCCCAGCTGTATCAGGAGGGGGTAGGGGGAAATCCTCAGTAGCCCCACTCTCATACTCCAACACAGGCTACTACGATGGAGCTCCTATATACAACCCTGAAGCAGATGCAAAGGGAGGCCAGATCTGAAAGTCGAAGGGCTAGGCAGGCGAATAAGAAAATGCAGGGGTCACTGAGAAAGGTAAACAAACTGTATGGAGACATGGAAGGCAGAGTCACGGAGGTGGAAGAAAGGACAGAGAAATTGGAAGATGAGGTTGCAAAATGGCAGGAATTCAGGCAGGACCAGGAGAAAATATCGTCTGATGTCCTGTGGAAGCTTGATGATTTCGAGAATCGTCACAGACGCAACAACATAAGGCTACTTGGTGTCGCAGAAGGGAAGGAAGGACAAGATGTGCGGGCGTACGTTATTGACTTGCTCAGAGGGAGGCTCCCTGAAATAACCCCATGGAGCTGGGAAAGTGAAGTACAATGTGCCCACGGGTTCCCTTTGGTTCAGAGAAAGGGAAATACAGCAGATAAACCGAGGGCTATTTTGGTCTACGTAGGGAACTACTTGCTGAGAGAAGAGATCATGAGCAAGGCTAAACCTGAGGCTAGACGTACCTATAATGGTAGAACATTTTTGGCTAGGCCTGATTTTTGCCATGACACAGTCGAGAGAAGGGGGCAAATGAGACAATTAATATCACCTTTTCAGAATTTAGGCTGCGAGACCTTTTTGATCTTTCCATGTCGACTTAAAGTGGGGGTAAATAGTCAGTTCAGGGTTTTTTATTCGGAAGTTAAGGCCCAAACATATCTGACTGAGCTCAAGGAAAAAAGAGGCCAGAACAATATGATGGTTGCCTTGAGGCAGACAAACCGAAAGTTGCAACTGTAGTAACATGAAGAGGTGTACTAAGTAGTCAAGCTGGAAGGCTCTCGTACTAGACCAGTCATTAACAGCAGTATCAGTATATGAGAGGATGTAACAGGATGTAAACAGGGAGGGGAGGGGAGGGAGGGGAGTGAGGGGACAACCTGGAGTCACAGCTGTCACACATAGGTCAGGGTTGACCTGTTTGCCAGTAAGAGGGGGGCTCGTCAGGGAGGGGTCGTCGGGGGGAATGGGTACAGGGCAAGGCACATTGGAACATCACTTGGGTACACAGGGAAAGGGCACAAGTTGGAAGTTACGGAGCACTTATAGCGATGGAGCACAAATGACTGAAGTATGTAATGAAGGAATTTTTTTTAAATAAATTGTGCATGGATAACTGGTTAGGACAATTGCCGGATGCTTTTTAAATGGGTACTCGACTAGTCACATGGAATGTCTGTGTTCTAAATGATCGGCAGAAAAGACAGCGGGTGGCTACCTTACTGAGAACTATGAGGGTAGATTTTGTGTGCCTGCAGGAAACATATATTGAGGGGACACAAGGCTATCTTTTAGAACAACTAGGATTTCATGTGTTAGCATATTCAAAGCAGGGGTCTAGGAATAGAGGAGTCGCTATATTATCAAAACGTAGGGATATCATAATAAGAAAGAAGCTTGAAAATCAGTGGGGTAGATGGGTGCTTGTAGAATGTTTAATCAATGGGGAGTGGACTACTCTAGGTTCAATCTATGGCTCAACAGAACAAGATCCAGAGATCTTTGACTTTTTGGACTTGGAATTGGCTACTTGGTCCCCATGTATTATTTTGGCCCGCGATTTTAACATTAAAGGATCAGTGGGAGATATCAAGGAAGGAAAAAGGGTTTACCAAGCAATTCTCAGTTTCACAAGGAACAACGCGCTGGCAGATGTCTGGGATAGCTTAAAATTTAGGGAGCAAGGGTTCACTTTTTATTCAGCTCCTCATAAGGTATGCGTAAGGCTAGAATATTTCGTCTCATCCAACTCTCTGTTGTCTCAATTAAAAATCGAAAGGCTCCCTCGGATACTTTCCGCCAATAATCCGCTGATTTTGAACTTAAGCACAGTAACAACACATAGAAGTGAGCGGGTCTGGACCTTTGAGAGAGGGTTGCTGAAAGATGATAACTATATTCAGCACATGATGCAATGGATTAAAATCTTTTTCGAGATCAACAGGGATAGCACTGCATCAGGCAATGTGTGGGATGCCTTTAATGCGGGTGTTCAAGGGTAGACCGTAAGCTTCAATACTTTTAAAACAAAGCAGGAGCCGGTAAAAATTATAGAATTAACTTATGCCGTATTGAATGCTGAGGAGGAACTGTCTCAATGTGTGATAGCGGGGGCACCGCTTGATCAGGTGCTTATTAAAGTAGCTAAAGCAAAAATGGAGGTAGAAGAAGACATAGCTAACAAAGCTACCAAGATCTTTCTAGCAAACAAGGAGAGGTGCCACGACTTTAGCGAAATGGTGAGGCGAACTCTAGTGGGCCGTACTAGACAGAAAGTAGCTACAGGAGAGGTGAGGGAGATTAAGGATAGTGCTGGAAGACTTCTCACAGATCCTGACGGGATACGTGAAGTTTTCAGGCAATTCTACACTACAGTATATGGTGAGCGGCAAGTTAAAGACCCTGATGAAATATGCGCATATCTGCAGGATATACCGGTGTCTATACTAACTGAGTAGGAATGCGAAAGGTTAGACGTACCCCTAGAGCCAGAAGAGATCTTGGCTGCCTTACTTAGTCTCCCTTCTGGTAAGGCGGCGGGGCCAGATCAAATCCCAATCGAATTTTTTAAAATCTTCTGGAATATTCTTAGTCAGGATTTGGTAAATACAATACAGCAGACACAGGCAGGGGTATCTATACCAAGCTCCTGGGCAGGGGCAGATATTGTGATCATTTTAAAGAAGGTGAAGCCATCCAGTAAATCCGGCTCATATAGGCCAATTACACTTATGAATGCGGATACAAAGATCTATTCCAAGGCACAGGCACTTAGGTTTGCTAGTATAATAGATACAATGGTGAGCAGCAATCAGCATAGGTTCATTCCAGAGAGAGGTACCACCCACCACACACAGAAGGTTATTACCCTATTTGATGCCACAGAAGTTGCAGGAGACCCGAGGGTAGTAGTGCTACTAGATGCTGAGAAGGCTTTTGATCGGGTCTCCTGGGACTACCTGTGGGTTATTTTAAGGAGAGCCGGCTTCGGGGACAGGTTTGTCAAAGCAATACAAGTTTTGTACACATCCCCGGTAGCTGGTATACGAGTAAATACGGGATATACATTGCCACTTCAAATTAAGCGGGGAACAAGGCAGGGATGCCCATGCTCCCCACTTTTATTTGCCATGTATATGGACCCGCTGATACGTAAAATGGAGATGAATGATAGCATTCCCCCATTGGTCACTGTAAGATTTTGCCATATGCTGATGACGTGGCGGTTGTCACCCCAGACCCCACAGAGGCTATAATACAGGTTGAGATTGAAGCTCTGAAGTTTGGCCAGGTCTCAGGATACGCTTTTAATACCTCCAAGACACAAATAATTAAGAACAGGAATATGCAATGCTCCGACCATCGGGTGGTCCAATCAGGAGTATATCCAGGGGTAACGATTACCTCGGAGTTAGATACTTTAGTGGAAGCAAATATAACTCCAATAATTACCAAAGTTAAGTAGGACTTGGACAGGCTCCACCACTTACATCTCTCCATAGTAGGGCGCACTAATCTTGTGAAAACGATTATCCTCCCAAAGTTTCTTTATATTTTTAGGGTAATTCCGCAGTTTTTTTAAGAAAAGTGGTTTAAGATTTTAGAACACATGATTAATAGGTTTGTTTGGGCGCAGTGTAAGACTAGAAGAGCACTGAGGTTTATGGCACTTCCGAGGGAAAGGGGAGGGTGGTCTCTGCCGGATTTAAAGCTGTACTATTGGGCAGCTGCCCTACAATATAGGACAGGCTTATTAGGGGGAGCGGAGTTGGAGGGGCAGGACGAGCTAGGTACAATAGCCATATATGCCCTAGTTCTGGGTGCTGAGGCAGAGAACGCCTTTTTGAAACACAGCGACTCTAGTCATTTTAAAAGGTACAGATTCAAAATGATTATTGCAGCGCATAATATTTGGAAGGCCTTCACAAAAAAGTTTGGGCTAGGGAAATATAATGCGTATACCGGAATGATTACCAATTCTACACTTCCCGAGATATATTTTTGGATTCAGTGTTTGCAGAATGGGGAAGACAGGGGATAACAAAGATTGGAGATATTATGGGGGCACAGGGAATCATGCAATTCGGACAGCGTATGGTTTAGACTCCAGACATTTTTTAAAATTTTTGCAAATTAGAAGCTTTATAGTGACAAAAAAGGGAGGGCCGGCAGGGTTTGAAAGGAATTCAATCTTGGAGATTATCCAGGGTTGAGCAGACTGTACAATAAAAAGGGTTTACGCTGAATTGATAGATTATAAGCAGGACGACCTGGAGAAATATGAAGATAAATGGGTGCTGAAGCTAGGTATAGGGAATGAAAGCTTCCGCTTATCACTAGATATGGGGCAGAAAATTCTGTGTTTAGCGGCCCTCAAGGCACAACACTATAAAACTCTGTACTTATTATATTACACACCTGCAAGGATTGTACAATGGGGGTAGACAACGGGGATCAATTGCCCAAGATGTGGTAGTCTGGAGGCTGATATTGTACATATTTTTGGCAACATGCATTCATTTACAAACAACACAAAATGATATTGAGATGTTTTTTCAAAGGTCATTAGGAATAGAAATCACTTTAACACCATCAATAATTTTGATTGAGGTGAATGACGCTGATAGACAGGCAGAATGCGGATACTATATTTTTGTACCAATGGCAGTCTTGCGGTTATGTATCGCCTCGGCTTGGCTTGATTGCCTTCCACTGACCTATCACCAATGGCTAGCTAAATTACTTTCAACTTATAACCTAGAGAAAGCAATTTATGCAAATTTGGGAACCCATAAAAAGATGGAAGGATGAAGACCGTGGGTAGTGTTTTATTGTGTTAGTATAGTGTTGCTTACCCTTTGTCTCTTTGTTTCTTCCTTTCTCTTTCTGTTTTTCTTACTTGTTGCTGTTGTTTTGTTCATTTATTTTTTATTTCCTTTTTTTTTAAATTTTTATTTATGATGCCTTGGCTTATGTATATGAAGATACATGTGTTAATATGCACCCCGGCCTAAATATGACTGCCTCAATTTTCTTTTTATATGTGGAGTGGTGTGGCTCACTGGTTAGAGGTGGCAGACCCGAGAGCAGAGGATGGACCAGGGTTCAATTCCCGACGCGGCAGGGTCGTGGACCAGGGTCAGCGGACTCGATAATTCTCATCTCTGTGCCTACTCTAACCAGGGATCACACTCGGCAACTCTGGAAATTAGCTTGCCTCATCTCCACAACGGCCCCCCACATACGCTGGGGATGCCTGGTTTCACATTGGAGATACCCAGTAGGGACCATCTCACAGGGAAAGCCAGGACGGGTTCCCCAGCGGTCTACTGCGCAGAGATACTCCTTCGGGAGTCGATTCTAGAGCATTACAAACCCGCAATTAATTAATTAATATGCTCTGTTTATATTTTGTGCTTTATGTCAAGATTAATGTATTATTCTAATAATGTGTTGCTGTGCCCTGCACAAAAAATATGGGGAAAATACCTTAGTAAAAAAAATAAAAAAAGAATATATAGGATGGTGCTATTATAATATACAGAACTGGTCTTATATATTGTTTAGGGAGAAGGTGAATAGGAACTGCAAATGAGAAGAATAGAAATTAGAAAATAACATGCAGAAATGTAGGGTTTATGAAATATTTCAAGTAACAAAGTATGTATGCAAGCTATATTTTTAGGTCGTGCATAAGCAGCTCATGTGCTGCCTCTAAGAGGCATCAAGTGATCTGTATGTGTTGTGTGAAACTCCGCCTATTGCCGGTAGTTTCTATTGCCACTTGCCATTCATTTATTTTGCCATTTATTTTGTTACCGTGCTTATCGTTGGCTTGTGATCCGATACGTCACTTTCGGTGCTGCTTCCATTTTGCAGGAAGCAGCACCGACCAACTACAGTTTTGTTCCTCTGCTCGTCCTAATCTATTCATGTCAGGACTACTTTTCCACCACTGTTCACCAGTGCTGGTGTGCGCGAGGGACGAGCAGCGCATGCTGCTTTTTGTAATTGCTGCACAGCTACAAGCCACGCTTTATTCCTTAAATGGGGAGGACGCTCCTTGCTTTACTTTTAAATGGCTCGCCAACCAGTGCTGGTGTGCGCGAGGGGCGGGCAGCGCTTTTTGTACTTGCTGCACCGCTGCAAACAGCGCTTTATTCCTTAAATAGGGAGGCTGCTCTGTGCTATTGTGCACCTCTCCTGCTCCTCCTCCCCTGATTGTTATACCATGGCATGCTGCAGTTATTCTTTAAATATGGTGGCCATGCATTTCTGCTGCACTGCGTGCCACACAGCGGATATAGTAGAGCCCGTGTTTTGGTTGCGCTGCCTTTGATCAAGAGCGGGGTGGCATTCAGTGGGACCCCGGCAGCGTCCTGCCCATATCCGCTGCCAGGCCCGGCTCCCAGGGTGACTATGAACTCCAGTCCTCGAGTGCCTTTCTGCCCCGTATGCACCCACCTCTTCCAAATGATCCCTCTGGCACCTCTTCTCCTCTTTCTTGCTTCTGCCCTGTGCCTCAAGCAGCATAAATCCTAGTCGTAATCCAGTCTCAGCAGCAAGGTGTACACCAGAAGCACCATGGATCAGAATGGAAAGGTAGCTGCCTACCTGTCCTTGTTTATGTTACAACTTATGGTACAACATGTGTATGTGTCCTCAAGTTCAGGCAGCACTGTCTGGTTTACTTGTGTTGTTACACGGCCTGGCGTGGTGAACCCCCCTCACCACCTCACCCCACCTTTTTGGTTTGCAGCATACCACGCACTTCCAATCCAAGAATGATTGCTGCACACCACTCACAAGAGGCTGCTTTTGTTTTTATTCCTCTCTCAGGTCGACTGTTCCGCTCGGTCCACTCTCCCTGCTCTGGGTTCTACCTTCTAAACCTTCCTGGCTTCTGTTGTGTGTTTGTGTGTGCATGTTTTCTGCATATGTTTGAGCTTCTGGTGTGTGTTTGTGGGCATGTTACCTTGTGTGTTTAGGCACCCACCTGTGTGTATGTATGTGCATGTGTGTGTGTATATGTTTGTATGGTAAACAGATATCAACTACAAAATATCAAATGGACATAATATCGAATACAAAATATAGGCTGGACAGTATATCGAATGGACAGAATATAGACAGCAAAAATATCGTTTTGAAGGTAAGTAATGTAACATCGAATTTTAAAATATAGATAGTCAAAATATCGAAGTACATAATATAGGTTAATAAAAATATCGAACATTTAATAATAATGAATTTTTTATAGTGTATTTTATGTGTTAAAAGTGTTTATTTATGTTATAATGAAATTTGATTAATGAATTTAATGTTATTTACATTTTACGTAATTTAATTCTGTAGTGGGTTGTGGGATTATAGGGGAATAGGGTGGGAAGTAATTTAATTATAATTAACTAAATATGTACATTTGTTTATTGGTATTTGTTTATAATTACTTGTTTATTAATTTTTATTTTTGTAATTAATTACATTTTAATAGCCAATTATTTTTATTTAATTGATTAATTGATTATTATGTTAATTTAACTAATTTAATTTCTGTAGCGGGTTGTGGGTTTATAGGGGAATAGGGTGGGAAGTAATTTAATTATAATTAATTAAACATGTTAGTTTATGTAGTGGTATTTATTTATAATTAATTGTTAAATACTTGTTATTTGGTAATTAATTAAATTTTAATTGAGAATTAATTTTATTAAATTGATTAATTGATCATTATGTCAATTTTACTAATTTATTTTCTGTAGTGGGTTGTGGGTTTATAGGGGAAAAGGGTGGGAAGTAATTTAATTATAACTAATTATATATGTTAAGTTTGTTGGGATATTTATTAGATTTTAATTGTTAAGTAACTTTTTAATTACTAATTAAAAATTGTTAATTTGTAATTAATTAGTATTAATAGATAACTAATTGAAATGATTAATTTAAATTAGATTTGTAATTAATTAATTATATATTATATTACATTGGTAATTACTTTTAATTATTTTTTTATAGATATTAATATATAATTTTTTTAAATAATGTATGAAGTATCTACTTTCCCAACTGTTGCACTCACTGGAGTGGGTATAGTAATTTTTACCCGTACGCTATCCAACGCTTTCCCTACTGTTGCACTCTCTGGAGTGGGAATAGTAATTTTTACCCCTACGCTATCCAACGCTTTCCCTACTGTTGCACTCTTTGGAGTGGGAATAGTAATTTTTACCCCTACGCTATCCAACACTTTGCCTACTGTTGCACTCTCTGGAGTGGGAATAGTAATTTTTACCCCTACGCTATCCAACCCTTTCTCTACTGTTGCACTCTCTGGAGTGGGAATAGCAATTTTTACCCCTACACTATCCAACCCTTTCTCTACTGTGGCACTCTCTGGAGTGGGAATATTAATTTGTACCCCTACGCAATCCAACGCTTTCCCTACTGTTGCACTCTCTGGAGTGGGAATAGTAATTTTTACCTTTATGCTATCCAACGCCTTACCTACTGTTGCACTTTCTGGAGAGGGAATAGTAATTTTTTACCCCTACGCTATCCAACGCTTTCCCTACTGTTGCACTCTCTGGAGTGGGAATAGAAATTTATACCCCTACGCTATCCAACGCTTTCCCTACTGTTGCACTCTCTGGAGTGGGAATAGTAATTTTTACCTCTACGCTATCCAACGCCTTACCTACTGTTGCACTTTCTGGAGTGGCAATAGTAATTTTTACCCCTACGCTACCCAACGCTTTCCCTACTGTTGCACTCTTTGGAGTGGGAATGGCAATTTTTACCCCTATGCTATCCAACGCTTTCCCTACTGTTCAACTCTCTGGAGTGGGAATAGTAATTTTTACCCCTACGCTATCCAACGCTTTCCCTACTGTGGCACTCTCTGGAGTGGGAATAGTAATTTTTACCCCTACGCTATCCAACCCTTTCGCTACTGTTGCACTCTCTGGAGTGGGAATAGTAATTTTTACCCCTACTCTATCTAACCCTTTCTCTACTGTTGCACTCTCTGGAGTGGGAATATTAATTTGTACCCCTACGCAATCCAACGCTTTCCCTACTGTTGCACTCTCTGGAGTGGGAATAGTAATTTTTACCTCTACGCTATCCAACGCCTTATCTACTGTTGCACTCTCTGGAGTGGGAATAGTAATTTTTACACTTCCGCTATCCTACGGTAATATTATTGGATATTTTTTAATTATATTATGTTACTATATATATATGTTTTAACAAATATTATTGTAAAAAAGTTTTTTTATAACTTTCATTAATTATTTAATTATTATAAGGTAATTTAAGTATTTTTAAGTATACTTTAGTAATAATTTTTAAAATTAATTTAATTTAACATTGTTTTTAATAAAGTCGATATTTTTATAAACTATATTTTTGTAAACAATATTTTTTACTCTATATTTTTGTACTTACCCGTTTGGACATACAAAGTCGATATTCTGTCTGTCGATATTTTTTCTCTGATATTTTTGCTAGTCGATATTATTTTCCTCCATATTATGTCAGTGATCCGTTTATATGCGTTTGCTTGTAGCTGCTGGCAGTAACCTCGCAAGCAGGCAGCAAAGCTCATTGACAAGCCTGCGGGCGGCCAAGGGGCTGGCTGCCCAAGAGCACACACACCTTAAAACATTCCTCACATCCAAATAACATGCAAACAAACGGGCCTCTCCTGGGTTAAAAAAAAAATAACCCTTAAACTGGTAGAGGGAAACTTCATTTTGTTCTCTTCTCCTTCAGTATTTGTTTAAGGTTGGTTGTCGTCTTTTCGTACATTTTTAAGCAAAGAAAAGGGGTCTGACAGCATGACTAAATGTTAAAATAGGAAAAATAGACAACACAGGATATATTTGTCCGAGTGTGTAAAGTGTATTTTCCAGCTGCGTGTGTCCACCCCGAATAAAAATACAAGGCATTTTTATCATTTCACTAATGTGTGACATTTCCATACCTTCCGTGTTGCTAGGTGTGACCTTGCCACATCGTGTGACCATACGTATGATTGACACTGTTTAATTTTGGTTACACCTGTTATTCCAATTTAATTGATGAAGCATTCTAGCAATATCAAAATTTTTCTATATTGCAGAAAACACTCATAATTTAAAAACGTCTTCAACTACACATCCACTGTATTTTAAGTCTCTTTTCCTTCACTCGCTCGCCACAGAAGGTGTTTCTAGTTCCAATTTCTTTCACTCTCTCTCTTTCCAATTTCTCCGCTCAGTGCACCCTCTCTCTCCTTTCTTATTCCTTTCATTGCTCTTCTCATAACACCCTATTTCTTTTCTAGAGAGGCGGTTAATTTTGTCCTTAGTTGTCCAGTTTCTCTGCCTTCTAGCATATCGTTCCACAGTCTCTTTTTATCTTTCTTCTTAGCCTTTCTTTTTTCCTGTGTCTTTATAATTATTATTGTTCCCATTAAAGTTTTGTTCCACTTCGTGTCTCCATTATAAGTTTGTTTGATTTTACCTCACCTGCCATCAGTGTCTTTCTTCCCGATTCATCTCCAGTGCATCTCTCCTTCTCCCCCATTCTACTCCAGATTCTTAAAAAAAAGTTATACTCTGCAAAAGTAAAAAACATAGTCATATTCAAAGCCAACAGCTCTAACTTCAAAAAATGCGAGACCTAATGCATTGCAAATGCTTGTTTATTCTGCAATTTTGTAAAATATGCTCCCTGAAAAAAATATCTGACCAAGTACGTTGTAATGTTTTCTAAGCTATATTACAGTTGGCGCCAAAGAATCTCCTATTCCTCTTCTGTAACAGTAGGACAATCTATTACAATATAACGATTGATAACATTGTTACAGTAAAAAGAAAAGGAAAATAAAGTTAACTATTTAACAGAACATCCATCAATCAATCAATCACAGAAATTTATAGAGCGCACTACTTACCCGGAGGGTCTCAAGGCGCTTGGGGGGGGGGGGGAGTGCTGCTACTGCTCGAAGAGCCAGGTCTTGAGCTTCTTCCTGAACGAGAGGTGGTCTTGGGTCAGGCGCAGGTCGGTCGGGAGGGAGTTCCAGGTCTTGGCGGCCAGGTAGGAGAAGGACCTTCCTCCGGTAGTCATTCTTCGGATGCGGGGGACGGCGGCGAGGGCGTGACTGGCTGATCGGAGTTGGGGTTTGGGAGTGTAGAAGTTGACGCGGTTGTTGAGGTAGCTCGGGACTTGATCGTGTAGGGCTTTGTGTTCGTGGGTGAGGAGACGGAAGGTGATTCTTTTGTTGACGGGGAGCCAATGCAGGTCTCTCAGATGTCCGGAGATGTGGCTGTGTCGTGGGATGTCGAGGATGAGTCTGGCTGAGGCGTTCTGGATCCGCTGGAGTCTCTTCTGGAGCTTCGCGGTGGTTCCGGCGTAGAGGGTGTTGCCGTAGTCCAGTCGGCTGGTGACGAGGGCCTGGGTGACCGTCTTCCTGGTATCGGTGGGGATCCACCGGAAGATCTTCCGTAGCATGCGCAGGATGTTGAAGAATGATGAGGAGACGGCGTTGACTTGTCTGGTCATGGTGAGGGAGGAGTCCAAGATGAAGCCCAGGTTGCGTGCGTGGTCTGTCGGTTTGGGTGCGGTGCCCAGGGCGGGGGGCCACCAGGAGTCGTCCCAGGCGGAGGGCGAGGAACCCAGGATGAGGACTTCCGTCTTGTCTGAGTTCAGTTTCAGGCGGCTGGTCGTCATCCACTCGGCTACGTCTTTCATCCCTTCGTGAAGGTTGGCTCTGGCGGCGGCGGGGTCATTGGTCCATAACAAAGTACTTTCGAGTGGTAATTATTTTCTGAGCTTCTTTTCTCCGGGAGGTCAAAAAGTTTGATCTTCGTGGCAAAGGGTCATAAACTTCTCTGAGATCATGACTGTGAAAATTATAATATATATATATTCATAGTATATGATCAAAAGGGGGGAACAGACTAAAAACCAGAAGCTGGTGACATTGCTTATATATCTTTACTCTTTGTGACAATGGGTCCTGAAGTCCACTGAGATTAGCATAACTGTTAATATTATAATATACATATTAACAGTATATTATCCCTAGGGGAAAACACACTAACAACCGGAAGGTGGTGACGTTGATTGTAAATGTTTAGGATTTTCGCCGACGGGTCACCAACACCTCTGAAGCGAAGTACAGTGTCAATATTATAATATAGAAAGTCACAATACATAATCTGAAAGGAGGCAGAAAAGGAGCAATGTTTGTTGTAATCTATCTGTTTCTGAAAACAAGCTGCTGACGTTACAGAGAAAAAGGGAAAAACATGCAATAACACTTTTTTCTAGATATAAATGTTTAAATATTGGCAAATAGCCACAAATTATAACTATCTAATATGCCATAATGAAACTACTTACAACTCCGGAATATGTTTGTTGACGCAAAGCAAGAATCCAATGCTAGAAAAGGGAACCTGCTTCACAGATTGGCGACGCAGAAATAACTTGAGAAAATGAAACTAATCGCACAATATGTGTGGTTTATATATAGTTTTTGGTAGTTTAGTAATCTATGGAAGGAAGATTCGGCTCCGCCTATGTAGTTGTCAAGTTTTACAGTTTACACGTGCCCACGTTTTAACTGTTTTATTTTTTCCGATCATGTGAGAATCTTATGGGAATGTGGCTTTTGTTTGCCATTTTCTTTTCATTTTTGACCCCTGAGGGGTCTCTCTAGGTCCCCCCACGGGGCCAAGGGTGTCCGAGTATTCCTACTCTGCCCTTTATACTATTTTTTTATTTCAGGAGACCGGGCTTACGGCCAGGTGTACGACCCTTCCATTTTGCAACTCAATTTGTGACTCGCAAAATGGAATTTACAACAATGTCTCAGACACTGTTTGCGATTCACAATGGGGCCGCAAACAACCTTCCTCGTTAATATTCATGAGGCAGGTCACAATTTGCGACCCGATAGGGAATGGCCAGCACTCACAGAGATAGTGGTCTGCTAGGGTCAGCAGACCGCCATGTCTGCAACTGATTTTTAAATAAAGCATTTTTTTTAATACAGCCCATTTTCCATAAAGTACAGCAGGATGCATTAAATTAAAAAAATGAAACATTTAAGTTTCATTTTTTAAGAGTAGGCAGTGGTCCATGGGACCAGTGGCGGTTGGTAAAAAATATTTTTACTACCAGTCACTAAGGGGAATCACCTTTTTGAAATGGGTGGTAAACTGCGAGTGTTTTGAGACCGCGATTGCGGTAGCTAAACAATCGAACATTGAAGTAATAGTCTATTTGGAAGGGACACCCTTGGCACGCCCCTTCCTAATAGCGAGTAATAGAAGTAATTGGTTACCGACTTGCAAACTAGGGTTTGTACATAGGACAGACCTATTTTGTGGTCGCAAACAGGCTGATTTCCCGTGGGTGACAGCAAACAACAATCGTACATCTGGCCCTAAGTCCCGAAGTCCTCTAATGGCTGCCTGCAACATTTTTCTCATGTTGCTGGCAGCCAATCAGACTACCTCAAGAGCAAGATGGCCAAATTTAAATAAAAGTCTCTTGACTAAACAGAACGCTCCATCTTTAAATTGGCACTCCCACAAGAATCTCACAGAACTTTTGCGGTCCCAAATGGCAAAAGATTGTTTCCCCTTAATTACTCAAAAACACTGAACAGATTTACATCAAATCACAAACAGCACAATCTGCCATCCATTTTCAAGCTTTCTCCCAAATTTGGTGTAATTCCAGCAGTTTTTGCTATAGGCCATCTTAAAGTTATTTTCAGACCCCCCTTTTCTTCTCGACCCCCGATTCACAGATCAACTCGAAACTGTCCAGGAAGGAAATGAGGTGGACAAACTTTTTGGAAAGGTTTTGTGAAGATTCATCATACGGGCCCAAAGTCATCAATTGAGGTTGGATATCAAGGGAAAGTTTATTTTTTTTAATTCTCACATAGAACTAAGAAGAAACTTTAAATATCTTAAATGTTATTGAGAAAATTATTTTATTGAGACTCACTTATCAAAAGAATGTCAAGAATTCTGAAAAACAGTACCCTACAGATATAGTTTGGCCTAATACATGGGTCAGAAAAAGAGCGCAACATTCAATCCAAATGTCAGCTGGAGGTCTAGTAATGGGGCATTGCTGCAGTATATGGATCTGGGGTTGGCTTGCACACTGAGAGCCCTACTAATCCCTAGTGTTACTGAAAACTAATGCCAGGCCCTTGCGAATCAATGTTTTATACTACTTTGCCTCCGTCGTTATATTTGTTGCTATCAAAATGCACTTTCCTCATATTCTCAGATATCAATTGAATATATGGCCAATTGGAAATGTCTTGTTTATCACCATGAACCCACATCTCATGATAAAAATGGTACTTCATTTGTCTATTGTGTGAGACAAAACTTTTTAAAAATTATAAAATGCAGACTGTTACTTGGATAAACAGTAATGGTAACAAATTCACAAGGTAGGTTGGCTGCATTATTTAGGCCCAGGGCAGAGAGGTGTAATCTGCATTACTGATTACCATTGGTAGCGATTACCTAGGTATGTCGCTGATCTAAAATGGACCTGAATAAGTCAGCCTCACTTAAGGCACAATCCTTAATCATTTTACTACAATGTTATTGTCACGGTTGATAGTATTAAAAGCATTGAGTGGATCAAGTAAAAGTAGCATTGATGTATGTCCATGATCCACCATTTTTAAGTCTCTTCATTGATGTTCTTCAGTGACAACTCTTCCCTCCGTGCACGTTGAAAGCCTGATGGATAGTTCACTAAATGTTTGTGTATTTCCGGATGGTTTGACAACTACGTGATAATCAATTTCTCCAAGGCCATAATCAGTAAACATTAATTAGCTATAAGTAAAAAACTTGCCAGTTCTAATGGATACTGAAAGGGTTTGTCCAAAAGTGATTTTATACAGGTCTATTTCTAACACATTGAAACCCATCCCTCCACAATAAAGGTTTCTCAGAATGATGTTAAAGACTTTTACAAATTGTGTTTGAGCAGCAGTCAACTAAGCACTGACGGGGCTTCATGCACTTTATAATTTCCTGTACATGAGAATGGAGTGGCACAAGAGTATGGTTTAACTGCCCTCTGTTCCTCCATTTGTGTTTTTTAATTGTAACTCAAGTGTTTGGCACATTGTGCTTTTTTCTTGATGTTAAATAGTTTCTCTAATTATAGATTTCAGCTTCTTATATGGTGTTACGTGACCCATTCTTATGAGCGTTTGTGCTGTCTCCACTCAAAGTTACTCCTTAAGCAGTAAAATGGTCACAGAGTATTGGTAATGATGAACAATAAAACATTGTGATCACATTCACTAATTATAATGGGACCATATTAAATAGCTAATTTAAACAAAAGTCCAGAGGTATATTATTCAATAAATAGCCTGATTTCGCTTGTTAATTTTCTTCTAAATTTATTGTTTGATTTTTGTACAGCGATCTGGGCCAACCCTCCTAACATTTGTCCTCCAAGGGGAACTTGTCTTCGCAGCCTTAGAGGTGAAGGGAGTTTGCATTAAATCAATCCATTTCAATTAGCAGTGTAACCATTTTGTCTATACAATAAGGATCAGGAATCAGTGACCATAGTTAAGAAGGTGTATTACAAATTAGCAGTCAAGGTAGGATAGACAAATCGCAGCACGATGCTGTAAAGGTACAGAATAACAACCAGGAAACCCAACCTCCTGAACAAGTTTAGGCATACCAGTATAAGGCAAACAAGTAATTCAGTCACATCAATACAACAGGTCAGCAGTAGGATTTGGTGCTCAAAGAAATGTTTCAGCTTCTCTCGAATATACATGATTAAAATCTAAAATCATCTAAGCTAAATCTAAGCTAAGGAGAATGGTTTGGGAACCTAAAGAATCAGGAAAATGCAGGAAATTATGGAAAATGTGGAAAAGTGTGAGCAGTAAAAGAAGGTGTCAGCATCTATGGTCAAGTGTCTGCTTGGGACAGGGGAACGAGTGTTAGCCTAAGCCACACTCAACAAAAGTCAAGAAGTAAGCATAAAGGTCTAAACCTCTCAAAGTCCAAAGGAAAGTAGCTGAAACCGCAAACAGTGTGTACTCCACTAATTTGCACCAGAATATCCCAGATCACAACCCTCTGTCTGCATCCATTCTCAGGTTATGAACTGGAATATCAACCTTTTCTCCCAGGGCAGACATGGTGACAGTGTTGTCCATTGTCACCCATGAGCCTTTGCAACATTAATAAATGGACACTTTCAGTTGATGCTCTGACTCTCCATGTTACTGGTCAAGATTTTCTTCTCAGGCTCTCTATATCACTATTACAGCGTTGGATCTATTCTCAAACTAACAAACATATGACCATACCTGGAACGAAAATGACATGCAAGCATGAAAGAAAAAAAGCATGTTATGCAGAATGGAAAACAGGCTTAGTCAGGACAACATAAAGTATTAAATCAATGGTGTGAATTTAATATGCATGTGCACATTCAAACACAAATGAATAACACTGTCAGTATAGTAGATTCATATTACATGAAGCATACAGTAAAACGTTGCATGCAAGTGTATAAGCATTATGAAGAACTACATTTAAATGCAAATATGAAACAGTGCACACATTACATTAATCATTGTCGTTTCTAAAGTAAACACACTTTTAGTAGGTGAGAATTGTTTATTCAGTCAAGTCTCTAGAGAGTTTATTATTTAATACAGTAAAGGCACACTGTATATTTATGCGTCTCTAATCCAACGGGGAATACACTTAGATAATGAGGTCAACTGCAACACTTTTACAATAATACGTTAGCTGACATAAAAAACATGTGCTAAGAGAACGTTTGTGTTATATATTTGTGACTTGCAAGGGTGGAGCTAAAATTACGTTGCTCAAGTTTAATTTATATCTCGTTTGTTGGAATGCTGCAAGGGATTAAGACAGTATTCCTATTTTTTGGTTTCACAAATAACAATCTATGTCCAGACCCCATTTCTGGTCTCCTGAAGGATGTAAGCAAGATATAACACCTCCTGTCTGGTCCCCAGGTGCTTGAAGTACAGCTGGTGTGTAGAGGCTAGAAAGGGGCATACTCGGCTCCCTGCTATGTGTCTTTTTTCTTTGAAGGAAAAAATTATCCTCTATGCGGCAGCAGCATTTCATGTTCCCGGAGTAGATCGAATAAAGTCGGAATGCCCCCAATGTGCTAAGGACGTGTAATGTAGATAGTTGTCGAGGACTTGTGTCAGGTGGCTCGGCTCCATGCACCATTTCATGTTTCTATTAGCCAAAAAATAATACATGATACTGAAGGGGATTTTGATTTCCCTCACTGTTGACAGGTCAAGCAGATTACGAAATAACACATCCAGGGTGCCTGAAGTGGACGTCATGTGTAGTGGCCAATGAAAAGGCATGTCTTGTGTCAGCAATTCAATCTTCATTCTCTGTTTCTTTTTAAAAAAAATGACCTCCGGGTCTGCCCACCTTGTGGCATAATGTTTGTCTCCTCAAAAAGGATCCTTATTGCCCTGGGGGTGTGAGGGTTTCCCATTGTGGCCAGATCACAGGCTGTGCTTCTGACCTGATCCCTCAGGGGACGTGAAATGTAGGTAGTGAGTAGAGAGCCATGGAGATGTTTGATCTATGCCAATATCCTCTGTGCCCCACACCATTGCTTTTTTTAATCTTTAACAACACAATTTTCTCTGATACCTGGATTCGTACAAGCGCCGAGATGCCTACGGGTAGTCGTGCGCTATATAAGTGCGTAATTATCATTATCATTATATCATTCTACCTGATGGCAATACACTAGGCGTGAGTCTCCTGAGATTTTCAGGTGACCTATCGTTACAAAAGGTAGGTAAGGACCAGAGAAATAGAAACCTTGTGTCAAGATACTCTAATACCTGCTCCCTCTCATTTTTTAATGATAAAAATAATCCCTGGTACTGAAGGAGCATTTCATGTCCCCACAAACAAACAGCAGATCAAGTGTCAATTCCCCTGATCATCTTTCCTAGACTCCCTGAAGTATAAGTGTTGGGTAGAAAGGTATGCTTTTTACCTTATTGCTCAACTCGCTGCTCTGTTTCTTTTCATTAGAGACAAATTTAGTTCTATGAGAAATTTTAATTATGCCAGAGTAATCTGAGTAATTCCAGTAATTGTGTATTGCTCTTGGGATGCAAAATCACCAAAATGAGGTGATTATGCCAGGCTGAGCAATTGAGAGTAATTTGAAACACAGGAACAACAAAGTAAGAGAGAGAAGCTACTAGTTACTGTTGTTTGTGTCTTGTAGCATTTAGTGCTATTTTCTTAACACACATTTAATCCTCAGCCCATTTTGAATGCAAGGGTGCATTTTACTCTAAGAAAATAATGCTAAATGCTGCTTTACTCTTTTCACACAATTAGACATCATTATTTTGTGGTAATTACAAGTAATGTCCCTAGAGAGAAATAGGCCAGGTACACCCACCCCTAGAAAGAATCATCCCTGCAGCCCACAGGGGCGTTCATGTCGCCTGAGGTAGGCCATTTAAGAAGCGATTCCCTCAATGTGCTCCTTCGGTGGGATCTAAAATGTAGACAATGGATAGGGGCCAGCATGAGGCATGCTTTTTATGAGAATTGTAAGCTACCTACTCTAATTTTTTGTGGGGTTAGACAACCAGTGTTCTCTGGTACCCAAAAGAATATCATGTCCCTGAAGACAGCTAGGTCCGAGGGATATCCCCTGACATGTTCTCTTAGGGGTTACGAAATGTGAAGGATAGTTATCTGCCTGAGTTGTGCCGAATGCTCAGCTTCAGGATCCATTTATGTCTTCACCATAAGCAAAAATATTATCTCTGGTGACCGGGGAACATTTCATGTCCTTTGAGGGGATAAGATCATAAGCAATGTGACTAATTTGGTCCCTGAGGACACTTAAATCATGGGTGGCGCCACTGTCCTCTGTGCACCCTGCTCATCAGGGTAGTAAGTGTTATGTAAATGCATTTACAGTACAATAACGAACACTACAATTAATTCCTAAGCATATAGAGATGGAGATGTGCACTAGTTGGGACCAAGAACAGAGGGAGTGCTGAAGAAGCCTGAGGGAAAGAATTGCTGCAGGAGGCTGGAGTAAGTGCCATTGGATCCTGGAGCATATCTCTCAAACTTTTGAGATGCCACGATGAGTGAGATAGAGAGGTATTGAAGTGTGATCCATTGAAACCTCTAGAGATAAAAGGATTAATATTTTCATGGGGGTAGCCCATTTATGTTAATGGGCGCAAAATGTTGCTATTTGGGGGATACAATTTGTCCACAGAGTGTGATACCCTCTAGATCTGGGGTCTTCAAACTGTGGGGCGCGACCCCCAGGGGGGGCGTGGAGTGTTACAAAGGGGGTCGCGCATTCCCAGTCAAACTTCTTCCCAGGCCCATAGAACTACAAGGGCTTCAGCCCCCCCTACTCCTCGTCTGTGTCTCATCCCCGGCTGCTGCAGTGCAGCTCGAGCATCTGTGGTTTGGGCAGTGTCTGGAGCCTTATCTCCAGCACACACGAGTTTTTGACAGGTCGTTAAAGACCATTTGCATATTTACATGCCTTTGTAAACTGGTTACAGAGGCTTTGTTTTTTTCTGGTTCCAGTACCCCCCGGGCCCCCACTCTGCCTATTCCTTACATTTAAACAGTTTTATCAAGCAGTAGCTGTGAATAAAACTCCAGGAAGTTAAGAATGTCCAAGGTCAACAACAAATGAAATTAACCAAGAATAGAAAAGACATTCATACATCTTAAAAGGTTTTTTTCTGTACACCAAGGGGCGGATTTACAAGCCGCTTGCGCCACTTTTGCGTTACTTTTCCCATGTTAAAAGTGAAGCAAAAGTGGCTAAAGGGGCTTGTAAATCTGCCCCAAAATGTTTTTCACTTTTGTCCATTTTTATTATAAGAATAATTTATCTTACGAAAACATTATATACAAGTCCCATTGCATCTCGGCACTCGTGAGAATTTGGTTCTGTGGATGTGCTGGAGTTATAAAAATTTTAAAGCACTTTAGGGCAGATTTACAACACGTAATGCAGCACGGTGCAGCAAGTCATTTTGCTGCGCCATGCTCTGTTAGTTTGGAAAGCACAGAGATGCAACATATTTATAAGAATATGTCGCATCCTTGACCTTCCCCTGTGCTGGCGCACAAGCTTCATGCGCCGCCACAGGCACCCTTGCACCATGGTGCAAGGATGCCTGCGTCGTGGGGAGATTGTTTGTGCAGGAAGGGGCACCTTCCTGTACAAAACAATCACTACAGGCACACCATCGATGCTAGTATTATTTTCCTCCTGTGCTGAGTTATGTTGATTCCCATTGTTCATGACGAGCTCAGCTCGTCATGAGTGTATGGAGGTGTACACCATGACGAGCTGAGCTCGTCATGAGCGTCGAAGGAGTTAAAATGTGTGCTGTAGAATGCAGCACGCATTGAAAGAGGAAAAAATGAGGAGAAAAGAAAACATTTCTCATCGTTGCGCCTGGTTATGCCACCTCTAGGGTGGCGTAGCATTCATACGCATCTCCAGATTTACGATTTCTTGTAAATGTGGAGATGTGTCTTGTTCAATGGGTGTTGCGTGGGAACACCCACAGCAACACCCATGGAACTCCCCTTCCACGCACAGTGCTGCATGTGAAGGGGTCATATTTACAACGAGAGGAAAAGGCTCGCAGGGTTGCTTTTCATCTACTTGTAAATATGGAGGGGCCCCCTGCGCCACCAATACATCACAAAAAGTGACGTAGTGTTGGAGCAGGGGGCTTGTAAATCTGCCGGGAGTATGTAGGCTTCGGAAACCGTTTGTTAACCTGCGGCACTGGCAGAGCCATGAATGCAGGCTTTTTGCCCGCTCCTGCTCTGGGACCAAAACTTGTTGGGCTGCCCGGACCAGAGCTGGAGTTTGATGCATGTGCAGATTTTGCCTACAGGTTTGGAAATTTTTGTCATGAGGGGGTCCTTACACCTGAAAATGTCGACAGGGGGGTCTCGGCATCCAAAAGTTTGAAGACCTTTGCTCTAGATGAAGGTGAAGATAGTAGTGTGTCCCGGAGAGAACGTGTGCTGCAAGAGTCCCCAGGGTTCGAACAGTGCAGGGAGCTTGGGAGGGACAGCTGCTGGAGTGGGGAGGTAGAATACAAATTTAGGGAGAATGGATGGGCCTGGTGGAAGCACTGCATGAGTTAGCAGTACAGAGAAATTAAGGGGCCTGGACTACGTAGGGAAGAGGAATTAACTAGTCCTGTACCTCTCATGCCTCGGCACAACCCCCACTTTTGCAATACAATGCAATAAGCTTTTTCCTATTATACATGTTCCACACTCCTAATAATTTAGTCACCCATATGCATGTCAGCTTGAAGGGGGCAAATAATTTTGCTCAGGAAGCTGGCAGGGAGTGGGCTCAACATAAAAAATTGAAGATCTCTGGTAAACATTGCTTTCACTTTTACGCACACCCGTACTTCAAATGGCATGATTATTTTAGACAATATCATTCACAAACATCTTCGACTGATTCAAAGGCTCTGAAGTGCAAGAAGGCCTAACCTTTAGCCACATTTGGTACTGCATATGTTACATCCTGGTCACACTATAGGGAGACTTTCTTAGCTTCCAATCAATATTGTACTCAATGTGTCATTTTCCCGAAGGTTTATGATTTACTTGTCTCTGTCATGAACCACTTGCTGTGGCTGAACAGCTGAAATATTCAAGACCTATTTAACTGTCAAAACCATATAAACTACCTTTGATACAATTATCTAAGAAAAGGAACATAAACTGTGACACTACTTGATGCATAATACAAATGAATTTCTCATATATATTTTTCCTATATACCAAGTATTTTGACCATGTCCCCGGATTGAGGGCATTATCAGCCTTTCTGTGTGGTACATAGTATAGAAATGGTACATCTACCTACCATATTCTGACTTCTCCTCCACTTCACCTATGGAATATATACCCAAAACATTAGATGTAGATAACCATCTATTACTCTATCCCAGGTACGCAGTGTCCATTTGTGCTTAGTACATTCTATGCAAGGCTTATATTCATCAGTGAGAGTCTAATAGGTCTAAGAACTATGGGGCCAATCACAATGGCAGGCGGATTGCCCTGCAGGGCTGGTGGTGGTCACCGCCGGCCCGGCGGGGGCAATCCGACAGCCATCGTCACTACAAAGACCCACCGCCATATCATGATGGCTGGGGGGTCCACAGCAGACGAAAAGGGGTTTAATACAGCCGTGGCCCGTGGAGGGTGTTCAGTGGGGCAGGGAGGCAGTGCGGGGTGCGCTACGAAATTTGTTTTATTTATTACATTTTTTGGCTGGTTTAATATGGTGGCGGTGTCTGGAAGACACCGCCATCCATATTACGATGCCGTCAGTGATCAGCTTTTCCATGGCAGCATTGCCGCCATGGAAAGGATGGTGGTTCCTGCTGTTGGGGGCCCATTGATGGCCCCCAGGGTGTGGGGTGCACATGGGGGGTACCTATGGTGCCCCCCTGCTTTTATGCGTACAATGTGGCAGGCACCGTGCGGTGCCTGTCACGTTGTTCATGTAAAAGCACAACATGTATATTTTACATTGCAGTGGGTGCTGCTTGCAGCACCGCCCACCGTAATGTAAAATATACGGGATGCGCCTGCCACACTGGTGAGTGCATCATAATTGATATGGTGGTACCGCCGCAACTATTGCGGGCGGTCCCTTTAGCAGCTGCAATGGTGGGCAGACTTTGTCCGCCCACCATCGTGATCGACCCCTTTGACTTTCCGTGGGTAAAGTTGTTTTATGCGTAATGCATTGTAATTTGTGTCATTGTCACATGTATTTAGGTTACGTATATAGGTAGAAGCAACGCTCCCTTTGTTAAAAATTTGTGACCGACTTTTCACCATACAAAAGCCAACATGATGCTGACTATCAAAGCGAATAGGGGAGCAAATGTGTAGAGGGACCCCGAGTGCAAAGGGAGAGTGCATGGTATTACTGGAGGGCTCCTAATGTTAGGGACCGTGAGCACAGGATGGAAGTTGTTGAAGATCTCAGGGTGCAAAGCATGGGGAACAGAGGACACAAGGGGACAGCACCACAGTGGAGGAAGTTTTATCCAAGCCCACAGACCACTGGATAACCCAGAACCCAGAGAGTCCGCTTCCCCCGTACAGATCCAAGGCCACCAAAGTCATCTGCGGCGTACCACAAGGATCATCACTCAGCCCCACCCTCTTCAACGTCTACATGAGCCCCCTCGCAGCCGTCGCACGCCAACACAACCTCAACATCATCTCCTACGTCGACGACACCCAGCAGAGCCTCTCCCTCACCAATGACCCAGCCACCGCCAGAACCAACCTACACGAAGGGATGAAAGACGTAGCCGAGTGGATGAGGAACAGCCGCCTGAAACTGAACTCAGACAAGACAGAAGTCCTCATCCTTGGATCATCACCCTCCACCTGGGACGACTCCTGGTGGCCCCCTGCCCTGGGCAGCGCACCCAAACCAACGGACCACGCACGCAACCTGGGCTTCATCCTGGACTCCTCCCTCTCGATGACCAGACAAGTCAACGCCGTCTCATCATCATGCTTCAACATCCTACGCATGCTCCGAAAGATCTTCCGATGGATCCCCACCGAAACCAGGAAGACGGTCACACAGGCACTCGTCACCTGCCGACTGGACTACGGAAACACCCTCTATGCCGGAACCACAGCCAAACTCCAGAAAAGACTCCAACACATCCAGAACACCTCAGCATGACTCATCTTGGACATCCCCCGACAAAGCCACATCTCCGGACACCTGAGAGACCTTCACTGGCTTCCCGTCAGCAAGAGAATCACGTTCCGACTCCTCACCCACGCACACAAGGCCCTCCACAACCTGGGCCCCAGTTACCTCAACAACCGCCTGACTTTCTACACTCCCACCCGCCAGCTTCGATCGACCAGCCACGCCCTCGCCGCCGTGCCACGCATCCGAAGATCCACCATGGGAGGAAGATCCTTCTCCTACCTAGCAGCCAAGACTTGGAACTCCCTCCCCATCCACCTCCGCCTGACCCAAGACCACCTCTCCTTCAGGAAGCAACTCATGACCTGGCTGTTCGAGCAGTAGCGGACCCCCCTCCCCCAAGCGCCTTGAGACCCTCTGGGTGAGTAGCGCGCTATACAAATATCCTGATTGCTTGATTGATTGATTGATTGATAACCCTTACAAAACGGTGCACCTAATCATAAGGCTTATAATAAAGAGAGCCCTTCCTTTAAATTAAACACTATTTTTTTAATTTATTTTTTTAAACAAAAAAAGTATCTGTTGACTTTTGCGGTAAATATTGTTTTCATAGCCTTTTTTTCTTTAAAGAAAATTATTGTTTGTTCAAACATCGTTGTCCTGACAGGATATATTCCCAAGAAGCGCTATCCAATTTAAATGAATATGGAGTTCTAGAAGAGAGAGGAGAGGTTGTCATTTTCTGCATTAAACAGATATCTCTCCTGGACATTGGTTCATAACTTGACACGCCTGAACAAGTGAACAGAAATCAAGCCGATCTAGACTACTTTATAGGAAAGTCCTGTGAAATCTATTCCTCAGAGTGGAAACAAATAAGTATTCGAAACAGCAAATCGCTCGACCAACAAGAAAAGAAACGAAATAAAAATACAAGTATATTTCTGTTTCGAAAAAGGGTCCACTACCATTTTGTACTCTATAGAGGATGAGTGTAAAATGATCCGAAAAAGAAGCAGCAGTATTAAGTAGAATTATACATCCAACATCCAGTGTAGGAAAGAAGATTTCTGTGAATGGCCCAGAATGTTTCTGACCTTGTACAGTACTCTTCTCTTCAGTATGTTTCTTTTAGAAAAACACACGTTTATTACTACCACCAATAGCCTTGGCAAACAAAATGGGTTTACTTAACAATTACATTTCCTTAAAGAGATAATACATGTACAGGTCAGATGTGAAGCAACTTGGAAAATTTAAATGCATCATTTTAGCTGTACCCCTATTACTGTCTTGAAATACATACTCTACTCTGTTTCTAACTTTACGAATCAGTCATTTTCCATTTGTGTTGCTAGAACAATGCAGCTTCCTTGACACTACCCAGGCCATAGAGTCTTCTTTACTCAGTACGAGAAACCTACTCTATAAATATCCAGTGGGCTTCATTAATGTACACAATCTCTCACGAATATGTGAAAGGAGCACGCTATACAACCAAGCTTTGGCAAAGTCTATGTTTTCACTTCTCTTTCTGTTTTAACCACGCGTCCCTGGTCCCAGTTCTACTCTTCCTCATCTCTTTTAGTTGCAAAGTCCCTTGTGCGTGTAAATTCACCCATTCTTGGTTTTCCTCAATGTTCTGCCATGATTCACTGTGTATTTATAACTAAAATTGCAAACTACAAACAATGGAGAGCAAACTAAATCCAGGATAAGATGATCTACTCACACCTGATTTGAGACACATGCAATTTTTTTCTTTATCAATCCTCATGATTCTGCCTCTATCATCCCCCTGTTTTTTGTCCATGTGCTTTCCCCTTGTCAGCACATTCAGCATACCTTTATCTGGCAATCCTGGAAAATTCACAATAGTACTACATACATTCTACAAAATGCTATCCGCAAACCTATGCACATAGTTTCTGTCTCCGTCTCTCCTATCTTTTTCTGTGGAGGGATCTCTTCTCCCCGACTGCAGAGTCTCTGCACATGTAAGTATACGTGTTAGTAGTAAATGTGGGAGGGACAGGTGGGAGTGGTCGGAAAATGGTAAATACTACTAAATGGAAGAGGTTTAGGGAGGAGTAATGAAGGGCTAATGGAGGATTGTGGGGGAGTAGGTAGGGACGTGTATGTACCTACAAAAGTGTAAGTTCATTGTTATTCACAAGCTGCCCTTCTGAAGATACTACAGCCAATACATTACCCTAATTTAAATAAATTAAAATAGTCAAATATAAATAAATGAACTTTAAAAAATTTATAATAGAAAGTATTAGAAAATATTTTTTTACTTTAGGTGGGAATATATTTTTTAATTTTAGCTTGAGAAAATACTTTTAATTTACGTTACTATATTTTCATTAGTTTATTTTTCATTCAAAAATAAATTAATGGTGATGTAGCATTTTCTTTCTTTAGTTCTACCAATAAAATAAATATATAACATTAATTTGTATTGCCATTCAACAGAAAAATATTTTAATACATTTTTTCGACATTTCATAAACAATTTAACTTTTCCCTATACTTTACCATAGGGAGACTCCTCAGTCAGATGTTGATCTCCCTGCAGTAAAGTACAGGGAAAAATTCACTGTACTTTACCATAGAGAGATTGCCACAGTTAGTCCAGTCCAATCAGGTTACTACTGGTAAACTGGCCACTTCATGCAAAAGGTCTCTTTTAGCGTATTGTGTTCCTATTGCTACATAGGAGCTCAGCCAATTCCAGTTGATACTGGTCATCTGGGCAGTACAGGGAAAAGGCCTCTTTCAGCTTATTGTGTCACTGTACCCACAAAGGAGCCAGTTAACCCTTGGAGTCAACCTCTTTGTCCTGGGTACAAGAAGGAGCAGATCCAGCCTTTCAGGTCTCCGCGTAGGTCTAAAACAGCAGATGCAGACCTTCTTCCATTATTCCGCAATGACAGAGAGTGTTCTGAAGTGGGTGCCAAAATTATGTTCGGCACAAGCTAATGATTCGGATAAAAGGTCCCTCTGGCAATCATACCCTCTTTTTGTAGCAGTTCCTGTTTGCCCCACTGTAAACACTCTCTCAGTACACCATACTAATAAAATTCATAATGGGGGAACCCTTCTTTCCTTGGGAAGAGCCTGTGAGGACACCCAGAAGAGTGGCCAGTGAAATTTGCAGTCCCCTCCTCTGTGGTCACTGAAAACTGGCACTGGGGGTAACTTCCCTCCCACTGGAATTTTTGCCAATCTGGCTGAAGGAACAAAAGGTTACCTTCTTCACCGCTTGCCTTATAATAACTGGTCAATGGGCAGGTCTCTTTAGAAGTTAATGAAGTTCCTAGGTCCACCGTAGCTAGAAATAGAAGAAATACACCTCCCCATACCCAGGCCAATATTACTGCTCTGGGAGTAGTTTTCACACCTCATTAATGTCAAACACTTGTTCAGCACCTGCTGAAAAGATAATTCAAATTAGCTTCCAATAGCTGGAGGCAGAGAAAATGCAACTTCCAAAAAGTTAATATTTTTAAATATTTCTTATTCGCAATTCAATAGGTCGCACAATTGCAAAAGTTTATGCTATTGGCATTGTAAATAAGAATGCCTTTTATTGATCTGTTTTGATAATTAACACGTACATAAAAGGCATTTTCATTTACAATGCCAATAGCTCAAACTCTTGTAAAAAGGAGACCTATTTCACTTCAAAGAAGCAGCTGCCATTCTCCTGGGATGCTTGGAAAGTGAGAGCGTGCATGGCATGCTGAATGTTACAGGAAAGCATGTCGTGCCTGCAGTAGGAGAAACTCATTAAAGAACATGTTGCTTACAGACTAAATAAGACATACTGTGTAACAGAAGTATAGGGCCAGTCCTCACGGAAGGTTACAAATGAAGACAAGGCGGTACTAAGGAGTGAATAAAAAGCCTATAAATGAATCAGAAGCCAGCATTTACAAAGGACAATAACACAAGCCAACTAAAAATATTGGCGAGGAGTGGGAAGAGCTTCAATCCAAACTCGAATAGAGCATGCCATGCAGAGCAGCGCATGCAGGGCCCAGACTCGCCCCAAAAATAGTGGTACAGCTATATTTATACCAGGCACTAAATCAGAAAAAGCAGAATCAATAGTTTAATCTGTAGTCAAGTTTTCCTTATTTGTGAGAACTCCTGGATAGAACACTCCTCATGTTCAAGGATTTCTGCCTATGAAAGTAGTATACCAATGCAGAAGAACAGGTAAAGGCATACACAACAAAAGAACAAACGAAAACAGGTAAAGCACAGGAGCAGAATGGAGAAGGCAACCAACCCTAATCAGAACCAATAATAGACAAACACACTGGATTACCACTAGCACTGTACACAGGTATGACTCGGAACTTCCCACAGCAACCAGTAATGTCATTGTCTCGTTGCAGAATACTCTTCCAGATAGTCACCCTGCAATCAGTCAAGAAAGGAGGCAGCAGAATATATTCTGTGTCTGAAACCTGAGCACAACCAAGAATAGTTGTTACATACACAAGAGTAGCCTTTATGGGTCCAGCAAGAGACACAGTGTTGAAGGAACCCAAAAGCAGTAGTACACCTTTTGAGCAGGGCATTCAAGGGAAAACAGGACAACAAATGGGCAAGTCAAGCACAAGGATTCTAGGACCTGTAACAAGCAAAGTCTGTAACTTCAAGAGAACTAGATACTGGAAAAGAAACACTGTGAAAGCAAACATGAACAAGGAGACAAAATGTAGGCGAATGTGGAGAAAATAAAAGAGCTATGAGAAACAAACGAATTAGAAAAGAGAATTAATAGCAGGAAAAGTAGGATAAAACTAGGGATAATTGGAATGGGAGCTGCCCAGGGGCTGCACCTGACAGCAGACAAAAGGCAGACAAGGAATTAAAAGCAATGCAGGGCTGAAAGCATTCTGTACAAGCAGAATCTCATTCTGTCAGCAGCATGTGATACAGTTTCTCATCCGCAGCTTCTTGTCAGGCTACAGGAGATTGGTATTCATGGTATGGCCCTGCAATGATTATCTGACTTCCTGTCAAACAGAACCCAAACGGTCAATCTGGGTCCTTACAAGTCTAGAACTATGTCATTAGACAATGGGGTCCCCCAGGGCTCCTGTCTTAGCTTTATGCTCTTTAATATTTATATGGCCCCCTCGCCAAAAAAAGTCAGAGATTTTGTTTTTGAGATTGCCTCATACGCTGATGAATGCACCTGCTCTTCCCTTTGGAAATAATCTGTCCAATTCAAAAGCATCTTTTTCAACTGGAATGAACACCCTTGCAACCTGGATGTCGGAAAACAGACTTCAGCTCAACCCCACAAAAACTGAAATTATGTTATTCGGACAAGCCCATCTTCTTTGGGCTCCTGACTGGTGGCCATAAGAACTGGGGTCTGCCCCAGTACCCAAACTAGTGGTAAAAAGCCTGTGAGTCTGCCTGGACAAATCACTTTTTATGACAGAAGATACCTCAGCTATTACAGGCTTGTGCTTTCATATGTTGTGTTTGCTGAGAAGAGTCTTACCTTTACTACCACTCTCCTCAAGGAAAACACTTCTTCATGAGCTGGTCATCAGCCGTCTGGATCACAGCAGTTCCCTTTTGGCCTCCATAAATAAGAAGCTGCTCTCAAAACTTCAGGTAGTTCTTATGTAACCTCCCCCCTGGCACAGCAACTGCCCCTCTTCTTCAGTCCTTGCACTGGCTACCGGTGAGAAAGAGAATTATTTTGAAGATCTTCAGTCTAACCCACAACGCCCTCCATGGACAAGGGCCCACATACTAGCTTCTAAATGTTTGTTTTACACCCATTTGAGACTTTTAAGATCTTGTGACAAGGCTTGGCTTAAACTCCCTAGATTCAGAAAGGCCAGAGCTGGCTGCAGATCATTCTCCTTCCTTGCCCTTCATCTCTGGAATAAACTGCCAGTAAAACTACTCATCTGTGAAAATCACTCCCACTTCAGAAAAATGATTCAGACCTACTTTGTTTAAGAGTGCTTTTTTGCCTACCGTTCGTTGTCTTGGTCTCACGACGAGATACCCCTTTGAGGGTGATTCGAGCGCATAATAAATTAAAATACCATAACATACCACGCTGGACTCGGATGGCTGTGGAGTACCACCCCTCCACATAGCCACAAGTGATCTCTGCCCGGCCCCAGCAATGGTGGATCGCTCCCGGCGTGCGGCACGCTCTCGTTCTCATCTCTGTGAGCCCTGCTGAGTGATTGCAGCTTTGCGGCTGTGCCTTGAACCAAGTAGTGGAGCGAAGCATTCCTTGGCTTCTGCAGTGCTTTTTCCTCTGCTTGGACGCTGGAGCGTTTTCGTCGGAGGCACTAGTGATCCCCTGGCGGGTTCGGATGGTGCCCGCGGCAGGTGAGGAGAAAGCGGAGAAAGAGGCCGCCACTGCCCTGATTTGTGAGCTCATGTCTCCCATTGAAGGTTCACAATGTCGAGTCCAGCGTGCATAGCTGTGAGCTCCTGCTGACATCTACAGTGAATGCTTATTTGAATACCTTGGCGGAAATTTGAATAGATAAGGGAAGAGAAAAATGACCCTTACATCCTGCACAGCCTGCTGTAATCGGAAAACAGGGTAGATTCTTGCTTCTTTCTCCCTCCCCCAGAAGGTGTCTCCTCCGTGCTTTCTCAGTGTGTCTGTTTCAACTCTACGCTATATCCTGGGAGAACTGTGTTTGAACTTCATGCTTCATCTTGGGAGAGACTGTATTAATAAAAGAGGCATAAAATTATAAGCGCCTGCAAAATTATCCCGGGGAGCTGTAAGGAGTTGTAAGGAGTTGTAAGGAGGAGCCGCGGCTACAATGGGAAAACTGCTTAATGCCCGCCTTAAGGTTAAAACTCGCCGAGCCCAGGCTAAGGAGGCAAAAGAGGTAGCCCGATTGGCCGGTAAGGAGAATGCCCCCACTCTGCTTGGCCTTGATTCTACACCTGAGAGCTCAAAAGAAGAGGATTTATCCTTTGTCGCATCTTCAGATCAGGCAGGCACGGTGGGCGTGGCAGATAAGAATGCAGCTACAGCTATGCCAGTAACATCTTTGCAGGATAATTCATTGTCTGAAGGTCTTAAAAAAGCAAAAGTGACAAAAAAAGCAAAACAATTTGCATTATTTAAAAAAAAAGCATTGCTGCAATCCCCCTCTCTAGGCTCTAGCCCAGCCCGGAAACTCTCTAAGGAACCCTCTCGCATTGTAGTGCCTTCAGCTCTAGTACCAGCAGTAGACTTGGGCCTTTTGAGTCAGGTAAATTCGCAAGTTAATTTGAAATCTAATTTCATTACAAGCATGGAGACATCCTTGGGGCAAACATCTAGTCAGGATGAGACAACCTCTTTAACTTTCCTGACAACCCAGAATAGGAGACAAGTGGGGCACCCAGTAACATCAGAAACATCAGATGCACCTGGACAGGCTGTTGTCGCCTCCAGTGCCGCTGGTACATTGTTGGCTCCCTAAGCCAGGTCACCAATACAGCTTCAGGATTCACTACAAGAGCTGGATCCCTCTACTGGCTCCAAATTTGGAGCCAGTTGGTGAATTTCAGATGAGTGTCAAAGATATGCTGAACTTAATTCTGGAGGAAGTCCACGAGCTGAAAAGAACCCAGAAGACTGAAATTTCCTTTATTCATCAACGATTAGAGAAAATCGAAGGCACAATGTCAAGCTTTCCAGTTAAACTTCAGGAGGCAGAAGCCAGGATTCCAGGCCTAGAGGACCAGAGGACTATCATAATGGGAGAAGCCAAAGCGGCGGTTTAAAACAAGCATGCTCTTGAGAACAAAGTGGAGGAGCTATAAAATCACTCTTGGAGGTCCAATCTCCGGATAGTTGGAATTCCGAAAGGAATTGAGGGCTCCCAAACCCTGCAGTGGGTCAACACATTTATCAAACAAAGGGTCATTCCAGAGTTCGAAGGTTATCTTACCATCACCAGGGCTCATCGTGTTCCTGCTCGCCCGTTCCTTAATTCTACGATGCCACAGTCAATATTGTTAAACTTTGCAGACTATCATGTAAAAGAGAGACTACTGTCTAAGGCAATCCAACATAGACAGTTTGTAGTGATTGAAACTGTAAAATGACACATTTTTTCCGATATGACTGCTGTTGCGGCACGTAGGAGAAAGGCATTTGTGAAGATCCTCCATTTTTTTAAAGCTAATGGGGCGCACGCATCTAACGCCCAACAGTCTAAATTGAGAGTCTTGGTTAAAGGCAAATTTTTCATGTTTTCCGACTTGGATGAAGCCCAGGAATTATTCAAAGAGATTTCGCAGGGCTCTAGGACTTAAAAGGAAATGCTTGTTTTATTATAACTGCCATGGTTATAAATAGGGGGGTCTGGAGGGTTAAGCCCTGCTTGCCTTTTGCTTCTCTCATTGGAAGGTCTAGTCGAGGTTAAGTAATTTGTTAAGCCTTTATTTGATCATAGTAGGGGTGTTACCCATACAGTGCACGCTTGTCTGCATGTTTAATTAAAAGATGGTAATTTCTGCATTGCTGGGGGGTCAGGGGTAAGAACAGTCGCGTGTAATTACATGACACACAGGTTAGATGGGGGTGAAATGTGGTTGGTGTGGTTGGTGGGGTTTTTCCACATTTGGGGGGAGGAGTCACAAGGGGTGGGATGGGCGCATAAGGGGGAAAAAAAGAAGTCCTTTTTTTTGCAAGTTTATTCAGGTCCTATACGTTCATTAGCTGGTTTGACTCTGGGTAGGATGTTTAGGGGGTTAGTTAGGTCTTAAATATGGCTAGCAAGGAACTGCTGAAAGTGGTTTCTTTTAATGTTAATGGTCTCAACAATAACAAGAAAATGCAGGCAATTGAATCATAGATTAAAACTGAAAACCCAGCTGTGAGTGTTTTACAAGTGACCCATATTCCAGCTGCAAAGCTGCCAGATTTCTCTATGTTTAGGTTCTGGGAAGCTTACAGGGGATTCTCTTCATCTTCTGCTTCCTATAGAGGGACAGCAATATTTTAAGTAAAAGACTTCAGGCGGATGTTGTTAATTTTTATAAAGATCAGCATGGTCGTTGGTGTTGGGTTAACTGCATTCTCAGACAATGACAGAGACCAATAACTTTTGTCAGCATGTATGCCCCAGTTGAGGATAACTCTAAGGTCTATGAGGATTTGTTTCAGTCCCCAATTCAGGCACCTGGTGAGCTGATTTTGGGGGGGGCGATTTTAATGTTCTAATGAATCTTAAAATAGACTCCTCAATGTGTGCTAAAAAGCAGTTGAAACCTAAAACCATAAGAACCTTGCAACATTATGGAGTAACTTTGGACTTACAGGATCCTTGGCGTGCGGCCTTTCCAACTAAAATAGCATATACTTGTTGGTCAGGTAGATTCCGTACCTCGTCGCTCATTGATTTTTTTTGTTTTCTCGGAGACTGTGCTTTGGTCAGCAGAGATTCCTATATAATGGATTCTCTGATCATGCCATGTTGGTGTTTGAGGTACATTTAGGAAATTGCGTTAGGTCCCCTAAACGATGGTCACTGAACAGACAATATTTTAATGAAGAGGATTGGGTGGGTTTTATTGGGACAGAGATCAAGGAATTACATCAAGGAATAGTGAGTCTGCACCTTTGAGTGTGGTCTGGGACACACTTAAGGCCTTCATCCGGGGCTTAATTATTGGGAAAGATGCAGAAATTGTGAAAAAAAGTTAGGGAAGAGAATCTTGGAGCAGAAGGTCCAAGTGTCCTACTCTGCATTTCTTAACAACCCCTCTGTGGTTAACCAGCGCCAGCTGGACCAGACTAAGCGTGAACTCAGCGCCAATTATTACACTCAGAGTGAAGACTCTTTTCAACAATACTGCCAAAAAACATATGAGGAAAGTAATTTTACGGGCAGGTTTTTAGTTTGGCAGGCTAGGAAGCAGGCTGCTGCAAATCAGACCAAAGTGTTAAAATGCCCCTTAACTGCCTCGCGCATAGATGACCCAGTCAAAATTGGGAAAATAATGCTACACCATTATGAGTCTATTTATGGCTAACAGCAGAGCGTGGATATGACTTTGCTGGAAAGATTTTTGCAGAATAATGGATTACCAATACTCTTGAAATCAGAAAAACTATCTATGGCAAGCCCCTTCACTATGGAAGAGCTGGAGGGTCATTAAGAATCTGCCAAATGGCAAGGCCTGTGGCCCGGATGGGTTTCCTCCTGCATTTTGTAAAGTCTTTTTTAGCTCAGTTGCGGATTTTTTCCTCTGCCTAGTAAATTCTATGCTGGGGGGGGGGGGGAATACCAGAGTCCTTTAGACAAGGCAACATAGTTAGCATTCTGAAAAAAGGTAAGAACAGCGAGGATCCGAACTCTTATCGTCTGATAACGTTGTTAAACTCAGACTATAAAATTGTCACCAAACTGTTATCACTTCAATGTAATCAACACGCAGCACATTTGATCCAGTCGGACCAGAATGGTTTTATTGCTGGTAGGCAGTTAGCCACCAATAAACATTATTTAAATGAGGCGTTGGATTCTTTTGATACACAGAGGATACCCGCATTAGTCTTTCTATTAGACGCCGAGAAGGCTTCTGACCTTGTTGTGTGGGAGACATTGTTTATGATTTTAGGTCACTTTGGTATTTCCTCTAAGATCACGGCCCTGATCCATAATTTATATAATAACGCTGAAGCTAATGTAATTATCAACACTTCGGTGGCCGAGCCGGTCAAAGTAAAATGGGGCACAAGACAAGGGTGCCCTTTATCGCCAGTCTTATTTGCTTTTTTATCGAACCGTTGGCGATAGCCATAAGGAACTGTGCTGATATTCGTCCCCCAATTCCATCTATGGCAAAAATGAAATTATACGCCGACGATATCATGATTATTAACAAACCTGAGATAGAGGTCCATACGAAAGTCTTCCAGGTCTTTGAGGATTTTGAGGCTTTAGGTCGGTATTGCATCAATGAAAGGAAAACCCACATTTTACAATGTGGTGGAGCAAGCTTGGATTTGCACCCCGATATTCTTTCTTGCAACAACACCAAACCTAAGAGATATCTTGGGGTACATTTTTCCAAAAGTGTTAGCCACCTATAGCACCTGAATTTTGCACCATTCCTTTGAAAAACTCAGGCCTTGTTTTTACGCTGAAACTCTCTTCCTCTATCCATCCTGAGTCGGGTGGCCTTCATTAAAATGTCTGTTCTTTCTCTGTTTAATTTCCTGTTCTCAACCATCCCATGTATTTTATCAGTCTATTTTTTTACCCAAGTAGAGTCGATGTTTACAGCCTTTCTTTGGGCAAAAAAGTCATCACGTATCGCACTGAGCACTTTATGTGAAGAATTGGAACAGGGAGGCTTAGCTCGATCGAACCTCAGGGATTATTACTATGCTTATTTTGCACAGTACTTATCTAGATTCAAACCTCAACCACAGTCCAACCTTTTTATTACTAGTTTTATGGATCTAATGTGTAAGGAAAGTCAGATCCACACCCCCTTGTTAGTCTTTAAATCCCCTAAATTGGTCCGTTATAAGTGTCTTCATTGTTTTTTTTTAAAATGACAGGCGCTCTATAAAAGATATTCCATCCCTGTAATTAATTCAGCCACTCTACTGTCTGGCATTTTACCATTAGCTGGGATTACACAATCCTCCAAACTCACTTCAAAGTGGGCCTCAGCAGGATTCCGTAAGGTCTCAGGTTTTCTGAGGAATGGAAGATGGTTGACTAAGACCGAAATGTTGCATGTGATCATTAATGATTTTATTCTTTTGGGGTCATATAACATCTTCCATAAATTCCTTGCTGAATTAGATGTTTCCCAAATTGGCGAACAACACCAGCTAGTTAATGAACTTTTAGAGGATGCACCCAGCAGAAAACCTGGGGCATGGAAAAAGCGTTTAGCTTTAGTTAGGGGCCTGGATCTTGGACAGAAGGCAATTAAAAAATGGATGGATCATGAAGATTTAGAAATTTATGCTAATTTGTGGTCAGTTATTATTAAACTTAATTTCAGTATGCTAAGAGGTGCGAATTGGCGAAGGATGTTATTTTTTAGTAAATGGCAACTTTACCGAACCCCTCCTTCCCTGTTGAAAATGTATGCCAATCATTCGACGCACTGTTTCCGCTATATCAACCATCCTTCAGCTAATTGGTCGCATATTATGTTGCAATGCCCTAGGATTCAGAAGTTCTGGGAGGACATTTTTTGTTACTTGGAAACTGAATGGTGTATTCAATTGGCAGTAAATGATTTGTTAATTGTTCTTGGTTTTAATCCAGATCTTCTCCTCCCTGACCATTTGGTTACATTTTTATACATTGCAATGGCAGTAGCTAGATCACTTTATTGCAAAGGTGGTGCACCGGTTTGATTCCTTCTGTCCTGGAGTGGGCCCATAAGATGAAAGCGGTCAAAAGAAGTCAACGCACTTAAGCACTACGTGTGGGGTCTTAGGAAATTCGAAAAAATCTGGGATACATATTTTGATTAAGATTAGGAGGGGTTACTGATAGCGCGCGCAGGTCACCCGACTCTTTATTTACCAAAAACATACACACTTGGGCCCATAACGTGTTTACTAATTTATGAATCAGGTAACCAACACGCTGCTATTCAGCAATTCGAGTTTCCCTTCTATTGATTTTGTGTACCCGACTTACCAATCCGCATCACAGGTACCTATGATCACAACAGATCAGGAGCTAGCAGGGGTAAACAGATAATTCTAAACAAATAACTTGTACATTTGAATAACGATGTATACTTTCAATAACCACAAACACAGGAAGTTTTGAAATCTTTATCTAGTTATCAAAATTAAATTCATATGCCATGAGACTGAGATTTACACAGATCAGACTATCAATGATTAAGATCAGAAGCAAGGTATAGCTATGAATCAAAACAAGTAACATTTGAGATTTTCAGGATTCTAAGGGTTGAAAGAGGGACTATAGACTTCTCAATGTTACTAAAGGCGGGTAAAGAAAGGGAACATACTAATTAAGGTGATTTCTAATATGCTATAGATCTATGGAACCACGTCACTCCTAAGGGTTTCTATATCAACAGGTACTTATTCTCTAAAGGAAGGGAAAAATGTAACATACTGCATAAGAAACAGATTTAGTAGGTTTGACTAAAGGTAAGGGGAAAAATATGGAACATGCTAGTAAATACTTTGCATGAAGGCAACTTTTATATGAAGACAGGAAATAACGTCGGCAAGATTGCTTTATTTGGAAAATAGGAGTGAAGAGATTTTAGAATAGACGAATGCCCACACAATTATATTTACCTAGAACAGGACGGAGACTAACCCTGGACACGGGTTAGTTGGGAAAGGCGGAAAAGGACCCTCAAGGACTTAGGATGCCAGTAGGCGAGCAGGTACAGCTCATGGACAGTCAGGACAGGATAACCAGAGGATTAGGATCAGGACCGGGCTCATCAAAGGGTACGACCAACACCTGCAGCTTCGGATGCAACGCCTGCGCTACGCCCTCTCTGCAAGGAATCTGCCAATAACCCCGATTGGGTTCTCGAATCTCCCAGTAAAGTGCTTCGCCAGCACTTAAGGTTTCTCCACCCCAGACTGAGATTGTGGAAATTACTGACAGAGTGCTCCGCAGCTCTCTGTATCAATCACCTATAGAGTTCGTAGGGTCAGTGACAGGTCAGCTACTCGGACAAGTCGGACAATTTCTCTAGCTAAAACTAGACTAGTTATACAGTTTTCGGGTCAGTGGACCACCCATAATTGTTGCAAATGAAAGGATCCCCAACTTTGGATTGGACAAGAGAGGTGGTTAGGTCATTGTCACCACCTAGAATGTGGTGTTCCCATAATTAATATGTAATATTTTGAACCCACCCCTTACATTCCAGTTCCCATGGCATAGGAAGGTAGAGTACAATAGGACATACATTAAAATATCAATTTTGTATCAACTTCAGGTACAGTCGAAGTCTTCTCCTGGAGCAGAGGTCGCTTTCCCAGGAGCATCTGAGCTTCGGCAGCCAGCTGGCTTAGTTCCACTCCTGCGCAATTCGTTTTCTCCCTCATCACATGGTTAGGGTGACATGGGCTTCAAAGATGGAGTGGCGCACAGCTCACAGGCCCCCAAAGTGTGTCGCATGAAAAGTAAGCAAAAACAATTTAGAAACACAGAAAAATTGAATACACTGTATACCATGTTTGGCTATATTACACCCCTCACAGTATAATAACTATAGCGTTAGGGTTTAGGCAGAAATAAACAACAGTTCGAAAGCAGCGGTGGCAAGCGAGTTGCGTGTTAAAACAAAGCGGCCATTTTTAGTACTACAGCGCATGTGCGAAAAATCCCTCCAGAACTGCGAGTGCGTCACATCATGTGGGTATAACCGACGCATGCGCAGACTAGAAACCTGCGAAGCAGCGATCAGTCAGTAGGCAAGCCTTGTTAGGATTAGAAACCACATAGGCAAGCGTCTTTGGGACACCCGCGTGTAGTGTAAAAGTGCAATATTATTAAACAAAACAAGTTGATTATAACATTAATGATTATTTGAGGTTCATGAGTCCAGCAAGGCGCGTAACATGCAAATCCTTGCTCTATCAATCCCCTCTTCGATGATATTTACTATCATCACTATTAATGGAACCAGATGCCAACTTCTCTCTTTCACATCTCATTCATCTCAATTTCAACAAATGTATTGTTTATCCTTTTTTCTGCATCTTTATTAGGATGGAAATTCTTTGCTCTTTTATATATTTGGTTTTTCAGCTCTTCTAATTCAAGTTCATCAACATTCCTTTTCATTCCTCTCTTATTCACAGCATACTTCTTTCTGCATTTTTTACATTTACAGCAAATTATTATGATCAGCACAATTAAACTTATTCCAGCTATTGGCATCAGGATTTTACTCACAAGACTTTTACCTATGTTAGAAAACCAACTACCTACAGAGGAGAGACCATCAGTTAGTCTCTTCCAGGCACTATCAACCTCCAGTGGTTTGAGTTCCTTTTCCAAATTAGTAATGTTTCTCACATATTTCTTAATTTCAACACTCTTTTCAGGAATGTAAGTGCAACAATGTTGCGCTTTCAACATCCTGCAGACTCCGCCCTCTTTTGCCAATAAGGTATCAAGAGCAAGTCGATTTTGTAAAACCATTGATCTGATCGCAACCATTTCAGCATTGACCAGTAGGAAACCAGCAGCAGTGTCAGTAGATAACCGATCCACTACTGTAGACAATTTACAAATTCGGTTAGTATTCAGAACCACTCCCACTCCAGGTATCAGTGCACTAAATATATCACCTACAATTTCTCCTACACTTTCTCTTCTACTACGTACTAAACCATTAGTATTTTCATTGCTTACAGCGGCGTCATTCACATGGTATATTTTCGGGAAGACAATGCCAAAATAGCAGCTTCCATACCAGTGATCCGGCAATTTGAAATAAGCCTTGTTCCCACACATATAATAAATTCCAGGAAACACAGGTTCTAACCCATTTTTGAAACCCCAACCTCCAATTACCTTGTAATTGTGTTCGCATTCACTGGAACCGATGAATATTTTATTATAATAACTAGTCTTTTCTCTATGAAGACAGAGTTTCCCTTTTCTTTCGAAGTCCAGCAACAGTTCAGCATTAGCTTCACCATTTGAGGTGCTTTCCATGTTTTCTGCCCATTTAGGGGTTTTCTGTCTTTTATCATTTGCCTTTCTCTGGAAACTCTCCCTTCTTTTCTCTGCCATGTTTAAAAACATTTTCTCTTCTTCATGTAAAGAACAGGTTAAGTTATTTCTGTGTGCTTCACCTAAGTCGATGTCACCTATAGTCAGAAAATATTCTCCCATATAACGAGTCACATCGCTCTTGGTGTGTACAATGTTCAGGTTTCCTCGATTAGGAAGTTCAGAAAATATTACGTCAGTGTTAGAATAGTAATACTGTAAAGTTCCTCTATAAAATAAGCTTGCTAAAATACTACAAGAAATTCCATAGGTTAGGGGTAAATGGTGGTAGGTCACACCTTCAGCTACAGAAGTGGGTAGCTTCATGCACACATAACAATCCTCTATTTCCATAGCTTCTACATATTTTACTAGAAGGTTTGCGAATACATTTAAGTGTGTTCTGTTTCTGATTCTGTGATAATGTAGTCTTCCCTCATCTGATGCATCTAAGTCCAATTTTGTCTGTCTAAGGCTAAGAGTTCTCTCGTGTCTTTCTACACTTCGTGGTGTTTCTTCAGTTTGTATAACTTCTGTGTCTTGGGTCACTAGTTTAGTAGGGTACAGGTTAATGTTTTTACTTATCATAAACGGAATGGTAATTGTTAGTCCTATCCATAATATCAGTACTATTGCTACACTACACAAACATATTTTGCAGCATGTTTTACAACAGTTTCCTCTAGGTCTTCCATTCACAATTGAATCAGTCATTCTGGCTCAAAAGAAGTTTTCCAACCCCTCTTTGTAACTTTACACAAGAGGCTTACACAGTTTTCACTTTCAGGTTGGGTCTTCTTCGTCGGAACCCTGATCAGCAATCGATTCTTTGTCACTTTCGTTGCTTATCTCGAGATCTTCAAATTCTTCTAACACTAGGTAAGTCCACTCGGGACCCTTATAATTTTCGTTCTGTCTCTTTAGCCTACTACTTCTTCATTTGGGTTGAGTTCCAGTTCTCTCCCTCTCACTGGCAGCCCTTTTTCGGTCTTCTAGCTTTTCTTCTACAGTTTTCAATCTTAATTTCAGTCTTTTTATGAATCTGGGTTCACTCTTCTTCTTTTTGAGTCTTTTGACTGGCACTGTGATCTGGCTTTCTTCACGTGCTCTCTTGTTTTCGTTCAGTTGTGGCACATTTATTGTAATCCTTTCTTCTTACCTTCCTGTCTGACTAGTCCCAGGTCTTACTTCAGTTTCTTCCGCCTGGTTTCTAAGCTGGCCTGGTTCAGGTGTATGCTTAGTTGAACTTTTGTTTGTTTCAAATTCCGTTTCCTGAACACATTCGTCTATTTCTATCTGATCCTGCCCATGCACTTCGAACTCTTGATTTTCTTCCGCATGGACTTCAGCTTTTATTTCTAACTGTCCCTTCTCAGTTTCTGGAGTAGTTGGCGGTGTGTCAATAACCTGTCCTGTCCCTATCTGACCTTCCTCTTCAGAGTTGTCATGGATTTCGATTATCTGATTTTCTCCTCCTAGTCCTGTCTCATCCTCACTATCCCACTCTCTATCTAAGTAGGTGTATCTCCTGGTTCGTATTGGATCAAAGGTCAGATCATCTACAGGGAACCACTCGTCTTGACTGGTGCTCGGTTGTTCGTCATCAGCTATTTCAGGCCCAACGTCTGGAGACCCCTCAGCTGCACAACCTTCAGCCTCAGTTGCTTCTTCTTCTGTCACCCTCTTGGTATGACTGGCATGGATCCACTTGGGCACGCCGGCACACTTCACCGCAGTTGTGGTGACAAGGATTACTTGTCTCGGTTTTCCCCACTTCGGTGCTAGGCAACTTGACCGGGTGTGTTTCTTAAGAGCGATCCAATCACCTGGCCTCAGATTATGGACTGGAGTTGTTGGCCTGGCGACGGCGTCTTCTCCAATCTGGTGAGAGATAGAACGCACTTGATCACCCAGCTGCTTGCAGTATTCTAGTACCAAATCATCAGAAATACTTAGCAGTTTGTGTCCTGGTACCCATGCCTGCCGCATCACTCTTCCCATTAGTATCTCATGGGGGCTCAGGCCTGTCTTTCGATCTGGGATGCTTCTCAGCCCCATCAGGACAAGGGGTAAAGCGTCTATCCAATTCAATCCAGTTGAGTTACACATTTTTCCCAATCTCGACTTTATAGTGCCATTCACCTGTTCGACTACTCCAGACGCCTCTGGATGATATGCACAATGCAGTTTTTGAGTAATTTTGAACGCTTCATAGAGCTGTGTCAATATGTCATTGGCAAAACGCCCACCTCTGTCCGATTCAACTGTGACTGGGAAACCAAACCTAGGTATCAGTTCCCTTAGTAACAATTTGGCTACAGTAATAGCATCATTTTTCTTTGCTGGGTAGGCTTCCACCCATCTTGAAAATAGGCAGACTATGACCAATACGTACCTATATCCCTTGCACATGGGTAACTGAATAAAGTCAACCTGTAGTCTGATAAAAGGACCCTCTGCCTTTCCAATTCTACTTGGTAACACTACTGTCTTCTTCCCAGGATTAAACTGTTGACAAGTTAAGCACCTCTGGCAAAGTGCCTCTGCAATGTTTCTGAACTTCGAATCGTACCACATTTGTTTGAAAACACGGACCATCGCATCTCTCCCTATGTGTGAGTCTCCATGTATTAATCGGGCCATAGGAGCAATCAAGCTATCGGGTAACACAGGCAAACCATCAACATGGACAACAACACCATCTCTACTCCGGGGTTGACAATCATCTTTCTCCCATCTTTTCTTCTCTTCTGGTTCTGCAGCCTGTTGCAACCCTTTCAGTTCCTCCCAAGTTGATACATCCTCAAACACCATAAGTTGGCAGCTGTTTCCGACTCCCCCCAATTTGATATTCAATGACATTTTATGTCTCGCACAATATTGGGCTATTTGGTCAGCATATCTGTTGCCAGCTGTCACATCGTCATTGCCAGATTTGTGAGCAGCACATTTGACCACTGCCAATTCTTTCGGTAACTGAATTGCTTCCATTAGGTTCTGTACCACTTTTCCATTTCTGATAGGGGTACCTGAGGAAGTCATGAATTCTCTTTGCAGCCATAATTGGCCGAAGTCATGCACAACCATACTGGCTATCCGTGTATATGGTTACTCTCTTATTTTTCGCAGTTTTACAAGCTCTTGTCAATGCAACCAATTCGGCTATTTGTGCAGATTTTACTCCTGATAGGTAGGAGGCTTCTATTGTTTTTTCTAGGGTAACTACAGCATATGCAGCACTTAGACCTCCATCCTCATGTCTTAAACATGACCCGTCTACAAAATATTCAAGGTCTTCTATTGGCAAGGCTGTTTCTTTTATGTCTGGGCAGGGCTTGGTGCTCAATTCTGTCAGATCAATGCAATTATGCTCGATCTCTCCCTCAACCTCGGCACCCTGTGTACTAGGTAATAAGGTAGCTGGATTCAGTATGTTACATCGGGCAATCGTTACATTTGCTGCACCCACCAGAATTCTTTCATACTTAGCCAGCCGACTAGGTGTGAGGTACTGGGTTTTGGTTCGAGTCATTAGGATCACAACAGTGTGTGGGACATACACAGTTACCGGATGTCCCATGACAATGGATTCGCTTTGTTCAAGACTCGTGCAGGTGGCAGCTACTGCTTTCAGACATCCAGGCAATCCAGCAGCCACCGGATCCAAGGTGGCAGAAAAATATGCCACCGGACGTCTAGTTTGACCATGGATTTGAGTCAGGACTGAGAGTGCACAATTGTCTCGTGTGTCACAAAACAAGGCAAAGTCTTTTGAATAGTCAGGCATTCCTAATGCAGGAGCTGAACACAGGCAGTTTCGTAATTTTATCCAGGATGTCATGCTTTCATCATCCCATTCAACTGGATCCTTAGCTCCTTTCTTGGTCATTTTTATTAATGGTTTTGCCAGGACTGCAAATCCCACAATCCACTGTCTACAGTATCCTAGTACTCCCAGGAACATTCTGACTTCTTTCTGAGTATGTGGCAATTCCATGTCTCGTATAATCCTAATTCTTTCTGAAGTAACTTTCCGGATGCCTTTCTCTATCTGGTGCCCCAGATATTTCACTGAATTTTTACAGAACTGTAATTTGTCTGGTGATACTTTATGTCCTCCTTTACCTAAGTGATTCAACAATGCAATTGTATCAGTAACACAGTCATTCCGACTTTTAGACGCCACTAAGAGTTCGTCTATGTATTGGACCAAAACCGATTCTCTAGGCAAGGCTAAAGTTTCAAGGCATCTTTTTAAAATCTGATTGAAAATCGAAGGACTCTCGGTGTACCCCTGAGGGACACGATTCCAGACGTAGACATGACTGTCAAATTCAAATGAGAAAATAAATTTGCTGTCTGGATGCAATGGGATGGAAAAGAATGCGTGACACAAGTCAATGACGGTAAACCATCCAGCATTCCATGGAATTTGGTACAAAATCACTGCAGGGTTTGGCACAATCGGGCAACAAGGAACAACAATCGTGTTTACCTTGCGCAGGTCCTGTACTACCCTGTACTTCCCACTAGGCTTTTTGATTCCAATTATGGGCGAATTACAAGGACTGCTCATCACTTCTTGTATGATGTTTGCTTCTAGCAATCTTTTTATTTCAATTGCAACTCCTGCTTTCACTTCTGCATTCATTTTATACTGCTTGGTATTTGGGTAAACTGCATTTGGTTTTATGGCTATTTGAATCGGATCTACATTTGCCATTAATCCTACATCTTTTCCGGTGAAATCCCACACCTCTGGTATTACTGTCTGTTGGAGCTCTTCAGGTAAGTCTTGTATGGTTAATCTCTTAATTTCTGAATCAGGTTTTAGTAACATTAATTTGTAAAGTCCATCTTCATCGGGGGTCTGAATTTCAACGCCTTTTGGTGTGCAAAAGATGGTACAGTTCATTTTGCACAACAAATCACGTCCTAATAAGTTCACAGGACTGGAATCACAGGCGACAAATCTGTGCATTTCTTTAAAATTCCCTATGGAAATCTCCATTGGTTTAGTTACTGGAGTACTGATTATTTGATTTGACACGCCCACTACTTGGATGGCTTCTACCGAGAAGGGTAGGTTTGGAACGTCTGCTGTTCTCACAGTAGAACGGGTAGCACCAGTGTCCAACAGAAAGGTGACGTCATTTCCTTCAACCTTTCCTTCAATGTATGGCCCTGTCTGGTCTACCGGTAAGGAGGCGCCAAGTACGCACTCCTCGTCCTCCCCTCTCAGGCCGCGTCAGTAAGGTTCATCACAGAGGAATGTATCATTCAACAGGAATTGCGAGGTTGCTGCATTTCTATCCTCCCTTTTTTCCCATACCTCGACCTCCTCATTCTGCTGGGTTAGGTTCGAGTCATTAGGATCACAACAGTGTGTGGGACATACACAGTTACCGGATGTCCCATGACAATGGATTCGCTTTGTTCAAGACTCGTGCAGGTGGCAGCTACTGCTTTCAGACATCCAGGCAATCCAGCAGCCACCGGATCCAAGGTGGCAGAAAAATATGCCACCGGACGTCTAGTTTGACCATGGATTTGAGTCAGGACTGAGAGTGCACAATTGTCTCGTGTGTCACAAAACAAGGCAAAGTCTTTTGAATAGTCAGGCATTCCTAATGCAGGAGCTGAACACAGGCAGTTTCGTAATTTTATCCAGGATGTCATGCTTTCATCATCCCATTCAACTGGATCCTTAGCTCCTTTCTTGGTCATTTTTATTAATGGTTTTGCCAGGACTGCAAATCCCACAATCCACTGTCTACAGTATCCTAGTACTCCCAGGAACATTCTGACTTCTTTCTGAGTATGTGGCAATTCCATGTCTCGTATAATCCTAATTCTTTCTGAAGTAACTTTCCGGATGCCTTTCTCTATCTGGTGCCCCAGATATTTCACTGAATTTTTACAGAACTGTAATTTGTCTGGTGATACTTTATGTCCTCCTTTACCTAAGTGATTCAACAATGCAATTGTATCAGTAACACAGTCATTCCGACTTTTAGACGCCACTAAGAGTTCGTCTATGTATTGGACCAAAACCGATTCTCTAGGCAAGGCTAAAGTTTCAAGGCATCTTTTTAAAATCTGATTGAAAATCGAAGGACTCTCGGTGTACCCCTGAGGGACACGATTCCAGACGTAGACATGACTGTCAAATTCAAATGAGAAAATAAATTTGCTGTCTGGATGCAATGGGATGGAAAAGAATGCGTGACACAAGTCAATGACGGTAAACCATCCAGCATTCCATGGAATTTGGTACAAAATCACTGCAGGGTTTGGCACAATCGGGCAACAAGGAACAACAATCGTGTTTAGCTTGCGCAGGTCCTGTACTACCCTGTACTTCCCACTAGGCTTTTTGATTCCAATTATGGGCGAATTACAAGGACTGCTCATCACTTCTTGTATGATGTTTGCTTCTAGCAATCTTTTTATTTCAATTGCAACTCCTGCTTTCACTTCTGCGTTCATTTTATACTGCTTGGTATTTGGGTAAACTGCATTTGGTTTTATGGCTATTTGAATCGGATCTACATTTGCCATTAATCCTACATCTTTTCCGGTGAAATCCCACACCTCTGGTATTACTGTCTGTTGGAGCTCTTCAGGTAAGTCTTGTATGGTTAATCTCTTAATTTCTGAATCAGGTTTTAGTAACATTAATTTGTAAAGTCCATCTTCATCGGGGGTCTGAATTTCAACGCCTTTTGGTGTGCAAAAGATGGTACAGTTCATTTTGCACAACAAATCACGTCCTAATAAGTTCACAGGACTGGAATCACAGGCGACAAATCTGTGCATTTCTTTAAAATTCCCTATGGAAATCTCCATTGGTTTAGTTACTGGAGTACTGATTATTTGATTTGACACGCCCACTACTTGGATGGCTTCTACCGAGAAGGGTAGGTTTGGAACGTCTGCTGTTCTCACAGTAGAACGGGTAGCACCAGTGTCCAACAGAAAGGTGACGTCATTTCCTTCAACCTTTCCTTCAATGTATGGCCCTGTCTGGTCTACAGGTAAGGAGGCGCCAAGTACGCACTCCTCGTCCTCCCCTCTCAGGCCGCGTCAGTAAGGTTCATCACAGAGGAATGTATCATTCAACAGGAATTGCGAGGTTGCTGCATTTCTATCCTCCCTTTTTTCCCATACCTCGACCTCCTCATTCTGCTGGGTTAGGTTCCTATAACTAGGCCTAGGTGCACGAGGCAACTGATTCTGTTTTACCTGCTGTTGGGTCTTTCGTGGCCCCTCTTTCTGCACATGTGGATTTAAATCATTGTTTTGTGCGTTACCATGCTGTATCATTGGACATTCGTCTCTCCAGTGCCCTATCTGACCGCACCCGTGACAGGGGAACTTCTTCTTGGCATCCTCTCGACTCATTTTTACTCAGGGCTTCCCTCCTCCCCCAGAGTTTGTGTTCGGGGTATTATTATTCACTTTACTTAACTGTTTTTCTTGCTGTTCAGCCAGTTTTACTTGTGCCCACATGACCTTCTCCTTTAGGGCTTTTCTTTTGTTCTCCATCTCATCCTCGCAATATTTTGCGTACTTCAGGAATTCATTTATGGGTTTTCCTTGCCAACAGATTTTATTATCCCTAATCCAGTGTGAGATTTCAGGTCTCAAAACTAAGTATGGGCGGAAAATCCGTTACGCTCGCGGATTTTGCGGATTTTCGGTAAATTCGCAATCCGCGAGATTTGCGAATTTCCCGCAAAATCCGCAAATTCGCACGCAGCGGATTTTTTTTGCGGCGCGCGGCGTTGGTGATACAATTTTTGCGGCGCGCGGTGTTTATCATCGTTTGCCGAGTTGTTTTTCTCGATATTTTGCGAGTGCTGCGCCATTTTGGATCTTGCTGTGTGATCCCGCGGGAATTTGGCGAGCGCGATTACGTCATCGCGGCTTGCCAACTTGCACATCGAGAGTTTGTCAACGCAAGCACGGCGAGATCACGTCTCGCGGTACTTCCCAATTGCGAGATTTGAGATGCGGCGAGCAGCAACAATCTCGCACAAGCGAAAATATAAAATGTGCAATTCTGCACAAGAAATCCACCAGCAAGCAGCATAAACCTTCTTGAAATGATGATTTTTATCTGAATAACTCCTTAGGTTGACATTTGCCTGCACTTTTTTAGCGAGGAGTCCATTTTGGGGAGGGGGGGAGGGGGGTGGGAGGAAGGAAGTGCCCCACAGTCTTCAACTTCCTGTTCCTGTCCAGCAGGCTCCTCCCAGTGCTTTGTCCATCTCCTGGTCACTTTTCATTTGGATCTGGAGCTGGAAGGATTACTTTTTGTGGATGCTGCTGGATATTTGGATTTGAGGCCTTTTTGACTTTCTTTGGAGCACTGTTGGATTAGAAATTTTACAAGTAAGTTTGTTTGGGGCATTACAGTTGCTGCAACTACAATTTTGGAATTTTCGATTTTTGGGCTGTTTTGGGGCCTTTTGCCCAGGGGTACTCAGTGGTGGGTAGACTGAGTCTTTCTGTGGGTTGTCTTGAACTTAAACATCATGGAGGGCATGGATGGATTGGGATTGTGCTGATTTTTCAGTGATTTTCGTTTTTTGGGGCTGTACTTGTGGCCTTTTCACCAGGGGTATTTGAGTCTAGCATGGGCCTAGTCTTTCTGTGGGGTGTCTTGAACTTAAACATCATGGAGGGCATGGATGGAATGGGATTGTGCTGATTTTTCAGTGATTTTCGTTTTTTGGGGCTGTACTTGTGGCCTTTTCACCAGGGGTATTGAGTCTAGCATGGGCCTAGTGTTTGTGTGGGGTGTCTTGAACTTAAACATCATGGAGGGCATGGATGGAATGGGATTGTGCTGATTTTGCAGTGTTTTTCGATTTTTGGGGGTGTTCATGGGGAGGGACAGGCCATGTGGCTGGGGGCCATTTTGAGTGCTGCTACAGGCCCTGGCCATGTGCAGGGAGGCAAGTGGCCATTTTGAATGTAGGCATTGTTGTTAGGCCTGCAACCATTTTGCCTACTTTTCAACCTTTATGCCCAGGGGTAGTGAGTCTTGCATGGGCCTAGTCTTTCTGTGGGTTGTCTTGAATTTAAACATCATGGAGGGCATGGATGGAATGGGATTGTGCTGATTTTTCAGTGATTTTCGTTTTTTGGGGCTGTACTTGTGGCCTTTTCACCAGGGGTATTGAGTCTTGCATGGGCCTCGTCTTTCTGTGGGGTGTCTTGAACTTAAACATCATGGAGGGCATGGATGGAATGGGATTGTGCTGATTTTGCAGTGTTTTTTCGATTTTTGGGGGTGTTCATGGGGAGGGACAGGCCATGTGGCTGGGGGCCATTTTGAGTGCTGCTACAGGCCCTGGCCATGTGCTGGGAGGCAAGTGGCCATTTTGAATGCAGGCATTGTTGTTAGGCCTGCAACCATTTTGCCTACTTTTCAGCCTTTATGCCCAGGGGTAGTGAGTCTTGCATGGGCCTAGTCTTTCTGTGGGTTGTCTTGAATTTAAACATCGTGGAGGGCATGGATGGAATGGGATTGTGCTGATTTTTCAGTGATTTTCGTTTTTTGGGGCTGTACTTGTGGCCTTTTCACCAGGGGTATTTGAGTCTAGCATGGGCCTAGTCTTTCTGTGGGGTGTCTTGAACTTAAACATCATGGAGGGCATGGATGGAATGGGATTGTGCTGATTTTTCAGTGATTTTCGTTTTTTGGGGCTGTACTTGTGGCCTTTTCACCAGGGGTATTTGAGTCTAGCATGGGCCTAGTCTTTCTGTGGGGTGTCTTGAACTTAAACATCATGGAGGGCATGGATATAATGGGATTGTGCTGATTTTGCAGTGTTTTTCGATTTTTGGGGGTGTTGATGGGGAGGGACAGGCCATGTGGCTGGGGGCCATTTTGAGTGCTGCTACAGGCCCTGGCCATGTGCTGGGAGGCAAGTGGCCATTTTGAATGCAGGCATTGTCGTTAGGCCTGCAACCATTTTGCCTACTTTTCAACCTTTATGCCCAGGGGTAGTGAGTCTTGCATGGGCCTAGTCTTTCTGTGGGTTGTCTTGAATTTAAACATCATGGAGGGCATGGATGGAATGGGATTGTGCTGATTTTTCAGTGATTTTCGTTTTTTGGGGCTGTACTTGTGGCCTTTTCACCAGGGGTATTTGAGTCTAGCATGGGCCTAGTCTTTCTGTGGGGTGTCTTGAACTTAAACATCATGGAGGGCATGGATGGAATGGGATTGTGCTGATTTTTCAGTGATTTTCGTTTTTTGGGGCTGTACTTGTGGCCTTTTCACCAGGGGTATTTGAGTCTTGCATGGGCCTAGTCTTTCTGTGGGGTGTCTTGAACTTAAACATCATGGAGGGCATGGATGGAATGGGATTGTGCTGATTTTGCAGTGTTTTTCGATTTTTGGGGGTGTTCATGGGGAGGGACAGGCCATGTGGCTGGGGGTCATTTTGAGTGCTGCTACAGGCCCTGGCCATGTGCTGGGAGGCAAGTGGCCATTTTGAATGTAGGCATTGTTGTTAGGCCTGCAACCATTTTGCCTACTTTTCAACCTTTATGCCCAGGGGTAGTGAGTCTTGCACGGGCCTAGTCTTTCTGTGGGTTGTCTTGAATTTAAACATCATGGAGGGCATGGATGGAATGGGATTGTGCTGATTTTTCAGTGATTTTCGTTTTTTGGGGCTGTACTTGTGGCCTTTTCACCAGGGGTATTGAGTCTTGCATGGGCCTAGTCTTTCTGTGGGGTGTCTTGAACTTAAACATCATGGAGGGCATGGATGGAATGGGATTGTGCTGATTTTTCAGTGATTTTCGTTTTTTGGGGCTGTACTTGTGGCCTTTTCACCAGGGGTATTGAGTCTTGCATGGGCCTAGTCTTTCTGTGGGGTGTCTTGAACTTAAACATCATGGAGGGCATGGATGGAATGGGATTGTGCTGATTTTTCTGGGTGTTTTTCGATTTTTTTGGGGTGTATAACTGAACTGATGTTCCTCTGTCTTCCATTGTTTTTAGGTGCACAAGACTCAAGAGAACCACCAGTGCCAGGAAGAAGTCCTGCAGCGGTGTGTGTGTGCAGCATAACGTCATGCGACGTCACGTCTGGCCTCAGACAACTCTACAATTCGTGCAACTGCGGCCTGCTGTCTGACCTGCTCTGAAGAAGATGGCCCCAAAAAAAGGTCTCCGTAGCTCCTCTAGCAAGAAAGTTGCTAGTAAGGAGCAGAAGAAGCAAGTTACCAAGGAGGCTGGTGTGCCAACCGCCACGTTTTTTGGGAGCAAAAAAAAAAGTACGCCTGCAGCAGCAGGATCTGCTGGGGACCAAGCTGGGAGCAGCACCCCCGCTCCATTGGGTTCAGTGCCTCCACCACCACGCCAACTTAAGTCAAAGCCCTTGAGTGCTTCAGAGGCAGTCAGTGTACTTCTCCAATCACCATCGACCAGTGATGTTGGCTCATCGCAAGAAAGTAGCAGCAATGTCCCTGAATCAACACAGGTTGTTGTAACTCATCTGACAAGTGTTGAACAACCACAGCCGCAACAACAACATGTGCAAGTAGTACAAGCCCAAGAATATGTGGAAGGAGAGGAAGCACAAGGAGATGTGCAAGCAGAGGTGCATGGAGGGTCACAACAAGTTCCCACAATAGTTGTCCCTCCCGAAGTAGGGGCACATCAGGAAATCGACAATCAAGCCGAGGTATCATTGGAAGCCACTCCTCCTGATGATTATTCATTGTCTTCCACATCCCTAGCAAGGAAAAGATCAAGGTTGGTGTCTACATCTTCTTCAAGCCCACCGCCTTCTGATGATCTGGATGACGAATGGGTACCACCACGGCAGCCTGAGAGTGAGGCACACCATGATCTGACTAAGATACCTAAGCGTAAAAGGAAGGTCGTCGAAAAACTCATAGCTATGGAGTGTGATGAGGCACAACAAGAAGTGATGCATACTGCTGCTGGTGAAGCCTCTCACGATGACGACGAGCCAGTCATCATAAAGGTCACTGCAGCCCCAGCGGGCATGCAGCAAAGAGACATTTTGACCCTATCCCGAGAAGCTGCTGAGCGTGATGATGATGTCGACGAGGAGGCAATGGAAATGGAAACACAACAATCATTATATTTGGAGTTAACTAGTACACCAACACCTACCGCTTTCATATTTCTTCCTCGCAAGAAGGGACCTCCATCCACCTCGACCTCAATTCGTGGTGGTGAAAGTGCAAAACGTACTGAAGTTCGGCAATCCACATCCTCCACTTCATCTGGCATTAGCAGCAGGACCACCACCACCAGTATCGCCGCCTCCTCCGGCCCCCAAAGACATTTCAAGTCTCCAGTTTGGGACTTCTTTATTGTTTGCCCAAGAATGGAAAACGTAGCCATTTGTAGCATGTGTAAGTTTCGAGTTAGTCGTGGTAAGTTTGGTACAAACTATGGTACCGGAGGCCAGAGAGGTCATCTTAAGAGAGCGCACCCTGTCCAATGGTTTGCGCACCTAGAGGCGGTCAAGGAAGCCCGAATTGCACGTAATGAAAACGTTGATTTTTCATCTGATGATGGCGAGGAGGAAGAAGACGATTCAAACACTTCACTTACACCCAGTACCCCTGTCAGCAGCACACCCCATGTGAGGCACACTAAGAGTGTGGGAGAGAGTGAGACATCAATGCGGAAAAGTTCATCAGCGAGCGTAACTGGGTCGAAGATATCATCATCATCCCGTAAATCCTTGGTCCAGGGCAACATTAAAAAGATGTTGTTTACAGAAGCGCAATATGAACACAACCACCCACTGACGCGTCTGTATAACACTAAGCTGGCTAAAATGCTAGCTCTGGACCTTCTCCCTTTTTCTTTTGTAGAAGGGGTTGGTTTTCTAGAATTAGTGGCAGCGCTCTGCCCTCAATGGAAGGTTCCTAGCCGGTTCTATTTTGCCCGAGTTGCGGTTCCAGCACTACATGAAGATGTCCTGAAGGTGATTGGGGCATCTTTGCAGAAGAGTGCTGTTCACACTATACATCTGACAACAGACATGTGGACCAGTGGCGCAGGCGCTGATTACATGTGCATCACTGCACACTGGGTCTCTTTTTCAGGGGCTAAAGCAAAGCTAAACACAGGTGTTGACACGGACATTGTTTTTAAAGCTGCTCAGAAACATGCAACACTAGCCATGTTTGGTTTGGAGAAACGTCACACAGCAGAAAACATTTTGGATGTCTTTAACACAAAGGTCCTTAACTGGCTGTCCCCACTAAAACGCCAGGTTGGTTATGTTTCCACGGACAATGGCGCCAATATAGTTAAGGCCATGAGGCTGGGTAACTATTTCAGAGTGCCGTGTTTGGCGCACTGTATAAACCTGGTTGTCCAAAAATTCTTGGGTAATAAAGGCAGTGCAGCGTACAGAGTATTGGACACCTGCCGAAAAATGTGCAACCATTTCAGCCATTCTTTTAAGGCCCGGAAGCAGCTGAGGAGCCTGCTATATCAACGTCAAATGCCAGTGAAAGCACTCATCCAGGAGGTGGTAACACGTTGGAACTCAACCTTCTACATGCTTGAGCGTCTGTATGAGCAGTATACGGTACTCGATCAATATTTCTTAACAGAGGGTACAGCTCAGGATGACCTGAGGATGGGTGCGGCGCAATGGAACATAGTTCAAAGCCTGACACGCATGCTTCGTCCTTTTGAGTTCTTCACGCGTGCAGTCAGCAAGGAGGACTGTAATTTGGGAAAAGCTATCCCATTGTTGTACATGCTGGAGGACCAACTGAAGGAGGTGTGTTCTGTGTTTGAAAAAGATGTACAAAACCAAGACTCTTTTGTTCTGGCTTAGAAATTATTAGAGCTCCTACAAGGTGATGAACGTCTTAAAATGATCCACTCAGAAGAGCATTACATTTGTCCTACTATTCAGGATCCACGCTACAAAAAGGCGCTGGCAGGCCAAGCATTCTTTCCTTTTGATGATGAACATGTTCCAAAGTACAAACGTTGGCTAGCCTTGTCAGCCAAGGTTTTGAAAGAGAACGGCTGAAAATTGAAGGAAATGGCAGTACATCAGCAGGCCATCCCCAGTCAAAACAATCCACTTCTGCACCTGTGGCTGTGGCACAAGTGACCTCTCAGCCGTTAAAGACACCGGCAACCGGATCATCTGCACCAGACACAACAGAAACATTGGAGGCTGAAGAGGATTGGCTAGCTCTGCGTGGGTTTGGTTCTCAAAACGTCAGAGGCACAGCAAGAGCTAAGCAAAGTGGAGGAACCTTGGATGAGGACCTTGAGTCGATAGTGAAGGACTATCTGAATGACTCAACAGAGGTCTATGTTAATTCTGACCCAATGGCGTATTGGCATGGGAAAAAAGAATTGTGGCCACAGCTCACCAACTTGGCTTTAAACTACTTGTCTTGCCCACTCGCAAGCGTGTCTTCTGAACGTGTTTTCAGTGCTGCTGGTGGCATTGTAACTCCCAAACGGAGCCGCCTCTCGCCCAAAAATGTGGAGAGGTTAACAATGATCAAGATGAATCAGCACCTCATACCACCAGATTTCAGAGTACGAGAAAGCGCGCCGGATGAAGACGACGTGGCCAGCAACATAGATGAGGGAATTTCTACTCTGTCAGGTGACACTGAGCTCACCCTGCCTGAATTCGCAGAGTATGATGACGAAGCCTTATTCTCATTCCTGGACCGTGATACCGAGCCCTGAAAATGAGACAACGAATCATTAACTTTCTTTTTCGTCCTTATTCACTTTTATTCCTGTGTGTCTGTCTTTCTTTGTTGTGCACAGTTAATATATTTCAAACTTTAATCAGATAATCACAAAAACAAGCCCATCAGCAGAACTGTCTTCACTGGTTTGCTAATTGATTTGAAGTTGCCGCAGTCTGCATTCCTCAGGTTCACAAGTTTAGAAGAACATGCTCCTCTATCCTCCTCCTCCAGACTCCTATTTCCATCAAACAAGAGGGCTGGTTTACGCCCAATGAAGAAAGACTCAGCACTTGTGGGGGTGTTGTTCTACCTCTTTGCTGGTGAGTTGACGGCTCTGGGACCATTGTTGGGAAGCTCTAATACCGGATAAAAGTGGTTTGGACCAAATCCGAGGCGCAAATTTTTTAGTGTTTTTGCTGACTTGCTTGCCTTTGAGGTGCTCTTAGGGGGGGTTCCGTCTGTTTGTGGGTGAGTTTCGGGGTCTGGGAGCACTGTTGGGACACTCTAATCTTGATTGCATTTGCTTTTCAGGAAATCCGTGGTGGCAACCCCGACTTATGGCCTAGCTACGCAGCGCGTTTGGACCGAAGGCCGAGAAATATTGCGAGTATGAGATTTTGCTTTTGGCCTGTTTGGGGGTGTTATGCTTCTTGGCGGGTGGGTTGGCGGGTCTTGGGGCATTCCTGGGAAGGTCTAATACCGGGTAGAAGTGGTTGGGACAAAATCCTTGTGGAAAAGCCTTTTGGCACTTTTTGTAACTTAGGGTTCGTAAGGGTTAGCCCTAGCAGCAGGATTGCATGTGCTTCGGGGTGTTCTAGATTTTTGCAACTGAGTTCTGGGGTCTTAGAGCACTCGTGAGAATGTGTAATTTTGGTTGCAAGTCATTTGAAGAAAATCCATGGTGGGAAAGGGGGGATTTGGCACAGTTAAAGAAAGCCTTTGCCACTATTCTTAACTTAGGGTTCGTTAGGGTTAGCAGTATTTCTATTGCATGTGTTTGGGTGGGGGGGTTTTCGAGTCTTGGAGCGATGCTGGCTATGGATACTTTTGCTTGGTTGCTTGCAAGTGGTTTGAATGCAATCCACTGTGGGTAAGGGGGTACTTGGGCCTACTTTTACTTTCAAAGTACGTTTTGTCACCAGTTTTCTGCTAGGCCTAGTTTTTTGAGATTTGATTGGGGGTCTTCTACATTTTTGCGACTGGCTTTAGTAAGGGTCTGGGTGGGAGCGCTGCTGGGAAGATCTAATTTTGTTCTAAAACACAGTTTACAGGACACCTAGCTTGAGGGGAAAGATCCGCTACATTAATTTGCCCATGCTTATTTATCCTTCAAAAGGTGACTCTGACAGAGTACGCACTTTCAAAAATATTGTACTGTCTACTAGGAAAATCAAAGTGTGCCTTTTTGCACTCCACAGCCTAGATACCTTATATTTATTTATCAGTGGTGTTGTAATATTATATCACTTCCTGTTTTTCGTTGAATAATTACAGGCCGGGTTTCAGTCTGTGCAATGGGGAAAAAAGGATGGAGTCAGGCTTCACATTAGCGAGCCACAATTCAGCATCAGGCAGGCAGTGGACAGGGTGTCTTCTGGTCACCAACATCGATGGACGAAGCGTCAGCTGCAATGGAGGAGTGCCGCTAATAAGAGGATTTTTTTTCTGCAGGTAACTTACTTACCAAATTCAACAGGACAACTACAACAACATACAGATACAGTATCCTTTGTCTTTTTCTCTGACTGTGACTGCATTTCTTGGATCTCTCTCTGCTTCTAAATTGATCCCTTAACACATCACTTAGTCCACTCCACTATCACATCTGCACCACACATAGTCATTTGTAAGTGCTCCTACGTAATTCGCAAGTCGCAGCACGCCCCAGTCCGTAGAGGACTGGGATGGCCCCAATGATGAAGCATGTCACCAAGGGGCAACCCTGGTGAGTGAGGGGACACCTAGAAAAAGAGCAATTTCTCCTTTTCTATCTACTATACCTTCCAGACCAACCCCATTGAGTGTTGTGAATGGATTTATAGTGACCAGCAAGGCTCTCAGGTATCTGGCAACAGAGACATTATGTTGAATATAGTTATCAATAATTCCACACACGCCCTGTACTGTCGCATTCTTTCTTCCACAGTTGTCGAAAGTACTACTTACTTTTCACTGACATGCATCCAGTAGTGCATGCACTTTCAAAGATTGATGGATAGGTTTGTACCCAAAGATTTGTTTATGTTCAATTGTTTGTCCATGCTGTGCTTTTTTTACAGGGTGTCTTCTGGTGGTGACCAACATCGATGGACGAAGCGTCGGCTGCAATGGAGGAGTGCCGCTAATAAGAGGATTTTTTTTCCGCAGGCAACTTACTTACCAAATTCAACAGGACAACTACAACAACATACAGATACAGTATCCTTTGTCTTTTTCTCTGACTGTGACTGCATTTCTTGGATCTCTCTCTGCTTCTAAATGGATCCCTTAACACATCACTTAGTCCACTCCACTATCACATCTGCACCACACATAGTCATTTGTAAGTGCTCCTACGTAATTCGCAAGTCGCAGCACGCCCCAGCCCGTAGAGGACTGGGATGGCCCCAATGATGAAGCATGTCACCAAGGGGCAACCCTGGTGAGTGAAGGGACACCTAGAAAAAGAGCAATTTCTCCTTTTCTATCTACTATACCTTCCAGACCAACCCCATTGAGTGTTGTGAATGGATTTATAGTGACCAGCAAGGCTCTCAGGTATCTGGCAACAGAGACCTTATGTTGAATATAGTTATCAATAATTCCACACACGCCCTGTACTGTCGCATTCTTTCTTCCACAGTTGTCGAAAGTACTACTTACTTTTCACTGACATGCATGCAGTAGTGCATGCACTTTCAAAGATTGATGGATAGGTTTGTACCCAAAGATTTGTTTATGTTCACAATTGTTTGTCCATGCTGTGCTATTTTTACTTGTCTCCCGAAACCTTTCCCAAAAACCCCCGTACCCATCCATTTTTCAAACCCTAACCCTCTTCCCCCGGGCTGTGTGGTTTTGATTGATGTGTGACTAAATTACAGCAATAAATCCACACACTTGCTGGGGAGGATAAGGTGATAGCAACAGGCTGGTGAAGAAATCCGAGGATATATTCTTACTCTGCTTGACAAAGACCCATGGCTAATGTCAAAGAACTTCAACCGAATTAGTAGTTATACTTTACCATTTGTTAGGCTACAATGTGGCACTGTTCTAGTGTACTTCTGTCACCTGCTATATTCTCTATTGTACCGTTGAATTGCTCAGGAGGACAAACCAGATTTAATTTTCTTTTTTTTCATAGGCATGCAACTGCCACTGTGTCACACCACTAGTACCACCGCTATGAGGAAATTTTATCCGCCCAGGATTGCCAACCTTATTCGCTGTTTCCCGTGGAGCCAGCCCTGGGTCTAGCCCTACTTTCAAACACAAATTACAGGTAAGATAAGCGTTTGGTGGTTTGGGGGTATAATGGAGTATTAGGAGAGACGAGAGACTGACGGTAGTACTACTAAAGTTCTAGGACTCTTGAATTCACTTCACTTACTCTGTGAGAGGCACTTAGTGTTGAAAACATTTGGGCATTTACACTTAAAGGAAGAAAATGGAACTAAACTTTCAGGAAAACAAAGTCACTGTTAAACCCCCACCCACCAGGCAAGCAGTAAAAAACAGGTATGCTCAGATAAAGTTTGAAAAAGTATATTTATATCCCTAAAAAAATAATCTCCCGCAAGACCCTCCCTAACCCCAACGATTGTCCTTCAAAAGTCCCCAAAAACCCAACTCCCAATTCCCACCCCCCAAAAGTCTCTAAAAAAGGGGCAAGGGACACTATGGGTGGATGCTGTTTACTTTTTGGGCCAGGGCATCATGCTCCTCGTGGAGCAAGGCGTGCTCTAAGCGGAGCCCCTCCAACACGTTTGTGAAGTGGTGGAGCTCCTGCTGAAGGCGGGACACCATCAGGGTACTGCGGCGCAGGCGTGCCTTGACTGCCTTGCAGGTGCAATGGCTGTGAGAGGCAGCTGTTGTCCTTGCTGCTCGGCGGTGGCGATTGGCTTTGGCAGCCCGGCTCAGTCTGTGTGGACCACTGTGCTGGGTGGCAGCCCGTGGGGGCACGGAGGCCGATGCAGACGACGTTGTTGTTGTGGTCGACTGCACACTTTCTTCGTCCTCCAGGGCCACCAGCCGCCGATATTCTGCAACAGTGGCATCGATCCTCCGTTGCCGGGCCGCTCTAGCCAGCTCCTTCCTCCTTGTTGGTTTGGAAGGAGCATCTATATGAAGAAAGACATAGTCTGTAACCAATGCTCTTTAAGATTAACTCAATCATTCAGCAGAAATTTGTGTTGCAGTACAACTAGCAACTTGCAAGCGCATTACATAACTATTGAGGCCAGTATCTATCTAACCTCCCACTTCTTCATCCTTGCTCTAACATTAGTGGGAGTTTAAGGAACAAATTCTACGAGCACTATGGACTTCCATTGGAGTCGACTATGAAAGTACACCAGTCTTATTCTTCTTCTTGTCTCTTGTTTAGGAAAATTGGTACGTTATCTTCTGCAAGCCAGCATAATGCCAGCGCAGTGAACTTGCACCCGAGAAAAACAGACGCACACCATGGTGAGTGAGACAGACTTGCATTACTGTACCGGTCCAGTACATGCAGGTGGTGAAGCTCTTACTTTTCTATTACGGGTGGCACTGAGAATACTCTGTTACAAGGGCTACTGCTTAATTAATTTAACTTTCACCCTACAGTGCAAATGAGTACTAGAAATGAAAAATTGAAGAAGATAAATAATCTGATTATCTATCACTTCACATGGGGTGTTTTTGCTTATATATGGGATGACTTTAGGTGCTTTGCTTTTTATTGAGTGACCAGTGATACATCCACACATGAATGACTGAGTACTACTAAACTTATTAAGAGAGGTAGGGAGTGGCCACCGTAATAACCGGATCTATGCTGTGCTTGCAATACAAACTACTGCTACTATTGATGGTAGTATTTGGACAAAATTAAAACTTCTTTTCCTTGCCTTTCCTACACTGGAACGGACGTGCGGGTGCAGTGTTACATGCTCTTCAAAGTTACACTTAGTTCATCCACTGACCGTCTACTCTCTCTAGATCATGGGTACTCACAAACTTTCTCTCAGGGGCTAAATTTACAGTGTAGTTTGTGGCCGAGGGCCGCACTGGTGGGGGCGGAGTCAGATGGGGTGGGGCTAAAGCAAAACGAAAACTTGTGACCATGAGGTTGCACACAGGTCCCTGCAGCAGATGCCTTCATCCACTGAGCCACCAGACCCAGCATTTACATACATCTCGCTCCCTCATGCTCTCCCTCCTGCCCTCCCTCTCCATCTCTCTCTCCCTCCTGCCCTCCCTCTCCCTCCCCCTCTGTCATCTCACTGTGTGTGTGTCTGTCTGTGTCAGCCTTCAGCCCGGGCTGAGACAGCTTCCTCAACGCGCACACACAGACAGCCACACCAAAGTACTTAACAGGTCTTTAAAAGACCATTAACATATTATTGAGGCTTTGTTTGTTGTAGCGCCCCTGCATCTACACCCTGACAATCACTGCTTGCCCAGCCCCACAGAGCAGAGGCTTTGTTCTATTTCACCTCTTTGTGGCCCTGCATCTCCACTCTGCTCTGTGGGGGCCGGGGGAGCAGTGATTGTCTGCAAGGTCTGCGCACCGCCAAGGAAGGCTTGCCGTGCCGCCACTACTACTACTATGAGTACCCCTGCTCTAGATACACATATGCTATCTAAGAGTCAGATAGTAGCATGATCCAGGTATATGGACACATACAGTTTCTGTGTCACCCACCCAGGCTGTTGTCCTTCCACCAATCATTGCTTCATCATTCACCCAGCCATGCATCTCATATTCTTTCCTTCCCAGCCACGTCTTCAATCTCAATAAGTAAGGAATATATAAGAGCTTACCTCTGCCCGCCACCACCACCGTCTGAACTCTCACAGCCGGCACTGGAACCGCCGCATCCTCCCCTGAGGAATTGCCCTCTGCCTCCGTGTCGAGCACCACCACCACCTCCGCGTTGGCCCCAGATGTTCCACCTACAAAGTACATTTAAGAATGTTAGAATAAACCACTCACTAGTATTTGGTCTAGGAATGAAGACATGTGAAAACAATGTAATGCAGCACTTTTTGGCACAACTGATGAAGGCTGGCTTTTTAACACGCACCATTTTTTTCCACACAGACAGAAGATGGACTTCTAACAACAAGATCAAGTTGAAACAAGGTGAGAGCTCGGCTCGACCACAAGAAATGTCTTCAATTAATCGTCAATAAAACAGGTGATGGACCGAATGTGGATCAATTTTCACACATTCACCCCAGTCCGAAGAGCTAGCCGGGCTGATGAGAGGTGTTACCTCGAAACCGGTCCGGTCCTCGGATGCTTAATTCCGTTCTGGGAAGTACATGGCTTTTGTAGTTCGGACTGGACTGTTCCCATGAGGCTCAGGGTCAGAGCTGATTTGCATATCGCCATTGTCTAACCCAGGTTGGTGTGGAGTGCAAAATAACGATGGATTTAGGCCCAGATCCTTGGACTGGGGCGAGTGTGTGACATTGATCCACATTCGGTCCATCACTTGTTGTGTTTGCAATTTCCGCCATAAGTGCGCTGGGGATGCCCAGACGTGGGTCCCAGGCACTCCACACCACTGGAGTCAAGCTAGCCGGGCTGATGAGAGGTGTTACCTCGAAACTGGTCCGGTCCTCGGATGCTTGATTCCGTTCTGGGAAGGACATGGCTTTTGTAGTTCGGACTGGACTGTTCCCATGAGGCTCAGGGTCAGAGCTGATTTGCATATCACCATTGTCTAACCCAGGGTGGTGTGGAGTGCAAAATAACGATGGATTTAGGCCTAGATCCTTGGACTGGGGCGAGTGTGTGACATTGATCCACATTCGGTCCATCACTTGTTGTGTTTGCAATTTCCGCCATAAGTGCGCTGGGGATGCCCAGACGTGGGTCCCAGGCACTCCACACCACTGGAGTCAAGCTAGCCGGGCTGATGAGAGGTGTTACCTCGAAACCGGTCCAGTCCTCGGATGCTTGATTCCGTTCTGGGAAGGACATGGCTTTTGTAGTTCGGACTGGACTGTTCCCATGAGGCTCAGGGTCAGAGCTGATTTGCATATCGCCATTGTGTAACCCAGGGTGGTGTGGAGTGCAAAATAACGATGGATTTAGGCCCAGATCCTTGGACTGGGGCGAGTGTGTGACATTGATCCACATTCGGTCCATCACTTGTTGTGTTTGCAATTTTCGCCATAAGTGCGCTGGGGATGCCCAGACGTGGGTCCCAGGCACTCCACACCACTGGAGTCAAGCTAGCCGGGCTGATGAGAGGTGTTACCTCGAAACCGGTCCTTGGATGCTTGATTCCGTTCTGGGAAGGACATGGCTTTTGTAGTTCGGACTGGACTGTTCCCATGAGGCTCAGGGTCAGAGCTGATTTGCATATCGCCATTGTCTAACCCAGGGTGGTGTGGAGTGCAAAATAACGATGGATTTAGGCCCAGATCCTTGGACTGGGGCGAGTGTGTGACATTGATCCACATTCGGTCCATCACTTGTTGTGTTTGCAATTTCAATTAATCGTCAGCACTAACCACTTTTCCATTCTCAGTTAAACGTTTCGTTTTTTTATTATGACTTCATTTTAATAAATGTGTTTACTTTTAATAAAGCTTTTAAACTTAGAGAGACTCTGTGTTTTTTGGTCCAGACTTGAGTGACTGAGCGAAAGGTTTTGCAATTTTTGCAAGCATGAGTCCGTGCCTCTGACACTTCTTGACTCTGACTCCGTACTCTTCAGCTACGTTGGATCATTGGGGATCAATCAGCGATGAATTCGGGAGGTAAATTACTGTGCCACACTATGTAGTCTAGTCAGTCAGTAAGGACATTGGGGGTTCAAAGTCTGTTATCACAGAGGTATGTGGAAACTCTAACAGCGCCTATTATAATTGATAAGCAATGCACTATTTATTGTCCATAGTTCTGTTTCTGCAGAAGAATTGTCCGCGCCACTGTAGTGGTATGGATTGTCCTCCTATCCAAACCAAAAGGTAGTATCTTATTCTTTCTTGGTGGTCATTCACATTTTATAGTTGGGAATTTTCAAAGCAGATAGAACACTTCAAAAGACATTATGGACAATCGTAGAGGACTGCACTAAGTAGATAGAGCTATTGCTGACTAGAATGGGAGTTTCGCCAACCGTGCAATCTTAGTTAGCTACACAGACAGACTAATAAGAATAATCTAGTAATACCACAGGGAGTCATAGTAGAGGCAGGATAAGAATTTAGATACAGTCTACAAAAAGATCAAAGACGATTTTGAAAAAATCAAATGAGGAACGCTAGGAAAAATAGGTTCTAGTCTAAAATGAAAACTTACTGGGGCCAGCAAAGGAGCCCTCGCCTGCCCGATCCTGGCCCTGTTCAACAGCATCCGCCGCCTGCTGCTCCTGTGTCCTCCCCTCGCCCCTGGGGGGAGCTGACGTACAACATGAAAGAAAGAACAGAAAACATGGATGATTGTTGCTTGTCAATGTCAACCAAATCAAACATTTCAAAACAACAATAACAAAATATTTCCGCGAAATTATATTGATTAGGGTTAGTTTTCATTGATTTGCGGACCTGGGACTTCGAAAGTCACGTAACTCACTAAACAAAGCACTGAAAGGTTCACCTAGGACTGGCAGGCATCAGTCCGCAGGCAAGACGCAAAGTGACAGACAAACTCCATTGTGATTTCAGTCAGATCAGTGACAACACTAACAGTTGCCTGCTACATTACCAGTCATTTAAATAGTCAAACTATCAATCCACCGCCACTATTTTTCTTATTGTCAGGGGTACAAAGGAATGGGCAAATTTAAGCCCCTTGCGGCTCTTTTGCTCCGTTCTTGCCTGACTTTTGTGACGCAGCAGCTAAACAAAAGAGGCTCCATGGTGCGGCGTATAATATTATAACAACGTGACGCATTTGGGAGATGTATCCTGTTATAAAGCCCTGCGCCATCAGGGGGCGTTCCGGCGCAAGGGAGGGCATTCCTGCGCTGGAACACATCCTAAAAGTGGCTGAGGGAAATCTACAAAATTTCAATCAGTCACCTTTAGGACAATGATGCGTCACACAAACCCTGCACCTGCTTGAAGCAGACGTACGGCTTGACCCAGCATTGGGGAGATAGGGTACCCCAGAGCATTGCTGGAGCTGCGCCATCGTTGCGACGCAACTCCAGCAGTAAAGCTTCGGTGACGTTTTGGGCCCATGGTGCGCCGCATTGCAAATACGGCGCACCATGTTTGGTGGTGGTAGCGGGCCGCACAATTAATGGCGCATCCCTGCTACTTTGCAGGGATGCGACGGTAATTGCAATTCTGCCCCTTAGGGGCATACTTACTTACGCGTTCTTGCGCATCTCCAGAGATGCGCTAGATCAAATGCGTCACGCAAAACTACCCTTGCGACACGGCAGATGCGCCTCATTTACAATGCGGTGCGCCCTGGCGCAAGGGTAGGCACTTGCGTGACGCATCTCGTCACGTAAGAGCGGCGCATCGCTGGAGTCACGTCGCCAACGCAATGCAACTCCAGTAATGCTCAGGGCCACCCAATACTTAACATGCTGTGTCAGTCCTTGCGCCTGAATCTTGTAGATTTCATGCAGGCACTTTTGCGAGGCGCACAGCCGCCGGACCGCCCACCCTGCGTACTAGAAACGCACCCTTTGTGGTGCAGGCACATGGCTTTATAACGTGACGCATCTCCCTAGATGCGTCATGCTGTAAATGACTCGCAGGGATGCGCCACGTTTACGCCGCTGTTGCGTCACGCAAGGCAACGTAAACGTGGTGCAAGGGGCTTGTAAATGTAATCTGCCCCCTAGTGTCTAGCATTACGCAGTTCTGTAAAGTACACTCATACATAATAGTTACTCAGGCCAATGAGACCACAAAATAGAAAACAAATAAGCATAGTAGCAACGCCACTGAGAAGGAGAGCAGTGCACCTGAAATGCACAGAAGATTTTGAAATATAATTTAACTACAATGTAATCGTCATCAGCGGCATTTTTGGCTTGCTCCATGTAAAAAACAAATATTTGCAATACAACAACACAGAGCAGGAGAAAACATCATAGTAGTGAGTGATGAAATAGCTAGTACTACTCACCAAGCCCGGGGATCTCCAAGCCGAGCTGGTCCAGCAGGTCGCGCTCCCGGTCCAGGAGGTCCGTCCAGCGGTGGGTGACCTGGCTGTAGGTGCGCTGGACCCCGTAGAGGTGGGACATGGCCCAGCACACCTTCTCCCACCGCTTCCGGCGCTCCCGGATGTTGTAGCCGCCGGCCGTGATCCTGCCGCCTCCCGCGATGGTCCTGGGCAGGCGGCGCTGGACGAAGTTGACCAGCGCGCCCACTTCCTCCGGGCTGAAGATCTCCCGTCGCGTCACCTGCTCCCCCCTCAATCGACCTCATGCTGTCCTGGCACGGGGTCCAGGACTCCTCCTCCCCGCCGCCTCTGCGGCCCTCAAGTGCCTGGGCAGCTTCACGGCGCCTGGCTTCACCATGGTCTGGGCAGGTAAGGTAGGAAGTAGAAAATTAAGAAGGAATAGGATAGGGAAGAAGAAAAGAAAAGAGTTTAAAAAAGTAGTTTAAAAGTAAAGAAAAATAGCAGAAAAGACAAAAACATACAGCTAGGAAAAGAGAGGGATTGATAAGAAGCAAAATCGTTAAAAAAAACCTGAAAACAAGCAAAGGATGGCAAAGATAGCAAGAGGATTAAACACCATGCCCAGACACAGGAAATGAATGAAAAACAAGATGGCCGCCCGTTCACGAGCGCGAAAGTAAGTTTGCACGAGATTTTCCTCGCGATCTCGTGCGAACTTATACTCGCAATGCGCTTACTGCGCGAGATTATACATAGCGGGCGGAAACGGAAATACGTCACGCAATCAAAATGGCCACGCCCGTACTCGACCTTGGGGTAAATTCGCGTGTTGCGCTGCAAGCGGCTCGCGAATACTGCAAAAAAACTCGCGAAACAACAAGCCGCAAAAAAATATAAAGCTCATTCGCCCGAATTGGCGGCTTCCGCGGTCGGTTTCGCACGACGCCGCGCCCCGCGAATAGCGCGAAAAAACCGAAAAACGATTTTTGCAAAAGCAAAAGCAATGAGCAGGTGCAAAAGGTCAACCTCATGATTTGTAACGATTCCCTGTAGTGCTTCCTGAGGGGGCCCTCCAGAATTCGGTTGCCTGCTTGCAACTATTGTGTGACCCTGCTCTGACCTTAACTGTATGCCACAAAGGTCCTGATTTACAGCTAAGGGAGCAGACAAGCAGGTGCAAGCCTGGAACTTCAAATTCAGTGACACATTAATTAGCCCCTAATTCATTATTGTCAGTTGGGGCAGGGCAGGTGTTGTTAATAAACTAACCCCAAATTAATTCATGTCAGTTCAAGCAGGGCAGGTTGGCTTGCTTTTCCCCCCCATCTTCTACAGTGATGATGAACAAGAGGGTGGCATTGATGTAACAGAGGGTGGCATGGGTCAAAGAGAGGGTGGCAGTGGTGAAACAGAGGGTGCTGGGAGGCTGTGATGATGAACCAGACGTAGAAACAACATAGTCGCGACCGTTGCGAGCCGACAAGTAAGTTCGCAATTGCGAACTAGTACCAAATCCTCGCGAACTGGCAGAAACGCTTGCGAACACAAAAAAAAAAATCTGCAAATTCGCGGGAATTCGCGGATTTTGCGGATTGCGAGTTCGCAAATCCGCAAAATTCGCGAACGCGAGATTCGCAAAATTCGCCCATACTTACTCAAAACCAACACGAATCGGTAAATGAAATGAGTCATATCCTTCATTTCAATGTTATCGATTCCACTGTAGGTTTTGAATACCTGTAGCAGTCGTTCATAGTAGGAGTGAACAGTTTCATCACAATTTTGGGTAGTTCTATCTATACGGGTCCTATCAGTTTCCTTTGCTGGCACTTTCTCTTTTAAGTATTGTATTACTTTGTCATATTTTCTCATCACCTCCGGCGAGGGAGCTCCGGTTCTGGATTCTCTCTCATACTCTTCACTATGCCAATCAACTGCAATTTTGCATTCTGTCCACAAATCTACAGGAGCAACAATGTCGAAGAACCCATCCAGGTCCTTCAGGAGACACTTTTGGACCTTAACGAATCTCTCGACCTGCCTATACCACTCTACAGGCTTCTCTCGTAATTTAGGGAAATCATTGGTGAATGACACAATATCCTGTCGGGACCATGGAAAATGTACATATTTCCCACCTGATACTTCTCTCATGGGATACAAATTTTCTGCCTTGTCGACTTCCTTTAGGACATATTCAGAAGTCTTTGGTCTGGCCTTACTATCTTCCTTTTTCTTTGCCCATCTGGCTTTCCATTTGTCTAGATCTCTCCATTTCTGCAGAAAATTCAACAATTCCTTTATCTGTACCTTTTTCCCTGACACATTCATGTTCTCCAGGTCCTTGTCTGAAAATTCGGTTCTGTATGGCTTTTGTAAGACTTTGGATTTGCTAACATCTATTCCCATATTAGCCGCAGTGTCCATTAGTTTCTCATGGAACACTCTGGTGTTTCGGGTAAGGCTCTTGCTTATAAACAGTAACTCCTCCTCACTAAGAGTGTTCAATCTGTCTAATCCCACATTTCCGGCTATTAGTTCCTCCATTTCTATTCTTAGTTTGTAAATATCTAAAGGTAAGGGCTGGGGAGTTTCCTTTTCTAATTCTCAGGGTCCAACGATCTAGTTCCTCCGGAGTCACTACTGTGGCACTCCGGGTCCCTGAAGCAGTTTCTATCAGGACTTCCTTGGCCCTGGTCTGAGTTAGTGTCCGTGGTATACTACTTTCCGGCTCCCTGATGGGCAGATCCATCAAGGAAATTACAGATTCGCATTCACTCGCCTGATCATCAACTATGAGAGGCTCTTTTCTGGGCTGGGCTACAGGTGGTGTAATGACTGGTGTTTTTGGACTAGCCTGTCTATCCCCATAAAGAGGAACAACGGGACCAATTGTTACTGGAATTGTCAGGGCTTCGGGACTGGGATTTATCTGAGCTATGGTCTGAATGAGTTCATTCCGCTGTTTTATCAAGGCTTCCTTTTCTCATTCATGTAAAGCCCTGTCAACTGATGCATCATGTAATACTTGTGGAACTAAAGGAGGATACAGACTCAGTGCAGTTGGGGATATCCCACAGGATCTCTCTTCACCGAACGGTCTATAATTTGGGACAGTAGGGTCAGGTCTACAAAATCCGTCTCCACCAGTTTGCCTATTGCCTATACCTGCTGTATCTGTTTCACTAGCACTTCTCCTTCTAGCAGGTCTAAAGAATGGATTTTTCAAGCTCAAAGACCTGGATTCCTCATCATATGGCGGTGGATTTTTCATAAACAAATCCTCCAAATATTCATCTTCCGAATCACCCATAGTCATTAGGTGTCGGGTTTTCTCTGTGCTTTTTCCTCCCTCGGCCTCATTTACCCCAAATACTGGAAATAGTCCCTCGACCATCATATTCTGTCTCCACTGTTTCATCTTTTTCTCCTTGGTTTCTCGCTGCAATTTTGGATACCATTTACTTATTCCCTTATCCATTCGGGGTCTGTCTCGCTCTAGAGCCTCAATCTCCCATTCCTCTAAAGCCTCATATTGAGTTAATCTGGGTCTGGGGTGTAGGTCATTCATTCGGGTCCTCAAGTTAAACAGGATTCTACTATTAAAGGTACCGTCGAGAGGAAACGCTAGGATTCCGTCATCTTCGGTATACTTTACCCAGTTCTCCAACCATACACAGGTATGATACCCTTTGTCAACCATCATAAATGATGCGGGAGTATTTGGTGGTGGAATAATCACACCTTCTCTAGTTCTAATGGGCTTGTCTTTCTTAAAGTAATTCTTCATCTTATCAGCAAATGCTTCCGTACATATTGTAAGGTCTGCCTCTTAGCATCTGATCCTTGCGAAACCCTAAATGTTGTGGATCAGGTAAGAATTCAGGATACCACATAGACTGCGTACCCAAAAGTTCTGTGGTTAACTACGTCTTTTGTTTACAAATCCTCTTCCAATACCAGTGTGTCTTTTACAAACTACACCAACCAATCAGCACTGTGATTGCAAACAATTTCAACCAATGGGTGCCCAGCCTTTTTCGCGAGACGCGGTCTCACGCTCCGGCACTCACCCCTCCTTTACAATACTAGCTTCATTACACGCCCGTAGTTTCAACCAATACCAGCGCGGCACGGAGTGACGTCAGCGCAGCTTCGCAACCGACTCCCTCCTTCACAAGGTAACGGAAACTTTGAATTTTTCTTAAAGTGCAAGTGCTCTATTCAGTTTACAACGTATAACATTCGCCACTGTACTCGAGTGCCTAAAAGTAAGATTTGTTTCACTGCAAGTAAACCTCTTTCGGATACTTTTCATACACTACAGATAGACCCTTCTGCCTACCCTTGTTAATGTTAATGTTAATGTTATATGTGCTTGCATAGCACACGGCTGCCCCAGGCAAGGGGCGTCCCGGCGCTTGCTGTATGAAGAGTGGACAGATGGTAGGATCGGGGAGGTAGGAAGGGAGGAAGAAAGTTTAGCCGAAGAGGTGTGTTTTTATTGCTTTTCTAAAGGTCTGCAGATCTTGTATCCCTCGGATCGGATCCGGGAGGTCATTCCAGAGTTTGGCGGCCAAGTATTTGAAGGAACGGCCACCCATCCTGGATAGTTTAATACGGGGCATTACAAGCATTAGAGTACCTGCAACTTCTTTTGACTCATCCCCTCTTTCTGGGATATATACTAAGTCCAAAGTTTCACTAGCGAACTCCTTTGCTATCACTTAAGCTCCGATGAACCTACTACTCCTTCCACGTGTGACCCTTACTAGGTTATATCACAACTGAAGTTTCATTAGCGATCTCGTTACTATCATTTATTCAATTAGTCATACAGAAAACCCTAATTAGCGCTTCCAGTTCTGCCTAACCATGCACTAATCTTTCTCGAGCCACTGACCTCTCCGCGGAGTGGATTCTACTCACCACCCGCTATTCTATCCGCCGGAGAATTTCCAGACAACATATAACAATCACTAACCATTTGTTAATAAACACTTACTATAGCAGCATTTCATATAATATAATTTTCAAAACATTTTATAACAATTTTCAAAGCAATATTTCCGATCGGTTTTAGCAACAAAAAAATATATATTTTTAGCAGCAATAAAATTTTAGCAGCACATGTTATAGATTCACGGTTTATCCACAAAACATCTTATCTGCCTATCTTAACTAGTCCTAACCATTCCTCTGCTAACCAGAAAATTACTGATAGCGCGCGCAGGTCACCCGACTCTTTATTTACCAAAAACATACACACTTGGGCCCATAACGTGTTTACTAATTTATGAATCAGGTAACCTACACGCTGCTATTCAGCAATTCGAGTTTCACTTCTATTGATTTTGTGTACCCGACTTACCAATCCTCATCACAGGTACCTATGATCAAGACAGATCAGGAGCTAGCAGGGGTAAACAGATAATTCTAAACAAATAACTTGTACATTTGAATAACGATGTATACTTTCAATAACCACAAACACAGGAAGTTTTGAAATCTTTATCTAGTTATCAAAATTAAATTCATATGCCATGAGACTGAGATTTACACAGATCAGACTATCAATGATTAAGATCAGAAGCAAGGTATAGCTATGAATCAAAACAAGTAACATTTGAGATTTTCAGGATTCTAAGGGTTGAAAGAGGGACTATAGACTTCTCAATGTTACTAAAGGCGGGTAAAGAAAGGGAACATACTAATTAAGGTGATTTCTAATATGCTATAGATCTAAGGAACCACGTCACTCCTAAGGGTTTCTATATCAACAGGTACTTATTCTCTAAAGGAAGGGAAAAATGGAACATACTGCATAGGAAACAGATTTAGAAGGTTTGACTAAAGGTAAGGGGAAAAATATGGAACATGCTAGTAAATACTTTGCATGAAGGCAACTTTTATATGAAGACAGGAAATAACGTCGGCAAGATTGCTTTATTTGGAAAATAGGAGTGAAGAGATTTTAGAATAGACGAATACCCACACAATTATATTTACCTAGAACAGGACGGAGACTAACCCTGGTCACGGGTTAGTTGGGAAAGGCGGAAAAGGACCCTCAAGGACTTAGGATGCCAGTAGGCGAGCAGGTACAGCTCATGGACAGTCAGGACAGGATAACCAGAGGATTAGGATCAGGACCGGGCTCATCAAAGGGTACGACCAACACCTGCAGCTTCGGATGCAACGCCTCCTCTACGCCCTCTCTGCAAGGAATCTGCCAATAACCCCGATTGGGTTCTCGAATCTCCCAGTAAAGTGCTTTGCCAGCACTTAAGGTTTCTCCACCCCAGACTGAGATTGTGGAAATTACGGACAGAGTGCTCCGCAGCTCTCTGTATCAATCACCTATAGAGTTCGTAGGGTCAGTGACAGGTCAGCTACTCGGACAAGTCGGACAATTTCTCTAGCTAAAACTAGACTAGTTATACTGTTTTCGGGTCAGTGGACCACCCATAAATGTTGCAAATGAAAGGATCCCCAACTTTGGATTGGACAAGAGAGGTGGTTAGGTCATTGTCACCACCTAGAATTTGGTGTTCCCATAATTAATATGTAATATTTTGAACCCACCCCTTACATTCCAGTTCCCATGGCATAGGAAGGTAGAGTACAATAGGACACACATTAAAATATCAATTTTGTATCCACTTCAGGTACAGTCGAAGTCTCCTCCTGGAGCAGAGGTCGCTTTCCCAGGAGCATCTGAGCTTCGCAGCCAGCTGGCTTAGTTCCACTCCTGCGCAATTCGTTTTCTCCCTCATCACGTGGTTAGGGTGACATGGGCTTCAAAGATGGAGTGGCGCACAGCTCACAGGCCCCCAAAGTGTGTTGCATGAAAGGTAAGCGAAAACAATTTAGAAACACAGAAAAATTGAATACACTGCATACCATGTTTGGCTATAGTACACCCCTTACAGTATAATAACTATAGCGTTAGGGTTTAAGCAGAAATAAACAACAGTGTGAAAGCAGCGGTGGCAAGCGAGTTGCGTGTTAAAACAAAGCGGCCATTTTTAGTACTACAGCGCATGTGCAAAAAATCCCTCCAGAACTGCGAGTGCCTCACATCACATGGATATAACCGACGCATGCGCAGACTAGAAACCTGCGAAGCAGCGATCGGTCAGTAGGCAAGCGTTGTTAGGATTAGAAACCACATAGGCAAGCGTCTTTGGGACACCCGCGTGTAGTGTAAAAGTGCAATATTAATAAACAAAACAAGTTGATTATAACATTAATGATTATTTGAGGTTCATGAGTCCAGCAAGTCGCGTAACATTGTTACTGCCTTATGTATGTGTTTAAAAAACTGTTTTGTCTGTTGTTTGTATTTGTCCCTGACTTCTTAGTTCTCTATGTATTATCTATTAACTTTTGGAATCCTAATATTATACCTAAAGGTAATCTCTTTTTCTGGATGTTCTGGTTTTAATGCATTTAATGTATTGCAATTTTGGGACTTGAATAAAAAACTTTAAATATAAAACAAATAACATACCACGCAGCATAGGAACAGGACACAGGCTCTGGCTGAAGCATGACAGAAGCTGGACAAGAGAACAGGCAACAAGAGGTCCAGTACACAGAGGTTCAAACTTCAATGCAGGACACGAAGCTTCAGCTAATGGCAGCTTATAAGCAGATCCACGCAGCAGCAAGCCAGGTTGGAATCACATGATTAAGTAGTTCAAGACTCCAGTTCTGAGGAACAGCAGGAATACTCTCATTGAAAGCAAGGCAATGTGGATGCTGGTTCTTATTGAATACTTGGCAGTGCATTATATAACCTGTAATCCATGTAAGCAAATGTAGTTTTATCAATGTGTACATAACTGAAATGAGAAGCAGGAAGAAGTTATAAAAGATATTTAGAGTAGTTTTACTGGCAATTTCCAGGCTGCAGATGGTCTATGTAGAGCGTTCACTTTTAGGACATCCCGAGCCTTTTGCAGTGAAAATAGCTTTTGGGACCTGGTCCCTGTCGGCACATGGTAAAACATTTCTACATGCCCTGCTTTTACATAACATACACCCTTGTTTGTGGGCTACAAGGCCTAAAAAGGGATGACTTATTAGTATGTAATAAGGCTGTTTTTCCCTACCAAATATGTTTATTTTGACAGGCCAGACTGCAGGTTTAACTTGCTAAAGCCATTTTTCTCTGTCACACTAGTATATGGCACAATAAGTGCTGCAGTCTACGGTGACATTTCGCTTTCCATGTCATTGGTGTATTTCTGCACCATATAATGTCATCTTTTGGCAAAGTTATATATTCCAATAAAGGATTAAACACTTTTCAAGTATTTTAGGGGTCAGAACACATATATTGGGTACTGGAAAGCAATGCCCGTGTGTACGTAGTCTAAACCCTATCCATAAAAGTCTGCAAAAACTTGGGGTGACCACAGGAATCGGAGCATTCATCACTTTAAACCCAATTTCCTACTAATTTACCCACTTGTCTCTACAATGCTACAAATTATGAATATTTTTGTTAGCAAACAATCTATGATTTTAATTAATTTCGCATTCCAATAGTCCTCACTTAAAGTTAATGATTCTGAGTTTTCAATTTTTACTTCATGCACCCCTTGCTCAATAATATTCAGGTCACATTGACAATCAGCATTGCCTTACAATAAATATTAACTCTAAAGAACTTTCTAATACAAAATGTAGACTATACAACTAAATTAAGAGCTAAAACATTCTGGGTTTTAAGAATGATTGCAGTTCATGCACATGAAAATCTTGATTAACTAATATAGCAAATCCACTAGAGGGCCTGCCCTTTCTTGGTGATCACTGCAGGAATGTTAGGTATTTTGCCATTGAGAAACAAAGTCACAGTGCGCTATAGATGTTGTGGGTGCACAATATGATGCATTCCATACTCGAATTCCAGCTGTGTGCCCCTCAACACCACATTTGGAAATGCCCAATTTCAAAGGGTTCTACATACTTGTAAATATTTCATCCACCCCATAGCCACAAAGTGATAACAGGGGCGCGGATAACACTGCACTGCAAAACTAAACCTGGAGGCCAGCTACTAGGGGGATGTGGAAATCGCTTGACGCTTATCTGGACTCCTATGAACCCCCGTGAGATCACTTGGGGAGGATGGCTGTCCACAAAACAAACCGCTACAAACCCAGACTAGGCTCATCGCTATAGAATACTTCTTGTAACTTTTCTTCACCCTTTCTTTTCTACTCTCTTTCTTTCTGTCATCTGTTCTTAATCTCCTAGCAAGGCAATGTAAAGAGGTGCAGCCAAACACGAATACCAATTACCTGTAGCCACGACAACACCAACCAAGCTTGGCTGGCACCCTGTAACGGAAAAACGAATGTACTTGTCTGTAAAAAAATCATAAAAATACTGTGAAATAAAAAAAAAAGAACTTAAACAATAGGATCAACTGACTATGGGTGTTCTGAGTGTCCTGTCATAACCTGTCTGTTCCAGACTGAATTCTTCAACATCAATGCTGTCTTGGAAAACGGCTTCCCCTGGAGAGCCATTGAACTATGCCAGCGAGAACTACAAGGGACTTTGGAACTATGGAGCTGGGGAGTTGGCTATCAGCAGCTCCCTTGATCATGGAGCCCATCACCTGCTGTAGTGCAGGAACCATACGTCTTGTAATGTTCACATTCATCAAGGTTTCCTTATGACCTTGAGACTAACTCACCTTGATGGGGGTATCCTCGTATTCGTTTGTTCTGATGGTTAGAAAGGTTTACCTAGCGTCTAAAAAAATATTTTTTTCAGTCTCCATTTTCCTTCGTGTTATCCTGCATTGTAGCGGGCATTCATTTACTTAAAAGAGCTGGAAGCGTTTTTGTTTCGTAGGCTTTATACCTTCGGTGCCAGGCAGCGTCTGTATCTTAGCAACAAAACAAAATTCTATTACCACCATTTTCTTGGTGCCTCTGGTCAGTGTGACCTAAGAAAAATGATACCAAATGCCTGTGTTTGAGATATTTGATGTAACGTTATCCTTTGCCACATATAAAGAATTTCGTTTTAATAAAAAACGAGACAGGCTATTTTGGATTGAAACGTGAAGGATTCTGATGGGTCAGCAAAATTGCCTGTCTCCAGGTGATTGTGGTGCATTTCGCTATCACCTGAATTTTCTTCATATAAATTATGTTACAAATGGGTTAAAGCGTTGATTATTTTCGGTGAGCCCGTTACATAATCTCTCCTCATTTGTTGGCGAAGGGAGGAGGTCATTCATGCATTATTGAAGCAGCAGACATCAGTTACACACAGAGTTGTGACAACACGATTTGTCAGCGAGTTTATGGGCTCCTTAGATCCCGTAGTGATTAATGAGAGCAGCTTCAATGGGAGAAAAAGTATTTCTCTAGATTTCAGTTCTTTAAGCTTTTTTTTGCATGCTCTTTCTTGACATTGTTTTGTTATCCGGTGTTTCTCCATTTCTTGTTAATTATTCACATATGTCTTGCAAACCCATATTCTGACAACTTAATAGAAAGTCTCCCGACTGCCTTGATATTTCAGAAAGAAACTAATATAGGCGAGCTTCAAAGGAACATCTATCAATATCCGAATATTACCAGCAAATGTGGTGTCTTGTACACGCTGTTCTTCTGGCTAGTTCAACTTCTGAAGGTAAAAAATAGCTGCGACATATTTCGAATACAATGGGCATTTCTACAGAAAAAAACATATACGTCTTTACAATTAAAATGTGTAAATTATTAAAAATTCTCGCCCACAACCAGTCCAGAAGTTCGATACGTAGAACCTCATTATGAGTGGCCCTTTTATTCTTATGGGGCCTGTGACAGAAGTTACTGCCCGTGTCAAAATTATGAGATACAGGGAAACTTTCTCCAGGAATGCAGGTGCTGAAAGCAGCACAAATCTCCAGGTGAAACTCAAAATGCGAAGCACTGGGGGATTCGAACCCCGAATTACCGTTTCTCCCTCCAACACCCCCTCTAATTCCCCAGGGTCCAACTGGTAAGGAGCCTGATTTCCCCACCAAAGCAGTTACCAATACCCCCGGAATCAGTAACTCAGGAGTGAGGGAATCCGGTCCATTAACTGCCTTAGCAGTGGCGTGCTATGCATATATAATTATGTCAGGATATATTTCAAACCCCACGAAAATGTCATCAAACAAAGCTGATTCTAGACTGCCTGTTGCTGGGGATTTTTAAAGATGCAGGAATGCTTAAAGAGACTTGTTTTTTTTCCTATTCACTGGATGACCCCTTTAACAACATGTAAAATATATAGATATTCAAATGAGACATTCTTGAGGCCATTCACACATTCTCTTAGGAACTGATATATGTATGTACTCACAGACCTACTCAGAGTTATGCATCCACTTATACACACACTTAGAAAAAAATGGGGTAAAAAAAAGGATGTGTTTGCAACGTTAATTCATACAGGACCTGTCAACACGTCTACAGCCCAACCCACTGAACAGAATTAGCCCAAATTTGGCATCAAGGTAGATTGTGTTATACAGATCATGCTTTCAGATAATTGGTGTAAATCCGTTAAGTAGATTAAGTTAGAGATAACTGTGCTCAAGGATATTTCATTGTGACTCCGTGATTAATCATGAAGATGCGAGGCAACAGGATTGCTGTGATTGGCTGGCCCGAACCTGAACAGACAGCTGCAGCCAGCATTTAATGGATCGGGGAACAGTTCCCGGGGCTGAAAATTTGTGATAAAGCTGATATATTGGTCAAAATGATAAAAATATATTTTAACACACTTGCCCTCAGTTTTATTTAGACACTCACTCATAGATAGTCATGCATCCAGTGACACATCCTTTCAGAAAGCTATGCATCCACTCACAGTCGCACTCCAACACTGACATGCCCACTTACAGATGTAGTCAAAGACTCCCACACCCACTCACAAACCCACTTCGAAACTCATGCATCCAATCATAGATGCACGCACTCACTCACAAACCCAGTGAGACTCTGATGCACCCACTGAGAGATCCACTCAGAGAGTCAGACGCTGACTCAGAGGCACACTCAGACACTGACATGCCCACTCACACTCAATCAGACCCTGATACAGCCACTCAGAGACCCAATCAGACACTTAAGGATCCACTCAGAGACCCGCTCAGACTGTTATTCACCCAGCCAGAGGCCCACTCAGACACTGACATAATCACTTATGGCCCGATTACAAGTTTAACGGTGTGGCAGCGTGTCCCTCCGCTGCCGTACTGCCAAACCAGTGGTCGGGTCGCCAGTTGCACTTGAGTCTGACAGGCGTTTCTTGGTGTTCCCACTGCTGTGCCTTTAAAAACAGGCACCACAATGTAAATGCCAAATACAGTTCCTGCACAGCATGGACTCGAAAGTCCATGATGTGCAGCAACTTGCTGTGCATGCACTCAGGGGGGCACATGTTATGCTCCTCAGTGTGCATACATAGGGTGTGAGCCACAAGGAGGCCTGTTTCCTCTCCACCAGGGTTTACTTGGAGTAATAACCTCCATGTAAACCCAGGCAGAGAGGAAACTTGCAATATGCTTGGTGGGTCCACGGGGGTCCCGCCAAGCATATTGCTTGGCGGGACCGCCACACCACGTCTAGGAACAGGGGTTCCCTGGAGGAGTCGGCAGTCCTGGGCAGTCAAACCTCCTGAGTCGTGTTCAGGTGGTTGAGAGACTGCCACCACGGCAACCCTGCAAGAATGTTGGTCCGTAGCTGCCAGACTCATAATCCACTCCTCAGGGACCCACTCAGACACTCACTGAGGAGCCCACTTAGATACCCTCTCAGATACTCAGACACCTACTCACAAGCCCACTCAAACACTAATGCACCCTCTGATAGATCCATTCAGACACTGATGCACCCACTTAGAGACACACTCAGATACTGATGGACTGAATCAGAAACTCATTCAGATACTGAGACATCCACTAACAGATCCATTCCAACAATGATGTCCCTATTGAGAGACCCACTCAGGTACTGAGACACCTACTCGCAGACTCACCCAAACACTGATGCACCCACTCAGAGGCTGAGACACCCAGAAACAGATGCACTCAGAAACTCATATACACAGTTATAGAACCACTCAGATATTGATGTACTCACTGAGAGGCCAATGAAAGACTGACACATCCATTCACAAACACACTGACATACTATACACAGAAGGTGAGACTCACTGACACAGTGAAAGAGTCTCACAACGTGTCATAGACAAATTCAATCAATCAATCAATCAATCAATCAATCAAAGTGCATGTAAAATGTGCTACTTACCCGTGAGGGTCTCAAGGGGCTGAGGGGAGGGGGTGCCCCTACTGCTCGAAGAGCCAGGTCTTGAGGAGTCTTCTGAAGGTGAGCAGGTTCTGGGTCTGCCGTAGGTGAGAGGGGAGGGTGTTCCAGGAATTGGCCGCGAGGTAAGAGGAGGATCTGCCACCGGGATTGTTCATTGGATGAGGGGGACAGAGGCGAGGGCAAGGCTGGCGGAGCGGAGCTGGCGGGTGGGAGTGTAGAAGCTGAGTCTGCTGCTAAGGTAGGCTGGTCGGGCATTGTGGAGTGCTTTGTGTGCATGGGTGAGGAGCTTAAAGGTGATCCTCTTGTCGACTGGGAGCCAGTGTAGGTCTCTCAGGTGGGGGGTGATGTGGCTGCAGCGGAGGACGTTGACAATCAGTCGGGCGGAGGCGTTTTGGATGCGTTGTAGTCGTCATAGATGTTTGGCTGGGATTCCTGCGTAGAGTGCATTGCTGTAGTCCAGTCTGCTGCTGACGAGGGCCTGTGTCACCGTTCTTCTTGTTTCGGTCGGGATCCACTCGAAGATCCTGCGGAGCATGCAGAGGGTGTTGTAGCAGGAGGAGGAGATGGCGCCGACCTGTTTAGACATTGAGAGGGAAGAGTCGAGGATGAATCCCAGGTTGCGTGCATGGTCGGTGGTTGTCAGTGCTGTTCCAAGTGTGGTCAGCCACCAGGCATTGGTGCTGGGGTTGGAGAGTTCCTTTACGATGCTGAAGAGCTCTTTGCTTTTGTGTGCGTTGTTGTCCAGGAAGTCTTTGAAGGAGGATCCCTTGGCTAATCTGAGGTGGTGATGTCTGCGGGTGGCGTCCTTGTGGGCTGCGTGGTTGTCCAGAGTGCGTTCGTGGAGCCATAGCTGCTCCAGTTTCCGGCATGCGTGTTTCGAGGCTTGCAGCTCGTCGGTGAATGAGGTGACTCAGTTCAGTTCATTATGTCTTTATTTCGAAATAAAATTCATAAAAGACAACATACAATGCATAAAATATGATAAAAACAACAATCATATCCCGTAATATTTAAAAGGTTGTGAACATACAGCAGGGACTTCATATCATGTCATTTAAGTTAAATAAGTGTTCGGTTTCTTAATACGAATCAACCACGCCCTTCCCTGAAACTTGGCCCCACAGACCACGAAAAACTCAGATCTAATATTACGAAACTTCTGCAGGGCTTCAAGGTGGCCCCCACAATCCAATCTACTGCATAAAGGTTTCAGCCATTTAGATCGTGGGGCTCGATAAGCTGGGCAGGCAAAAAACAAATGGCCAATACTTTCCACATGAGCCGGACACCAGGGACATTTATTATTTACATTCCTCGCCCACTTTGCAGTAAATGAATTAATGGGGAGTGTACCTACGCGAAACTGATGATACAATTTCCGATCCAAGGTTTTGCATATCAAATCCCAATAAGGCTCGAGGGAAGGTGTCAATTTATGTGTTAAAAAAAGCCCTGTTAGGTTAGTGTCCGAAGAATGAGTAACTGCAGTAGATTTAACCGAAGCCCAAAATTGGTCTTTAAAATCTTGTTTTGAAGGGAAGATGGAACACCCAGGATTTATCCACAGCTCGGGAAGGCCCATTGCATACAAAACATGTTTGACTTCCCTGAGCCAGGGGATTCTATGGGCACCCCACAGTGATTTAACCTCCTCCAACTCACGAGCAAAGAGGCTAAGCTCTGGGGTCGTCCAAAGCCGTCGCCAAAGTGCCACCAAACGAAACTGTGCCATCTCATCTAAAGGTTTACAGCCTAGATCTAACAGCAGTGGCTTGATGGGTGTGGACTGGGGTAGCCCTACCAGATTCCGCAGGAACCTGTTCTGGGCTGTGGTCAGAACAGACAAATCCTTGTAGCCCCATATGTCTGCTCCGTACAGGGTGGCTGCATTGATCTTGACTTCATATATTTTTAATGCTGGGGTAATACGTTTAGTCAAGGATTTCTTCTGTTCATGCAATAAACAACCCATAAGGCGGACAAATTTAAGATTTAGCGCCTCCATCTGGGGTTTCCAGCTGAGTTGGTAATCAAGGGTCACATCCAAATAAGTCATAGCCTTAACCTGTTCGATTGAAACACCGTTCAGACTAGCAGAGCTTTTAATCGGGGTTTTATTACTAAAAATCATAAATTTGGTTTTATCTACGTTAATCTGTAGATCATTTATCCTACTGAACTCAGCAAACCTATTCAAGGCTGTCTGCAACCCACTCCGGGTTTTAGAAAGAAGCAGGGTGTCGTCGGCAAAGATTAACATCGGGTATTTTGACCCGCCCAGTGATGGTGCATCAGTCTGAGTATTAATAAAAAATTCGACAACCTGGTTGATGAAGAGGAGAAACAGGGTGGGGGCCAGCACGCATCCCTGGCGCACCCCACGTTGGACCGGGAAGCTGCTTGCCCCACCTCACTCGGGCAAAGTTGTCCTCATGAAATCTCATGAATAATTCCAAGAGTTCGACAGGAAGGCCCATGAGTCTTAGTGCTTCCCATAGTTTCGCTCTTGGAACCAAGTCGAAGGCCGACTTGAGGTCCACAAATGCGGCATAGATAACCCCTCCACCCAAAAAAACCACCTTCCAATAAAGCATAGTGAGTCTGAACACCTGGTCTATAGTACTGGTGCCCAATCTAAACCCAGCTTGCATGGGGGAAAGTATATTATTCTGCTCTATCCATCCCTGAATTCTTACAAGAACCATTCTTGATACTATTTTTTGGAGTGAGTCGATCAGACTTATGGGGCGATAGTTGTTTGGCAATGATCGATCCCCTTTTTTAAATATTGGCAAGATCTCTGCCCCTTTCCAGGATTGTGGAATCCTGGCCCCTGCTGCAATGGCATTTGCCAACATAGTGATGTACGGGACCCATACATCGAGGTTCGATTTAAAAAGGTCTGCAGGGATAGCATCTAGTCCCGGAGCTTTTCCTGACTGAACAGAGCCAAGGGAATGCACCGTGTCAGAGGAAGAAAAAATAAGTGAAGCCCCGGAATTAATGGGCAGTAACCCCAGTACAGGCTTGATTACTAAATCGGGCACGGCACTCATATCTTTAAATTGGGCAGTAAAAAAGCCCACCCAGTCCGAAGCAGAGACATAGTTAACCGGTATTTGGGAATCCGGGTCCCTGCCCCACCTAACAGTCTCCCAGAACTTCACTTGGTTAGACGATTTACACGCCAAGAGTAGTTCCGACCAATATGAATCATCCCATTCCCTCTTGGCTGACCATAAGACCAGCTTATAGATCAGCCTAGCATTCTTAATGTCGTTGGAGATCCTCGATTTAACAGCTGCTATTAATTTGCTATGCGCTTCCCTACAGCTCTTGTTGTACCATCTTTTACGGACTTTAACTACCTTATTGTTCGATGGCTTAGTGAGCAGGCTTTTGAGTTCCGTGAAACACTTCTCATGGAGGTTGGTAATTAAGGTGTCGACCCCACTAGAGGGGGATAGGTCTGTCATCTTACCCCTTGTTCCTAAAACCAGCTCCTCTATTTCTTTAATGAGCTCAGAGTCAGCTATGACCCTAGGCCATTTAACCCGTCTTCTGTTGTTACACAAAATTATGTCAGACGTTGGGCATGTTGTTACCAAGGGTCCAGCACCCAATCCGGGGACCCTGAGACCCAAGGAGAGGGGATTGTGGTCACTCTCTGGCCTAGTCTCTACCTCCATGTCTATCACGGATGACCAGAATTCTACTTTGACCAGTATGTAGTCGATACGACTCACACTGGTCCCATTATCAAAGGTTGGTTTGCCAGATTTATCGGACAGAGTGCGGCCGTTCACTGCCCGTAGCCCCCACTCCAAACAAAATCCCAACCAATGAAGGGCCGCCTCAGTTCCCCTAACACCCTTACTTATAGTTAGCGGGGGGATATTCCAAGCAGTGTCCTCGTCAGTTCCCACATCTTCAGCCAGACTAAGAATGGGTTCAAATGAACAGTTCAAATCTCCTGCCACTAGGATAAGACGATCACCGCTAAACTTCTTCAGGAGGCAATCTAGATCGTTCAAAACCGATTGCTTACGGCCGCCCTGGCTGCCTCGGGCATAGATGTTAATTAGTACAATGCCCTTATTATTACCCTTGCTAAGGTTGATACATAGAAGGTCAGCATTATCTATCATGATTTCCTTAGATTGGAATCCCAGGGAATCTCTGATCCATACCACTAGGCCTCCAGAGGCCCTACCCTTTGGGCCCTGTATGGCGGGCTTATAATGGTTCAGGTAACCTGCTCTAAATAAGGGACCGGTTGCCCAGGTTTCCTGGAAAACGACAGTATCATAAGTGTCGATAAAATCGACCCAATCATCGTTGCCCAAGCGACCCCTTAGCCCTGCTATGTTCCAGGAAGCCACCTTAATTGATCCCACTATGCTACTAGTCGGGATTGCCTCTGATAAGCCTAAGTCTTCCACCCTGGTCTCAGTGAGTCTAGTGACATGACTAGGGACTGGTCGTGAACCTTCAGAGGGATCAAGACTGTCTACACGTGTTACTAAGGGGGTAGGGGGAGGAATCTCCTGGATGGGAGTGGGTTCGGTGTTGTGGACTGAAACGTCGACCCCCCCAAGTCAATCGACCTCATCCAAACAACCGAACATATTAGAAGTAGGAGCCCCTTCCCACCAGCCATTTTAACCTTGCCATCCATCCCTTCGTCCACTCCGCATGGTGTTTTTAACTGTTGACCAGTTCCCCCCTTGATTAACGTTCTGCCGTGGGGGGTAAAAGAAGGTGAAAGGTCTGACAACGATGGTTGAATTATCGCCTCGTACATCCCATGAACATAGATGTTGAGCCGTATAGGGATCTGCAAAGGAGACCACTATACAGTCACCAGCAATGGACTTAGGCGTGGGACCTACCCAGGGTACTCTACGTACCATTAGTATGTTACTTCTTAGGTGGTTTGGAAGCTGTTTATTTACATTAAGCCAGTAAATAACCTTGTTTTTTAGTGACCAATGATTCTCTTGAGATTGTGGCTCTAAGGCAGGCACACCAGCTAACACTATGATGTATGGCCTAGCATCTGGTGGTAGATCTATGAATCCCAAAACGAAAATTAGGACGACTAGATTTCTGGGGTTATGTGCGCGTGATCACAGGCTTATTAGGTTGTTGGACTATAGCCTGAGACCTCTGTTTAGATGGTGCTGTGCCTTGTGGGGGGCAAAGGATTGGGGCTGTAGTTCGTGGGATAGTAACTGTAGGGGTATAGACCTTTGTGCGGGGTTTGGGTATGGGTTTAAGGTTTGGGGGGGGCATGGCCGGGGCATCTAGCACTGGGGCCTGTGAAGTGCGCTCATCACCCTTGGAAATGTTAGCTTCCATTTGTTTAAGGCTAAGACTAGCTAGAGTAACTATAGTCTTATCCATTTCTAGTAGACTGTTTTCAATACGAGTAAGTCTAAGTTCCAAGGGAGTTAAAAGCTGTTTTAATGTAACCCAAACAATTTTGAGGAATTCTTCATCACCCCCCTGATGCTTCCCTGGCTCACTCAACCGTCCCTCAATGACCCTCTCAGCAGTGTTTACAAGGGAATCCCCTGTTGTTAGGTCTAACACAGCGCTGTCTAAACCAGTACCAATTTCCTCGCCCGGTGTGCAAGTATTAGCCTCAGGAGCATCAGTACCTACCCCGTTTAAGACCAGAGGTCGACGGTTATTAAAAAATTGAGACCTCGCAATTTTGGCCTTTTTACGTGCATAGGCTGCTCTGGCAAGGCATTTCCTTTTGTGAATAACATCTTTTTTTTTTACACTTACTGCTTGCTTTGACAACTCAAATTTGTTGGGAAAACCTATGCCTGAACCTGAAGTGTTTGATGACAACATCTGAGTGGGCTTTGGGGATGTCGATAATGGAATAAGAAGATGCTCCGACGGTGGTGTTGTTGGTAAATGATGGATATCCGCCTGAGTTATCAATGGTCGAGGACCAGGCAGGCGCTCCGGAGTTATAGCAGAGGCAATATTACCTAAAGATGATTTTTTTGAGGACGCTAAGTTCAGGGATAGTCTTCGTGCTGCTTCTAGCTCCAAAGACACTCTATGTTGCATTTTGCTGATTTCCATATCAATGGCCTTACTGGTCTTGGTAAGGAAATCATCTAGAGTCCCGTTGGGCTTGTGCTCCCCCTTAGCAGTTTTGCTACGACTACCCCGTGTGCACATGATGGTTTAGGAGAAAGGACAAAATAACAGAATATAGATAAGGCAGGAGGTAAACAGGGGGGGTGGCCCAGGCCAGGCCTCTCAGACCTAGAACGGCCTCAAACGGCCCGCTCTTAGCCCGGTCTTCGCCCGGAGCTGTGTCCCGCGCTGCGGGAGTACGAACCTTGGATATAGGGGACGTTAAGGGCGGTGGGCAGTACAGCAGGGAGAGCGGACCGGAAGCTGTCAAACGGTCACGCAGGGACTCCTGAGCAATGGAGTCCCTGCAACGCTCGCAGCCCCGCTGAAAGCCTCGACCCCGTCCACAAGTTCCTTCCTCCTTCTATCTCCGGCGTGGTCCGGCGTACAACCCTTCTCACCCTCAGGCGCTGCGGCACCCGCGGAGCGGGTGCGGCGAGGTACCGGGTCCAGTGGCAGTAGCAGGCAAGTCCGTGACAATTGCTCCTGGTGAGTCCGATTTTAACAAAACGTGGTCCCACTGAAACAATGAGTAAGGGGGTTTAAAAGCCTCCAATGGGCGGTGGGCGGGACAGCAGGGAGAGCGGACCGGAAGCTGTCGAACGGTCATGCAGGGACTCCTGGGCAATGGAGTCCCTGCAACGCTCGCAGCCCCGCTGAAAGCCTCGACCCTGTCCACAAGTTCCTTCCTCCTTCTATCTCCGGCGTGGTCCGGCGTACAACCCCTCTCACCCTGAGGTGCTGCGGCACCCGCGGAGCGGGTGCAGCGAGGTACCGGGTCCAGTGGCAGTAGCAGGCAAGTCCGTGACAATTGCTCCTGGCGAGTCCGATTTTAACAAAACGTGGTCCCACAATGAGGTGACTCTCTTGCTGGCTGGCGTGGTTGTTGGACGGTTTCTTGAGTGGGGCGAGGGTGTTGGAGAAGTCGTCGATCCACTGTCTGAGGTTGCGGGCTGCCATGGTAGCGAGGTAGCTGTTGGGTGCGGTGGTTCGTGGTTGGTTTGTTGAAGGTGAAATGGATGCAGTGGAGGTCGGTCCAGTGGAGTTCGGTGGTGTGGTTGAAGGCGACGTGGGTGCCTGTGGAGAAGATGGGGTCCAGCATGTGGCCGGCAGCGTGGGTGGGTGTGGTGACAAGTTGTCTGAGGCCAAGGTTGGCGAGGTTGTCGATCAGGGTGGTGGAGTTGGCGTTGTTGTTGTTCTCGAGGTGGAAATTCAGGTCCCTGAGGAGGATGTAGTCCGTGGAGGCGAGGCGAGTGCATGGGTACTGGCGAGGTCGGTGATGGAGTCGTTGAATTGGGCTCGGGGTCCGGGTGGTCTGTAGATGAGTGTTCCTCTGAGGGTGGTGTTGGGGTCGGTGTGGATCCGGAAGTGCAGGTGTTCGGCGGTGTTGAGGGTGTCGTCTGTGTGGGTGGCGACCTTGAGGGTGGACTTGGGGAAGATGGCTATTCCTCCTCCGATTCCATTGGCGCAATCCCCGTGGGTGATCTTGTAGCCGTCTGGGATGGCTATGGCGATATCGGGCGCTGGGGGGGTCGTTCCACCAGCTCTCGTGAGGAAGGCCATGTCTGGGGCAGAGGTGTTGAGCAGATCCCAGAGCTCGACGACGTGTTTGCGTGCGGAGGGGGTGTTGTGGAGAATGTAGCGGAGGTGGTTGGGTCCAGTCTTTGGGGGTTTGGTGGTTCAGTCGCAGGTGAAGCTGCAGGTGTGGCTGAAGAAAGGTCCATGAGTCCGTTTCAGGGCGACTTGGAAGCAGGTTTGGTTTTAACCGGCGTTGAGTGTGCATCGCATCGTGGAGGGTGCTGGTGTTGTAGCAGAGTCTGGTGTCGTGGCGCTCGTGGGGTTTGCGGGGCTCGTGGGGTTCGCGGGGTCCAGCGGTTCTGGCGCGCTCCAGGCGCAGACGGGCTTGTCTTTGGCATGCCTTCGGCCCGCCAGCGGCGCACCCGCTGCACGCGGCCTCCATAAGAGGGGGATAGGGAAGGAGGAGCAGCTGGGAGGCGGGAGCGTGGTGGCCAATGGGGAGCAGGGGGGCGGGCCGCAGGGACGCAGTGGCGGAAAAGGATCGGGAAACGGCAGGAATCGGCGGGAACCAGCGGGCGGTAGGAAGCAGGACAAGGGGCAGCTGGCAGCCGTGTGGTGGTGTGGGGAGTGACCTGCCTGTGAGCAGGGTCAAAGGTCGCTCCTACACCACTGCGCGGCACCTTTAAGAGGGGGGTAGGGAGGGAGGAGCAGCTGGGAGGTGGGAGCAGGGTGGCCAATGGGGAGCAGGGGGGCGGGCTGCAGAGACGCCGCGGCGGGAAAGGATTGGGAAACGGCGGGAATCAGCGGGCGGCAGGAAGCAGGACACGAGGCAGCTGGTGGCCGTGTGGTGGCGTGGGGAGCGACCTAACTGTGAGCAGGATCAAAGGTCGCTCCTACACCACTCCGTGGCCCCTTTAAGAGGGGGATAGGGAGGGAGGAGTAGCTTGGAGGCGGGAGCGGGGTGGCCAATGGGAAGCAGGGGCGGGGCCGCAGGGACGCAGCGGCGGGAAAGGATCGGGAAATGGAGGGAACCAGCGGGCAGCAGGAAGCAGGACACGAGGCAGCTGGCGGCCGTGTGGTGGTGTCGGGAGCGGCCTGCCTGTGAGCAGGGTCATTGAGGGAGTCATGCCTGTTTTTCATACAGTGAATTAGATAATAACTAAAGGTTACAGGAACATTATAGTTAGGAAATAAAACTTTTAAAAACCTTAGAAATTCACTGAAGAAAACAAAGGTTACAGGGGCGTTATAGTTTGGCTCAGATTTCACCCATACAGAACCGTTGACATTCAGCAGTTATAGTTACAGATTTCTCAAGTAACTATAAATCGTGCCCTATGGTAACTATAACGTGTGCCCTCAGCATGCCCTGCTAATTATCCCACATAGTTCATCAGTAATGACATCTCCCATGACATATCACTGCAACATTTGCTGTAAAATTATTGATGAGAAAACGATGCATGGCAGGGGCATGAGTTAAAGTTACCTTAGGTCAAGAGTTATATTTACCTGATATAACTCTAATTGCTGAATTTCAATGGTGTTGTACAGGTGAAATCTGAGTCCAACTATAACGTCCCAGTAACCTTTGTTTTGTTCAGTGCATATAACCATATCAAAAGTATTGTTTGACTTGCCCATATCTTTGGTGCCCATTGATAAATCTTCACAAAATGTCCCCCAAAAATTTGACACTAACTTCAGCTGTTGTCTGGAAACTTTCAAGGATGATCCATCAAGCGGGAGTCCAGCAAAAGGGGGGGGGGGGTCCCAAACACCTTTTCACCATGTTAATTCCCAGAGGGATTTTTAACATTACTTCAGCCCAAAGATATAAACAGAATTACACCAAATTTGGCAGAAAGCTAGCTCATGGTCCAGAAAGTATGCTATTGGGATTTGGTGTAAATCTGTTTATTAGTTTTGGAGATATTTAAAGAAATCAAAATGTGTATATCTAGGGGTTCAGACCCTCTGCGGATCTACCTGTGGTTGATCCATGGCTCCATGTGCCACAGCAGGGCCCTGATTGACTGGCAGCAAATGAAGAGAAAAGTTGCAGCTGCCATTTTATGTGTCTGCAAATGGTCACCGGTGCTGAAAAAGAAACATGTAAAACCGATGAAGAGGTCATGAAAGAGGTGCCCTGACGCTATGTGTTTGTTATAAATGAGGTGGAAGAATGATTAAAAAGCAGTAAAATGGCAAAAACATTCTTTTGCCACTTGCAAGATCCTCCACTGACCCATCGCATGGTTCAGTGCACCTTCCCATGTAAATCCACAAACCGCACCGAAAAGTTACACGGGGGGCCGTGCTGAGTATTGTGGAGAATCCGTGGAGTTTCAGTAAAAAGCAACCAAATTGGGCTCCTTCGCAGGAAACCTGGAAAGCGTTTAACCTCTTGGGTGCTGATGACAAGCTCACCTCATCATGCAGCACGGTGGCACTGTGCTGATGACGAGCTGAGCTCGTCATGACCTCCGCAGAATGCCCACGCGGGGATAATTACCCCGCTGTGCTGGGCGTTCCATTGAGTGGGCGTGGCCATGACGAGCTCAGCGCCACTCTGCTGCATGGTGAGCCGAGCTCGTCATCAGCAACGCGGAGCCGCGCGCGGCCCCCGTCCCCCCACGCCGCGGGTGAATTAACCCAGCAGCGATGGGGTTAAGAAATGCTGACCATTTAGAAATGGTAAAACAAAAAAAGAAAGATGAAAGGAATGCTGTGATTTGCTACCTACAGCAGCACATGGTGATGGGTAGCCATTTTACCTGCTTTGCTACTGAGAGATGAGGTGGTTTGCAGGAGTTCTGACTGGACATTTAGAATGAAAATAGATGTGATCAGAGATAGACATAAAGCTGGGAGAAGAGAAAAGATCTTTTACAAATATGTTAATTAGGTTGTACTATATAAAAGATTATTTAAATAAAACATCATGAGTGCATGCAAGCTGAAAGAAAATGTGGACCTTCTAGATACTATACTAGAAGGGAAAATAGAAGGGAGCTTGAATGAGAACATTAACTAAAAATTCAGTGAGCAAGAAAGGAGAAAGAGAAATTGATGGTACTTCTATTGAGCCAGTAATAATGCATGTTTTTGAGATTTGATTTAAGTGTTTGCTTACAGTATGCAATTTAATTGGGTTTACTGACAAAATATTGCTTCAGAAAATATTGCCATACCAAAATATTGTTGTCAAAAATATTGTCATTCTATATTTATATTGTAAATGACACAAATATTGTATCACAAATATTGTTGCCATTAATATTATTGTACAAAATATAGATTTTTTTAAGACATATAAGAATTGAACATCAACTATATTACAATATAACACTAAAATAATACAAATTAAATGTCTTTAATTAATTTTGAAATAAATATAAGTATTATACGTATTCCAAATTTAAAACACACATATATAAATGCATGCCCCTGCCCCCTCCTACTTGCCCTTTATAGCCAACTTGCTGCCACTGCACATGACAGGCTCCCATCCGAGATCAGTTTGTTGGCTCTCTCCCTTCTCCCTCCCCTCCATTCTCCTTGTGCATGCCTCTGCCCCCTCTCTACTGCTCTCCATAGTTCATTGTTCTGCCATTGTCCATGCCAATCTTTCCTCCATGGTCAGTTTGTTACCCTGCCACCCTTCCCTCAGGATTTCCATGTACTTGACTTTGCACCCTGCCATCTCCCTCTGCGGTCCATAGTGCTGCCGTTATCCCCATCCCTGCAACCTGCCAAGCCTCATTTTATCTTTCTAGAGCACTAACCATAATTTCTATGACAAAACAACTCATTTGGTTCATTATCAAAGAAAATGCTTTAGGTATTACAGCTTTGAATCTATCAAAATGGTTTCAGGCGTACCAAAGCAATGTCATTAATACAGAATATCAGCGTTCTAATTATTTACTAGAACACTGACGGAGGCTGTAGTAGAGCACTGAGAATCAGCTGGAGAGCTGCTTCTTCTTTCTGTTGGAAATACATGTTTCAAACAGAATATCAGACTTCATACTCACATGGTTGAGGAACATGATGTGAATTTATAGCAAAACTGCTCTTGTTTAGCTTCTGGTGCGCACTTCATAACCTCAAAGAGAAGATCATGGGAGAAACAGTTTTCTCTCAAACATTGTTCACAGAACCCCAGCAGAGGGTCAGCATTTTTCATTGAGTAAAATCATCTTAGAACACAACACAGTTCCTAAAACTAGTATGGTACCATCAACCAATGTTTTTTTTACTCATTAAAATGTATCTCGTCTCTTTATATGTGCTCAATTTTGAGACCCACAAAACCTTCTATTCAGGTCAACGAGTCCTTTAATGGCTGCCACAACATGTCTATGTTAGGACAGCCAGTCATGTGGGGGCAGGGTCATTTTGGGACCCACATACAAGTGCCTTGGAGTCAGAGTGTGTTCACACTGGCCTTTTATGTATTTTAAATTCATTTGCAGGACTCAGGGGTCATGTCATTGAGTCCTGAATTGATTGTGGCAACATATTGTTCAGGTTTTGACCAGCCAAACAAGATTGACTAGCCCGTTTCAAGTGGCCATTCAGAGTGTATCTGGACATCAACGATAGATATACCTATTTTTTAACCTCTTCAAGTACCTATTTAAACATTTCTAGAAAATGGCTCAACAGATTTATATCAAAGAATAAAAAGCATGCTTTCTGTTAGATCTGGGGGTCTCTAGTTGGCAGTGGTATTCACCTTCGTCCAAACAGGCACCCTTACTTCTAAGTCAAGATAAGGGGATTACACTCCTTGACAACCCCTGCTCACCCCTTGGTTGCTTGGCACGAGCAGACAGGCTTATCTCAGAGGCAGTGTGTTGAGCATTTGTGAATATACACAGTAATACAGTGAAAACACTACAGATGGACACCACTCGGGTTTTTATAAAAATGAGTATTCTTTATATAGACTTAACGCAAGACCAAAAATTACAAAAATCCACAATATTGCACTTAAGATTGCTTAAAAGATTATTAAAGTTGCTTAGTTCAAGATGTTGGTAAATGCAACAAAGTTCTCAACAAAGTACCTGGATGCGTAATACAAAGTAAACAAAAGGCTTGCAAAAGGGGAGATGCATTTGTTCTGTGATCCGGGGGAACGGTTGCGTCCTGTCTTAATGCTTGCACAGAGTAGGGGACTCGTCGGAAGCCTGATGCGTAGATTTTTGGCCTGTGGCCCGTTGCTGTGCACAAGATGGCACCTTGATGCGATACGATGATCCGGTTGCGATGCGAGAAGATGGCGCCTTTGATGCGGTCATGCAATGACGCCCTGGCAGCCTTGCGACAACTCGATGGCAGGCAGCTTCGAGGGAGATGCAGCGAAGGCTCGCTTCTCCGGCGTTGCGATGATTCAGCTGCGGCGGCGACAGACTTCTTCTTGATGCGTCGTGCTTCCAGCTCCCAGTGGCATGCAAGTGACTGTAGTCAGAATTCCCAGCAAGGAAATTCAGGAGGGAGATGGAGGTGAAGTCTTTTGTCCCTGAGACTTCAGCAGGAGGCAAGCACAGTTCAAGCCCTTGGAGAATATTCTATAGATGAAAGTCCTTACAAAGTTCCTTCTCCATCCCTTGGCAATGAAGCAACCACTGCAGGCCAACCCAGCAAATAGCACACTGGCAGAGGGTCAGTCCAAGCTCCTGCAGCTTCCTTGGTTCTTCTCCTTGGCAGAAACGTTTCTTGTCCAGAAGTGATCTAATTTCTTGGGATCAGGGTTCCAATATTTATACCCCAAAATCCTTTGTTCTCTGAAGGCAGAGAGGCCTCTACCCAGTCCAATCCAGTTCCTTAGCACTGTGTTTACATGACTCTATACTTCCTTTCACTGTGCCGGGCAGAGATATCAGCCACCCCACAGGAGGTGGAGCTAGCACAGGGGAGGGAAGATACAGCTCTGGAGCACTCTGTTGACATGATTCCTTCTCTCTTTTCACGGTGCAGGGCAGAGGCATTAGACAAGCCACAGGAGGTGGAGCCAGCATTGTAGAGGGAAGGCCCAGCCCTATTCAGGTCCCAGGTGCAATTCCTCCCTCCCAACTAGATGCAGATCTCTATATACACCACTGGGCTGCCCCAGGCTGTCTCCTGGAATCCCCAAGCCATGTCACTCACACACCCAGACAAGGAATACACAACCCAGCAGAGGCAGGCCTGGATAGTTAGGTAAGAAAATACCTAAAAGTGGTATTTTCAAACACAGAATATTAAAACCAACTTTACTAGAAGCTGTATTTTATTATTCTGAGTTCAGGCATACTAAATTCGAATTTCTACCATGTTCCCTGAGTCAGGATTATAAGAATGTAATAATCTAACTGTTCATTCTGGCCTATGAGAACAGGCAGCCATCAATAGTGAAAACGAAAATGGCTGTAATTTAATATTAGAACATGCTACATACATCAGAGCAAGTCCTACCTTATACTTACAATGCACACTGCCCTTAGGCCTACTATAGGAGTGTCGAATATGAAGCAAAGGGAAGGTTTAGGGACTGACAAGCGGGTGCACTTGGCCAAGTCGACATGGCAGTGCTCAACTGCACACAGGCATTGCAATGGCAGGCCTGAGACTTTACAAGCTGCTTCTGTGGTGGCACAACCAGTGCTGCAAACCCACCAGCAGCATTTGATTTACCATCCCTGGGCACAAATGGTGCACTGTACTAGGGGCTGACAGATAAATCAAATAACCAAATCATGGAATAACCAATTAGTACATAAATTTAACATAGGGAGCCCTTGCACTGTGGCACTAATTTACAGTGGCACATTGCCCTAAGCATAAAACCAGCAAAAACATATCAAAACAGAGGAGGCAATCCGTCAAAATGGAAGGGAGGCTCACGCCAATGATGCCAGGTCTGGGGAGAACTACCCTTCCCCTTGGGAGTTCTCTTCACTAAGGCAGAAAAATCTGGACAGACCATCAGCGTTGGCATGTTCTGTACCAGGGCAGTGTTCCACCGTAAAGCCCATACCCTGTAGGGAGATGGACCCCATCAACAACTTTGGGTTCTCACCCCTCATCTGCATCAGCCATCTGAGGGGCCTGTGGTTGGTCTGAACCCGAAAGTGAGTCTCAAACAAGTATGGTCTCAACTTCTTCAGCGCCCAGACTGCAGCAAATGCCTCACGCTCAATTGCACTCCACCTCTGTTCCCGTGGAAGTAACCTCCTACTGATGAAGGCTACAGGTTGGTATAGGCACTCTTCATTAATCTGTGATAGAACAGCCCTAAAACCATGCTCTGAAGCGTCTGTCTGAACAATTAACTTTTTTTGAGAAGTTGGGCGCCTGAAGCACGGGTGCTGTGCACATGGCAGAATGTTAGTCCAGTTCACTTTCTTGGGCTGCTTACTGGAAGTCAGCTCAGCCAAGGGTTGCCATACCCCTTGACAAACCGCCTGTAGGACCCTGTGAGTCCTAAAAAGGCTTTCACCTGTGTCTTAGTCTTTTGGGGTTCCCATGCCAGGATGGTATCAATCTTGGGTTGTAGGGGCGCCACCTGGCCTCTTCCTACCTGGTGACCCAAGTAAACCACGGAACCCTGCCCGATCTGGCACTTACTCGCCTTGCGCAGTGCCATCAACACTTCCCAGAGGTGCTGCAGGTGTTCTTCCCAACTGGCGCTGAACACTACAATGTCATCCAGGTAGGCGGCACTGAAATCCTCCAGCCCAGCCAACACCTGGTTGACCAACCTCTGAAAGGTAACAGGGGCATTCTTTATCCCAAAGGGCACAACCCAAAATTGGTAGTGCCAATCTGGTGTGGAGAATGCTGACCTCTCCTTAGCCCCATCAGTCAAGGTGATCTGCCAGTACCCAGACCCTAACCGATCAATGAGCTCATCAGCTCTGGGGATGGGGTGCGCATCTGTCCTGGTGACTGAATTGAGCCCTCTGTAGTCCAAACAGAAACGGAGTTCAGGTGTGGCACCCAGCGAGGCAGCCTTTGGGACCAAGACCACTGGGCTGGCCCAAGGACTGTTTGAGGACTCAATGACCCCTAAAGCAAACATCTTGGAGATTTCCTCCCTAATGTAAGCCCTAACCTTTTCAGTCACTCTGTAAGCCTTGTGCTTCACAGGAGGACTGTCACCGGTGTCCACATCATGGACGCACCACTCTCTGACACCAGGAACCAAGGAAAATAGATCAGAGAATTGCCCCAACAGCTGGCGACAATCCGCTGCTGATAAGGGGTTAGTGTGGCAGAGAGGCTGACACCATCCACTGACCCATCTTGCTCTGTTGCAGACAGGAGGTCAGGAAGAGGCTCGATCTCCTACTCCATTCCATCATGATCACGACCGCCACTCAACCCAAAAAGGCGCTGCCCGTCTCCCGTTTTAAACGGCCCTGGCACAAACTCCATAGTATGGACTTCCCTGCCAGTTTAGGTGAACCCAATCTGGAAATCACAAGTGACATCAATATGTCATACGCTGCTTTTCAGGAGTGGATTATTAAAGGACTCGACACTATCATACCAGCCAAATGGACTAGAGGACGGAGTACCCCCTCTAACCCATGGTATGACGAGAATTTGAAAAATCTTAGAAAGGAATGCAAAAGAGCGGAACGCCATTGGAGGAAAAATTATAGGGACAAGGATAAAGCATGCTATTTGGCCACACTCAAGCTATATCACAAAGCTATACGCATGGCTCGCGCTTCTTTTTATGCTAGGGAAATTGATTGCAGCCCCAACCCCACAAAAACAATTTTTAAATTGGTGAAAAAATTACAAAACGGTGGCAACCCCGCCTCCACTCAACAGTGCGATGATCTTGCCACCTTCTTCACAGAAAAGGTGAGAAAGATCTACAATACCTTATCACATACCCCTTCTGACTGCACCGGATCTCCCAATTGTGCTCTCAAAGGCTCCAAGCTCACCCTTCTACCAGCTATCTCTCTTGAAAACCTAGCTACAATTTGTAGGAAGGTGAAATCGGGATCCCCCTCAGACCCCATGAGACCAGCCCACTTTTTAAAAGCGCTGGACTGCTTCCTACCTTCATTGGCCAAACTCCTTAATCTTTCCTTTTCATCAGCCACAGTACCTACATGCTGGAAACAGGCTTGGGTTACTCCCATAATTAAAAAATCTACTCTAGACCCCGCAAAACCGGAAAACTACAGGCCAGTTTCACTGCTCCCGTGGGTGTCTAAATTAGCTGAAGCCCATGCGAACACCGTACTCACTGATCATCTGGCCAAAAATAACATCTTGGACCCCTCCCAACACGGGTTCAGGCCTGGACACAGTACGGAGTCCGCCCTTCTTTCCACCACAGAACACCTCCGGAGGTTAATGGACACCGGTCAGAGTGCTGCGCTGATACTGCTCGACCTCAGCGCAGCATTCGACACGGTTTCCCATAATATCCTACTTGGCCGCCTGGAAAGCATTGGGATCAGTGAACTGGCTCTGGAATGGTTTCGGTCATTCCTCACGAGCAGATCCTTTCGCGTGTCAGCCCCCCCTTTTATTTCCCAACATCATGCAATCGGCCAAGGAGTCCCACAGGGCTCTGCGCTTAGCCCATCCCTCTTTAATGTGTATATGCAACCTCTTGCGGCAGTGGCCAAAGAATGGAACCTCACGCTGGTGTCGTACGCTGATGACACCCAGCTGGTAATCACCCTCACGGAGGTGCCCTCTGCCACTGCTACAATATTTAGGGATGGGTTAGCTGCAGACGCCAACTGGATGACTGCAAACTGTCTACAACTAAATGCAGGAAAAACCGAGGTGTTACTCCTGGGTAAGAACACTGGCGGCTGGAACGACCATTGGTGGCCCCCTTTGCTGGGCCCCACCCCCCCTCCCAAATCCCTGGTAAAGAACCTAGGAGTATGGTTGGACTCCGCACTGAATTACCAGTCGCATACCAAAAAAGTAGCAGCTACATGTATTGGGTTGCTGAGATGCCTTAATTCCATCTTAGGCTTCTTTGACCCCAAGGCAAGGCAGCTCATTGTCCAATCCACCATCCTTGCCCGGCTGGATTATGCGAACGTCCTCTTACTGGGTGCTAACAAAGCCGAAATAGCTAGATTCCAGCGTATTCAGAACTCAGCAGCAAGGGCAATTGTAGGCCTGCCCAGAAGATGCTCGGCTAGAGCCACCATACAGAGGCTCCATTGGCTGCCCATGGAGGCTCGCATCCAGGTTAAAGCTCTTACCATTGCTTTTAAAATCCTTAAAACTGATGGCCCAGAACTTCTCCGATCGTTGCTAACACCTTACACCCCCCAACGCAATCTTCGCTCTATGGGTCAACACTTAGTAGCTGTCGCGCTCTACAAAACATATAACATAACATAACATAACATCATCCGTCGCTAGGGGCATGCCCACTTCAGACCTTTTTAAGTGGGGCTTCAGGCGGTTAACATGCAGGACCTGCAAGGGGTTCCTGGGAGACCACAAGTTCACCATATAGGTGACATCACTCTCGCACTCCACCACCTCATATGGACCGGTCCACCTGTCCTGGAGTGCCCAAGGCTCTACAGGGGCCATGACCCAAACTTTCTGTCCAGGGTGAAGCTCAATCAGAGTGGCATTCTGATCGTACCACCGCTTCATTTCCTCCTGGCTGGCTTCCAGATTCACCAGAGCGAGATCTCTGAATAGCCGAGTCTGATTCCTGAAGGCCAGCATGTAACTATATACATCCTGGGGAGGGTTCCTGGGAGATTGATCCCAGCTTTACTTGACCAAACTCAAAGGTCCTCTTACTGGGTGACCATAAAAAAGCTCAAAGGGGCTGAACCCTAGAGACTTTTGTGGCACCTCACGGGAGGCAAACAGAAGGCATGGCAAAAGGACGTCCCACTTACGCCTCATTGGTTCCTCAAGACCCATGATCATGCCTTTGAGGGTCAGGTTGAATCTTTCAATCAGCCCATTTCCTTGTGGGTGGTAAGTAGTGGTGAACTTGCAGTTAACACCACACTCCTTCCACAGAGACTTCATATAATTAGAAATGAAGTTTGTATCCCGGTCAGACACCACCTCTCTGGGGAACCTTACACGGGAAAAGACCCCAATCAGTGCACATCCCACCACGGGGCCATCACTGTCCTGAGTGGAATGGCATCTGGGTACCGGGTAGCATGGTCCAGCAAGACCAGGATAAACCTGTTGCCCATGGCTGTCTTGGGGTCCAGTGGCCCCACAATGTCAATCCGCACCCGTTCAAAGGGGGTATTGACAACAGGGAAAGGCTGGAGAGAGGGCTTGTGCCTCCTTTCACTTTTCCCACTTGCTTGGCAAGTTTGACAGGTCCTACAATGAGTATCTGAACTCTTCCGCATCTGGGGCCAATAAACGTGGGAGACAAGCCTTTCAAAGGTCTTGTTCTGCTCCATGTGACCAGCTAAAGGAACATCATGAGCCAAACCCAGTAGGAAGGCTCTGAAGCGCTGGGGTACCACCAGCACACGGGCTGACCCAGGCTCAGCAACCTTAGGCGCGCTATACAGGAGACCGTTCTCCCAGTAGATCCAATGTGATCCAGACTGATCACCTGCTGCCAGGTTTGTGACCTGTTGCCTCAAACACACAAGAGAAGGGCACTTCTGCTGCTCTTAACAAAATTCCTCCCTGGAGGGACCCCCTTCTTGCTGCCAATGGGTCAGCTCAGGTAGGTTCCCCAGTTCAGAAACGTGCTCCCCTGTAGGTTCCAGGGCATCCCCCTCAAGGTCTGCCTCCTCCTAGACCGTGGGAACAATGGGGGCTGGTTTCCCATGCCCCCTACCTCTTCTCTTTAATGCAGGTCCTTGGGCCATACTTTCAGGCTCCTGGGTCTCTTGAACACTCTTAGTTGCCATAGACCGAGTGGTCACACATGCCCACTCAGGCAGACCCACCATCTCTAAATGCTCCTTCCTCTCCACCTTAGCCCAAGGGGAGCTTTCTAAATCATTGCCTAACAGACAATCAACAGGCATGGATGGCCTCACAGCTACTTGAAGAGTACCAGAGACCCCCCACTCAAAGGGAACTTGAGCCACCTTGCAATGGCTCTGTGTGTTATCAGCAGCAACAACTGGGAAGAATGCATGAGGGACTACCCCCTCTTCAGACACCAAGTGACACTTGACAGCTGTCACACTTGCTCCGGTGTCTCTCAGAGCCTTCACTCTATGTCCATTGGTGGTCACCCACTGCCTGCATTTCTTAGTGTTGTCAGGCAGCTGAGTTCTAGGGACCATCTCAAAGTCTCCTAATGAGACAAGGCACATCTCTGCGAGACCTCACCCACCTTGGGAACCCATATCCTCCCCACCCAAGGCTACACTGGCCATCTGACGGGGTGGTGTACGGGGTGGCACATAATGTCCCTTTTGAGGACACTGGGGATCATACCAACGGTGTCCCACCTGCTTACACTGAAAGCAGGTAATAGGCTACCTCTGAACAATTTTACCTGTTGGGGGTCGTGACTTCTTCTCAGGGGGAGGCTGGGAACCCTTACCTTGGTTCCCTTGGGAATTACTTTGGGGACCTTTTTGGAACTCCCTCTGATTATCCTTGCCCCCCCCCACTCTTCTGCTGGGGACTCTGCCCACCTTTGGCGGAGTCTCCCACAAGACCCTTGTGGACCCTGTTACTGACCGATCGGTTCGCCTCTTCAGCAAACTTTCTAGGGTTAGTCAACTTGCTATCAATAAGGTGCTGGCGTAGCTCTGGAAAACAATTAGCAGACAAGTGCTCCCTAGAAATCAAATCATAGAGCGCTTGAATATTATCAACATTGCTACCCCTCACCCAACCATCCATAGCTCTGCAAAAGACACATATTCTACCCAAGTGGTTCCCTCCAATTTCTTAAAATTCCTGAACCTCTGTCTATAGAGCTCTGGAGGTAACCCATACCTTGTGATCAGTGCTTCTTTAATGTGGGCATAAGACATTCTATGATCGCTGGGCAAGTCTAACAAAGTATTCCTACCTTCAGTTAAAAAGCGACCCCACAACCCCGCTCCCCAATCCTTCTCAGGGACCCTCTGGACCAATATTGCTAACTCATAGGCTGCAAACCACTGCCCATTATCGTCACCTTTGTGGAAATCTATAATGACATCCTTGTGAATATGTGCCTTCTGAAGGCACAGATGCCACCAGAGGGATTGATTTATAAGCCCTTGTCCTTGATCTCTAACTCCCTCAGCATTCTCTCATGCTCCATTCTTGTTCTCTCCCATTCCAAGGACAACCTATTATTCTCTGTTTCCCTCTGACTTTCCATTTTAATCTTTGCCAACTCCAGCTTCAGTGCCCTATTTCTCTCCCTGTCTTCCAATTGCCTGGGGTACAGGTCTTTGGGAGAGATGCTGCTGCCAAGTGGGGATGGCACCACTCCCCTGGCTGGAAACTCTGGCCCATCAATTTGCCCATCTGCATCCCCAACAGGCTCCACCACAAGACCAGGGACATTCCTGTCTTCTTCACAGTGTAGGTTTCCAACCTCTCTTCCTCAAAATCAAGATCCATAGATACAACAGATGCTGGTTTACTCATGGTAGAAAAAACTGGCAATGGCAGGAAAAATAACAGTCCAAGGAAAAAGGATTCTAAAAAAAAGTATGTGGTCGCATTGGGTCTGCACTCACTAGTAGTGTACACTAATCACTGTATATAAAACACAAATGCAAGGTCCAAATCCTCACCGCTGACCACCAATGTTAGATCTGGGGTCTGTAGTTGGCAATGGTATTCACCTTTGTCCAAATAGGGACCCTTACTTCTAAGTCAGGATAAGGGGATTACACTCCTTGATAACCACTGCTCACCCCCTTGGTAGCTTGGCACGAGCAGACAGGCTTATCCCAGAGGCAGTGTGTTAAGCATTTGTGAATATACACAGTATTACAGTGAAAACACTACAGATGGACACAACTCAGGTTTTATAAAGTAAGTATTCTTTATATAGATGTAACACAAGACCAAACGACAAAAATCCACAATACTACACTTAAGATTGCTTAAAAGATGATTAAAGTTGCTTAGTTCAAGTTGTTGGTAAATATGACAAAGTTCTCAACAAAGTACCTGGATGCGTAACACAAAGTAAACAAAAGGCTTGCAAAAGGGGAGATGCGTTGGTTCTGTGATCCGGGGGACCGGTTGCGTCCTGCCTCAATGCTTGTGCAGAGTAGGGGACTCGTCGGAAGCCTTACCGGTGCGGAGGTGATGTGTAGATTCTCGGCCTGCGAGCCGATTACGATACGAAATATGGCACCTTTATGAGATGCGACGATCCGGTTGCGATGCGATGCAATGACGCCCTTGATGCGGTGATGCGATGATGATGCAATGACAACCTTGGCAGCCATGCAACAACTCTGTACTTTGAAGCCGCGACAAGCCCTGGAACATGCTTCTCCGGTGATGCGATGGCAGGCAGCTTCGATGAACACACGCTTCCAGGGAGATGCAGCGAAGGCTCGCTTCCCCGGCATTGCAATGATTTCAGCTGTGGCGGCGACACGCTTCTTCTCGAATCGTCGTGCTTCCAGCTCCCAGCAGCACGCAAGTGACTGGAGTCAGAATTCCCAGCAAGGAAATTCAGGAGAGAGCTGGAGGTGAAGTCTTTTGTCCCGGAGTCTTCAGCAGCAGGCAAGCACAGTTCAAGCCCTTGGAGAATATTCTGTAGATGAAAGTCCTTACAAAGTTTCTTCTCCTTTCCCTTGGCAATGAAGCAACCACTGCAGGCCAACCGAGCAAACAGCACCGGGCAGAGGGACAGTCCAATCTACTGCAGCTTCCTTGGTTCTTCTCCTTGGCAGAAAGGTTTCTTGTCCAGAAGTGATCTCATTTCTTGGGATCAGGGTCCCAATATTTATACCCCAAAATCCTTTGTTCTCTGAAGGCAGAGAGGCCTCTGCCTAGTCTAAACTAGTTCCTAAGCACCTGGTTTACATGACTCTCTTCTTCCTTTCACTGTGCCGGGCAGAGACATCAACCGCCCCACAGGAGGTGAAGCCAGCACAGGGGAGGGAAGATACAGCTCAGGAGCACTCTGTTGACATGATTCCTTCTCTCCTTTCACAGTGCAGGGAAGAGACATCAGATAAGCCACAGGAGGTGGAGCCAACATTGTAGAGGGAAGGCCCAGCCCTATTCAGGTCCAAGGTGCAACTCCTCCCTCCCACCTAGATGCAGATCTCTCTATTCACCACTGGGCTGCCCCAGCCTGTCTCCTGGAATCCCCCAGCCCTGTCACTCACAAACCCAGACAAGGAACACACAACCCAGAACAGGCAGGCCTGGATAGTTAGGCAAGAAAATACCTACTTTCTAAAAGTGGTATTTTCAAACAAAGAATATTAAAACCAACTTTACTACAATATGTATTTTATTATTCTGAGTTAAGGCATGCTAATTTCGAATTTCTACCATGTTCCCTGAGTCAGTTAGGATTATAAGAATGTAATAATCTAACTGCCCATTCTGGCTTATGGGAGCAGGTAGACTTCAATAGTGAAAAACGAAAATCGCTGTAATTCACTATTAGAACATGCTATACACATCAGAGCATGTCCTACCGTATACTTACAATGCACCCTGCCCTTGGGCCTACCATAAGGGTATCTAATATGAAGCAAAGGGAAGGTTTAGGGACTGGCAAGTGGGTGCACTTGGCCAAGTCGACATGGCAGTGCTAGACTGCACACAGGCCTTGCAATCGACGGCCTGAGACCCATTTTACAAGCTGATTCTGCGGGTGGCACAACCAGTGCTGCAAGCGCACCAGCAGCATTTGATTTACAAGCCCTGGGCACACAATGTGCACTGTAGTAGGGGCTGACAGATAAATCAAATAACCCAAATCATGGAATAACCAATTAGTACATAAATTTAACATGGGGAGCACTTGCACTGTGGCACTTATTAGCAGTGGCACAGTGCCCAAAGCATAAAACCAGCAAAAACATATCAAAACGGAGAAGACAATCCGTCAAAATGGAAGGGAGACTCGCGCCAATGATGCCAGGTCTAACACGTTCTAACCAAAGTTTTAACTTTCTGCCAAGTTAGGTGTAATTCAGTACAGCTGTTTTGTCTGTATCGCATCCAAATTTTTTCTGTGCAAATAAACAGGTGAGATCAGCATTTTGGTTGCCACAGATTAGTTATAGCTTGGTCAGAATTTCCATAAAAAAATGTGTTTTTGTGCAAATAACCTTGGCACTGTTAGACCTTTGGGGTGGTCTTCCCCCAAACGTTTTGCCTTCTCCCTTCTGCATAAAGTGCTATTTCATGCACCTACGGCTTGTAAATTAAATGCTACTACTGTGCCTGTAGTATTTATTGTGCCACCCACTTAAGAAGCCCATTAAACATGTTCCGGACCTGCTATTGTGGCCTTCATGCTACACTTGGCAAAATAAAATGCCTTGCCAGGTCTAAAACTCCCTTTTTAGGTCTTGCATGGCTTACTTCACACATGCGCAGTCGAGCTCGCGGGATTTTATGTTTTCAGGACTACTTCACTACCGAGGGTTAAGCCCCGCCCTTCTTCTCCATTGGCTGGCCTCCTAAATAGTGGCCAGCCATTGGAGAAGAGGTCCTAGTGACGTTCTTCTTTCTTTCTAAGCTCCGTCCTTTTCAGATGGGGTTCCTTGACTTACTGGTGACGTAAAAGCTTTCTTATCTTCTTTATGGGACAGATAGCCCCATAAAGAAGATAAGAAAGCTTTTACGCCAGAAGGAAGTCAGGCGCTTGTTCTTAGGACTGGCGCCTAGCTGCAGATCCTTGGATGAGAGACATACAACTATTCCAATTTTGAGTTCTTCAAGATTTGGTGAAAGAGTGAGCTTTCGCACGCGCACATCAGATTGTGGCCTTCTAAATTCTGAATGCATAGAAAACCAAAGACCGACAAAGCACAGAGACTGGTGCTGAAGAGAACCAGCGATACGGCGAGCACTTGACATTGAATACTTCCGGAGTGGCTATTGTAGGCGGAAAGCTCCCCACCAGATACTCACTGCACAGGGAAAAAAAATGCTGGAGGGGATACAGGAAGCGATGTGCTCTTGTTGCAGAGTACTGCAGTGCACAGGGAATAAAAACGCTGGAGGTAAGGGTTGATGTTTAGGGCCGTAAGTCTGTGCACGATACTTGGACGTTCTGCGTTGTGCCAGTTCTGATCTTCGTATTTGCTCTTGATGTGGGACCTAGAAGACACATTTTGTTAGGAAAGTACAATCTTAAGGTTTAACTTCCGTGGGTCAGATGATGCCATTGTGGCGTGGGGAAGCCGGCTGCTCAGTCTGCTCCCTCACGACCAGGCTGCTATGGGCCAAGATCGTCTCGGTCTTGGAACTAACTTTCTAGTTGTGTCTATGTGCTCCATCCCCGGGTGCCCCATTGGGCCCGCCCCTTTTACTGTGATGCCCTCGGTTGGCGCCCGACATGTGATTGATGCACAGAGCGCGTTAGCATGCTAAGCACAGCATATGTCTGGTGTTCCTCGTAGCCGGGTGCAAGGAAGGGGATTCATAGGATGGGAACGTCCCTTGCTCCGGGCCGGGTGCAAGTGGCCTTCATCGCTCCGTTTGGTGTGTAATTTTTTGGAGACATTGCATAACCAAATCATTTGTGAAGCAGGGGAGGGGAGGTCCGCGTCTGCCCGTAGCCTGGCCCCGTGCAAGAATCATTGCTTGCCGACTAAATTTGTTTTTTGCAGTTTTATGTAGCATGAACTCGACCCGAAGGTATTGGATCAAGTTAAATTAGACAAGGACACATTATTTTTTTTGTAGGCACGGGGAGTTTAATTGATTTGCCCTGAAGCATAGGCTATTGAGCCGCCACCGACACTCGAGCCTGGTTTCTAAGTCGGCAGCTCTGCCCGTTATGACACATCCTCTTATTGCTTTCCTGTTGTCCTGCCCTCCTGTGGGCACCGTGTGATTGGCATAATTAATCTGAAGGCATCCGGTCCTAGGGGGAGTGGGGTAGGCTCCTGAAGCCCCAGCAGTCCAGAGCAGCCCAGCCCTCTTCAGACGCCCGAAGTGCTGGAATCTCAGTGCCGCCTGTTCTCGGTTAAGGGACAGCATTTTGTGTTACGCAATTGGCCATAAGATCACTCATTCACCTTGATTTCCGTTGACAACACAACAGCATGTGCAGTGAGGTGGTCTTGCTACACAAGTGAGCACTGCAGTGCCGACCCCGAAATATTGCAGACTCCTCATTCAAAATGCAAATGACCTAATCCACAGAAGATGAGCAATTAAATACACTGTGGTAACTTAATGGCCAGAGCAGCCGATTTAGGAAGGAAGGGACCAGATTCGAGCCTCGGCGTTGGCTCGATATCCTGTGTGATTCTGCGCAGATGACGTAATCACCCCATTCCTACCAAAAATGAATGTGTTGTTGTGTAACGTAACTGGTGCTCATGCAACCCACTCCAATACCTTAGGGTCGGGGTCTATTTAAACAGCAAAAAAAGTAGTCTCAAGCTGAACAACAGAGGCTTTGTTTGTTGTAGTCTACAAGCAAAGCCTACGACAGACAGCGACCAGCCGCTTTGGATTCCTGCATGAACTGAGCAACTGTGCAGTAACTCACACCTGAACTTCTAACTGCGACCACGAGGGATGTTGACTGACTGACTGAACTATTTTTAGAGCGCTCTTATGCCGAGGCGTCTTGGCGCTGTAGGACGGAAGGAGAGGTGTAGACTTAGGGCAGTGCAAAAAGCCAGGTCTTCAAGGCCTTTCTGAACTTTATTATGCTCATTTCGGAACAAAGTGCAGATGGTAAACTGTTCCAGAGCTTGGGTATTTGATGAGAGAAGGATCTGCCGCCCCAGCGAACTGTCTTGATCCTAGGGATATGCAATAGATTTTGGGAGCTGGATCTGAGTAAGCGCTCAGGTACATATGGAAGAATAAGGTTGGAAAGCTGCTTGGATATCTGCCCATAGAGGGATTTGTGGGCCAGGCACAAAACCTTGAATTGAATTCTGCGCCTAACTGGCAGCCAGTGAAGTTCACAAATTGCTTTGGAGGTAGGATGTCGTTTGGGGAGGTTAAGCAAAACTCTGGCCGCAGCATTCTGGATTGACTAGAGTCTGTCAAGTTGTTTTTCTCCCGCGCCTATGTACAGGGCATTGCAATAATCTACCCTGGACATGATCAGTGCTCCCACTACCGTTTTCCTCAGGGCGAATTGGAGGTAGGGCAAGATTTTACGGAGGACCTTTAGTGTGAAGAAGCAAGCTGAGGTGACCTGACTGATTTGGGCTGTACAGGGCAGTTCCTTTTCCATTATGAAGCCTAGGTTTCTAACGTGTTGGCCGGAACAGGGCAGGTGCCTGCCTCTGGGGGCCACCAAAGATCATTCCAGATGGGGGGTTTCTGGCCTAATTCGATGACCTCCTTCTTTTCTGTGTTTAACTTGAGGAAGTGATCGTTCAATTGTATATCTGCAATCATATTGATTCGTTGGCTGGAGGTGCAGCTGAGTAATGTGACCCATTCAGCTGCCTCCAGGAGCAGGTCGTCCCAGCAAACAAAGAGGCTGGAGTGAGGCGCAGCATCCCGGACGCGGTGTGACCTGTGACACGGCCACCCTGGCCAGCCGCGGCCTGCAGGAGGAGCTGGGCACGGCAGGCCCTCGAAAACCATGACAGCCTGCACGCCTGTGTGTGGGGGGGGCTGTGTGTGTTTGTGTGGGGCTCTGTGTGTGTGGGACTCTGTATGTGTGGGGCTCTGTGTGTGTGTGTGGGGCTCAGTGTTTGTATGTGGCTGTGTGTGTGTGTGTGTGGCTCCTTGTGTGTGTGTGTGTGGAGATCTGTGTGTGTGTAGCTCATTGTGTGTGGGTCTGTGTGTGTGTGTGTGTGTGTGTGGGGCTCTGTGTGTGTGTGCGGCTCTGTGTGTGTGTGGGGCTGTGTGTGTGTGGGACTCTGTGTGTGTGTCTGTAAGTGTGTGGGGCTCTGTGTGTGTGGGGCTGTGTGTGTGTGGGGGCTCTGCGTGTGTGTGTAGAGGGGGTCTGTGTATGTGTGGGGCTCTGTGTGTGTGTGTGTGTGTGGGGTAGCTCCGTGTGTGGGGGGCTCTGTGTGTGTGTGGCTGTGTGTGGGGGGCTCTGTGTGTGTGTGTGTGTGTGGCTCTGTATGTGTGTGTGTGTGTGGCTCTGTGTGTGGGGCTCTGTGTGTGTGTGTGGGTCTATGTGTGTGTCTGTGTGTTTGTGTGTGTCATTTGCGAGAGATTAATCTATTGGCATTGTAAATGACAATGCCATTTATTTATCTGTTTTCAAAACCAACACATAAATACAAAATGTGTCATTTCCAATGCCAATAGCTCTAACTTTTGCAAAGGGGAGACCATTGCATTGTAAATGTTGTTATTTCATATAACTCACCTTTGAGATATGTCATAAATCTTTTAAGTTTTACATGTCCTGGTAGTGAAAAACTCACACATATGCTCTTTACTACTGTGAGCCCTCCCTTTGCCATCGGGTTCCTTTATTACATTTAATAAGTGGTCAATTTACTTTTCTAGCAAGTAGAAATGTCATGTTTGGGGTATAAGGAATTGTAATTTAAAATCCCATTTAATGGTAAGGTTGGATGGTCAGTCACAATTCTGAACATGCCGCTTTCAAAAGTTGTCATTTTCTTGTCCTGACCATTTGGTGCCTGCATCCTGTTTCCTGGGTCACATGACTAGATGTAGTTGGCAGTTAGTCTTTGTGCATTCCCCCCAGACTGACACACAATTAAGAGGGTGGGTGTTGGCAGGATGGGTTATCCAAGCAGGATGGGGGTAGGCTGGGCACAGCCCGACTTGTGCTTCAAAGACCATGCCTCAGCTCACACACAAAGAAACTCACCATAGCCTAATGTGCACCCAGACAGACTGGCGCCTGGGCCAAGAGGCAGGGAACTCCAGACACGTCTAAAGGGTAAAACTCCAGAAGTTTCTTTCACTTCAAAGTTGGCAACAGGTGTAAAAATAGGACCCTCAAACCCACTCCTCATTTCACTTCCGGACCTGCAGAAGGACTAAGAGGACTGCCCTGCTGCCTATGGCCAGCTGTGTACTTCAAAGGACTGTCCATCTGCACCAATATGACTGCCCTGTTGCTTGAAGCCTGCCCTGTGCCCTGAGAGAGCTTACCTGCTGCTTGATGCCTGCTTTCCTGCTTAAATCCAAAACCTCCAGATTGGCTCCAAGGGCTAGTTAGCTAGCCTCCTGACCGGAGCCTCAGGGACAGAAAAGGCTTCATCCTTTTTTAAACCTGTACTGGGCCCGACCTGAGTGAGTCCTGGCCATCCAAGGTGTGTCTCTCCAGTCCTGGAACCTTGGAAGTGATGCTGAAGGTGCCCAGATAGCCCAAATCCAAAAAGTACCCTAAGAACTGAGAGGAAACTGATACCTGTCTGTTCATCAATCTGCCCAAGGTGCATCAACGGATGGACTGACTTAATGTCAGCTCCAGGTATGTTCTTTCTAGCAGCAGAAAATTCTGTTTAGCGGCTCCTCACAGAAGGGATATCTGACCCTGTGGAGCCATTGTAGGCTGCAACTTGTAGCTTCATCCCGCCGGCGATCTTCAACCTTCATAAAACAGACTAAGTGCACACCCAGAACTCTTCAGCACAATTTTTTCCAGCAGCTCGTGATGAGAGAGTCTCCTCTTCAACACCACTGGCAGCCTTGCTTTACTAAACATTAGCTTCTCTGACATTTTTCTTCCAAAATTCCTCTAAGCCTGAACGTAAGTGGAGACCAGGCCCAATTCACTTAGCAAATTCAGACTGCATTCCATCACGCTTGGCCATAAGTTTTGACCTTGCCCCAGTCTTGCGCACTTAGATATTCGCAGTTCACCTTTAGGCACTATTTTTCACATTTAAATTAAAACATTTATAACTCTGACTCTACTGATTGAATTTCTGTTGTTTTTGTGTCAAATAATCTAATGAAATGTACTCTTAGTTTCTAAATAAGTGGGGAATTTTTCTTGTATTATGTTTTTACTTTATTACCATTTTTAAGTGCTGCATAAATACTTTACAGAGTGCTTCTAAGTTAAACCTGACTGCTTTTGTGCCAGGCTATGTGAGGGTTAAGCACAGGTTAGTATAGTGACTTTCTGTGGCTCTCCCTGACAAAGGTTGAGGCTGTTGTTTGAGTAGGATTACACACCCCTCAAACAACTACCCCATTTCTCACATGTGCCATTTGATGAATCTGCACAACTTAAAAGTCCTTCTTGGAAAGTTTTAACCAATCTGTCAAGCTGGATATAAGAAAAATGGGATCCCAAACCATTGATTTTCCATGTTAATTCCAATGGAAAATGTTCTCTCTGATACAAAAATAGGGACCTCTGATTAGCCGAGGGAGCTTTTTCTCCCTTCAGCCATTTCAGTACTACATGATCATGGCATCAGTCCCTGTCCTTGGCTTCCAGTGATGTGATTTGTGGCTGCAACCCAGACAAACATGTTGTGTCCACCATTGCAGGACTTGAGGACTCAGTCCCCATATCCTAGAAAGTTTTTTAAAATAAGGTATGAGGGGCAGGGGAATCCTGCCCCCTGGCACTTGCTAGGAGATTTAGGGAGACCCCCACAGGGGCCAAATTGGTGCAATAATATATATTTTGTGACTCAGGTACCATGTTACTCCAGTGAGACCCAGTTCATCACATCAGTGAGGTGTCTGCAGTACTCCTGAGGGAGCTACTGCTTAAGCTTTACCTCGATCATATCACAGTAGTCTGCATGGTTCCTCAGTGTAGCTTGGATGGTACTGCAATACCATATGGGTGAATCTTTAGCACTGATATCGCAGAAGTATTGCATACCCCAAGAAACGTCAATGTTAAAATTACAAAACCAAATGTGGGTTGAATGTTTGAGGAGTAATGGGTGTCCGGTGCTGTTGGTGGCAAGACCTGGCCGAAGTCCATGCATATCAGAGAGTTCACTGCCCACTGCAAGATGGCGGTACAAAAGGGGGTGGTAATGGACCCCCTTTTGTACCGCTTTTGGCTGCCATAAGTGTGGCAGGGTATGCTCAGACGTGAGTCCCTTTCTCACTTTGCCACTGGATTCAAGCAAGCCGGGCTGAAGACGGCTGGAATGCCAGAAACCGGTCCTTGGAAGCTTGTTTCCGGTCCAGGGAAGACATGGCTTGGCAGTTCGGGCTGGACTGTTCCCATGAGGCACAGGGTCAGACTGATTTGCATATAGCCATGTCTGTACTGGGGTGGCAGAGTGGGCTAAACAACGGTGATGGATTAAACCCAGATCTTTTGACTGGGTGTGAGTGTTTGATTGATTCAGATGCTCCTTTCATCACCACCCCCTTTTGTACCGCTTTTGGCCGCCATAAGTGTGGCAGGGTATTCTCAGACGTGAGTCCCTTGCTCACTTTGCCACTGGATTCAAGCAAGCCGGGCTGAAGATGGCTGGAATGCCAGAAACCAGTCCTCGGAAGCTTGTTTCCGGTCCAGGGAAGACATGGATTGGCAGTTCGGGCTGGACTGTTCCCATGAGGCACAGGGTCAGACTGATTTGCATATAGCCATGTCTGAACTGGGGTGGCAGAGTCGGCTATACAACGGTGATGGATTAAACCCAGATCTTTTGACTGGGTGTGAGTGTTTGATTGATTCAGATGCTCTGTCCATCACCACCCCCTTTTTTACCGCTTTTGGTCGCCATAAGTGTGGCAGGGTATGCTCAGACGTGAGTCCCTTGCTCACTTTGCCACTGGATTCAAGCAAGCCGGGCTGAAGACGGCTAGAATGCCAGAAACCGGTCCTCGGAAGCTTGTTTCCGGTCCAGGGAAGACATGGCTTGGTAGTTCGGGCTGGACTGTTCCCATGAGGCACAGGGTCAGACTGATTTGCATATAGCCATGTCTGAACTGGGGTGGCAGAGTGGGCTAAACAACTGTGATGGATTAAACCCAGATCTTTTGACTGGGTGTGAGTGTTTGATTGATTCAGATGCTCCGTCCATCACCACCCCCTTTTGTACCGCTTTTGGCCGCCATAAGTGTGGCAGGGTATGCTCAGACTTGAGTCCCTTGCTCACTTTGCCACTGGACTCAAGTAAGCCGGGCTGAAGACGGCTGGAATGCCAGAAACCTGTCTTCGGAAGCTTGTTTCCGGTCCAGGGAAGACATGGCTTGGCAGTTCGGGCTGGACTGTTCCCATGAGGCACAGGGTCAGACTGATTTGCATATAACCATGTCTGAACTGGGGTGGCATAGTGGGCTAAACAACGGTGATGGATTAAACCCAGATCATTTGACTGGGTGCGAGTGTTTGATTGATTCAGATGCTCCGTCCATCACCACGCCCTTTTGTACCACTTTTGGCCGCCATAAGTGTGGCAGGGTATGCTCAGACGTGAGTCCCTTGCTCACTTTGCCACTGGATTCAAGCAAGCCGGGCTGAAGACGGCTGGAATGCCAGAAACCGGTCCTTGGAAGCTTGTTTCCGGTCCAGGGAAGACATGGCTTGGCAGTTCGGGCTGGACTGTTCCCATGAGGCACAGGGTCAGGCTGATTTGCATATAGCCATGTCTGAACTGGGGTGGCAGAGTGGGCTAAACAACGGTGATGGATTAAACCCAGATCTTTTGACTGGGTGCGAGTGTTTGATTGATTCAGATGCTCCGTCCATCACCACCCCCTTTTGTACCGCTTTTGGCCGCCATAAGTGTGGCAGGGTATGCTCAGACTTGAGTCCCTTGCTCACTTTGCCACTGGATTCAAGCAAGCCGGGCTGAAGACGGCTGGAATGCCAGAAACCGGTCTTCGGAAGCTTGTTTCCGGTCCAGGGAAGACATGGCTTTGCAGTTCGGGCTGGACTGTTCCCATGAGGCACAGAGTCAGACTGATTTGCATATAACCATGTCTGAACTGGGGTGGCAGAGTGGGCTAAACAACGGTGATGGATTAAACCCAGATCATTTGACTGGGTGCGAGTGTTTGATTGATTCAGATGCTCCGTCTATCATCACCCCCTTTTGTACCACTTTTGGCGACCATAAGTGTGGCAGGGTATGCTCAGACGTGAGTCCCTTGCTCATTTTGCCACTGGATTCAAGCAAGCCGGGCTGAAGACGGCTGGAATGCCAGAAACCGGTCCTTGGAAGCTTGTTTCCGGTCCAGGGAAGACATGGCTTGGCAGTTCGGGCTGGACTGTTCCCATGAGGCACAGGGTCAGACTGATTTGCATATAGCCATGTCTGAACTGGGGTGGCAGAGTGGGCTAAACAACGGTGATGGATTAAACCCAGATCTTTTGACTGGGTGTGAGTGTTTGATTGATTCAGATGCTCCGTCCATCACCACCCCCTTTTGTGCCACTTTTGGCCTCCAAAAGTGTGGCAGGGTATGCTCAGACGGGAGTCCCTTGCTCCCTTTGCCACTGGATTCAAGCAAGCCGGGCTGAAGACGGCTGGAATGCCAGAAACCGGTCCTCGGAAGCTTGTTTCCGGTCAAGGGAAGACATGGCTTGGCAGTTCGGGCTGGACTGTTCCCATGAGGCACAGGGTCAGACTGATTTGCATATAGCCATGTCTGAACTGGGGTGGCAGAGTCGGCTATACAACGGTGATGGATTAAACCCAGATCTTTTGACTGGGTGTGAGTGTTTGATTGATTCAGATGCTCCGTCCATCACCACCCCCTTTTTTACCGCTTTTGGTCGCCATAAGTGTGGCAGGGTATGCTCAGACGTGAGTCCCTTGCTCACTTTGCCACTGGATTCAAGCAAGCCGGGCTGAAGACGGCTGGAATGCCAGAAACCGGTCCTCGGAAGCTTGTTTCCGGTCCAGGGAAGACATGGCTTGGTAGTTCGGGCTGGACTGTTCCCATGAGGCACAGGGTCAGACTGATTTGCATATAGCCATGTCTGAACTGGGGTGGCAGAGTGGGCTAAACAACGGTGATGGATTAAACCCAGATCATTTGACTGGGTGCGAGTGTTTGATTGATTCAGATGCTCCGTCCATCACCACCCCCTTTTGTACCGCTTTTGGCCGCCATAAGTGTGACAGGGTATGCTCAGACTTGAGTCCCTTGCTCACTTTGCCACTGGACTCAAGTAAGCCGGGCTGAAGACGGCTGGAATGCCAGAAACCTGTCTTCGGAAGCTTGTTTCCGGTCCAGGGAAGACATGGCTTGGCAGTTCGGGCTGGACTGTTCCCATGAGGCACAGGGTCAGACTGATTTGCATATAACCATGTCTGAACTGGGGTGGCATAGTGGGCTAAACAACGGTGATGGATTAAACCCAGATCAGTTGACTGGGTGCGAGTGTTTGATTGATTCAGATGCTCCGTTCATCACCACCCCCTTTTGTACCACTTTTGGCCGCCATAAGTGTGGCAGGGTATGCTCAGACGTGAGTCCCTTGCTCACTTTGCCACTGGATTCAAGCAAGCCGGGCTGAAGACGGCTGGAATGCCAGAAACCAGTCCTTGGAAGCTTGTTTCCGGTCCAGGGAAGACATGGCTTGGCAGTTCGGGCTGGACTGTTCCCATGAGGCACAGGGTCAGGCTGATTTGCATATAGCCATGTCTGAACTGGGGTGGAAGAGTGGGCTAAACAACGGTGATGGATTAAACCCAGATCTTTTGACTGGGTGCGAGTGTTTGATTGATTCAGATGCTCCGTCCATCACCACCCCCTTTTGTACCGCTTTTGGCCGCCATAAGTGTGGCAGGGTATGCTCAGACTTGAGTCCCTTGCTCACTTTGCCACTGGATTCAAGCAAGCCGGGCTGAAGACGGCTGGAATGCCAGAAACCGGTCTTCGGAAGCTTGTTTCCGGTCCAGGGAAGACATGGCTTTGCAGTTCGGGCTGGACTGTTCCCATGAGGCACAGGGTCAGACTGATTTGCATATAACCATGTCTGAACTGGGGTGGCAGAGTGGGCTAAACAACGGTGATGGATTAAACCCAGATCATTTGACTGGGTGCGAGTGTTTGATTGATTCAGATGCTCCGTCTATCATCACCCCCTTTTGTACCACTTTTGGCCACCATAAGTGTGGCAGGGTATGCTCAGACATGAGTCCCTTGTCATTTTGCCACTGGATTCAAGCAAGCCGGGCTGAAGACGGCTGGAATGCCAGAAACCGGTCCTTGGAAGCTTGTTTCCGGTCCAGGGAAGACATGGCTTGGCAGTTCGGGCTGGACTGTTCCCATGAGGCACAGGGTCAGACTGATTTGCATATAGCCATGTCTGAACTGGGGTGGCAGAGTGGGCTAAACAACGGTGATGGATTAAACCCAGATCTTTTGACTGGGTGTGAGTGTTTGATTGATTCAGATGCTCCGTCCATCACAACCCCCTTTTGTGCCACTTTTGGCCTCCAAAAGTGTGGCAGGGTATGCTCAGACGTGAGTCCCTTGCTCCCTTTGCCACTGGATTCAAGCAAGCCGGGCTGAAGACGGCTGGAATGCCAGAAACCGGTCCTCGGAAGCTTGTTTCCGGTCAAGGGAAGACATGGCTTGGCAGTTCGGGCTGGACTGTTCCCATGAGGCACAGGGTCAGACTGATTTGCATATAGCCATGTCTGAACTGGGGTGGCAGAGTCGGCTATACAACGGTGATGGATTAAACCCAGATCTTTTGACTGGGTGTGAGTGTTTGATTGATTCAGATGCTCCGTCCATCACCACCCCCTTTTTTACCGCTTTTGGTCGCCATAAGTGTGGCAGGGTATGCTCAGACGTGAGTCCCTTGCTCACTTTGCCACTGGATTCAAGCAAGCCGGGCTGAAGACGGCTGGAATGCCAGAAACCGGTCCTCGGAAGCTTGTTTCCGGTCCAGGGAAGACATGGCTTGGTAGTTCGGGCTGGACTGTTCCCATGAGGCACAGGGTCAGACTGATTTGCATATAGCCATGTCTGAACTGGGGTGGCAGAGTGGGCTAAACAACTGTGATGGATTAAACCCAGATCTTTTGACTGGGTGTGAGTGTTTGATTGATTCAGATGCTCCGTCCATCACCACCCCCTTTTGTACCGCTTTTGGCTGCCATAAGTGTGGCAGGGTATGCTCAGACTTGAGTCCCTTGCTCACTTTGCCACTGGACTCAAGTAAGCCGGGCTGAAGACGGCTGGAATGCCAGAAACCTGTCTTCGGAAGCTTGTTTCCGGTCCAGGGAAGACATGGCTTGGCAGTTCGGGCTGGACTGTTCCCATGAGGCACAGGGTCAGACTGATTTGCATATAACCATGTCTGAACTGGGGTGGCATAGTGGGCTAAACAACGGTGATGGATTAAACCCAGATCAGTTGACTGGGTGCGAGTGTTTGATTGATTCAGATGCTCCGTCCATCACCACCCCCTTTTGTACCACTTTTGGCCGCCATAAGTGTGGCAGGGTATGCTCAGACGTGAGTCCCTTGCTCACTTTGCCACTGGATTCAAGCAAGCCGGGCTGAAGACGGCTGGAATGCCAGAAACCGGTCCTTGGAAGCTTGTTTCCGGTCCAGGGAAGACATGGCTTGGCAGTTCGGGCTGGACTGTTCCCATGAGGCACAGGGTCAGGCTGTTTTGCATATAGCCATGTCTGAACTGGGGTGGCAGAGTGGGCTAAACAACGGTGATGGATTAAACCCAGATCTTTTGACTGGGTGCGAGTGTTTGATTGATTCAGATGCTCCGTCCATCACCACCCCCTTTTGTACCGCTTTTGGCCGCCATAAGTGTGGCAGGGTATGCTCAGACTTGAGTCCCTTGCTCACTTTGCCACTGGATTCAAGCAAGCCGGGCTGAAGACGGCTGGAATGCCAGAAACCGGTCTTCGGAAGCTTGTTTCCGGTCCAGGGAAGACATGGCTTGGCAGTTCGGGCTGGACTGTTCCCATGAGGCACAGGGTCAGACTGATTTGCATATAACCATGTCTGAACTGGGGTGGCAGAGTGGGCTAAACAACGGTGATGGATTAAACCCAGATCATTTGACTGGGTGCGAGTGTTTGATTGATTCAGATGCTCCGTCCATCATCACCCCCTTTTGTACCACTTTTGGCCACCATAAGTGTGGCAGGGTATGCTCAGACGTGAGTCCCTTGCTCACTTTGCCACTGGATTCAAGCAAGCCGGGCTGAAGACGGCTGGAATGCCAGAAACCGGTCCTTGGAAGCTTGTTTCCGGTCCAGGGAAGACATGGCTTGGCAGTTCGGGCTGGACTGTTCCCATGAGGCACAGGGTCAGACTGATTTGCATATAGCCATGTCTGAACTGGGGTGGCAGAGTGGGCTAAACAACGGTGATGGATTAAACCCAGATCTTTTGGCTGGGTGTGAGTGTTTGATTGATTCAGATGCTCCGTCCATCACCACCCCCTTTTGTGCCACTTTTGGTCGCCATAAGTGTGGCAGGGTATGCTCAGACGTGAGTCCCTTGCTCACTTTGCCACTGGATTCAAGCAAGCCGGGCTGAAGACGGCTGGAATGCCAGAAACCGGTCCTCGGAAGCTTGTTTCTGGTCCAGGGAAGACATGGCTTGGTAGTTCGGGCTGGACTGTTCCCATGAGGCACAGGGTCAGACTGATTTGCATATAGCCATGTCTGAACTGGGGTGGCAGAGTGGGCTAAACAACTGTGATGGATTAAACCCAGATCTTTTGACTGGGTGTGAGTGTTTGATTGATTCAGATGCTCCGTCCATCACCACCCCCTTTTGTACCGCTTTTGGCCGCCATAAGTGTGGCAGGGTATACTCAGACTTGAGTCCCTTGCTCACTTTGCCACTGGACTCAAGTAAGCCGGGCTGAAGACGGCTGGAATGCCAGAAACCTGTCTTCGGAAGCTTGTTTCCGGTCCAGGGAAGACATGGCTTGGCAGTTCGGGCTGGACTGTTCCCATGAGGCACAGGGTCAGACTGATTTGCATATAACCATGTCTGAACTGGGGTGGCATAGTGGGCTAAACAACGGTGATGGATTAAACCCAGATCAGTTGACTGGGTGCGAGTGTTTGATTGATTCAGATGCTCCGTCCATCACCACCCCCTTTTGTACCACTTTTGGCCGCCACAAGTGTGGCAGGGTATGCTCAGACGTGAGTCCCTTGCTCACTTTGCCACTGGATTCAAGCAAGCCGGGCTGAAGACGGCTGGAATGCCAGAAACCGGTCCTTGGAAGCTTGTTTCCGGTCCAGGGAAGACATGGCTTGGCAGTTCGGGCTGGACTGTTCCCATGAGGCACAGGGTCAGGCTGATTTGCATATAGCCATGTCTGAACTGGGGTGGCAGAGTGGGCTAAACAACAGTGATGGATTAAACCCAGATCTTTTGACTGGGTGCGAGTGTTTGATTGATTCAGATGCTCCGTCCATCACCACCCCCTTTTGTACCGCTTTTGGCCACCATAAGTGTGGCAGGGTATGCTCAGACTTGAGTCCCTTGCTCACTTTGCCACTGGATTCAAGCAAGCCGGGCTGAAGACGGCTGGAATGCCAGAAACCGGTCTTCGGAAGCTTGTTTCCGGTCCAGGGAAGACATGGCTTGGCAGTTCGGGCTGGACTGTTCCCATGAGGCACAGGGTCAGACTGATTTGCATATAACCATGTCTGAACTGGGGTGGCAGAGTGGGCTAAACAACGGTGATGGATTAAACCCAGATCATTTGACTGGGTGCAAGTGTTTGATTGATTCAGATGCTCCGTCCATCATCACCCCCTTTTGTACCACTTTTGGCCACCATAAGTGTGGCAGGGTATGCTCAGACGTGAGTCCCTTGCTCACTTTGCCACTGGATTCAAGCAAGCCGGGCTGAAGACGGCTGGAATGCCAGAAACCGGTCCTTGGAAGCTTGTTTCCGGTCCAGGGAAGACATGGCTTGGCAGTTCGGGCTGGACTGTTCCCATGAGGCACAGGGTCAGACTGATTTGCATATAGCCATGTCTGAACTGGGGTGGCAGAGTGGGCTAAACAACGGTGATGGATTAAACCCAGATCTTTTGGCTGGGTGTGAGTGTTTGATTGATTCAGATGCTCCGTCCATCACCACCCCCTTTTGTGCCACTTTTGGCCTCCAAAAGTGTGGCAGGGTATGCTCAGACGTGAGTCCCTTGCTCCCTTTGCCACTGGATTCAAGCAAGCCGGGCTGAATCCGGCTGGAATGCCAGAAACCGGTCCTCGGAAGCTTGTTTCCGGTCAAGGGAAGACATGGCTTGGCAGTTCGGGCTGGACTGTTCCCATGAGGCACAGGGTCAGACTGATTTGCATATAGCCATGTCTGAACTGGGGTGGCAGAGTGGGCTAAACAACGGTGATGGATTAAACTCAGATCTTTTGACTGGGTGTGAGTGTTTAATTGATTCAGATGCTCCGTCCATCACCACCCCCTTTTGTACCACTGCAGGTTGGCAGCAGGGCCTTGCTAAAGGCAGGTAGGTCAGGGTGCTTGCGACTTCAGCCTTGTAGTGCCTGAGGCTTTATGCCAATCAGTCGGTCTCTGTATTTTTCCCTACAGTTCACAGGGCAGGTTGGGGACATTCAGCCTCAGTCACCCCACCCACTCTCAGTCAAGGTGGCATATGGAGAACCCATGGCAAAATTCCTGCACTTATGTGTTTGTGGTAAAAAAAAAAATAATATGTTTATTAATTTTATACAACCGTAACATGAGACACATACATTAGCATTATCATCACAGTTGCATTTCGTATATAGGAGTTCCAGCACAGTGCATATATCAATAAATTATTATAAGTTCCACATGACTTTTGCGTCTTTTGTATCATCATCTGCCCAATCGTACCTTCTATTAACGCTCACTCATAAATTAACATCGCAACATACAACATAGGTATTGCTACTTCAACTCTAGACGTTCGTCTGCATCTCTGATTGTGCAGCATCCCCCTCTCATGGCCCACCTCATCTGTACCTTTACTCTCCACATATGTTTTATACAATGGTGTTTGTGGCAATTCCTGGTTAAGGAAGCCTCCATTGAAAATTGCTAGCACTAGTTTATTTAGAGTAACTCTTGGTTTAAGGGAAGATAACAGTGACATATGCAAGTTGGAGAGGAAACCAAGGGAAATGATGGCGTGAGAATCTAGAAGTAATTTTTGGCAGGCATCTCAACAATGATGTACTGATGGCATCAATGGCAAAATAGTGCCATTAAAACACGGTAGGTAATACTTGGACTAAATTGGCACATATGGCATATGGGAGGCACCCACGACAAAAGGTAGGCTCTGTAGCAGTAATTATTATGGCAATCCTTGATATGCAGGGTATCCCATTGTACAGTTTTGAAATGTTGAGCGTCAGGCTTCAATGGATTGGCACACCATGAAAGTACCTGGATCTTTAACGAGTGCCCTTTCATAACCTTTGACTTTTTAGCAAATCTATGTGAAATTATGAGCTAAAATGCACTATGTGACCAAATTTGTTCAAAATATTCTCCGGGGAGAACTTCCCCTGAATTTTCATAGGGGAAGCTGAACTTGCTCTCTTCACCTACTCACTGGAATTCAGACTAATATTATACCCCACCCCTTTCAAAGGTAGATGAAAAAGCAGTTAGGTAGACACTCTTTCTAGAAAGTGTAATTCGTTGAATGAAGACCTCGCAGGGATTTGAACGTTAGCAGGTGATTCCAATGAAATTTGAACAAATATAAATAGATTTTGAAGTTGTAGCATTAGCTAATATAATATTTTTAGAAGATTAATCAACTGCGTTCAAATTTCATTTCTGTCAAGGTTTGATTTCATGTTATATAGCCTTTGACTATTTATGTATGTTTTGTGAGTAAGTTAAATTAGCTTTCTATAGAAATATCGGAACTTGGCGCACAGGACTTGGATACTGTGAAAACCTAAATACCAACAAATACATTGGTATACCTTCTTGTAATCTTTTATAAGGTGAGGGAGGTGAAATAGCAAAAAAAATATTAATTTTAATATAAATAGTGTTTTCACTTGTAAAGTTATTAATATTTTAACCCAAAAAAAGTTGTGTGAATTTCCAGCCAAAAGATACAGAAAAAGGTGCTGGGCTGGGTTCTGAGGTCTTTATATGAAACAAGGGCAATGTAGTGCTGTCCTGTGTTCTATTTATCACGTGCTATTGCGCATGATGGAGACTTTGAAGGTTTAATAGAAATAAAACCTTATTATAACTAAACTGCATCAAGTTTTTATTTATAGGTTTCCAATGCTAATTTGACCCCAAATCATCAACCCCCAGCCCTGTGAGATGCTCTTTTTCATTTTTTAATAAGACTCATCTGTCCATCTGCATGGATGCAGCTGCTACAAAACTAGTTCTGTTATGGGTAGGCGGAACTAGACTCTCTCCTGTGCAATGGGATTTAAATGCAGTTTCATGTGTGATCTTCTCCTTCTGGGTTATGCAATTAGTTGTGGTATGTCCCTAAATTGTCGAGGTATGACACCTACAGTACAGTATGTGGTCTACATCTTAATGTACAAACTGCCTTTTACAAGTAATACTACTTTTTTCTGCTCATGTAATGGCTTTTACGAACCTTTCTTTATTGCAAATTTGAAGGTTGTGTGAAAGAGGAATCACCCCTTCCTATTTCCAAATGGAAAAGGAATGAACAACTCAAAACGTCTGGCTTTGGGTAATAGATACATGGATGATGAGTAACCACCTAAAGCTCAACACCATAAACACAGAGATCATGATTCGTGGACAATGGCAGAAATACCATCCTACTGTCATACAGATCAAGTAATCAATGCCCCTCCACCCACATCAAGAGAAGTGAAACACCTGGGGTAACCATGATCACATATTGGTACGAACAACTTCTACAAAAAGAAAACTGTCATAGCTTCCCCTACCTTGGATACCAACAAAAGCTACAAGCCATCCTCACACTACTTAATTAAAGTAATTTCCAAGCTTTACTATGATAACAGCTTATACCATGGCACACCCACTTCATCATATGCAAAAATAGCTAATCCAAAGTGCTGCTAAAATACTACTCTGCCTTCACCCAACAAAATACATGACAACAGTCTTTAAATCACTCCACTGGCTACTGATAGCTGTAAGAGAAATTCTCAAGGAACACTGGATTATCAAGAGAGCCTCTAAAGGAAAGGAACCATTATACTTTCAAGTCAAATTCAGGCAATACAAACAAAACATTACATTGCACTCCTGGTTTGCACCACAGATCATCATACTACCTTACTATATTAAATACAGAGGATGCCCTGCCCTTTCAGTAAAATCCTCCAAGCTCTTGAACACACTACCATCTAAGATTTGAACCATTCAGTAGCATATACTCTTCAGAAGAGAGTTGAAAATATGGCTATTTCCAAAATAACCTACCTGGTTGGTGTCATGCTTCATCATTGGGGTCCCAGCCGGGTTTCCGAATGCCTCCCGGTTGTGCTACGACGCCTGATTACAGCAGAGCTGGTGTTGTGCAACAGTGTGATGTGAGGTTAAATATTTACAGTTAAAATTATCTCTGAGGATCCTTGCCTAAAACTTTAATAGTGGCAGCTCAGGATAAGGTTAAAAGGATAGTATGTGTTGTGCATCTAATCTGGAATTATCTACCGTAAGTTGCTTTATGTGTGGCTGTTTACATGTTTCAGCCCGTAAAAAATGATGTAAGGGCTTTGTTCAGGACCAAAAAAGATGGGTGAAAAGTGAGGGGCATAGGTGAAGTTGTGCCACGTGAAACCTTATGTAACAACCTCACACTCGATAAGGTACCAGCCGGGACTGCGAGGGACCAGATTAGGTTAGATGCGGAGGGACCTCCATAACCAAGTCTGTTACTGGGATGAACTACCCTCCCCGCGAGCCCCGATGTTCCCATATTTTGCCCATACATATTGTATTTTCAAGTGTCAGTGAGTACGCAGACACTATATACCCACACACCTTAGCGAGTGTGTAGGTATTACATAAGGTTTCACGTGGCACAAATTCACCTTTGGGGGCCGTGTATCATGGAAGAGAGAGAGGACTAGGTAGCTAGTCCGTATCCCCAGGGATTTATATGTAATCAAAAAGGACTAGCCTATTGTGAACATTTACAGGACTCAGAACTGTATGATTAGGGGTGAACCATTAGGTTTTTTCATGAAGCCCTCACCCACCAACCTGGTTGGTGGCATGCTTCATCATAGGGCCCACCCAGTGACACCGAATGTGTCCCGGGTGTGCTTCGACGCCTGATTACAGCGGAGCAGGTATGTAACTGAGTGTGCAGTGTGGTGACATGTAAAGTGAAGATTAAAATGCTATACAGTGGTCCCAGTACTCGAGGGTAAATTATATCCAAGTGTGGTCTACATGTTTCAGCCAGAGCCTTTAAATTAAGCTGGCTTTCCTCAGGACCGTAACAAAGTGAAAGTGCAATTTAAAACTTAAGTGAGTGTGTAATTTAAACTATGTGAAGCACTCACTAAGGTGCTATAAGTGTGCGAGGGGGATTCCCTCACCAAGCATACGCTTGCGTTTTGCAGGGAATGTCCCCAGGAGTGATCCGGCAGAGGTATGACCGGTATTGGCGGTCAAGACCTGTGGGGACCTGTAGTGCCGTCATCGACCTCCGGAGCCAAATTCACCTTTGCCACTCACATTCACCCACCTTTTGTGGTCCTGAAGAAAGCCCTTACATAATTTTTTACGGACTGAAACATGTAGACCGCCACACATAAAGCAACTTACGGTAGATAGTTCCAGATTAGTTGCACAACACATACTATCCTTTTAACCTTATCCTAAGCTGCCACTATTAAAGTTTTAGGCAAGGTTCCTCAGAGATGATTTTAACTGTAAATATTTCACCTCACATCACACTTATGCACAACTCCGCTGTAATCAGGAGTCGTAGCAGAACCGGGAGGCATTCAGACCCCAATGATGAAGCAAACACCAACCAGGTTTGTGTGTGAGGGGTCTTTTAAGAACACCTAATGGTTCCATGTTCTTACTACTCACAGTGATCTAATTGCATACACATAGTGGGTCCTTCCACATTGTTTAAGTCTTGTATTGATCCGGGGAAGGGACGTACCCCTGTACAAACCTCTATTCCCTAAGCTCTCCCTTTTTGATTACGTATATTTCCAAAACAACTGCATCACCCCACAACCCTTGAATAGAACCCTAAACAATAATTGCACCTTCAAGTACAATTTACAGTTTATTGTATTTAAAAATGCTACCAAATGAGGTAGCCCCCTTCAGCCAAAGATCCAATCAGATCGATTACGGAATAACACGCTGATAAAGTTCATAAAGTGATAATTTTACATTAAATGTATGGTTAGTGCATATTTATGTTACAACCTGGGATGCATTTTATTATGTGCCCAAATTAAAAATAAAGCACAAACATGTTAAACAAAAAAAAGACATTTATGAACATACAAAAGTTTTCATCTTCATGTTAAAGTACAATAGACTGACAGTCGTTGCTGTTACAGGGCGCTACAAAACAGTGGCCATGTTCTCAAGGTAGTGCATGTTTAAGAAAGTGAGAATCCTCATAACATTAGTATGCCTGGGCGGAGTTCTGCTACGCGGAACTCCGTGAAGTGCTGAAAAACTCCACCATCCTCTGCGGAGTTCTACAAGCAGCGGAGTGCTGTAAGCTGTGCTGCTCGCACTGATTTTTAGCTCCGGGAGTTTGTTCCACGCTGTAAAATCAATGTGAACAGCACAACAAACAGTGCAAGAGGGGGCTACTTCTTTCTGCTGCCCTGGTAGATGTTCTACTCAAGCTGCAGCTTCCTCAACTCGAGTGGCAGGTTTCTCAACTTGAGCAGTAGCAACCAGCCGTGACTGTCCGCCTTGAGAAATCTCGCCAGGCGGAGGTCTATTGTATGATATTTCTCGCTTGCGTTCACCAACCTAATGTTGGCGAACCACCCGAAAGAAAAAACTTGGCACCACTTCACAGAGTTTTCGGAACGCTGAGCAAAGAGAGAAAAACTCCACAAACTTCGCTGGCGAAGCAGCATTCCTTTCCGACCCTCAAATATTAGTAGATAGTATGCAACAAAATTACCCAAAATGGAGCCTGTCAAGCTTGGAGTGTCGCTCCACAATATGTCTGCTTGGTATTGCTGAGATCTCTGCAATAATGGCAACCATGACACTCACTGGCAAAAAAAGAAAAATAATAAACGAATGCTTGTCATCCTGAAAAACCCTATCCATTGTACAATTTGTTTCATTGTTATTTTTTCTAGATTGTGTAGCTCGAATCTAGTCAGAGGACATTAAAACACTTTACCATGGCAGCCAAGATTTTAGTTATCTTCTTTGTAACATTTATAGATGTGCAGTGTGCTGATGCATGACACTTCAATATCTTATGTATGGTGCTTTTGATGACACTTCATCGCATGTTGAACGAAAGCAGGTGTGTCCATGTCATGAGACTAATTTTTGTAATGATTTCCTTTTGTTCAACGATATAGCCTTGAAATTGCTGCAGTACTCATAAAGCGCTGATGCAATGTCACTAAACTACTTCACTTTCCTAACATGATAACCCTTAAAAGAGGTGTCATATTGTTGATAGAGTTAAGTCTATTAGCTTTTCCTACATTTATGGGATGTCACAAGGCATATTTCTATTATTGCTCAGATTATTGTATTAAAATCATACAAAACAATAAAGAAATAAAAACATAAAATAGGTGTCATAAAAACACCACACAAGTCACCTGTGGGTAATAATACCAAAGTGCAGCAACCTCCACGCAGACCTGCAGTAACCTCTCCCACTTTGCAATGTTTGCTGTGACACAAACTGTTCAGAGTCCCCCTGACGCACCCTCTGTCCTTTTGCTGAGATATTGATCTATTCCAGATGTTTGCTTGGGCAACACCTGTTTGGCTTCTCATGCCAAAGAGCATCCGTGCAGAAATCCCATCACACGTTCTAGCTTTCGCCTACCATCTCCAAAGATCAATGACACGCCTCATTTGCTACTTCTTAGGCATCAGTCTACCCTTCACACGCATCCTCTGTCCTGTCAACTCCTGACGAGCCCAGCGGCACAGATCCTCACCACATCTCTGTATCCACCAGTCACACATTTACCCACCTTCTACAAGGGCTTGGTGACACAGTTTAGAGAACTAAGGGCCCGATGTAGGTGGCCCAATACCGATCGGTAACGGCCATAAATACCGATTTTCGGCCCTTACCGAGCGGTATCCAGCCATCGGGATGTAGGAGCCTGAAATCCGGCCGAATCCCTTTTTACCGAATCGGTATAGATACCGAATCGGTAAAAAACCGAATCGGTAAAAAACCGAATCGGAAATACACCGAACCGGTAAATGAATGAATCGCTAACATACCGAATCGGTAAATATACCGAATCTGACCATTTACCGAATCGGTAGAGTTACCGAATCGGTAAATAGTCCGAATCGAACCATCTACCGATTCGGTAGAGTTACCGAATCGGTAAATAGTCCGAATCGGACCATCTACCGATTCGGTAGAGTTACCGAATCGGTAAATTACCGATTCGGACAGGCCAAAACTCTGATAGAGATGTAGGGAAGCACAGAAATACCGATTTTGCCTCAAAATCGGTATTTCAAAATCGGTATTTACCATGGATTGGAATCAGGTGGTAACCAACTGCAACCTATAAAATGAGACCCAAAATGCAATGCAACTTGCAGGATGGCGGCATTTTATGTCATTGCAAGGCGGCTACGGCTACAGCAGGAAGGAGAGAGGGAATGGCAAAGAAGGGAGCAGGTCTACAGACAGAGGATCACCCTGTTCATGCTCACAGAGGCAGAGATCCTACAGAGGTACAGGCTGGACTCAGACACCATTCTGGAGCTCATCAGGGACCTAAAACCACTGTTGGACCACCCCACCCCAAGGGCACACGCCATCCCAACGCACGTGCAGGTGCTATGCAGCCTACACCTGCTTGCATCTGGCAGCTATCAAAGTGCAGTTGCTGCGGTAGGAGGGGTGACCCAGAGCAACCTGTCAAGGTTTTTCAACAAATTCCTTGACGCCATGATACAGAGGATGGACCAATACATTTCTTTCCCTGCAACCCATGCGGAACTGGTACAAACAAAAGCAGACTTTTACCAGATGGCACGATTTCCCCACATCATCGGCTGCATTGATGGCACGCACATTCCGATTTGCCCCCCTGCTGACACAGAATACATATACCGCAATAGGAAGTCTATGCACACCATCAATGTGCAGGTGATTTGCAATGCTAAGTGCACCATCACAGACCTGGTTGCAAAATTCCCAGGGAGTACCCACGACTCCTACATTTTCCAAAACAGCGGCATCTATGCACGGCTGACGGCTGGGGAATTTGGTGAAGGATACCTCTTAGGTGAGACACATCATCAGACCCCCATAACAAAATGTAGCACTGTGAAGTACATGTATGCATGTGAGTAATGTTACCCCTTTTCCTTCTAGGCAACAGTGCATATGCCCTCCGCTCATTCATACTCACCCCCTACCTCAACCCCTCTACACCCAGCCAAAGGAGGTATAACCGGGCCCACAAAAGCACAAGGAATGTAGTAGAACGGACCTTTGGCATCTTGAAAAGCAGGTTCAGATGCTTGCACAAGAGTGGAGGTGCAAGGCAGTATACCCCCATCACCTGCTGCAAGATCATAGCTGTCTGTGCAATGTTGCACAACCTTGCGGTGAAGAAGGGCACTGAGGTGGAGTTGTCAGACTACGAGGACCATGACGACGACGTTGCTGTGCCACAAACACAACCTGCTGGGATGTCTACACCAAGTGATGGCAGATACAGACGTGAGGAGATAACAGAAAACTATTACTGAGTGAGTACAGATGCACAGACAGGTTATGGATGTGAACATTTTTTTTTTATAATGTTGGCACAACGTTACAGCATTGATGTGCAACAAATGAAATAATTACAGAAAAGGTGGGGAATGGAAATGGGCCGGGTTGCCTCACCCACACTGGCAGTGTCATTTCCTGCTGCGCTTTGCTGAACCACTGGGATGTGGCTACCCCCCTTCTGCATGGCCGGCTGCCTCAGCGGAGCGCCTGGTGCTCCGGCGCGGCTCGGACACAGCGCTGGCCGGGCTGCTGCGGCTGCTGCTGTCCCCAGCCTCGGCCACGTCCAGGGCAGGATTCACCACTGTGTTGGAAATGATGAGGGCCTCCATGGCAGTGGTGATGCGGGCCATGCCCCTGGTCACCTCCGCAGTGTTTTGAGTGAGGCAGTCTTCCATATTTGCCCCTCAGCGGCATAGCAGGGCCGTTGCTGTGGCAAGCCGGTTGATTGCCCGGTTTTGTACACGGGCATCCCTGCGCCTAGTGTGCTCATTCTCTTCCATTTTGGCACACAGCTGTGTTATGGCAGTTGTCATGCGACCCAGTCCTGTTGCAATTTCCCTGTTACTTGCCACAAAATCAACAAATCCCTTTGACATTTCCACCATCTGCAGTTTGTGTTCCCGCAATTGGCGCTGGCAAGCCAGGATGGACTTGGCCTGCATCCGCTGGATCCGCACCATGCTCCCCTCAAGCCCTTGGAAGACGGTGCCCTCCCGTGCTGGAAAAGCACTGCTGGAAGTGCGTGGGCGGCGGCGATTGGTGCTGCCCTGCTGGGTGGCCTGCTGTGCCACAGGTGTCGCAAGTGTGGGTGCTGGTGCCTGACCCGCAGCTCCCTCCATGATGGTCAATGGGGCCACAATAATCCTCCTGGCAGGAGATGTGGCAGGTGCTGGCTGGGACCGTGTGGGTGAGTTCTCTGGTGAGAACTGCAATGGGGGAGATTGTGACAGTAGGGCAGAGTGTGGAAATGAGAGGGCATGTCCTGGGTCATCCTCATTGGCCATGGCACTGCTGTCCTCCTCCTCCTCCTGCGAAGGAACCATGCTGCTTGGCCCTGCCACCGCACTGTCCACTGTTGCAGGAGCTGTCGCTTGTGGAGCTGCTGCTCCACTGCCTGATGGCGCCCCTAGGTATAAAGAAGCATTTGTGAACTGAGTGCAAATGTCTTACAGTCACTACAATAAAAGCATTGCACATGTCATTTTCATTACTCTGAATCTTTTTTTAAGTGCATTGCAGTTTAATGTGCACTGACATTTGTTACTACATTAGCTGACTACATTCCCCATGATGCATTGCTCATGTATGTTGCTAGCAGCACTGGGTTTGGCTGTACATTGAGGCTAAAGGGGAGGTGTCTTGTAGGGTGTGTCATGCTGCGCATGCTTCTTACCTTTTGCTGTAACTCTGGCTGAGCTGTCCATGTCCCCAACTCCCGCCACACTCTCGGTCTCGATCGTTGTGGACACCAGTTCCTCCAGTTCAGTGAGGGGGGGGCGCGGGGTTCCTGCCTCCACCGGTCAGACCTGCCTGCTTGTGGAGCTCTGCCAATTTCCTATTGGTGAGGCTCCGAATATCATAAAACCTCTTCTTGAGGTCCTCCAGGCCCCTGGGGGTCACACCAACTGCATTGACCCTCTAACTGATGGCACTCCACAGTTTCCTCTTGGTGGACTCAGGGACTGTGAGGGACAGCCTCCCAAACAGCTGCCTGTGGACCCTCACCACCTCCTCCACCAATACTTGCAGCTCCATGCTGCTGAACTTGACCTTGCGCTTTCTCTCAGCCTTCTGGCTCTCAGAGCTGCTTGCCATTTCCATGTTCACAAATCAGCTACCACTCTCTCTGCTGCTCACTCTGGCTGCTCAGCTCTGGCTGCCTCTCCAGAAGGTTCTAATGAGTTGCACCTACCTGGGTAGCCACTCCCTGCTAGGGTGGGGGAGGGTGGTTCCACCTCATTGGCTGTTTTCATTAGTTTCACTTTTACTTGCTTGCCGATTCGGTATTTACCGATTCGGTATTTACCGATTCGGTATTTACCGAATCGGTATTTGCCGAATCGGTAAATACTGATTCAGTATTTACAATGCATTCCTATGGGCCTTTTGGCCCATAGGGTTGTATTGCCATTACCGATTCGGTACCTACCGATTCGGTGAATACCGAATCGGTAAGTATCGAAACACGATACCGATTGTTTCCGAATCGGTATTTTACCGATTTTTTTTCTCTACATCTCATTTTCCGATTTCAGAATACCGATTCGGTAAAAATCTGTATTTTAAATTCGGTAAATGACTTTTACCTACATCGGGCCCTAAGTGAGTTTTATGGAGTCTCTGAGCAACCATCCCAATGGAAGTCTCATAGAATGTTCTTACCATAATATTGGCAGCCTTCATTTAAGCCATGTTTTTTTTATTTCTAGCAGGCACCGCCTAGTTAAGACATCCAGTAATTTGGAAAGGTTTTTTTTTCTTCTTTGTTTTCAGATTTCATGAAGACGCTATTCTTATCTGTGCTCTCTTCTCTCGTGCTACATTTACTGAGGTACAGACAAAGCTTAGCAATGTCTTTCTCGGCAAGGCAAGGCCAGACTCACAACAGGGCTTCACTTTGACAAACTGTCTGACAGGTTCCTCTAATGTGATTCTTTTGCTCGGCGCTGTCTGGAAAACTGCAGGGGAAAGGCTCCCCAGACAAAAGGAAGCTGATTTCTGCGGTGAGCTCTTACCTGTATTAGAGGGTCTGCATCTCCCAATGGGTCTGAGAGCCCTGATGCAACTTAAAGTCTATGTATTAACACAATGAGTGGTTCCCCTTTATTATGCTCACAGACAGTCCCGTAAGCTGCCTCCCATCCGTCTGCTGGAGTGGGTTCATAGCAGCTGTGAAGTTAAACTGAAGGAGGAGTCTGCAGTTTTTGCTGGATGTAGCGCTTTATAAGACTTCGGAATAAAATCCTGTCAATGTCCATATCTTCAGACTTTAATTGCGGCCTGAGATCCCTGGCACAAATTGCAATTGGCCATCTGTTAAAGTAAAGCCCTTGACTTCCTGTAACAGAGCGCAGCAGGGAAAGTAAAGGGTTCTGCACAGGCACACCTACATGAGTAGTACCACTGCTGTGCCAATTAGAACTTCACCGCCTGGGCAACTGGCAGAGGACTTGAACAAAACTGAGTCCGGTGCTCAGCGTCGCTCAGAGATGCATGATATACATTTTCTGCGTGGGAATGCAAGGCCCAGTATGAAAATACATTACTCTAGCCCTCGAATAGTGGCACTTGGCTGGCTGCATTACAAGAGAGCCAGAGATTACACTTTTAGGGCCTCATTTATGAGGCTATGCGTCACTTTTACGCACTTTGTAAACCACTGCGTCACATTATACCTGCGCCAGGTATAATGTATGCAAGGGGGGCATATTGACGCAAGAAAGGGTCACTTCTAGGACTCAAATACGTCAAAATCTTATGCCTGCTGTCTGACGCAGGCCCATGGGGCTTTCCCCATGTGAAAGGACACAATGCTGGAGTTGCGTCAATTTTGGGACACACTCCAGCAATGCGTCACTTTTGCGCCACACAGATACGTCAGAAATACTGACGTATCTGTAAATTCTTGCGCGATGATGTGTCATACTGTAAATATGATGCATCATTTGTGTCGCAAGGAGGGCGCAATGAAAAGTGACTCATCGCTGTTTTCACGCAGCGATGCGTCACTTTTCATAAATGAGGCCCTTAACGTCTAGGCTCTAGACGGTGCGCATGCCGTTTGCTGCCCCCCTCGTTACTCCATTATCCGTTCTCTTCATTAGCCCACTGCGGGCATGGGTCATGCCTCTTCCCGTGTGTAGCCTTCTCGGAAAGCATGGACCAAGCACTACTTTTCATACATAGCGTCCATTTTAGGAAATGTTTTCGGGACTACTTTTTTAATTTGTCTTGAAGCACTCCATACAGTGCTCATGTTTTCAGTGCACATGCTCAGTCACCCATCTCTTTTTTTGTAATACAGTCGTATATACCATGAAAACTACTTGAATGTATTATTAGAGAACTTTACGTGAGCGTCAGTCCCTTTACACAAGGTCACATTCGTTGTTGTAGGAACAGGGAGATTAAATGGTCTGGCCAAGATCACAGGATGTTTTGCCGACTCCGAAACTTGAATAATTGCACTGACACACATAAAAACATAACTATAGCTGAGTTGTGGCACCCTGCTTTGTGTTAAACAAATCCAAGTGATCGGGCAGCAGTGGCACGCGCTCCAGCCCGAGGCAGGGTTTGTTCTCTCACTGTGGCGGATCATAATACTTGCAACGTGTAATGGGGAAGGGCCGAGTTTCTGATAAAGCACTTTTGATTTCTGCGCAGACAGTAACAGCTAAAGTAGCAAAAGTTGATACCTGACTCATAGGACTATTGTTTACAAAATGTACAACCTCTTGGATTCCGAAATACCGACCAGCTTACTGTGGGACAGCAGCACATGGTGTGAACATTAGAAATAATAAGTTTCTCTGACTCCTGATTAAATCAGATTAACGGTTCGCCCCTTCTTACTGAGGTCAAACAAATTGTAATTTTAAAGAAAAGTTGTTTAACTGTGACTGAATGGCCCCAAACTGTACACTTTTTATAATGGCAGCAGTGGCACACCTCTGCTTGACACTCTTCCCGACCATACGTCTCCTGCCGACTGGTGCATTTATTCTCATCATTGCTTGCCGGGTGTGAATATGTGCAAATGATGAATGTCTGCTTTGTTTTGTTATCATCACCCCTTAAAGCCCATAGTTATCTTGATGCTTTCTGACTTAATGGTCGATCTTCTTGGTGCTAAGCACACCATTTAAATGCAGTTTTGTTTTATATAGCGCAAACAACACCTGCATGTATGATTAGAGCGCTTTATGTGAGCACCAGTTACTTTACACAAGAAAACATTAATTTCTTTAGGAACAGGGAGATTAAGTGATTTTCCCAAGATCACAGGATGTGGTGCAGACGTGAAAGAGTGCTTTTCGTGGGTAACAGTTACTTTACACAAGGACACGTTTGCTTTTGTAGGATTAGGCAGGGAGAGTAGCCGATTAGCGCAAGATCACAGGATGATATGCCGACACCAAAACTCGAATAATTGCACTGACACTCATAAAACCATACCGAAGCTGAATTGTAGCCCCCTGCCTTATATTAACAGTCCTAGTGATCGGGCAGCAGTGGCATGCACTCCAGCCTGAGGCAGTGTGTGTCTTCTCACTGCAGCGGATCATACCACTTGTAGCGTGTAATGTAAAACCATACCGAAGCTGAATTGTAGCCCCCTGCCTTATATTAATAGTCCTAGTGATCGGGCAGCAGTGGCATGCACTCCAGCCTGAGGCAGTGTGTGTCTTCTCACTGCAGCGGATCATACCACTTGTAGCGTGTAATGGGGAAGGGCAGCGTCTCTGATAGAGCCCTTTTGCTGTCTATGCAGACAGTTCTTGATAAAATAGCAAGTGTTAATACCTGATTCATAGCACTATTGTGTACATAATTATCAACTTCTGGAATTCCGAAATACTGACCAGCTTACTGTGGGGACAGCAGCGCATGTTTTGGACATTAGGAGTAATGAGGTTCTCTGATTCCTGCTTAAACCCTTCGCTGCGGCGGCTATTCCGCCGCAGGGCTAAGGGGGCGGGGGGCCGCGCGGCGCGCCCATGCTGGTGACGGAACCGCTCCGTCACCAGCCACGGTCGCGCTGTGCTCATGACGGAGCTGTTCCGTCACGGCCCGCCCGCTCAATGGAACTCTCAGCGCAGGCGCGGAATCCGCGCCGCGCAGGCGTGCCGAGCAGGCCGTGACGGAACCGCTCCATCATCAGCACAGCGCGACCGTGGCTGATGACGGAGTGGTTCTGTCACCAGCAGGGGAGTGGTTAAATCAGATGAACGGTCCACCCCTTCCGAGGTCAAACATAGAGATGTTTTAAGGAAAAGTTGTTTAGCTGAGATTGAATAGCCCAAAATTGTACCCTCTTGTGTGGGCAAGAGCCGAACCCCTTTTCGGAATAGCAGTAGTGACACACCTCTGCCTTTTTAAATGTCTTTCAACTCCAAATATTTACACTGTAGTCAATATCACATAAATACTTCCCATATAAATCTACTCTATGCCACATAGCAAAAATCCACAGAAATGTACTCCACACCATGCCGCATAATTCCCCTAAACACAATGTCACTCAATGCCATACAGCTCATGCAAACACAACACAACTCTGCAGACTTCCATTCCACACCACATCATTCCACAACAATCCACATAATTCCACTCAACACAATTCCACTACACACCACACACATCCAATCCACACCAAAGAATTCCACATCATGTGACAAAATTCATCACTATACCACATAATTCCACTCTACTACATGCCATTCCACACAATACCACTCCACATAATTACACTCCATGACACATAATACCACTCCACATAATTCCAATACACTCAATACCACATAATTAGTATCCACATATATCCCCTGAACACCATGCCACATAATTCCACTATGCATAACTTCTCTCAACACTACACAATTCCATGCCACATAGTTCCACAACAGACAATTCCAATCCAACCTACATATTCCACTCCACACCACATACATCCACTCCTTAACACATGGTTTAAAGACATTGGCATGGCCAACGCAATTAGCTCCTGTATTGCCAAGACATATTGGCTTTGCCAATGATTGTTTTATTTTACATGTAGGGAAACCCTAGGGCTTGATTTACAGTTTTACGGATAGATACTTCTTCACAAACCTGAGGATATCCTGTCTTCCTTATTACAAGCACATTATATTCTAACTTGTTTCTAATAGGGTGGATAGGGCATCTGTCATTTTTGTTATTTTTTAATTTTTTATTTATTTATTTAATGCGATTTTATATAGAGCAAACTTTACCCGAAGGTGTCAGAGCGCTTTACATAAGAACCAGTTGCAAAACATGAGGACCTTAGATTACATGCATTACATAAAAGATACAAACAGAAAAAATTGCAAATGTACAAGATGTAAAGTACAAACAGAAAGAACAATTGCAAATGTACAAGTAGTACAGTCACTCAAGGAAGAGATACAAATGGATATACTCTAAGAGTCACATAGGAATGGTAGAGAGTACAAAGGTCTACTGCATATACTAGTTATTAGAGTTATCTCTATATACATATATATATATATATATATATATATATATATATATATATATATATATATATATATTACCTACTAGCGGTCGCCAGTAGGTATATATAGTTAGGATTTTTTCTCTATGGAACTTTTGAAAATTCTATGTCTAATAACTTTGGCGTTTGTGGACAGAATCGGCTGAAATTTTCAGGATAATGGCACATTCTGTTTCTGAGCAGCCCCTGAATATTTGGGGGGGTTCCGTTAAGGGGGGGCCGAGAAAAAAGGGGGGTCCCAAAACGCGTTTTTCCCATTCATTTTTCCATAGGGCCTTTGGCCTCACTTTTAGCTCGAACGGCTGAATGGATTTACACGAAACTTGGCAAAATTATAGGGACTGTTAGCCCGATGTGCCTTTGCTGGGTCTCAATATATGTGCTCCAGTGGATTTTGAGAAATTAACGTTTTAAAAAACAGATATATCTGTGACAGCGTCCCGGATAGCGCTCCGGTTCGCGAACTTTTCGCGTAACGGAACTTTGCGTAGCGAAGCTGATTGGCTCTCCATTGTCTGTCAACATTCTAAACAGTCCGGAGCGGCCGCCATCTTGTCTCTCGGTAGGATCGAGAGACAAGAGGAGGAGAAAAACGAAGGGGGAATTTAATGAAAGGGGGCAAGGTAGACCCTTCTTGACCCCCTAGGAATGATGTTGGGGTTATTTAAGGGTCCCGTGGGGCAAATAAAAAAATATTTATTTTTTGCGGTAGAAACGCTTTCCGGTTCGCGAATCGGGTAGTGAACCGGGACGCGAAACGGGAATTCGCCATTTTGTGTTTCGATTTAATTAAATTACAAGATGGAGGAAAAACAATGTGAGAAATGGGTATAAGGGGGTACGGGAGACGTATCTTGACCCCCTATGTTTTCTGAGGGTGGCTGAGGAGGCTCATATATGTTGATACTTGTCTTCCAGCGGCTGCGCGTGTGTTTTTTTTTTTTTTTTGCTGCGTGACGTCTGTTAACGTTCGATTAGAAGGAAATCAGGAAGTGTTGACCGCCATTTTGACACTGCGAGTAAATATATTGTTAAAAATAATTGTTATAAAATAATCAGTTTTGATAAACATTGTCTGCGCCATCTTGCTTTTTTTCCAATGCCACACTTTTGTCGTGCACGGCAGCCATTTTAGATGCCTTGACCAGACCCACTCTCTGCACGCCGCCGATCGTGACGTCTATTAACGTTCGATTCGAAGGAAATCAGGAAGTGTTGACCGCCATTTTGACACTGCGAGTAAATATATTGTTAAAAATAATTGTTATAAATTAATTCGTATTGATAAACATTGTCTGCGCCATCTTGCTTTTTTTCCAATACCACACTTTTGTTGTGCACGGCAGCCATTTTAGATGTCTTGACCAGACCTACTCTCTGCACGTTTAAAAAAACAGATATATCTGTGACAGCGTCCCAGATAGCGCACCAGATCGCGTACTTTTCGCGTAACGGAGCTTTGCGTAGCGAAGCTGATTGGCTCTCCGGTGTCTGTCAACATTCTAAACAGTCCGGTGCGGCCGCCATCTTGTCTCTCGGTAGGATCGAGAGACAAGAGGAGGAGAAAAACGAAGGGGGAATTTAATGAAAGGGGGCAAGGTAGATCCTTCTTGACCCCCTAGGAATGATGTTGGGGTTATTAAAGGGTCCCGTGGGGCAAATAATAAAAATTTGATTTTTCGCGGTAGAAGCGCTTCTCGGTGCGCGAACCGGGTCGCAAACTGGTAGCGAAACGTGAATTCGCCATTTTGTGTTTCGATTTAATTAAATTACTAGGTATAAGGGGGTACGGGAGACGTATCCTGACCCCTTATGTTTTCTGAGGGTGGCTGAGGAGGCTCATATATGTTGATACATGTCTTCCAGCGGCTGTGCGTGAGCGTTTTTTTTTTTTTTGCTGCGTGACGTCTGTTAACGTTCGATTCGATGGAAATCAGGAACTGTTGACTGCCATTTTGTCACTGCGAGTAAATATTTTGTTTTAAATAATTGTTATAAATTATTCCTTATTGATAAACATTGTCTGCGCCATCTTGCCTCTTTTGCAATGCCACACTTTTGTTGAGCACGGCAGTGTTATGTTGTGAATTACTTGTCATATCACTTTAACTGTGTTCATTCCACATTCCATCTTATAGTGTTCTTACCCAATGTTCTTTCCAATGTATTCCAATGTTATTCAACAGGCAGCCATTTTAGATGCCTTGACCAGACCTACTCTCTGCACGCCGCCGATCCTCAGCATGGCTCCCCACCCTCGCAAGCATCTCCCCCACGCACTGGTCACCCCTGCTCTCTCTCTCATGCGTGGGCCAGAAACCTCCTCCCAACTGCTTTGTTCGTGAGCGTTTTTTTTTTTTTTGCTGCGTGACGCCTGTTAACGTTCGATTCGATGGAAATCAGGAACTGTTGACCGCCATTTTGTCACTGCGATTAAATATTTTGTTAAAAATAATTGTTATAAATTAATACTTATTGATAAACATTGTCTGCGCCATCTTGCCTTTTTTGCAATGCCACACTTTTGTTGAGCACGGCAGCCATTTTAGATGCCTTGACCAGACCCACTCTCTGCACGCCGCTGATCCTCAGCATGGCTTCCCACCCTCGCAAGCATCTCCCCCACGCACTGGTCACCCCTGCTCTCTGTCTTATGCATGGGCCATAAACCTCCCCCCATCTGCGCTGCTATTCCCTGAGAATCACACCCTGTGCCCGCCCGACACCTCCCTTTCACCCTATTCACTACCGCACCCTCTGACACTCCTCTTCCTCTGTGTCCGATTGTCCAGGCCGGTCCCAGGCTATCACCTAGTCCTGCAGGTGTAGTTTATGGCCCCAGCTGTAGAGAATCACCCCTCTTCAAAGGAGTTACAGTAGATCAAGGCCCCCACCCGATGAGATCCGTCACACCACACGCGTTCCTACTATCTGATAACCATCCTGCATTGTGCTTGGGGAGGGGATTCTCACTGTGAGGGTGTGTGGGTCCGAGCCTGAAGCGGAAGATTCCAGGGATGCCTCTTTGTACATCAAAGTTTTTACAATTATGTGTCACATTAAAAATATATAGCACTCCAACAAAGTAGTAGGATTATAACATTTTAATAACTTATAAATATATACAACGCAACAAAAACAGTAAATACATTTAAACATTTTTTAAAAAAAGAAGCAACAATGGTCAGTAGCTGTGTTTTGTGCGAATAGTCCCAAGGCAGCACAACGTGCTGAGTTCTGGACGGCACCCAGGTGATGTTACCTGGGTGCCACACTGGTTTTTGGTATCCTACAATGCAGCTCCGAAAAATGGCGTGGGGCGTCCCGGGTGGTGCGGGAGGAGGCCTTGTCAGTAGCGGTCTGTTGTGCGAATAGTCCCAAGGCAGCAGAACGCGCTGAGATGTGGATGGCATCCAGGTGATGTCCAGTAAGTTGCCGCACTGGTTTTGGCATCCTACACTGCTGCTCGGAAAAACGGCGTGGGGCGCCCCGGGAGGGGGGGGGGGGGCGGCGTGAACGGGCCTCCCCAGGTGGAGGCTCGTCTGCTGTACTGGGGTGCCCCTTTACCGTTTCAGTTGCCATTCCGCCCGCTTTTGCTCACTGTGCCTCATCCTCCATTCAGCTGGTTATCGCCCGCTCTTGCGGCTACAGCGTCTCGCTCACCATGTAGTTGAGTTGCGCCCACTCTTGCGGTGCAGCGATAGGCGGCTGCTACAGGACTCTTAAAATGGCGGACGGCTCTTCGGATTTGGGCCTGGTCCACTAAAATGGCCCTGGGACACCTTGGAACTCGGATGTCCCCTGAGCCTTGTAGATTTTACAAAAGTCTTGAGGGCCCCCGACTCCTGCAGTCTTCCGGTGGGGAGCGGCTGCCATGATTGCTCGCGGAATGACCACGACGGAGCCACGAGATGGTGGTGCTCTCATGCTGATGCCAGCTTCAGTCTGAAACATCCAGAAACAAGGTGGGGCTTTCATCGTTTGGGAAAAAAAAAATGTTTTAATCCAATGAAAAGTGTTATTTTTAGGTCATATGATCAAGCCTTCTATCATTAGGAAACCAAAAGTAAAATGAACCAATGAAAAGTTTTATAAACAAGTCACATGACCTGTTATGCTTACGTTACGCGCTGGTATAAAAAGCGTAGAAAATCCGTTGGCACGTGAGGCGGCGTCAGTAGCGGACCGATGTGCGAATAGGCCGAAGGCAGCACAACGCGCCAAGATCCGGATGGCACCGAGGTGGTGTTCAGCAAGTTGCCGCACTGGTGTGGCCATCCTACAATGCTGCGCCGAAAGTCGGCGTGGGGCGCCCCGTTGGCCTGTGAGGTCGCGTCAGTCAGTGGGGGCTGTTTAAGAAAGCAATGTGATGCTGTGCGTCGCCCCCAAGATGGAGGCTCCTCGGCTGCAGTGGGGCGCCCCTTGGTGTTTCACTCGCTATCCAGCTGAGTTGCGTCCGCACTTGCGGCTACAGTAGGCTACAGTAGGCCGAAGGCAGCACAACGCGCGAGATCTGGATGGCACCGAGGTGGTGTCCAGCAAGTTGCCGCACTGGTGTGGCCATCCTACAATGCTGCGCCGAAAGTCGGCGTGGGGTGCCCCGTTGGCTTATGAGGTGGTGTCAGTAGCGGACCGATGTGTGAATAGGTCGGAACCAGCACAAGGCGCCAAGATCCGGATGGCAAGTCCTGGATGTTGGGTGCCATAGTTGAGAGCCAAGATCCGGATGGAAAGTCCTGGATGTTGGGTGCCATAGTTGAGAGTTCTGAGCAGTGCTTGTAACACTGTCTGAAGCTTATTTGCACCTGCTGCAGCTTCACTATTGCCCTGGTGTGGCCAAAGATCGCCCATGACATAGGCGGCCGGCTCCCGAGGTCCGGCGGAACTTTTTTCCTTTTCCTTTCTGTATCTTGTCCCACAATCCGTTTGACCTGAAGACACGACCAGGTCCCTGAATGTGTGCAGGGGGACGCTATTGATTGAATCAAAATGGCGGCTTCACACAAAGCTGACTCAAGCGTTGCTGGTGATGCTATACAGACAAAAAATGGTTTTCAGTTTGTACATTCGTCAGGATTTTTCCATCCAAGGCAGGTTGAGAGTTTGTAGAACAATGGCTTTAGATCTTGCCCTCCCCTCTTTTGACTGTTGGTTCTTGTTGCCTATCTCTTCTGTTGTCATTTAACTGAACCTTTTTTGACTGCCGAAAGGGGTTCTGGTCCGACCGCTGGTTGGTGGAGACATTTTGACTATATCCTGGACCTGCCCGGCCTCGCCCAAAATGGCGCCGGTATAAATGGGACTCGTAACTTCTTGTTGTGTACTGGTTGAACAACCTTGATATCACGAGATACGTATGCAGTTTTGAAGCACATGGCGGGCGGGGACGAGAATTGATTGAATATTTCGACATCCTTATTGATATTAAGTTCTGATGTGTTATTGATTACTGTACTATTGTAAGTTCGAATTAACGTCACCCATGGTACTTTCCCGCAAATGTATATCTAGAAAATTTTATTGTAAGTGGCCCTGTCGTATTTTAATTACAAAATGTACGTCCACCGATTCCGCAACTGTTAGACACCTTAGTTCTTGCAACCTAATGGCCCGCTCGTTACGTTCCTCTACAGTGTAAATGTTTCCTCATCATATACGATTCCAGTTTGCTCCGTGGCCGGCCCACGTGGTTATAGGCCCGTATTTGTATACTGACATTTTCACAATAAAGGTTTTTAAAACAAAACATGGTAGTAGTATTTATTTATTTATTTATTTATTTATTTATTTATTGACATTTGTAGAGCGCGGCGAATACCCGTGGGCGTCTCGGCGCTAGTTAAGGGATGGATCAGCAACTGGGTAAAGAAGATATACAAGGCTATTGGTCAAATAACCACGTCTTTAGCTGTTTGCGGAATGTGAACAGGGAGGGACTTGCTCGGATATGTGCAGGAAGGGTGTTCCAGAGTCTAGGGGCGGCAACCAGGAAACGCCTGTCGCCCCAGGTGACTGTTCTAGTGCAAGGCACAGCCAAGAAGTTCTGAATTTACATTGGTAAAGTTTTTAATTTTAGTCACTGTTTTCGAATCAGTAAAAGGCAAGTGAAATAAAGCAGTCCAATTATATGACAGATAAAAGGTATAATACGCAGGAATGCAGTTAAGATAAATGGTCAAGGGCTGTTGTGTTTTTTACTCCTGCAACATAAAGTGATCGATAAGAATCTGATATTCAGGCGTTTCGGCGACTAAGACAGCAGACCGAGCATCTTTTGCTCAACGGCTCCGTCATGGGACGAAGAAACGCCCTTTTGCTATAAAAAGGAATATATTTTACTTGCAGGACAGTTGTAAATTTTCCGGGAAAGTACATTAGCCTGGAACATTATAACATATATGTTTAAGAAAAAATAATGTACGAAAGCAATAAAAAGCGTAATTTTTAGGACATATGACCAAGCCTTTCATCATTAGAATAACAAAAGTAAAATGAACCAATGAAAAGTTTTATAAACAAGTCACATGACCTGTTATGCTTATGTTACGCGCCGCGCCCCGGATCGCTTCCGGGAAGCTGCGCTTCGCGCACCGGAGCACTTCCGGGTACGCTAACGCGGCGTGTCATATAACGCATTACGCGACAACGTAGGTCCAGAATATAGTCAAAATGTCCCCACCAACCAGCGGTCGGAACACAACCCCTTTCAGTAGTCTAAAAAGTTCTGTTAAATGACAACAGAAGGGACAGGCAACAAGAACTATCAGTCAAAGAGGGGAGGGCAAGTTCTTCCCTACCGGGTCACGTTGGGGCGCTACCGGAACTGATCGAATTGGTAGTATACAGTGTTTCTGGATGTTTCAGACTGAAGCTGGCGTCAGCATGAGAGCACCACCATCTCATAGCTCAGTCGTGGCCATTCCACGAGCAATCATGGCAGCCGCTCCCCCCCAGAAGCCTGCGGGAGTCGGGGGCCCCCAAGACTTTTGTAGAATCTTCAAGGCTCAGGGGACGCTTTTGAGAATGGGGCCCAAGCCCTAGCAGACAAGCGTCCGAGTTCCAAGGTGTCCCAGGGCCATTTTAGTGGATCACGCCCAAATCTGAAGAGCCAACCGCCATTTTGAGAGTCTTGTGGCAGCCGCCTATCGCTGCATCGCAAGAGCGGGAGCAACTCAACTACATGGTGAGCGAGACGCTGTAGTCGCAAGAGCGGGCGGTAAACAGCTGAATGGTGGAAGAGGCACAGTGTAGCAAAAGCGGGCGGAATGGCAACTGAAACGGTAAAGGGGCGCCCCACTACAGCGTGTCTTCAGGTCAAACGGATTGTGGGACAAGGTCCAGAATGGAAGAGTCATCAAAAGGCAAAAAGTTCCGCCGGACCCAGGGAGCCGGCCGCCTATGTCGGGGGCGATCTTAGGCCACACCAGAGCAACACGACTTGGGGAAGGGGCAGGAGCCAAGCGCCCCCTCCCAGTCCGCGCCACCACACCGTATGTTGAAAATCTGAAGCTATCGTTCTACAAACTCTCAACCAGCCTTGGATGGAAAAATCTTGATGAATGTACAAACTTAAAACCAGTTTTTGTCTGCATAGCATCAGCAGCAACGCTTGCTATCAGAGTTTATGAGTTTCATGCTCTATCGATTGAGCTAGCCGGATCAGGCAACAAAAAGTATAAAATAGTTATGTAAATAGTTATTTAATAAAATGTTTTACCCTGTTACTTTGCTGGTGTGTTGTATATATTTATAATATTTGCATAGAATTTATCGTTATTTTGGGCGGGGTGGGTGGCGGAGCCGAGCTGTCTTGCAGCCATCATGGTGTGGAGCTCAGTTCATCTCACTATTTTCGTATTTCTCATGAAGGGTTGTTCCTAATGTTTCTATTTTAGCGAGGTCAAAAAGAGATCCCATTAGTGGCCTACTGATTTTGCTCGATTACTTTTGTTTTTTTACACGATTTTTCACTATCTGCAAAGACTAAACAGAGTATTGCGACTCTGTGCTTGTTTGTAAATAGAGAATGAACCAAAGAGAACCAATTCTAAAATTGTAAATGCTTGGATAACAATCAATCAAATGGAGAGAGAAGCAGACACGACGGATTAGAACGGGGGCGAAGGCCTGCGTTAACTACCCTTCACTATCTGCAAAGAGAGAGTACTGCTAAGAGAAAAGCGAGGGGGGGGGCAGCGTTCAAAGTACATCAGCGTGCATAAATACGAAAATGTTTTTACCTATCACGTACTTCACATTTGACAGCTTTTGATATTTGCTATTAAAAAACCATTGAAATTCACTGCTGATGATGTCACATATTACATCATTCATGACATGGTCAGTGACATCGCTGATCACATATATACACATAGTAGATTTTCTCAGCTCAAGACCCCCAAAAAAACCCAGAAAAGCAGAGTTCCTTTAAGTGGGGTCGGAGGGGGGACGCAGTCACAGCACCAAAGGAGGGTGGGAGGAATACAAGGGTATGGAGAAGAGGCAAATCAGAAAATGAAAGAAACATTTGAGGATCGTCAAAGGGGAAACAAGAGAAAAGGGTAAAGGTCAAGGGAATGATCAAGATGGCGGTTTGGGGTCCAGAGAAAAGCAGCAGAGAACAGCAGCAAAATGGCGGCCAGGACAAAAGAAAAAGTAAAGACGTCCATGAGAGTCTGTGGCAGGACAGGCCGCTCTGATGAAGAGTGTTCTCTGGTGGGCTGGGGTGGGTATGTTCCAGAAGGGGCTGCGGTGTGCCAAGTAATATAGGTCGGGACTGGAGGGTAGGTATGTCCAGGGTTAAATTGCAGGACCGCCATCACTGACTGCAGGCTCCGGTTTCCACAGGCTCCGGTTTCCTGCCATGGATTACACTGGATCGGTTCCTCAAAGGCTACTCGCTGCAATCACCACTCCTCTGGGTCGGAGGGGGGAGAGCCGCCAGCTCAGACTCCACAGCAGCGAGGCATCTCTGCCGAACCACCGGCCATGTGGTAAAGGCTCCGTGGGCGCACCCTCTAGAAACTCGGAGGCTACAAGCAGGCCATCCGGATCGTTCCTGGGGTCTGTAATGTGTGGATAAATGGGCGAAATCCTTGAGTAGGGTGGCTACTTCCATTTCAGTGGGGAGGAGGGCCAGGCAGCGCGTGAGCACGAGTCCCTTCTAAGGGTCGCAGGTGGGCCAGTGTTAAGGCCTGAAATGCAGGGAGCGGACTCAGGCACGAAACTCGCCCACCAAATTGCGCCGCAGGTGGCTGAAAAACGGCGCCCCAGTGCGTGAATATGGGGAGAATCTCGTGTTGGAGGCTGAGCCCTGTTTGGGTGCGGGCTCTCAGGAAAACCACCTCCATCTGACACCGTCCCAGAGACAAGATGGCGGCCATCCACCACTGGAGCCTGCTCCCAATCGGCGGAGCCCGCAAATTTTCACGAGGCTCCTGCAGCACAACCTACGGGGCAGAGGACTCACATTATAGGAAGGGTGAGTCAGCGGACCTACTGTCGGCACCTGTGGAGCACGCTGTAATGCCCGTGGGTAACTCTAAATCAGGCCTGACATTATTGCCCAGAAACACAAGATGTTGGGATGAGGCTGGGAATCGTACCTGGCTCCCAGTTCCAAAGGGACAGTAGTTAACTGTGTAGTGTTGTGAGTTATCTAGCGCTGCAGCACATCTTCTCTGTCAGTTCTCGGTGCTAGGAGTGGAGAAGCTCTTGCAGGGCAGAGACATCAGTTAGTGTATGGTGATCAGCAAGGAAAGATCAACCAGGTTGAATTGACACTCGCAAGCTACTGGGACTATTGAGATTGGGACTATTGAGATCATGCAAAGGTCTTATATACATTGTTAAAGGCATTCAAATGTTTACCTGTTCAATATCAAAGGTTGAAGATTCAACTTTAAGAGACAATTGTGAATAAAAGAAATAAAACAAATTCAAAATAACTGTTTCCTGTAGCCTGCATGTGCTACTGATTGATAAGGTGAATTCAAGTCATTACTCTAGCGATGGGGATAAACCAAGACAGGTACTTTAAAAAAATAAGATGGCCTCTTTTTTCTCTGAAGACTCAAAGTATCATCCGAAGCTCACACGAGGCCATTGTCAGTCAGTAAGGTAACTGCACCTCTTATTTCAACCACGCTTATCATCATTGTCATTAGGGATGACTCTGCCTTTCAGCATGGGTGATACAAACAACTCGGGCCCCAGATGGTGCAGACGGATCAGAGATTTTGAGGTGTATACAGGGGCTATAGGAATTGAAAATGGAAAGAGACTGGCATCCCTCTTCAAGAATTACATTAGGCTCAAAACAGGTGGTATTATATATTAATTCGAGGACTATGCAAATCTTTCATACGGTGGTTTGAAACAATTGCTAATGGCATACTTTCTCCCGAAACAAAATGTTGATTATGAAAGATAGTGTTTCCACTCCGTGTAGCCAAAGCAAGGTGAAACCATAGATGCTTTTGTGACCAGAGGCTTTGAGATCACAAATCATTGTCGGCAGTGAATCTCACATCTCCAGAGAGAAAGTGCTGCACAAACGGGGAAAACTAAAATACATTTGTTCCATTGCAAGGACGCCCTGTGCTGTAGAACATCAAGCAGAAATGATGACCCGCTCCAAGGTCGAGAAGGCTGTTGAGGGCTTGCTGTGCAAGGTTGGGGACACATTTCACTGGCAAGTGTGTGTCCAGCAGTGCTGAGCATGTGCCAAAACTGTGGCAAGAAAGGTAATTTGCGATCAGTATGTTTAGGCAAACATGAGAAACAGCTGGACACACAAGCAACCCTGTATCCTGAGTGTAAAGCTGCTATGAATGTGCGAGCGAAATGCATGTCTCGTATTCGTCATCGGGTATGGGAGGTATCTACCTGCACGAGAACTTCGATTTCATCAGAATCATCACCCTCAGAAAGTGAAGGTGATCTGGACAGTAAAACTGAACAATTTCTGAAAGAACTAGTTATAGATGTGGACGTAGGTTAAACATCCATTCCTTTCCATGTGGGCACAGAGACAACAATTAATGTGATACCAGACACTGACTTTGCAACCCTCCTGATCTAGTCTACCCTAGTGGAGAATGATGCGCACACATTAAAGCCTGCGGCTCCTAATGACCTGTAGTGTTGCGCTCTAGTCGTTACGCTGTGACGTAACGACGTAGAGCTTGACCACCATTTTGAGACAAAGCGCAGTGCCCGTGAACAATGCAGACGTGTTCCCGGTGCTCTCCATAGTGTGCATAAATAAAATATATGCTTACCTGCATCCTGGCTTGTGCGAGTCATTTAGGGGAAACAGCATTCCTAAAATTGGCGACGAGGTCAGAAAAAAAAAAGAGGACCACGAGGCGCCCCAAGCACCGAGTCCAACTGGAAACCCACCAACAGCTACGTTCATGAAGAAGCAACAAGCCAAAGGCAGGCAACGCACGGAGAGGAGAGCGCAGCAGTGGAAAGCGCCCGCAGTCATCATTGCAGCCCCACCACACGTAGGGACTACCCCAAGGATCCGAGAGTAGAGTCTAAAGATAACTGCAGGTACAGAGACCTGCCCATCTGAGAGAGCAGAGAAGGGGGACTCAACAGACTGCAAGAACAACACACCAAACATGGATCTCGCATGCACGTCTGGAATTGGGGAACACCACCCACAGTGAGTATGACGGCCCGCATAAAGGGAAAAGGGGCAGGGCGGTGTGACACTCAACGGTTGTTGTAAGCAAACCTCAGCTAGGCCTACTTAGTGCAAGGGGTTTGCCCTTCTCTGCACGGAGTCCTCAGACCTTAGGAAGAAGTTGGCAATGAAACTGGAAAATACAATAGCAAAGTTTCTTAAACCTTTAAAGGTGGTCCTACAGTCCACACAACTCCCTTCAGTATTTTATAGAGTAGCACACCGAACTAAAGCACATGGCCCCTTTTATACACAATGAGGGGGCTCAAAAGAAGGCGGTACAGAACACAAGAGCAGTTTCATGACCACACAAGGACATATTGGAAGGCACAATCGATAAGTGGGCGGAGTTAATAGTCTTCAGAAACTAGTAAACACATTCCTATCTGGAACTAATTAGTAACGGCCGTAGACCCTACTGAGCATGTCTGGACATGCTGGAAGCAGGGTTGCTAAATATAGCCTGTTGCCAGGCAGACTTCAGGTGCAGTTAACAAGGAGGTAGGACAAAGTACATGATGAGCACATGGCAATGTATGGCATACAAAATGGCCGCTACAAATACAAAATGGAGTCGGTACGTTTGCTACGATAATGGTCAAACACAGCATATCTTCTGCTAATGCTTAACCCAATCGCTGTTGATTTACAACAGATGACCCTTTCAGCATTAGCTGAAGACATTCGACTTCCTAGGATAAGCTAGATACTCATCCCTTATATCAATGACCATCATGTCAGCTATCTCTTTATTCAAGTTATTCTGCATTTTGACTTCTGCAACAATTCTTTTGGTCGGTACGCAAGCAGTAATACACATCGAACATCTCATCGGACTACACTGGATACATATGCAACAAGTGAAGACTATTGCAAATATTATACATAGATCAGTCAATACTTTCCAGCCCCAGGCAGAAATTAGAGTCCAAAGCCACCCTGTAAAAGTCCATGTACCATTTTCTGTATGGAGGTCTGCAGCGATTAAATGAAGTTTATTAATCTCTTTATACACTGATGGGGTGTGATCTGGAATAAACATGCAACAACTACTACCTATAACGCGACATGCACCACCTCTATCTGCTAGCATGACGTTCAGAACCATTTGGTTCTGTAAAGCCACAATCCTGGCAATTTGCAATTCTTCAGTGAGGTTTCCTAGAGCTGCAGCTGTTTAAACTGTAACAGCTTCTACAACTCTAGTTAATCGTCGCACTTTTCTGCTATTTAATGCAGCACCCACAAAAAAGAACAATCCTAAATTAAAATCTATATATTGTTGTAGGCTAGTATCAGTTTGGTCTACGTTATCAGTATTCAAGGTCCTCTTATATCAATTTACAGTAATATTGTTGAACAATTTAAGATTTCGATGATACAATGGAGGTGCCAGAAACACAGGGGGCAACAAAAATGATACATAGCAAATTCCTGTCCAACCAGCTGGCAATCGATAATATCCACGATTCCCATACACAAAATAGGTGCTATGTGAAGCCAAAAAGGTACTATTGTTCAAACCATCTATATTCAACACAGTAATACAGTCGCTGATCTCAACAGGGATATGTCCAATGCTCTGTACACATAGTTCTGCTTGTGCTTGAGTAACAGAAATAACAAAATGTTCAGCATTAATGGAGTCTCTTGTGTTGGTGAAGATATATGGCGTTGAAATATTGTCCGGTCGATATTCCTCCCACTCCCATTTAGTTCCATTTGCTTGGGGATACCCATCTTTGTCTTGATGGCACTCTTCAATCAACCGGAAAAGCAGTCTGCCCACTGTAGGCTTCCTAGTCGCAAAAAGCAAAGTATACCAGGCTTGACAGGAGCCATTATGCGAAAAAGGGAGAGGTATGAACAGTGTACCTCCTTTCTTTTGATGTGCAGGCATCATCCCACAAATCCAACAGTTTGTGGCATTCGTAGCAATGTGGGTATGATGTAACATCTGAGTGAAAGTGTTATTGAGGTAAGATTGTCGATGCTTTAATTCTTGATATGGGAGCGTAAAGAAATAATGCTCCTCTGGTGTTGGTGTAGTAACAACCAACAACTCACGAGCAGGAGTTGTCTCCTCAGCAGACCATGTTATTGTTGCCGCAATCACTAAGACAACAACAAACCCTACAGCGCAAAAAATCTTCTTCTTTTCCATTTTAGTCACAATACAAAACAATTCTTCCTGAAACTAAAGTAGTTGTCAGAGCTCTTACCCCTGGGTAGCCATTGATTTCTTCACCACGGGCCAAGACGGGTGTCACTACTCTAATGCAGGGCTGATCCCCCCCCCTTGCCACATCGACTCCAGGGACAGTCTGGTCCGGGAAAGAACTCCTCATATCCATCAGGTGTCACAACAACGGCATTTCTCCGCAGTCAGAACCTCTCAATGGTCGGTCAACACAGCAGGCTCCACCAAAGTAGGAAGTACTCGCCGGCAATGGGTACTGTGTATCCAATTTTTCCGGTTCGTGACTCGAACTGCTGTCCTCGTGGCAAGTAGCACTTGCTCTGGCCCACGCCACCTTCGCTCCAGACTGCTCGATCTCTCAAAGGACTTCAGGAGAATGAAATCACCAGGTCGGAGATTATGACCTTCACCTGTGGATCTATCAGGAAGCGCTTCTCGAACCTAATGATGAATAGAAACCAAGTTATCAGTTAACTGTGCCAAATAGTCATTCATTAAGACACAAGGTACATCATACACAGAACTCGGTTCAGGAATTCCCCAGATATTCATGGGCCTTCCAAACAGGATCTCATAAGGTGTGAGACCTGTTCAAGAATGAGGCACTGATCTAATAGACAATAATGCCAGTGGCAACGCATCTGGCCAAGTCAGAGAGGTAGAAGCCTGTATCTTGACTAGTTTCAGCTTCAGAGTAGCATTGTATCTTTCCACCAATCCTGCTGATTGTGGCTGGAATACTGCATGAAACTTTTGTTTGATCCCTAATCCTTTCAGGACATACTTGATAACGTCCCCTATAAAATGAGGTCCGTTATCACTCCACAAAAATCTACAAACTCCATAGCGAGGGAAGAATTCCTTCAAAAGCACCTTTGCCATAGTAATTGCAGTGTTGTCCTTTGTGGGGTATGCCTCAATCCATTTACTGAAGGCACATATCACCACCAAGACATACTTCAGATTATTACAGCGTTCAAGCTGAATATAATCCATCTGCAAACCTTCTAAAGGTGCAGTCGGTGTAGCAAATCCTCCTGCTGGAGTCTGTGTCCCTTTTCCAGGATAAAATTGTAGGCAGGTCATACAGGACTGTACTACTCTCTTAGCTGTGCTAGCAATTTCTGGATGCTCCCAAACTTGTGTAAGCAATCTCACTATTGCTGAAGCTCCAACATGTGCTAGCCCATGTGCTATCTGAATCATAGGTTGTACAAAAGCTATAGGCAACTTCCATCTGTCCATCTGTTTGTTTCGCCAGCATCCTTCATCATCGAACTCTCCATCCTTGGACCATTGCTCCCGCTCTTTGTCAGAAGCGGTCCTCTGTATCTCTAATACTTCCTTGTCCCACCTTATCAGTCACTTTCTTGTGAGCACTACATTTCACTATAACTATCTTCTTTGGATATGTTAATGCAGTCAGAAGACTATGCTCTAGTTCTCCGTTCATTATCTGCATCCCGTGTGATGTCAGAAAGCCTCTTTCCTTCCAGAGCAGGCCAAAATCATGCGCCACTCCAAAAGCATAGCGGCTATCTGTATAAATGTTCACACACATCCTGTACTAAGCTCCTACGCTCGTGTCAAAGCTATTAGTTCCACTGCTTGAGCTGACTTCTGTGGTATGCGAGCTGCCTCCACTATTGTGTTAAGCGTAGTAATTGCATATGCGGCTGAAGTTGTACCATCTGGTAACTTCAGACAAGACCCATTAACCCACAATTCTCCATCCACATCTGGAAGGGGCGTATCTTGCAAATCAATAGTGTGGCTCACTGGTTAGAGGCGGCAGACCCGAGAGCAGAGGACGGCCCGGGACCAGGGTTCGATTCCCGGCGCGGCAGGTTTCTGGACCAGGGTCAGCGGACTCGATAATTCTCTCGCCTCGGTGCCCACTCTGATCAGCGATCACACTCGGCAACTCTGGGCATTAGCTTGCCTCATCTTCACTAACGGCCCCACCAGACCGCCGGGGATGCCTGGTCTCACCCTGGAGATACCCATTAAGGGACCATCTCTCAGGGAAGCCAGGAAGGGTTTCGCAGCGGTCGAAGCGCCTTGGGACCCTACGGGTAAGTAGTGCGCTATATAAATGCCTATACAATACGACCCTTTGTCTGTTCCTCAGTCAAGAAAATACAATCATGTGTTTCTTGCGCCTCAGGCTGAGTCGTCAGAAATGGCAAAATCGTGGCTGTGTTTAGTGTTGCACATCTCTTCAGAGTAATATGAGGAGCTAACAGCGTCAACTCGTATCCTGTCTGACGAGCGCTAGATAAGTGTTGCGTCTTTGTTTGATTCAAAAGGGCATCAACAGCATGGGGTACCAGCACCAACAGCTTATGTGATAAGACTATCCCTTCACTCTGGCGTATTGACACAGCTGTTGCTGCAACTGAGCGAAAACATCCAGGCAACACTCGAGCAACAGGATTGAGTAGTGCTGAAAAATATGCACAAGGGCGTTGCTAATCACCATGAGTCTGTACTAAAACTGACAATGCACATCCATCCTTTTCATGTACGTACAATGTAAAGAGCTTCGTGTAATCTGGAGTACCTAACACTGGTGCTGAACAAAGGGCTTGTCGTAACTGTCGAAAAGCATTCTCACATTCATCTGTCCAAGGGAGGGGTATTGGAGTATCTTTTGACAAAAGTGCTAACAAGGGTTTAGCAATGTATGAAAATCCCAATATCCATTGCCTACAAAAAGAACTAAGACCTAAAAATGCTCGAACCTCTCTCTGTGTGGAAGATAGTGGTGTGTCTAGGATTGCCTGAATGCGATCTGATGTGAGTGCACGCCCCTCCTTAGACAAAAGGTGACCTAAGTAGATTAATCTTCACTTTTCACCTATGCACCGCACTTAGGGGGTCATTAGGATCGCGGACGGACTTGAGTCCGTCCGTGACCCCTGAGGAGGAGGGAACGTTCCCTCCGAGTAGATTAGGATGGGACCGCCAGGGTGGTGGTCGCATCCTCTATCTTTAACATTGCTGCGGGTGCAGCTTCAAGCTGCACCCGCCGCAAGGTTAAAAATGCATGCATCGCATTTGCATGCACAAAGCAGCAGGCACTGCGCAGTGCCTGCCGCTTTGTGTACGTAAATGCAGGGGGGTACCATAGGTACCCCCCATGTGCACCCCCCACCCCCCCTTCACCCAGGGGGCTCGCAACGGGCCCCCGATGTGAAAGTCTGTATGCTTTTCCACAGTGAAAAGCCGCCATGGAAAGCATGTATTCACCACCATCCTAATATGGTTGGCGGTGTGACCGCCAGCCTTGTTAGAGCTGCGGACGGAATTCCAGACCCACCAGCCATCCTAATTTGGCGGTGGTCTTTGGAGGCTCCGCAGCGGTTTTTCCACATCCTCCGGGCCGGCGGTGGATTCCGCCGGCCCGGAGGATGCGTAAAAACAGCTATCATAATCGGCCCCTATGTTCCCGTACACTTCACTACTCTCATCTGATAGGAGTCATATAAAAACATCTTTGGGTTCCCCTTCACTATGATAGAGTTTTAGCCCTTAGGGTCACTAGTGTGACTGTAAAGAGGAGACCCAGATGATGAAGCATGTCACCATCTTGGTGAGTGATGGGAATCCGGAAAATTAGTTAATATTTTTCCATACTTCTTTCTAATTTGTTGCTGCGAGTGTCTCAGTGGTGTGTTTTCTCTGCAGATCTTGCAGTATACAGAAGAGTTGTGAAGACTCTTGGATACTATAGGTATATAAGTAGAGAAAGGCGTCAGCATAGCAGAACGTCTGTAGAAGTTTTCAAAAGTGGAAATATTGTATAGCATGAAGCCAGACAACGAAAAGAGGTCGTACCTCTCAAAGTCTATAGGGAAAACAGTTCAGAATACTTGGCAGTAAATAACAAAGTGTGCAGGGCGTGGTCTTTGGAGTTTGGGGAAGCAGTTTTCGGTCTCTCTCTTTCCTCATCACTCTTCCTCGTAGGTCACTTGTACCAGCGTCTCCCAAAAGGCAAACAGAGTAACACTACCGTCACGAACTGTATATATTCTTAAAGCTCTATCCGTGCATCCGTTACCAATAACTTGGGTCACCGAGGCTAGTGGTATTTCTAAGTAGGAGGAAGGGTCGGGGTAGTGAGGACTAGGGGAGGGAAAGAAAAAAGTGTTTCACATGCAGCGTGCACAACTTTATTTATGCCACAAGCCCAACAGTCCTGTGCCTTCCAACCTCCTCCTCCACCGTTTTCCCCACGTCACTTGCCTGGGGCTACGGTCCCTGGTGACCGTAGCAATGGGTATCGGGGTGTCCTGTGGCTTGGAGGGACAACCGGATACGAGCGCGGTGTGTGTTGGGGAAACCTCCTGTGGGTCAGTTCCACCGCTCCGTTGCTTCGTCTACTCCGTGTCTCCAGCGCCAGGACTCTCCACTCCGTCTCCACGTGTTCCGTCTTCCGATGCCCTGTCCTGCGTATCTTCCCCTCCTCTCTTCCCGCCGTCCGTCGCAGCCTCCTCCTCACCGGCCCTCTCATCACCTGGCGGTGGCCCACAGCTGCGCCAACGGCTCTCTCTTAGCTCCTGTCCGGGCCTATGCTTCTCGATAGAGTGGACCAATAGACACCATCTTGAATTCCCTGTAGCCTGGGTAATAGGATGCTCTCTGTCACATTGCCTCTCTTCTGGAGATGGACGATCGGGCCATTCAGCTGTCGGAAATCTGGAGAGATAATCTACATTCCCTTGGAACGTTCCCGGCATATGCAGAGTCTGAAATGAAAAAGGCTGTAAGGCTAATAACCATCTTAATACTTTAGCATTGGTTTCCTTATTGGTTGCTAACCAAGTTAGGGGAGCATGATCTGTAACTAAAAAGAAAGTCCTTCCCAACAAATAGTACTGTAAGGATTCCATAGCCTACTTGATGGCCAAACATTCTTTTTCCATGGTGGCATAGCGTGTCTCTCTCGGGAATAGTTTGCGACTCAGAAACAGCACTGGTTTTAGCAGTCCTTGATTATCTGGTTGAGATAATACAGCTCCCAGTCCTTTATCTGAGGCGTCTGTTTGCAAAACAAATGTTTTTTTGTAGTCGGGACAAGTCAAAATTGGGGCCTGGCATAGTATAGTCTTTAGAACTTCAAAGCTTTTCTCTTGTGTTGGACCCTACCCGATTTTGGCTCTTGAAGGTTTTCCTCTTAATAAGTCCGTGAGAGGGCTGGCCACGTCAGATAGCTGGGGAATGAATCTTCGATAATATCCGACTAACCCTAGGAAAGCTTGTACCTCTTTTCTGGTGGTCGGTCCGGGAATATCATTGATAGCCTCCAGTTTGTCAACTTGGGGTTTTACGGTCCCTTCACTTATGGTGTAACCTAAATAGTTTATTTGATGGGTGCCCAGAGTGGTTTTCTTTGGATTCATAGTTAATCCTGCCTCAGTCAAGGTCTCAAATACGTTTTTTAGGTGTTCTAGATGGGTTCTCCAATCAGGGCTATACACAACAATGTTATCCAGGTAAGCAACGGCATAATTTTGATGAGTTTTTAGTAATATGTCCATAAGTCTCTGAAAGGTGGCCGGTGCTCCATGTAGCCCAAATGGCATCACTTTGAATTGGTATAGCCCTGAGGGTGTAGAGAAGGCTGTCTTCTCTTGAGCTGCCTCTGTCAGGGGTATTTGCCAATAGCCCTTTGTTAAGTCAATGGTGGACATCACCCTAGCCTCCCCTAGCTTCTCAATTCGTTCATCTACTCGAGGCATCGGATAATTGTCAAATTTGGAATGAGCATTTAATTGGCGAAAGTCAATGCAGAAACGGATACTGCCATCCGGTTTCGGCACTAAAACTATGGGGGGACGCCAGTTACTCTTGGAAGGTTCAATGATACCTGCCTGTAGCATCTTTTCTATTTCCTGTTCTACCACCTCTCTCCTAGCCTCAGGTATGCGATAGGGTCTCACATTCACCATTCTTCCTGGTGGGGTAACAATATCATGGGCTACCAAGGATGCTTTCCCTGGTTTTCCTGAACTAAGTTCGGAGTACTGGTCAAGTAGTCACTCTAACTGCCGTTTTTCCTCTAAAGATAATCGGGGATCCATGGCTGGTCGTTCCTGCTGTTCGCCCCTCCCCATCTCCTGAGGTAACTCTAGTGGGGTGATGGTTACATGATTTATGGATTGGACTACCTCTGTCTCTTGGGATCCTGTACTTGGTTCCTCCCATTTCTTTAGTAAGTTAATGTGGTAGGTTTGTCCCACCTTGTTAGTGTGTGGTACTGCTACTCTATATGAAATTGGTGTAATTTCCTGGTAATGGTATATGGTCCTTGCCATGTAGCCAATAGTTTCTAATCCAAAGAGGGGAGTAGAATCAGTACCTTGTCTCCCACCCTCAGTTCCCTCAACTGGATTTTCTTATCATATTGCTCTTTTTGTCTATTTTGTGCTTTGTCCATGTTTTGGTGGACAGTATCCCATAGGGTGGCTAAGGTTTCTTTAAGGGTCTGCATGTATCCTAACAGCGGTTTCCCCTCATCCTCTTCCTCAGTCCACTGTTTAGCAGCCATGTCGAGTAAAGTACGGGGTGCCCTCCCAAATAGCAACTCGAATGGTGAGAATCCTGTGGATTTCTGCTCATGTGTTCTAATAACAAAGAGTAATAAAGGTAACTTCCTGTCCCAATCCTTCCCTGTCTCGCTTATCAGCTTCTTCAGGATGGTCTTAATCGTTCGGTTATACCTTTCCACTAAACCGTCTGTCTGGGGGTGAAAGACTGCCGTTGTAATCAGGTGTACCCCCAAAAGGGAACATACTTCCTTCATGAGTTTTGCCATAAAAGGAGTTCCTTGGTCGGTCAACAATTCCAACGGAAATCCTACTCGGGAGAAGAAAGATATCATAGCCTGAGCCACAGTTAGCGTAGTCATGCTTGTCAGAGGTATAGCCTCCGGATATCTTGTTGCATAGTCTACTAGCACTAAGATATATTGATGCCCTCTGGCTGAAGGAATTAACGGACTTACCAAGTCCACCCCTACACGCTGAAATGGAACATCAATAATGGGTAAAGGACAGAGGGGTACTTTCCGGTCTTTTGAGGGATTTATCAACTGACACTTTGGACATGTGGCACAGAACCTAGCAGTTTCTCGATACACTCCTGGCCAGTAAAATCGATCCAGTAAATATTTCAGGGTTAATTCCTGTCCGTAGTGACCCCCCACCCGTCTGGTTGTGTGCTAATTGCAAAGTTTGCTCTCGAAAGGTGACTGGGACCAATAACTGTTCTACCCTTCCACTTGCCCCTTCACTTATTCAATACAGTAATCCTTGTTTTATACAAAAATCGGGTCCTACCTTCCCTGAGTCATTCTCTTGCACTTGATTTCAGGCATTCGTGAGGGGAAGAAAGTAAACATGAAGCAAAAGACTGACAGGCACTGGTATACTTCTCTTTGTCCCTTCTTTTCTGATTCTTTGACTTATGTTCTCGGTCTCTGGGTTGAACTAGGTTTTCACTAGAAAAAGGAGACTCCTGTAACCATTCTGCTCTGGCTTCTTGCTCCGAGGCTTCCATTATATAGTCATGAAATTTGGGCAGGTCCGTTCCTAACAAAATATTTTCAGGAAGCCGGGGAACTACCCCCACCCTCCGGACTTGTGGATAACTGTCTATTTCAAGTAAGACTTCGGCTAAAGGATATTCCTTAACGTCTCCATGAACACAGGAAACTAGAACGGTTTCTCCTTCACATAGAGAGTTCAGGGGTACCAAGTCTTGTACTACTACTGTATGGTGGCATCCTGTGTCTAGTAAATCTTCAATAGGTTTCCCATTTAATCGGATGGCTTTCTTGTACGTCTTTCTACATAGACCTGTGACCAAAACTCGCCCTCGGGACCAACCCACTTCCATTGGTTCGGAGCCGTCATTGTTTAAGGGACAGTTTCGGGATATATGCCCCCACTCTGCACATCTAAAGCATTGAGGTCCCATATGAACAGGGAAGGTGGTTTTTGGGAAGGGTTTTGGTGTGGGTTTAGTGGTAGGAAAAGAACGTTTTTCTACACTGTCATTGAGAGCTCGGGGTGCAGGTTTAGGAAATATAATGGGGGTTCTCCCAGTAGGGGCTTTGAAGTCTGGAGACCTATGATAAGCACACGCTAGTTCGATTGCAGATTGGGACGTTAGTCCAGGGTGATGCTTCAAAAAAGCTCTAGTATTGGTAGGTAAAGCCTCCAAATACTGTTCCAGAAAAAGTTGTTCAGTAACCTCTTCTATGGTGGCAATATGGGGCTGCAGCCACCTGTTTCCCAAGTCTCGGACCCTATAAAACAATGCTCGGGATTGTCAACTGTAACCCATTTCTCCTTACGAAAGCGTGTCCTATAATACTCTTGGTCACACCCTAATCTCTCAAGGATTGCCTTCTTTATCTCTGGATAGGGAGTTACTCCAGCTGGGTTAGCCGCTTGGTACGCCGCCTGCAGCTCCCCAGATAATAACGGTGCTATATATTGTCCCCACCTGTTTGCAGGCCAAGTAGCTGTGGTAGCAAGTCTTTCAAAATTGGTGAAAAAGATATCAGGATCTTCTCCTTCTTGGAACTTTTGTAACACACTACCGGGGATATTATGGGGGGAACCGGGCATTAGAAATTGCATCTTAAAGACGGAGAATAGCTGTATCTTGGACTTTCTGGTTACTTGTCAACAACACTGCTTGCTCTTTCAAAGCCTCTTGAAACGACTCTCTTTCTTTTTGGGCATTCTTATTCTGTTGCTCAAACACTAATTGCAAATGTCTCTGACCTTCTTCCAGCTGCGTTATCATATCTTGCACAGTCACTGGTTGCGTCATTTTGTATCAAATGACAGTATCCCACTTCTGACACCACTGTAAGCGTTTCTATACTTTGTCCTTAAGTAACTCTATCAAACAGTCATTGACAGTAGCACAATAAGCGTTTTATTCATGCGTCAAAAAGAGTAAACAGTTCAGAATACTTGGCAGTAAATACCAAAGTGTGCAGGGCATGGTCTTTGGAGTTTGGGGAAGCAGTTTTCGGTCTCTCTCTTTCCTCGTCAATCTTACTCGTAGGTCACTCGTACCAGCGTCTCCCAAAAGGCAAACAGGGTAACACTACCGTCACGAACTGTATATATTCTTAAAGCTCTATGCGTGCACCCGTCACCAATAACTTGGGTCACCGAGGCTAGTGGTATTTCTAAGTAGGAGGGAGGGTCGGGGTAGTGAGGACTAGGGGAGGGAAAGAAAATAGTATTTTGCATGCAGCATGCACAACTTCATTTATGCCACAAGCCCAACATTCCTGTGCCCTCCAACCTCCTCCTCCCCCGTTCTCCCCACGTCACTTGCCTGGGGCTATGGTCCCTGGTGACCGTAGCAATGGGTATCGCGGTGTCCTGTGGCTGGGAGGGATAGCCGGATACGAGCGCGGTGTGTGTTGGGGAAACCTCCCATTGGTCAGTTCCGCCGCTCCGTCGCTTCGTCGACTCCGTGTCTCCAGCGCCTGGACTCTCCACTCCGTCTCCACGTGTTCCGTCTTCAGATGCCCTGTCCAGCGTATCTTCACCTCCTCTCTTCCCGCCGTCCGTCGCAGTCTCCTCCTCACCGGCTCTCTCATCACCCGCCGGGAGCCCACAGCTGCGCCAATGGCTCTCTCTTAGCTCCTGTCCGGGCCTCTGCTCCTCCCTCGCTTCGTAGACTAGACCGCTCGATGCTTCTCGCTGGAGTGGACCAATGGACACCATCTTGAAGTTCCCTGTAGCCTGGGTGATAGGATGCTCTCTACCACATATTCCTTTCAAGTCTCACCATCTCTTTCACACAATGTGCCTTTCTTTAACCATGAGCGCATGTAACTGCACCTGCAGAGGAGAGAAAAACATTGCATCCATAGCAAACATTCATATTGCAAGTTTAACATTGTGAAACCCAAAAGAATAAGGCCTTTGGTCAACTTAGTGTGGCAAGCTTCAATACACATTTAAATGCATGATTACGGGTACATATACAGTTACAATATGTGTGTATTCATATAGAAACATTTTCTGTTATAAATAAATGCAGAGTACTATTTAAATGAATACATGAACATAAAAGAATTGCAAGGTTTTTCAAACCACACAAATGCAGATGTATGTGAGAACTGTAAATTGTTGTTACTGCAAGGAAAACGTTAATATGCACACTCCTATAAATGCTGAGATTACATAAAAGATGCACTTTCTGTAACGGTTCAAGTGCACTTTCATTAATAATGTTACATCACACCAGTACAAGACTATACCTAAACATATATGTGGCCTAGTCAAACATGAAAGGGTGGAGCCAAAATTATGCTGCTCTAGTGTGACTACAAGGTCAGCCCACCTCTATTCCACTATGAGTTCCATACAAACTATGGAATGAGTATTGTTAGACCTGACATCATTGGCTTGAGTCTCTCCTCCATTTTTTTCTGTTTGCCTCCACTGTTTTACGATGTTTTTGCTGGATAATGCTTTGGGCACTGTGCCACTGCTGATCAGTGCCACAGTGCAAGTGCTCCCTATGTTAAATTGCTGTATCGATTGAATTCCATGTTTGGCTTATTTGGTTTACTGTCAGTCCCTAGTCTAGTGCACCAGGAGTGCCAGGGCTTGTAAATACAAATGCTGCTCGTGGGCTTGCAGCACGTGTTGTGCCACCCACCAGAGCGGCCTCGTAAAAGGATGTCTGAAGGTCTGCCATTGCGAGAGCTACGTGCAGTCTGGTACTGGCACGCTGCCTGTGCAAGTACACCTACTTGCCAGTCCCTAAACCTTCCCTTAACTTCATGTTAGTCACCCCTATGGTAGGCCCGCGGGCAAGGTGCGTTGTAAGTATAAGGTAGGACAAGCCTGACCAAGTTGGCATGTCCTAATAGTGAATTACAGCCATATTCGTTGTTCACTATTGCGAGGTAACCTGCTCTCCATTAGTTAGAATGGGCCGCCAGGATTATTAATGCTATAATCCTAGCTGGCTCGGGGAGTATGGTGCAATGTCGAGTTTGGTATCCCTGAACTCGGGGCTTAATTACGCATCCGTTGGTGTGGATGGTTTTTGGACTCTGGGTTTGAAAATAGCACTTTTAGAAAGTGTCTATTTTCTTGTCTAACCATTTCTGGTTTCTGCTGGTTTTGCGTGTGTGTGACAGGAGCTGGGTGGCTCCAGAGGTCTGAATGAGTCAGTGTGGGATGAGTGGGACATTTGCGTTGAGAGTAGGGGGAGAGTAGTTGCTGATAGCCTGCCCTGCCTGATACAATGCCGGCTCCACCTCCTGCCAAGAGACTGATGGCTCTTTGCCTGCCATGGACGATCCTAGCCCCACCTCCTACCAGGAGGCCGATAGCTCTGCTCCTGCCAGTGACAATGCTGGCTCCACCTCCTGCTGGGCGTCTGAGGACCCAGCCCTGCTCAGTGAATAGGCCAGGTGCCTCTGCCGGGCTCCACCCACAACAGACCCAGGATGTTGGGAAATCCCCTGCATGGACAAAGGGATCAAAGCCAAAAAGGGGTATAAGAGAAGGACCCCTGAACCAAGACTTTAGATCACTTCTGACAAGGAACCCTGAAACCAAGGACAAGAAGCCTGCTGATCTAAGGACTTGCCTACCCCTTCTGCCAGTGCGCTGTTTGCTGGGGGGAATCCTGCAGTGCTTCTTTATTTTTGCCAAGGAACCAGGAGAGAGGAACTGTATGTGTACTCTCACGCTTGCTAAGAAAATCTCCAAGGACTGGAAGAGTGCCAGTCTCTTGTTGAAGTCACAGGGCTAAAGGACTTCATCTGCTACAAGTGCTATTTGCTGGAACCTGTGAATCCAGCACCTCTGAAAGAACCAGCCATCTCGTCGCCGACGGACGTCGCCGAATCCAGCTCGACATAGTGAGTAACGGCTCCAGTGTCCCGCTTCCTCGCCGCCGGCCGCCGGGCCTGATTGACGCCAGCAGCAATGCCAGTGAGTAGTGAGTTCGGCTCCAGCTCCAAAGGACCTTGTGTCTGCACCGCTGCTGATCGCATCGACTTCGTGCCCTCTCGACGCCGTGAGCGCTGCTCACTCTTGCAACATCATCATCGACATCGACGACTACTGAGGCCTGATCGACACCGAAGACGCGACGCCGGATTGCTCGACGCCGCTGATCATCGTGGGCTTCCTTTTCCTAAGGTACTGTGTTGTTGGGGGTCCGTGTGACTCCGGGCTCGACATAGCGCTCCTCGCGGTCGACGCCGAACCTTTGGATTAACTTGGCCTTGACGTCGTGTAACTCCCGTGTGGGTTACATTGTTGCTAAGAACTGTGTTTCCAGGAAGAAGAGTTGCTTTGATATGAAAAGACTTTGTGCTAAAGAAGAAACTACACTTGAACTATTATTTTTCCTTCCAAGAGTATTTATTAAGATTGTGTATATTTTTGTCGTTATTTGGTCTTGTGCTAAGCCTTATATAAAAATCCTTATCGTGTCCATTTGTAGTGTATTCACTTTATTACTGTATGTGGTCATAAATGCTTAACACACAGCCTCTGAGATAAGCCTGTCTGCTCTGCCAAGCTACCAATGGGGTGAGCAGGGGTTATCAAAGGGTGTGATCCCCTTACCCTGACTAGAAAAGGAGTGTCCCTATTTGTCAGAAGTGCATACCTCTGCCAACTAGAGACAGCCGGTTCTAACATTGGACGCAGCGGTGAGGATTTGAACTATGTATTTATGACCCATGTGCAGTGATTACTGTGCGCTACATAGTGAAAGCAGACCATAGCGCAGCCACAATCTACTTGGTAGGATTCCATTTTTGGTTCACCGCTTTTCTGAAGCTTGATTTTTTGAACACTGCCAGTTTTGACCATGAGTGACACCGGAGTCACTACCCCTGTTGTTGCTGTGGAGGGATTTGATAGAGCAAAGATAAAGAAATACAGGAAGAAGCAGCTGCAACACTTTTGCGAGCAGTTTAAAGTTCCTACCACAGGCCTTGAAATTAAAGACGATTTTCGCAAAGCTTTGGAGGCCTGGTTAGAATCCAGAGATCCCTCTGATGCTGTGGTGGTACTGCCAGGGGAAGGGGATGAGGAGGCGCCAGTGAATGGGCCTGTGTCCTCTCCCGGTAGCAGTGTTTCCTCCAAAGGTCTTTCCCCTGAAGAAAGAGAAGAAAGGGCGAAGGAGCGTGCATACAACATGGAAATGGCAAGGCTAAAGATAAATGGGCAGTTGGAGTTAGAAAATGCAAGAGGTAGGAGAGAAGCTGATTTGGAGACCAAAAGATTGGATTTTGAACGAGAGAAGTTAGCTTTGGAGCGTGATACCAAGTTGAGGGAATTGGACATCCAAGCTAAGAAGTTAGAATTGAATCCCTCTGGTGGCAGCATCCCATCTGGGCCTGCAGAAAGTAGGTTTTATTTCCCCAAAGATGTGATAAAAGATTATCATAGGAACGAAGATATTGGTCAGTGGTTTAAAGCGTATGAGTTAGTATTGTTGGCCCACCGGGTCCCTGAGAAGGATTGGGGAGCGGGGTTGTGGGGTCGCTTTGTGAATGAGGGAAGAGATACCCTGTTAGACATGCTTGTTGAGGATAGGATGTCGTATGCTCATATGAAAGATGCTTTAATGTTGCTGTTGGCCTAACCCCCGAGAAGTACAGACAAGCTTTTAGAGAATGTAAGAAGTTGCCTGGTACGACGTGGGTTGAATATGTATCTTATTTTTGCAGAGCCATGGATGGTTGGGTAAAGGGCAGCAAAGTGGAAAGTTATGAAGCTCTTTATGATTTGTTTGCTTGGGAGCATTTGTCTAATAACTGTTTTCCAGAGCTGCGCCAGCACCTTATTGATAGCAAGATATCTAACCCTAGAAAACTTGCTGAGGAGGCGGACCGCTGGGTCAGTACCAGGGTCCACAAGGGTCCAGTGGGAGACTCAGCCAAAGGTGGGCAGGGTCCCCAGCAGAAGAGTGGGGGGGACAAGGGTAAACAGAAGGAGTCCCAGAAAGGGCCCCAAAGTAATCCCCAAGGGAACCAAGGGAAAGGTTCCCAGCCTCCCCCTGAGAAGAAGCCAGGGGCCCCGACGGGTAAACCTGTTCAGAGGGGCCCCCTAACCTGCTACATTTGCGGGCAGGTGGGACACCGGTATTATGACCCCCAGTGTCCCATGAAGAATTCGAATGCACAGCCGCGTGCACCCCCCCGTCAGTTGGCGAGTGTAGCCCTGGGAGGGGAGGAGATGGTTGTCCTTGGTGGGAGGGGTCCCTCAGAAATGTCCCTGGTCTCGCTAGGAGACATGCAAATGGTCCCTCCACCCCCTCTGCCTAGTAACATTAGCAAATATAGGCAGTGGGTGACCATTAATGGCCATAGAGTGGAAGCTCTCAGAGACACCGGAGCGAGTGTGACAGCTGTCAAGTGTCACTTGGTGTCCAGAGAGCAGGTGGTTCCCCACTTATTCTACCCTGTGATAGCTGCTGACAACTCCCAGAAAGAGTGTGAGGTAGCTCAGGTTTCCTTTGAATGGGGGGGAGTTTCAGGCACTCTTCAAGTTGCTGTAAGGCCCGCCATGCCTGTCGATTGTCTCCTGGGCAATGATTTGGAAGACTCCCCTTGGGCTAAGGTGGAGAGAGAGACACATTTGAGAATGTTGGGTGTGCCAGAGTGGGTGTGTGCAACCACTCAATCGATGACAGCGAGTAAGGGTATTGATGGGTTCCCAGAGCCTGAAAGTACGGCCCAGGACCCAGCTGTAAAGAGAAGAGGCAGGAGGCGCGGGAAACCGGCCCCCGTAGTTCCCGTGGTCCAGGAGGAGGTAGACCCTGAGGGGGATGCCCTGGAGCCCACAGGGGAACAAATTGCTGAACTGGGAGACCTGCCCGAGCTGACCCATTGGCAGCAGGATGGTGGTCCCTCCAGGGAAGAATTCTGTGCCGAACAGAAAGTGTGCCCTTCTCTTGTGGGTATGAGGCAGCAGGCCTCAGCCCAAGCCTCAGGTGATCAGTCAGGGTCACATTTTGTGTACTGGGAGAACGACCTCCTGTATAGCGAGCCTAAGGCTGCTGAGCCTGGGTCTGGTGGTACCCCAGCGCTTGAGAGCCTTCCTACTGGGTTTGGCTCATGACGTTCCGTTAGCTGGACATCTGGGGCAGGACAAGACCTATGACAGGCTTGTCACCCATTTTTATTGGCCTCAGATGAGAAGGGATGTAGACATCCATTGTAAGACTTGTCACACTTGCCAGGCAAGTGGGAAAAGCAGAAGGAAGCAGAAGGCTCCCCTCCAAGCTTTTCCAGTGGTCAGTACCCCCTTTGACCGGGTGGGGATTGACATTGTTGGGCCCCTGGACCCCAAGACAGCCCTGGGCAACAGGTTTATCCTGGTCTTGGTGCACCATGCCACACGGTACCCGGAAGCCATCCCTCTCCGAACAGTGACGGCCCCCGTGGTGGGACGGGCACTGATGGGTGTTTTCTCCCGCATGGGGTTCCCCAGAGAGGTGGTGTCAGACCGGGGCACCAACTTCATTTCCAATTACATGAAGTCTCTGTGGAAGGAGTGTGGGGTACAAGTTCACCACTCCTTACCACCCTCAAGGGAATGGGCTGGTTGAGAGATTCAACCGGACCCTTAAAGGCATGATCATGGGTCTTGAAGAACCAATGAGGTGGAAATGAGACGTCCTCTTGCCATGCCTGTTGTTTGCTTACCGTGAGGTGCCTCAGAAGTCTCTAGGGTTCAGCCCCTTTGAGCTTTTGTATGGTCACCCGGTAAGAGGGCCTTTGAGTCTGGTCAAAGAAGGCTGGGAGCAATCTCCCAGGAAACCTCCCCAGGATGTATACAGTTACATGCTGGCCTTTAGGAACCAGACTCGGCGCTTCAGAGATCTTGCTCAGGCAAATCTGGAGGCCAGCCAGGAGGAGATGAAGCGTTGGTACGACCGGAATGCCACTCTGGTAGAGCTTCAGCCTGGTCAGGAAGTTTGGGTCATGTCCCCTGTGGAACCTTGTGCGCTCAAGGACAGGTGGACTGGACCGTTTAAGGTTGTGGAGAAGAAGAGCGATGTCACCTACTTGGTGGACTTGAAATCTCCCAGGAACCCCTTGAGGGTCCTGCATGTCAACCGGTTGAAGCCCCACTTAGAAAGGTCCGAAGTGGGCATGCTCCTAGCTACAGATGCTGGAATGGAGGAGGAGAGGGAGCCTCTTCCTGACCTCCTGTGTGCTAAAGAGCAAGATGGGTCAGTGGATGGTGTTGTCCTCTCTGACACACTGACCCTTGAGCAGAAGCAGGATTGTCGCCAACTATTGGGACAATTCCCTGATCTGTTTTCCTTGGTTCCGGGTGTCACTCATTGGTGTGTCCGTGATGTTGACACCGGAGACAGCCCTCCTGTGAAGCACAAGGCTTACAGGGTGACTGACAAGGTCAGAGCGTACATTAAGGAGGAGGTCTCCAAAATGTTTGCCTTAGGGGTGGTTGAGTCCTCTAGCAGTCCTTGGGCCAGCCCAGTGGTCTTGGTCCCGAAGGCTGCAGCGCCTGGTGCTTCACCAGAACATCGGTTCTGCGTGGATTACCGAGGACTCAATTCAGTCACCAAGACTGACGAGCACCCCGTCCCCAGAGCTGATGAGCTCATCGATCGGTTGGGGGCTGCACGGTACCTTAGCACGTTTGATCTAACGTCTGGGTACTGGCAGATCGCCTTAACTGATGGGGCAAAAGAAAGGTCAGCATTCTCCACACCAGATAGGCTATACCAGTTCCGGGTGATGCTCTTTGGGATGAAGAATGCCCCTGCCACCTTCCAGAGGTTGGTCAACCAGGTCTTGGCTGGACTGGAGGACTTCAGTGCCGCCTACCTGGACGACATCGCAGTGTTCAGCGCCAGTTGGGAGGAACACTTGCGCCACCTCCAGGAAGTGTTGTTGGCCCTGCGCAGAGCAGGCCTCACAATCAAAGCCAGTAAGTGCCAGATTGGGCAGGGTTCTGTGGTGTACTTGGGGCACCAAGTAGGGAGCGGTAAGGTTGCCCCCTGCAACCCAAGATTGATACCATCCTGGCTTGGGCACCGCCCAAAACCCAAACGCAGGTGAGAGACTTCTTAGGTCTCACGGGTTACTACAGGAGGTTTGTCAAGGATTACGGTAACATTGTGCACCCCTTGACTTCGCTGACTTCCAGGAAGCAGCCACGAAATGTGATCTGGACTGATGCCTGTCAAACGGCCTTTGACACCCTGAAAACTGCAATGTGCACAGCACCTATACTCCAGGCACCCGACTTCTCTAAAGAATTTATTGTCCAGACGGACGCTTCAGAGCATGGCGTGGGGGCTGTTCTAGCTCAGGTGAATGAAGAGGGCCGAGACTTGCCTGTAGCCTTCATCAGCCAGAGGTTACTTCCCAGGGAAACGAGGTGGAGTGCGATAGAGCGCGAAGCATTTGCTGTGGCCTGGGCGCTGAAGAAGCTAAGACCCTACCTGTTTGGGACTCACTTCCGGGTTCAGACCGACCACAGGCCCCTCAGATGGTTGATGCAGATGAGGGGTGAGAATCCAAAACTGTTCAGGTGGTCCATTTCCCTACAGGGGATGGACTTTACGGTGGAACACCGCACTGGTACAGATCACGCCAATGCTGATGGTCTGTCCAGATTTTTCCGCCTTAGTGATGAGGACTCCCTAGGTCAAGGGTAGTTCTCCCCACATTTCAGCTGGAGGGGACACGTGTTAGACCTGACATCATTGGCTTGAGTCTCTCCTCCATTTTTTTCTGTTTGCCTCCACTGTTTTACGATGTTTTTGCTGGATAATGCTTTGGGCACTGTGCCACTGCTGATCAGTGCCACAGTGCAAGTGCTCCCTATGTTAAATTGCTGTATCGATTGAATTCCATGTTTGGCTTATTTGGTTTACTGTCAGTCCCTAGTCTAGTGCACCAGGAGTGCCAGGGCTTGTAAATACAAATGCTGCTCGTGGGCTTGCAGCACGTTTTGTGCCACCCACAAGAGCGGCCTCGTAAAAGGATGTCTGAAGGTCTGCCATTGCGAGACCTACGTGCAGTCTGGTACTGGCACGCTGACTGCGCAAGTACACCTACTTGCCAGTCCCTAAACCTTCCCTTAACTTCATGTTAGTCACCCCTATGGTAGGCCCGCGGGCAGGGTGCGTTGTAAGTATAAGGTTGGACAAGCCTGACCAAGTTGGTATGTCCTAATAGTGAATTACAGCCATATTCGTTGTTCACTATTGCGAGGTAACCTGCTCTCCATTAGTTAGAATGGGCCACCAGGATTATTAATGCTATAATCCTAGCTGGCTCGGGGAGCATGGTGCAATGTCGAGTTTGGTATCCCTGAACTCGGGGTTTAATTACGCATCCGTTGGTGTGGATGGTTTTTGGACTCTGGGTTTGAAAATAGCACTTTTAGAAAGTGTCTATTTTCTTGTCTAACCATTTCTGGTTTCTGCTGGTTTTGCATGTGTGTGACAGGAGCTGGGTGGCTCCAGAGGTCTGAATGAGTCAGTGTGGGATGAGTGGGACATTTGCGTTGAGAGTAGGGGGAGAGTAGTTGCTGATAGCCTGCCCTGCCTGATACAATGCCGGCTCCACCTCCTGCCAAGCGACTGATGGCTCTGTGCCTGCCATGGACGATCCTAGCCCCACCTCCTACCAGGAGGCCGATAGCTCTGCTCCTGCCAGTGACAATGCTGGCTCCACCTCCTGCTGGGCGTCTGAGGACCCAGCCCTGCTCAGTGAATAGGCCAGGTGCCTCTGCCGGGCTCCACCCACAACAGACCCAGGATGTTGGGAAATCCCCTGCATGGACAAAGGGATCAAAGCCAAAAAGGGGTATAAGAGAAGGACCCCTGAACCAAGACTTTAGATCACTTCTGACAAGGAACCCTGAAACCAAGGACAAGAAGCCTGCTGATCTAAGGACTTGCCTACCCCTTCTGCCAGTGTGCTGTTTGCTGGGGGGAATCCTGCAGTGCTTCTTTATTTTTGCCAAGGAACCAGGAGAGAGGAACTGTATGTGTACTCTCACGCTTGCTAAGAAAATCTCCAAGGACTGGAAGAGTGCCAGTCTCTTGTTGAAGTCACAGGGCTAAAGGACTTCATCTGCTACAAGTGCTATTTGCTGGAGCCTGTGAATCCAGCACCTCTGAAAGAACCAGCCATCTCGTCGCCGACGGACGTCGCCGAATCCAGCTCGACATAGTGAGTAACGGCTCCAGTGTCCCGCTTCCTCGCCGCCGGCCGCCGGGCCTGATTGACGCCAGCAGCAACGCCAGTGAGTAGTGAGTTCGGCTCCAGCTCCAAAGGACCTCGTGTCTGCACCGCTGCTGATCGCATCGACTTCGTGCCCTCTCGACGCCGTGAGCGCTGCTCACTCTTGCAACATCATCATCGACATCGACGACTACTGAGGCCTGATCGACACCGAAGACGCGACGCCGGATTGCTCGACGCCGCTGATCATCGTGGGCTTCCTTTTCCTAAGGTACTGTGTTGTTGGGGGTCCGTGTGACTCCGGGCTCGACATAGCGCTCCTCGCGGTCCACGCCGAACCTTTGGATTAACTTGGCCTCGACGTCGTGTAACTCCCGTGTGGGTTACATTGTTGCTAAGAACTGTGTTTCCAGGAAGAAGAATTGCTTTGATACGAAAAGACTTTGTGCTAAAGAAGAAACTACACTTGAACTATTATTTTTCCTTCCAAGAGTATTTATTAAGATTGTGTATATTTTTGTCGTTATTTGGTCTTGTGCTAAGCCTTATATAAAAATCCTTATTTTTATAATACTACTGTGTCGTGTCCATTTGTAGTGTATTCACTTTATTACTGTATGTGGTCATAAATGCTTAACACACAGCCTCTGAGATAAGCCTGTCTGCTCTGCCAAGCTACCAATGGGGTGAGCAGGGGTTATCAAAGGGTGTGATCCCCTTACCCTGACTAGAAAAGGAGTGTCCCTATTTGTCAGAAGTACATACCTCTGCCAACTAGAGACAGCCGGTTCTAACATTGGACGCAGCGGTGAGGATTTGAACTTTGTATTTATGACCCATGTGCAGTGATTACTGTGCGCTACATAGTGAAAGCAGACCATAGCGCAGCCACAATCTACTTGGTAGAATTCCATTTTTGGTTCACCGCTTTTCTGAAGCTTGATTTTTTGAACACTGCCAGTTTTGACCATGAGTGACACCGGAGTCACTACCCCTGTTGTTGCTGTGGAGGGATTTGATAGAGCAAAGATAATGAAATACAGGAAGAAGCAGCTGCAACACTTTTGCGAGCAGTTTAAAGTTCCTACCACAGGCCTCGAAATTAAAGACGATTTTCGCAAAGCTTTAGAGGCCTGGTTAGAATCCAGAGATCCCTCTGATGCGGTGGTGGTACCGCCAGGGGAAGGGGATGAGGAGGCGCCAGTGAATGGGCCTGTGTCCTCTCCCGGTAGCAGTGTTTCCTCCAAAGGTCTTTCCCCTGAAGAAAGAGAAGAAAGGGCGAAGGAGCGTGCATACAACATGGAAATGGCAAGGCTAAAGATAAATGGGCAGTTGGAGTTAGAAAATGCAAGAGGTAGGAGAGAAGCTGATTTGGAGACCAAAAGATTGGATTTTGAACGAGAGAAGTTAGCTTTGGAGCGTGATACCAAGTTGAGGGAATTGGACATCCAAGCTAAGAAGTTAGAATTGAATCTCTCTGGTGGCAGCATCCCATCTGGGCCTGCAGAAAGTAGGTTTTATTTCCCCAAAGATGTGATAAAAGATTATCATAGGAACGAAGATATTGGTCAGTGGTTTAAAGCGTATGAGTTAGTATTGTTGGCCCACCGGGTCCCTGAGAAGGATTGGGGAGCGGGGTTGTGGAGTCGCTTTGTGAATGAGGGAAGAGATACCCTGTTAGACATGCCTGTTGAGGATAGGATGTCGTATGCTCATATGAAAGATGCTTTAATGTTGCTGTATGGCCTAACCCCCGAGAAGTACAGACAAGCTTTTAGAGAATGTAAGAAGTTGCCTGGTACGACGTGGGTTGAATATGTATCTTATTTTTGCAGAGCCATGGATGGTTGGGTAAAGGGCAGCAAAGTGGAAAGTTATGAAGCTCTTTATGATTTGTTTGCTTGGGAGCATTTGTCTAATAACTGTTTTCCAGAGCTGCGCCAGCACCTTATTGATAGCAAGATATCTAACCCTAGAAAACTTGCTGAGGAGGCGGACCGCTGGGTCAGTACCAGGGTCCACAAGGGTCCAGTGGGAGACTCAGCCAAAGGTGGGCAGGGTCCCCAGCAGAAGAGTGGGGGGGACAAGGGTAAACAGAAGGAGTCCCAGAAAGGGCCCCAAAGTAATCCCCAAGGGAACCAAGGGAAAGGTTCCCAGCCTCCCCCTGAGAAGAAGCCAGGGGCCCCGACGGGTAAACCTGTTCAGAGGGGCCCCCTAACCTGCTACATTTGCGGGCAGGTGGGACACCGGTATTATGACCCCCAGTGTCCCATGAAGAATTCGAATGCACAGCCGCGTGCACCCCCCCGTCAGTTGGCGAGTGTAGCCCTGGGAGGGGAGGAGATGGTTGTCCCTGGTGGGAGGGGTCCCGCAGAAATGTCCCTGGTCTCGCTAGGAGACATGCAAATGGTCCCTCCACCCCCTCTGCCTAGTAACATTAGCAAATATAGGCAGTGGGTGACCATTAATGGCCATAGAGTGGAAGCTCTCAGAGACACCGGAGCGAGTGTGACAGCTGTCAAGTGTCACTTGGTGTCCAGAGAGCAGGTGGTTCCCCACTTATTCTACCCTGTGATAGCTGCTGACAACTCCCAGAAAGAGTGTGAGGTAGCTCAGGTTTCCTTTGAATGGGGGGGAGTTTCAGGCACTCTTCAAGTTGCTGTAAGGCCCGCCATGCCTGTCGATTGTCTCCTGGGCAATGATTTGGAAGACTCCCCTTGGGCTAAGGTGGAGAGAGAGACACATTTGAGAATGTTGGGTGTGCCAGAGTGGGTGTGTGCAACCACTCAATCGATGACAGCGAGTAAGGGTATTGATGGGGTCCCAGAGCCTGAAAGTACGGCCCAGGACCCAGCTGTAAAGAGAAGAGGCAGGAGGCACGGGAAACCGGCCCCCGTAGTTCCCGTGGTCCAGGAGGAGGTAGACCCTGAGGGGGATGCCCTGGAGCCCACAGGGGAACAAATTGCTGAACTGGGAGACCTGCCCGAGCTGACCCATTGGCAGCAGGATGGTGGTCCCTCCAGGGAAGAATTCTGTGCCGAACAGAAAGTGTGCCCTTCTCTTGTGGGTATGAGGCAGCAGGCCTCAGCCCAAGCCTCAGGTGATCAGTCAGGGTCACATTTTGTGTACTGGGAGAACGACCTCCTGTATAGCGAGCCTAAGGCTGCTGAGCCTGGGTCTGGTGGTACCCCAGCGCTTGAGAGCCTTCCTACTGGGTTTGGCTCATGACGTTCCGTTAGCTGGACATCTGGGGCAGGACAAGACCTATGACAGGCTTGTCACCCATTTTTATTGGCCTCAGATGCGAAGGGATGTAGACATCCATTGTAAGACTTGTCACACTTGCCAGGCAAGTGGGAAGAGCGGAAGGAAGCAGAAGGCTCCCCTCCAACCTTTTCCAGTGGTCAGTACCCCCTTTGACCGGGTGGGGATTGACATTGTTGGGCCCCTGGACCCCAAGACAGCCCTGGGCAACAGGTTTATCCTGGTCTTGGTGGACCATGCCACACGGTACCCGGAAGCCATCCCTCTCCGAACAGTGACGGCCCCCGTGGTGGGACGGGCACTGATGGGTGTTTTCTCCCGCATGGGGTTCCCCAGAGAGGTGGTGTCAGACCGGGGCACCAACTTCATTTCCAATTACATGAAGTCTCTGTGGAAGGAGTGTGGGGTAACCTACAAGTTCACCACTCCTTACCACCTTCAAGGGAATGGGCTGGTTGAGAGATTCAACCGGACCCTTAAAGGCATGATCATGGGTCTTGAAGAACCAATGAGGTGGAAATGAGACGTCCTCTTGCCATGCCTGTTGTTTGCTTACCGTGAGGTGCCTCAGAAGTCTCTAGGGTTCAGCCCCTTTGAGCTTTTGTATGGTCACCCGGTAAGAGGGCCTTTGAGTCTGGTCAAAGAAGGCTGGGAGCAATCTCCCAGGAAACCTCCCCAGGATGTATACAGTTACATGCTGGCCTTTAGGAACCAGACTCGGCGCTTCAGAGAACTTGCTCAGGCAAATCTGGAGGCCAGCCAGGAGGAGATGAAGCATTGGTACGACCGGAATGCCACTCTGGTAGAGCTTCAGCCTGGTCAGGAAGTTTGGGTCATGTCCCCTGTGGAACCTTGTGCGCTCAAGGACAGGTGGACTGGACCGTTTAAGGTTGTGGAGAAGAAGAGCGATGTCACCTACTTGGTGGACTTGAAATCTCCCAGGAACCCCTTGAGGGTCCTGCATGTCAACCGGTTGAAGCCCCACTTAGAAAGGTCCGAAGTGGGCATGCTCCTAGCTACAGATGCTGGAATGGAGGAGGAGAGTGAGCCTCTTCCTGACCTCCTGTGTGCTAAAGAGCAAGATGGGTCAGTGGATGGTGTTGTCCTCTCTGACACACTGACCCTTGAGCAGAAGCAGGATTGTCGCCAACTATTGGGACAATACCCTGATCTGTTTTCCTTGGTTCCGGGTGTCACCCATTGGTGTGTCCGTGATGTTGACACCGGAGACAGCCCTCCTGTGAAGCACAAGGCTTACAGGGTGACTGACAAGGTCAGAGCGTACATTAAGGAGGAGGTCTCCAAAATGTTTGCCTTAGGGGTGGTTGAGTCCTCTAGCAGTCCTTGGGCCAGCCCAGTGGTCTTGGTCCCGAAGGCTGCAGCGCCTGGTGCTTCACCAGAACATCGGTTCTGCGTGGATTACCGAGGACTCAATTCAGTCACCAAGACTGACGAGCACCCCGTCCCCAGAGCTGATGAGCTCATCGATCGGTTGGGGGCTGCACGGTACCTTAGCACGTTTGATCTAACGTCTGGGTACTGGCAGATCGCCTTAACTGATGGGGCAAAAGAAAGGTCAGCATTCTCCACACCAGATAGGCTATACCAGTTCCGGGTGAGGCCCTTTGGGATGAAGAATGCCCCTGCCACCTTCCAGAGGTTGGTCAACCAGGTCTTGGCTGGACTGGAGGACTTCAGTGCCGCCTACCTGGACGACATCGCAGTGTTCAGCGCCAGTTGGGAGGAACACTTGCGCCACCTCCAGGAAGTGTTGTTGGCCCTGCGCAGAGCAGGCCTCACAATCAAAGCCAGTAAGTGCCAGATTGGGCAGGGTTCTGTGGTGTACTTGGGGCACCAAGTAGGGAGCGGCAAGGTTGCCCCCTGCAACCCAAGATTGATACCATCCTGGCTTGGGCACCGCCCAAAACCCAAACGCAGGTGAGAGACTTCTTAGGTCTCACGGGTTACTACAGGAGGTTTGTCAAGGATTACGGTAACATTGTGCACCCCTTGACTTCGCTGACTTCCAGGAAGCAGCCACGAAATGTGATCTGGACTGATGCCTGTCAAACGGCCTTTGACACCCTGAAAACTGCAATGTGCACAGCACCTATACTCCAGGCACCCGACTTCTCTAAAGAATTTATTGTCCAGACGGACGCTTCAGAGCATGGCGTGGGGGCTGTTCTAGCTCAGGTGAATGAAGAGGGCCGAGACTTGCCTGTAGCCTTCATCAGCCAGAGGTTACTTCCCAGGGAAACGAGGTGGAGTGCGATAGAGCGCGAAGCATTTGCTGTGGTCTGGGCGCTGAAGAAGCTAAGACCCTACCTGTTTGGGACTCACTTCCGGGTTCAGACCGACCACAGGCCCCTCAGATGGTTGATGCAGATGAGGGGTGAGAATCCAAAACTGTTCAGGTGGTCCATTTCCCTACAGGGGATGGACTTTATGGTGGAACACCGCACTGGTACAGATCACGCCAATGCTGATGGTCTGTCCAGATTTCTCCGCCTTAGTGATGAGGACTCCCTAGGTCAAGGGTAGTTCTCCCCACATTTCAGCTGGAGGGGACACGTGTTAGACCTGACATCATTGGCTTGAGTCTCTCCTCCATTTTTTTCTGTTTGCCTCCACTGTTTTACGATGTTTTTGCTGGATAATGCTTTGGGCACTGTGCCACTGCTGATCAGTGCCACAGTGCAAGTGCTCCCTATGTTAAATTGCTGTATCGATTGAATTCCATGTTTGGCTTATTTGGTTTACTGTCAGTCCCTAGTCTAGTGCACCAGGAGTGCCAGGGCTTGTAAATACAAATGCTGCTCGTGGGCTTGCAGCACGTTTTGTCCCACCCACAAGAGCGGCCTCGTAAAAGGATGTCTGAAGGTCTGCCATTGCGAGACCTATGTGCAGTCTGGTACTGGCACGCTGACTGCGCAAGTACACCTACTTGCCAGTCCCTAAACCTTCCCTTAACTTCATGTTAGTCACCCCTATGGTAGGCCCGCGGGCAGGGTGCGTTGTAAGTATAAGGTAGGACAAGCCTGACCAAGTTGGTATGTCCTAATAGTGAATTACAGCCATATTCGTTGTTCACTATTGCGAGGTAACCTGCTCTCCATTAGTTAGAATGGGCCGCCAGGATTATTAATGCTATAATCCTAGCTGGCTCGGGGAGCATGGTGCAATGTCGAGTTTGGTATCCCTGAACTCTGGGTTTAATTACGCATCCGTTGGTGTGGATGGTTTTTGGACTCTGGGTTTGAAAATAGCACTTTTAGAAAGTGTCTATTTTCTTGTCTAACCATTTCTGGTTTCTGCTGGTTTTGCGTGTGTGTGACAGGAGCTGGGTGGCTCCAGAGGTCTGAATGAGTCGGTGTGGGATGAGTGGGACATTTGCGTTGAGAGTAGGGGGAGAGTAGTTGCTGATAGCCTGCCCTGCCTGATACAATGCCGGCTCCACCTCCTGCCAAGCGACTGATGGCTCTGTGCCTGCCATGGACGATCCTAGCCCCACCTCCTACCAGGAGGCCGATAGCTCTGCTCCTGCCAGTGACAATGCTGGCTCCACCTCCTGCTGGGCGTCTGAGGACCCAGCCCTGCTCAGTGAATAGGCCGGGTGCCTCTGCTGGGCTCCACCCACAACAGACCCAGGATGTTGGGAAATCCCCTGCATGGACAAAGGGATCAAAGCCAAAAAGGGATATGAGAGAAGGACCCCTGAACCAAGACTTTAGGTCACTTCTGCCAAGGAACCCTGAAACCAAGGACAAGAAGCCTGCTGATCTAAGGACTTGCCTACCCCTTCTGCCAGTGTGCTGTTTGCTGGGGGGAATCCTGCAGTGCTTCTTTATTTTTGCCAAGGAACCAGGAGAGAGGAACTGTGTGTGTACTCTCACGCTTGCTAAGAAAATCTCCAAGGACTGGAAGAGTGCCAGTCTCCTGTTGAAGTCACAGGGCTAAAGGACTTCATCTGCTACAAGTGCTATTTGCTGGAACCTGTGAATCCAGCAACTCTGAAAGAACCAGCCATCTCGTCGCCGACGGACGTCGCCGAATCCAGCTCGACATAGTGAGTAACGGCTCCAGTGTCCCGCTTCCTCGACGCCGGCCACCGGGCCTGATCGACGCCAGCAGCAACGCCAGTGAGTAGTGAGTTCGGCTCCAGCTCCAAAGGACCTCGTGTCTGCACCGCTGCTGATCGCATTGACTTCGTGCCCTCTCGACGCCGTGAGCGCTGCTCACTCTTGCAACATCATCATCGACAACGATGACTACTGAGGCCTGATCGACACCGAAGACGCGACGCCGGATTGCTCAACGCCGCTGATCATCGTGTGCTTCCTTTTCCTAAGGTACTGTGTTGTTGGGGGTCCGTGTGACTCCGGGCTCGACGTAGCGCTTCTCGCGGTCGACGCCGAACCTTTGGATTAACTTGGCCTCGACGTCGTGTAACTCCCGTGTGTGTTACATTGTTGCTAAGAACTGTGTTTCCAGGAAGAAGAGTTGCTTTGATACGAAAAGACTTTGTGCTAAAGAAGAAACTACACTTGAACTATTATTTTTCCTTTCAAGAGTATTTATTAAGATTGTGTATATTTTTGTCGTTATTAGGTCTTGTGCTAAGCCTTATATAAAAATCCTTATTTTTATAATACTACTGTGTCATGTCCATTTGTAGTGTATTCACTTTATTACTGTATGTGGTCATAAATGCTTAACACACAGCCTCTGAGATAAGCCTGTCTGCTCTGCCAAGCTACCAAGGGGGTGAGCAGGGGTTATCAAAGGGTGTGATCCCCTTACCCTGACTAGAAAAGGAGTATCCCTATTTGTCAGAAGTGCATACCTCTGCCAACTAGAGACAGCCGGTTCTAACAAGTATGTACCTGGTTATTCAACAAGAATGCATGCATTATGAATTCAACATCGATAGAAATCAATGGTAAGTCACACAGCTCTACAATGGCCTTTTGATACTAGAACTACAATCTGATAAGAATTGCTTGTACACTTGTGTACACCAAAATATATGCTTTCAATGCCCACCGAATGTAGTCATAGCGTGGGACACATGCCATAATAGGCTTGTTTAATAATGTTTCTTATCTGACCTACAGACACGAAATTGAGGCTTATTCTCAGTTTAGTTTGTATGCATGGCATGCTGTAATGAGTGTGACTAAATGAGTGAAATGAATCTGCACAAAGTGTGCATTCATCTCAAGTATAGCAAGCTAAATTTGAGATCCGCTTAGGGATCTTAGACTCGCTCCTGAAGAAAACTGTTTCACCATTAAGGCAAAATTGTATGGATGAAACATGTAGAACCAATGATGTTTGAATTTATTGCTTACTCAATAACACCACTCCCTGTTGAATAGCCTTGCCAGAGGTCCTCCAGAACAAACTTTAGCGATTTTGGGGATACATTTAGGCAATTATATATTCAGATCCCTGCACAAGAAAATATAAAGAGCTCTCTTAGCTATCAAGGCCCACCAAATTACAGGCTGTATCAGGGCGAGGACTTGATGAAGAAGCCACTGGTAAACTGAGTGGATGAAAGTCCTATTGAAAACCAACAGGGGCCCTCTTTGGTAGGCAGAGATGAGGAATCAAAAAGGCTGACGTTGTGTCACTCTCCTTGATGATGTGGTTGACAATCTACATCACAACACATTCCTTCATTTCTCTTTCTTATTGAGGGCAGGGTCTAGTCTGAAGTCCTCAAATGTTTAAGCCTCATAAAGTGCATAACATGCATGTACCAATCCTCACTTCTTTGACCAAAGGTATTGGGTGCAAAAATAAGTGCTGGCTTTACATTATTTAAAAACACTAATCGAATGAATAGGTGGGTAACTGAGATCATAATTAAAATAGAGCCTTTGAGTAGAGTAGATGATCAGCTTTCTAGTATGTATATAGTATGTTACTTTGTTCACTATGTGTTTTTTCTTTGCCATAAAGAAATCATAAGTATACTAAAAATGATATTGCTACATGATATATTTTTGATGAGACTGGCAATTACATGGCTTCAAGAATATTTTAACGTAAATAAGTGACAGAAAGAAAAAGGGAGAAATATGTTAGGGCAAATTGCAGCGTAGAGCAACTTAACAAGTTATTTGTTTTTTTGTGTTTGGGGTTTGCTACTTCTCTCTGGTACAATGTCGACCTCTACGTTCATTGTTTGCTTCAAGTGACCCATGTGTAAGCTCAATCAAGTTAATATTGTTTAGTTTATTAGGGTAGTGTAGAAAAGTTCATAAAACAGTTGAAAAAAATAATGTGTTTTTGTGGGCCAAATATTTCAATAAAGAACTGAATGAAGCAACTACTTATTTATTTAGGTTTGGTGTTGTGCCCCAGTATCTCTTTTTAATTCATGGAAAACAACCTTTGCCATGCCAATTGATATCGACTTTACAATACTTGTTGTTTACAACTATTGGCTTTGATAACCCTTGCAAAATTGCTGAGCCACTGGCAAAGCTAAAAATGTCGATATGGTAATCACGTTGTGTTGAGACTCAAAGTGACAACCACCTTTAAAACATGGAAAATACAATTCTGCCTTATTGGAGGGTTGGTCAGGAACATGGCGGTGGCTGAAAGTACAATCTGTGTGTGTGAACTGTAATTGTTTTTTCAGGAGGAACAACAAAGAAGATGCCACCTTACCTTACTGTAGGTATCCAGATCATTTGCCTTTTTGATGCCTGAAACAGATTTGGTAAAGGTAGGATAGATGACGCGCTACAGCTGGGCTATGTTCGCCCATCTCTTCCACAGTAAAAGGGCGGCAGTGCCATATCTGCAGAGAGAAGGCACTCTCCTTTCCTCTCTATGGTGGCGGCGTGCAATCATTCTTTTGAGCCCATGCACACACCAGTGTGCCATAGTGCCGAGTTGTCTAAGTGACTCTAGCATAGGTTTGTGCTGGAAGGGTACTCCTCCAGTATAAAATTCTATGCTTGGACAAACTGTAAAGCTTTTCCTACTTAGCATGTGTTCTCTACAAAGCAGCACACATGCAAAGGGAGAAAGGAAAGGAGAATTAAAAGTATTTTTTCTTTTAATGCCTGCTTCAAAGTGGTGTTATTTTTTGGCACAACCTCCAGTCTACTGTTGTTAGTAGATGGGGTTTTGCATCAAAAAGCGTGGATGGTTGCATGTGCACTGCCATATGCCACCCATGTAACAACTCCTCTTAATCAGAGTAATGGAAAGCACTGCTTTGCGTTACTTTTCGGCAACTTTCCAGCGCAAAACTTGTTTTGTGCTGGAAGTAAATCCCCCCCAAAAAAGTTTTGTGCAGGTGTGCGTTACTTTTGTGTCACAAACCCAGCACAAAAGGTTGGTATATCTAGCCCCTGGTTTCAAACAGTGGCCCTATCCTTCATTAATGCGCTTAGCTAAGTCCAAACTGTCAGAGTTTGCACCTGTACTGAGCATAGCAGATTTCTGTACTCAATTAAAGCATCCTGGTCTGCCCCAATAGCTACTAAAGAAGGGTGCAGCGGGGAATACTGCCCTAATATGTAATGTGAGATCAGTTATATTTTCTCTAACAGTCAGCCACATGTACACATTCAACATGTGAACATTTTGAGTCATGGTACTCAATGCTTCCCCAATGACATACAGTACGTGTGTGTCATTTGGATGTTTACTAAATGATAATGTTCACAACTATGGGGCATATTAGCAAAGGCGTTATCAATCAATCAATCAATCAAGAAATTTGTATAGCGCGCTACTCACCCGGAGGGTCTCAAGGCACTTGGGGTGTGGGGGTCCGCTACTGCTCGAACAGCCAGGTCTTCAGTTGCTTCCTGAAGGAGAGGTGGTCTTGGGTAAGACGGAGGTGGATGGGGAGGGAGTTCCAAGTCTTGGCCGCTAGGTAGGAGAAGGATCTTCCTCCCATGGTGGCTCTTCGGATGCGCGGCACGGTGGCAAGGGCTTGGTTTGTCGATTGTAGCTGGCGGGTGGGAGTGTAGAAGGTCAGGCGGTTGTTGAGGTACCTGGGGCCCAGGTTGTGGAGGGCCTTGTGTGCGTGGGTGAGGAGTCGGAACGTGATTCTTTTGCTGACAGGGAGCCAGTGCAGGTCTCTCAGGTGTCCGGAGATGTGGCTGTGACGGGGGATGTCCAGGATGAGTCGTGCGGAGGCGTTATGGATGCGTTGGAGTCTTTTCTGTAGTTTGGCTGTGGTTCCTGTGTAGACGGTGTTTCCGTAGTCCAGTCGGCTGGTGACCAGTGCCCGGGTGACAGTCTTCCTGGTTTCGGTGGGGATCCAGCGGAGGATCTTTCGGAGCATGCGTAGGATGTTGAAACACGATGATGAGACGGCGTTGACTTGTCTGGTAATTGAGAGGGAGGAGTCCAGGATAAAGCCCAGATTGCGTGCACGGTCCGTTGGTTTGGGTGCGCTGCCCAGGGCAGGGGGCCACCAGGAGTCGTCCCAGGCAGAGGTTGATGATCCAAGGATGAGAACTTCCGTCTTGTCTGAGTTCAGTTTCAGGTGGCTGTTCATCATCCACTCGGCTACGTCTTTCATCCCTTCGTGTAGGTTTGTTCAGGCGGTGCCTGGGTCGTTGGTGAGGGAGAGGATCAGCTGGGTGTCGTCGGCGTAGGAGATGATGTTGAGGTTGTATTGGCGTGCGATGGTTGTGAGGGGGCTCATGTAGACGTTGAAGCGGGTGGGGCTGAGTGAAGATCCTTGTGGTACGCCGCAGATGACTTTGGTGGCCTCGGATCTGAACGGGGGGAGGCGGACTTTCTGGGTTCTCCCGGTGAGGAACGAGATGATCCACTCCAGTGCCTTCTCTTGGATTCCGTTGTTGCTGAGGCGTTGTAAAAGGGTGTGGTGGCAGACAGTGTTGAACGCTGCGGAGAGATCCAGGAGGATGAGGGCCGCTGTTTCCGCGTTGTCGAGCAGGGCTCGGATGTCGTAAGTGGCTGCGATGAGGGCGGTCTCGGTGCTGTGGTTGGCTCGGAAGCTGGACTGCGAGTGGTCGAGGGATCCGTTCATCTCAAGGAAGGCGGCAAGCTGTCTGTTGACGGTCTTCTCGATGACTTTGGCAGGAGCGAGATGGGGCGGTAGTTCTTGAGGTCGCTGGGGTCTGCTGATGGTTTCTTCAGGAGGGCGCTGAGTTCGGCATGCTTCCAGCTCTCCGGGAAGGTAGCGGTGTTGAAGGAGCAGTTGATGATGTCTTGGAGTTGGGGTGCGATGACGGAGTCGGCCTTGTTGAAGACATGGTGGGGCCATGGGTCGGATGGTGATCCGGAGTGGCTGGTGTTCATTGTGTGGTTGGTGTCTTCGGTGTTGACCGGGGTCCAGGCGCGGAGGGTGGTGGTGGGGGGCATAGGTTCTGTGGGTGGGTGCGTGGTTTGTGCGCCAAAGCTGTTGTGTATGTCTGCGATCTTGCTGTGGAAGAACGAGGCGAGTGCGTCGCAGAGGTCTTGTGAGGGAGTGATATTGTTGCTTCCGGCGCTGGGGTTGGAGAGCTCTTTGATGATGCTGAAGAGTTCCTTGTTGTTGTGTGCATTCTTGTCTAGTCGATCCTTGAATGCTGTCTTCTTGGTGGTGTGGATCAGCTGGTGGTGTTTGCGGGTGGCGTGCTTGAGGGCGGTCATGTTGTCTGTAGTCGGATTTTTTTCGCCAGGTTTTCTCGAGGGTGCGGCAGTCCTTCTTGGAGTTTTTTAGGTCATCGTTGAACCAGGGGGCTTTCTTGCTTCCGGACCTTCTGGGATGGTTTTTCAGGGGGTGCGAGGTCATCAGCGCAGTTGGTGATCCACTGTGTGAGGTCGTTGGCTGCTTGGTTGGGGTCCATTCATCTGGCAGGGGGGTTCTGGTTGAGTGATGTGGTGAGCTGGTCAGTGGTGATCTTGTTCCAGCTCCAGCAGGGAGCCTGTTGCGGATGGTGGTGAGTCGTGGTCCTTCTGAAGCTGAAGTGGACGCAGCTGTGGTCTGTCCAGTGGAGTCCGGTGGAGTGGCAGAAGGAGATGTACTTGCTGGAGGAGAAGACTGTGTCAAGCGTGTGGCCGGCGTAGTGGGTGGGGATGCTCACCAGTTGCTTGAGTCCGAGGATGGCGAGGTTGTCCAGCAGGGTGGTGGTGTTGTTGTCGTTGCAGCACTTTTTGCCGATAAACCGGAAATTTTTGTATTACCAAGCTGTCGCTAACAGCAGTTAGCAACAACTTTCAGGCGATAGCGACCGGTTTGGGGCCCGCTTTGCATATCAGCGATATTTATCGGTAATGACATGCAATGACATGCAAGGTGGGTGTACCCAAACTGGTAGCGACTGAAAGCAGTCGCTAACACATCTAGCACCTATTAGCAATACCCGCGACGCAATAAAAAAACACACGCTACCGCGATTTGCACCAGGATTTTACACCTGGTAAAAATCTGACTTAGCCATATTAGTCAATGGGAGTTGGATTCTACGGCTAAGTCCCCACCTGCCTATTAGCGAGATTTTCCTTAGCAATAGGATTTTTATCGCTAGAAATCTCACGTTAAACATGGGATTCGCCCCTATGGCTGGATTTTTTTATCGCCGTCGAGTTAAATGTTGGTAATACTGTGTTATCTCTGTGATAAAATCCAGCAATAGGAAGCAATAAAGCTAAGCGCGTTTTGCGATAATTATCACAAGTTGTTGCTAATATGCCCCACATCTTTACCCAAGGGCGATACAGTTGATGTATAGATAGGTAACTACACTTGAAGTACATCATACATGCTGTCTACCGTGGATAAAATGCAAAAGCAAAATGAGGGAGTTAAGTTGTGTAGACCTCAAAAAACAGTCACACATTTCTAGGTTTAATTATAACTCACTTTTCGCAGCACAGACTACCTGATGGTGCATGTTTTTAATTGCTCTCTTGGGAAGTTTTATTAAGTGAAATAATTAATTCCTCACATCCAGGTGTGAGTTTTTTTTCCTGATGCTAGTCACACCTGTAATCATCACCTTGCAGTGTCCTGTGGGGAAACATTCTCTCTTGTTCTCGGGGTACTTGGTGAGCCGTACGGACTGCTGGGCTTGTTTTGATGCTCTTGGATGAAGTGTGTCCTCAGTTAACCAGTTTATTTTCTTGCAGGGAAAGCTGCTCACCTGCATACGCGTAAACTGTACATGGCAGACGGGTGCCCACTTGTGCGGAGATGTTCTGCAGTTGGCCAGGGAGTTTCAATCTGAGGGACGCTGTTCCATGACAGTAAATCAATGATATCGTATTGGGAAATCTTTTTTTCAGAATATCTGAATGCTCACTCCATCTAAATCCAGCCTCTTGCCTGGTCTAATTTGTGTGAGGAGTAAGACTGAGTTTGCTGAAGCAGCGATAAGAATGACACATAAAATGAAGTAAGTGCAAGAAGGAAGAAGATCATGGTAAAGAAAAATCAAGGTAGATAAAGACCATCACTTGCATTCAGTCACTGCGCTGCGATACATCTTTTGTTCCCACCTGGCCTATTATTATTGATTATTTGTTTCTTTTAGAAATAGCACCATAATTCAAAAATTAATTTTAAAAAACACCCTTGAAAATCCCAGCATTGCAGGTCTTCCTTTCTGTTTTGCATAACTTTCAGATTCTTGCAGAATTCGTGAAAATCACAAGACTATATTTGTAGGAGTAATTTTAAGTTTGCAGATGATGTAGAAAAAAACTCTTTGGCGATGTTTATGAATACACACAAAGTTACTTCTTAACCAACCCACCTGGATACACACATATTGCCAGCTCTAATACTAAACCCAATACTGTTTAAAGTCACCTACTCTTTGTTATTTTCCTAAAAGTAATCAAAATTTGCGGCCAGAAATGTGTGCAAATGTGTAAATCTTTAAATTTCGAAAATCCTTTTGAGAATTAAAATCACAAACTGAACTTTTGAGCAATTAATGTATACGTAGGTGTGCATAAAATGTTGTGAATGAGCCATGGTACTATCTATCGTTCACCCCTCACAGACCTCCATTTTCAAATGTTTTTGGTACTATAGTTGCTCTAGACGCTGTTGCGCGGATAGGCTTGTGGAGGTGCAGGCTGTGCAACGATCATGGCTGCCCTGAGGGACCACATTGCAACGAAGGCTACAGGTGTCCCGGTTAGCGGGCCATGAGATCGTGAGACCAGGACCAGCACAGGATACACTGGGAGCAGAATTGCATTATGCCTAGCACGAGATATTTTTAACGGACCTCTTGGACCTCTCGGCAGAGGTAAGGGGCTGACCCCGGTCTTGCCGTCCACGCTTACAGCACAACGCTATTGTTGAGCCATACCCCCTCCGTGGCTCCCCAAGTAAATTCTTACCATGTATCTCGCTGCAAATCCCGCGCCAAATTTTTACCCTACCAACTTGGAACCCAGTTGGTGACAGTGGCGTCCGGCACGGCTTGCGGGTGGAGGGCGGGTGCGCGAGGGAGAGGATGTCAGCGGCTGCTTTTTAAAAAGAACAAAATTAACGCGTCTTCTCTCCTGCTCACGTGTACCCGAATCCAGGTTGGAAAAGGAAGCACACAGCCAAGCTCCCACTCAGTCATCCCCAGTCCAGTGAAAGCCCTAAGGGAAGAGCACAGCCTGAACAATGTGCGGGCCAGTAACTGGAATCCTAGTGAGTGGTGAGCATAGAGCTGCACATGAATGTCACCAGCAACGCATCGTTCACCTAGGGGAACCTGAATTACCCTGAGAAAGTGAGCCAGAGCTCGCTACCCCTTTCCATCTGGGTGGAAGATGTCAACAAACCTTTTCTTTGTCAACACATTACCACCAAGGCTAAAACAGAGTAATTCACATGATGGTGCAGCCCAAGTCCCAGCGCCCCAAGCGCCCTGGTGCAAATCGATCCCTCAAGGGGGCCTTCGGAAAAGGGAATCACATGCAAAGAAGGGCAAGCAATGACCAGGTTCAAATAAAGAAATTCCATTGCCTAACCTGAGGAACTGTAATGCACCACCGGAAACTAGCCTTTTGAGAAAGTGTCAAACAATCTACACCACACATGTCCACCAGCAAACCCTAAGCTGCTGCCCACAAGAAAACCCAGCCACAGTACTAAAGGACTGTTAAATGATTATTTCTTCCTCATCACTGGTAGCCCCAAAGACCTACCTGTGTCACCCTCCAATTCACAAATGACAGCAGCAGCTGGGAGCACATAGTTTGCCCTGGATTCCATCTCTAAAGGCACCAAAACTCTTTCACAAAGATGCAATTCCGTTTATCCCCCACCTAGTGGGAACACGATAATTAAGCTATCCTCCCGCAGCCTCGTAAGCACCTCGCTGAAAGTGATCCCTAGGTCAACAGCTGAGGGCCTGTGCTCTTTTAAGATCACAAGGAGTACTTGGATCCACTACAGTTTGCTGCACTGGCACCCACACTTGCAGAGACTCTGTCAGCGCTGAGCTCTTCAAATCGTACCTGTCCACCATTTTCACCCACCACCGCGAGCTAGACCATTATCTTGGTCTCTGGAGGAAATCTGGAGCTCGGTGGGCCTCACCCCCATTTGCTGACACCCACATATGAGATGCCAGACTTGGAGAGGTCCTGGCCAGAATGCTGATGATCTCAGATAACCACAACAATTTGGGCTGTGATTCCCAACAGAGCAGTACCGCCCTAACCTCTAACCACCACGTAAGCACAAGATGCCTCATGACACAAAATGATCGGTTTGCGACCATGCAGAATCTCAACCAGGTGGAAGCTCCAACTGCCCCAAGGAAAAATACCAATTTGCCTCTATTCCTAACACTGAGCAGGGTAATTTAATCGCCTCAATCAACTCTACTCTGATCGCAACGATAAAGGCCCTGACTTGGCAATCGGATAAACTAGAGATACAATTTGACTTGATTAACACCCTTGCACCGTTCATATCCAAGATGGAGATCAAACTGGACTTGTTGGATTTAAGTGAATCACCTACTAGACCACTTGGATAGGGCATACCAACCTATTCCTGCCTCCCAATAGTAGAAAAGTTGGGTGCACTGCTCGAGGTCCTAACCTACATGGGAATGGTATGGAAACAGGCCTTTTACCACCCTGTAAAGTCTAGCATGGAACCTGCATATCCTGCCAACAGCAGGAGTAACTACGTCAGACGCACCTGTACTACCAAGGCAACAGGTACTTGACACCAGTCAACAACCCGCACAGATGGGTAGGCAGGCTCACCCCACTGTATAGCAGTCGCGAAGGCACCTACATCCAGTGGAGAGACCCCCAGTGTGAATGCAATAAACTCCAATCACCCTGCAATGGCAAGTATTTGTAGCCACTCCTGCAGCAGCCCCCACAACAATGTAGGAGCACAGCCTTACTTAACAGATCAGCCGGTTCATCCTGGTTCAACCAAAATGATCCAGAATTTCCTAAAACGCCTGTGTTTGAAATGGGGTTTCTGATTGGCTTTGGTATGCACCTAAGCTAGGCAGAATCCACAATTCTAGTCAGGGCAAGTAAGTTACACACCAACGATAACCTGTGCTCACCCCCGGTAGCATGGCACAGAGCAGTCACACTCATCTCCAGAGGCAATGTATAAAACATTTGTGCAACACTAACACACACACCAGTGACACAATAAATACACCACAAAAGAGACTTCATACAATGGTATATAAAATGTAAAATATATTATACATAGAATGTAGAACATTACACAAGAATAGGGGTAAGGGACGCAAGCCCACAAGCCCCTGGAGAACACGGGAGCACCAAAACAGGAATGTAGGCAGCAGCCCAGCACACAGGGTCTTTGTAGCAATTAGCAGTCCTTCTTGGAGCCCAGAAGGTCACAGGTCAAAAAACAAACAAGAGAGTCCAATGGTGGTACATCCTGGCAGCATAGCAGTTCCTTCTGACAAGGCGCAGTCTACAGATGCAGCAGGATCTGGTTACAAGTTACAAGCAGTATCTAAAAGAACATGGAGTCAGAGCCCCTGTACTTAAACTCAAAATGTATTTGATATGGAGGTAACTTTAAAAGAAACCTTAGAAGGGCACAACACCCCTTTCCTCACCAGCCCTGGCTCCAGACATCAGTTTGTTGGTAAGCAGGCCTTTGTGTGAAGGAAGGACAAAGCCTATACAAATGTAAGTGTGCCTTCTCTCCCAGTCCAGGAAGACCATTCAGTAGGCAGATGTAACCCAGTTACACTCCAGCCATCCCTGTGTGATGGCTATCTGGAAAGTATGCACAGAGCGTAGCTGTTACTCTGCCCCAGTCGTAGATTGGAGTCAGGCTGCAAAGCACATACAGTCATAAGCTCAGAAAAATGCTTACTTTTTAATAATCAAACCTAAAAGGGTTTGGGCCCTTACCAACAACCACTATGCACCTCAGGCAAACTTTAAACAAGCAAAGGGGTGATTGAATGAATTACATACATTTTTACGAAAGGGCAAGGTATTTAATAAACTTGACCAGTGTTTACATTACACACTTATTCAGTTACAATGTTTACATTATACTTGGACTAGAACAAAGATAACCACATTTCTTTTACATACATGAAAATCATTTCCAAAGCTAGACAAAGCTAGACCATATAACAATCATCCAACATTAGAAAAGTTCACAAAAAGAAAACAAAAATTACCAACATAATAATAAATGGTGCATTGATAGACACAAGAAATGAAATAAATTGTATTGTAAACCAGTCCAAATGATTTCATTTGAAGGGATTGGAAGCAGGAAAGCGTCTTCGCAGACTAATGACTTGAGCACGATGGCAGAGGCAATGTTGTTATCTCTGGATAACAAGCATTGATTCTAAAATTTCTCACACATCCTGATACAGTTAATGTGTGCTAACCTCGACTAAATGTCATTCACCACATCCCAGAGGCGCGATTTGGAAGCCGCTTTTCTCTTCGTTCCCTCAAGGCATGGATTCCAAAATTGGTCACACATCCAGATGCAGTTAATGTGTGTTAACCTCGACTAAATTGCTGAATTAAGCTGCAAAGAACCTTTCCTGCTTCCAAGCTTTGAAGAAATAGGATACAAACAAGTGATCACCAACCCACAGCCCTGAGGAGAACCCCCAGTCAGTTGCGGTTCGAAACGCGTTGGGGCAAACCTTCTGGGAATTTATTATTAGTGTTCACCAATATGGAATGTTTTAAGAAACTATATGAACGGTAATCATTTCCATATTAGATAATATTTTTGCTCAGATGTTAAACACTGAAAGGGTTTCAGCCTTCTTTGAACTGTTTTGAACGAATCCCTTCAAATGAAATCAATTTGATAACTGGTTTACAATACAATTTATTTCCTTTTGTGTGTCTATCAATGCACCATTTATTGGCACGCTGGTCATTTTTATTTTATTTTTGCAAACTTTTCTAATGTTGCATGATTGTTATATGGTCTAGCTTTGGAAATGATTTTCAATTATGTAAAAGAAGAGTGGTTATCCCTGTTCTAGTCCGAGTATAATGTAAACTTTGTAACAGAAGAATTGTGTAACGTGAACACTGGTCGAGTTTATTAAATATCTTGCCCTTTAGTAAGAAAAAAGTACGTAATTCATTCAGCCACCCTTTGATTGTTTATACTTTCTAATAGTGGCTTTTCTACAATAGTAATGAAACATCCACCTACACAAATAAGCAGGATTTATCACCACTATTCTAAATATACCAAACATTTCAACACTACTCCTTTCAGATCTGAAATTACCACTTATTAACATATAAGGGAATCCCCAAAGCTAACCTATGAGAGTAGCAGCACTCTCAGTAGTGAAAACCAGAATATGGTGTTTGTCACTACCAGGACATGCCACACAAAAAAGGCACATGTCCTACCTTTTACCTGCACAGAACTCTGCCCATATGGCACAATTTAGGGATGACCTATATGTAGCAAAAGGGGAGTTTCTGGCTTGGCAAGTAACTTTAAATGCCAAGTCAATGTGGCAGTAAACCGAGCAGGCAGGTCCTACAGTGGCAGGCCTGAGACCGGTTTAAAGGCTACTTATGTGGGTGGCACAATGTGTGCTGCAGGCTGATGACGGCTGATAGCCAGAAACCAGTCCTAGGATGCTTTGTTCCGGTCCAGGAAAGACATGGCTTGGCAGTTCAGGGTCAAGATTGATTTGCATATGGCCATGTCTGAACTGGGGTGGTCTGGTGAGCAAAATAACAATGGATTAAATCCAGATCTGTGACTGTGGGTGAATGTTCTGCCATTGTACAACATTACGACCATCAATTGTTGTTTTTGCATTTGTCACCCCGAGTGGGACAGGTATGCTCAGACGTGAGTCCCGTGCTCTCCAGGCCACTGGAATCAAGCTATCCTGGCTGATGATGGCTGATAGCCAGAAACCGGTCTTATGATGCTTGGTTCCGGTCCAGGAAAGACATGACTTGGCAGTTCGGGCTGGACTGTTCCCATGAGGCACAGGGTAAAGACTGATTTGCAGTTGGCCATGTCTGAACTGGGGTGGTCTGGTGAGCAAAATAACGATGAATTAAACCCAGATCTGTGACTGGGGGTGAATGTTCTGCCATTGTGCAATATTCTGTCCACCAATTGTTGTTTTTGCAGACTGATCAGAAGCATTTAATATACAGGCCCTGGGTATATGGGATACTACTGTACAAGTGACTTACAGGTAAATTCAATATGCCAAATAGGTGTAAATTAATAATACCATGTTTAAAGGAGAGAGCACAGGCACATTAGCTCTGATTATCAGTGATAAAGTGCCCAGAGTCCTAAAGCCAACAAATAAAGGTCAGAAAAATACAGAAGGAAGGACAAACGTTTGGGATTAACCCTGCAAAAAGGGCCAGGTTCAAAGGTCAGGACTGCAGTTTTGCAAAAAAACAAATGAACTATCAAGTAACAACAATAAAAGGCAGAGAACCACAACATGGCACCCAAGGTCCAGCAGAACAACAGGAACATGACTTAATAATAATAATAGTTTAATAGTCATTAAACCCATAAACATGATCAAACAAACAATTCAACAAGGTTAAAAAAATATATATACAAGAAAGTTAAAAAAAATGTATAGATCTACCTCAGCGATTGGACATCTTGTTGCTTGTCCTTCACTTTTTTTTCTTTTTAACTTTCCTTCCTAAATATGTAAGAAAATATACCAAATACAGGTATTAAATGGATCAGAATGACTGACAGGGTCTGATCTTTTATCAATGTTTAAAGTGCAAAATTGCATTACTGGCGGTTGAAGTTTAATCTAAATAGATCGCTATAGATAAGTGCTTAAATGCTGAACTGAGGCTGTTATATACACAATGCTAGATGGACAATGGTATCCCCCCTGTAAAAATGCAGGCGTGCAAAAATATGTGTTATTAAAATACCATGTTAAACGGATTGTTACTTAAGCATAGCGGAATAGGGAATGACTAATGTCATGTAAAGTTTACCTTAAATACTTCTGACTTATAACGTTCTAGAAGTGAATTTTTGGAGCTCCCTCCAGATTACTCAACGCTCAACCTATGAGCTAATCAAATTTTTGAAAATGTTCAAAAACTGTGTTAGCCTAATTTTCGGCATTATGTTACTTGGGTCCATAGACTCCACAAGTACATGCCTACTAGGCCTAAGTCCCCGATCGAGGAACTCCCGTCTTCACAAAGATCTTTGTTGGTCCATCAATGCAGGACAGATGCATGCAATGTGTAGTAGTGACTCCTTTCCTTGATGGCATAAGCGCCAGGATCACTTAAAACAACCATCTTCCATTTTGGCATGAGTTCTAGTGTTGGTATCTCTCCAAATGTTAAGGCAAAAAATGACGGTTTGATCTTCCGGTGAAAAGGTGCTGCCAACAGGGAAGATTCTCTTCAAATGGAATATTATTTCAGTACCAGCAACCAATGATGACGTCTTGACAAGCTTTCCTTATCTGCCATCCAGGTTTGCAGTTTGGTTGATTTATTTACCAATTTTTTGAAAGTTTGCCCAGAAATATTAAAGTTCCGTAGGTCACCCAGTTTGAGCAACCTAATGCTATTTTCAAGATATTTCATGTGAAGGCCATTCCCCTGTTGTAAGTTGATTTTGGTCCAGATTAGGTTAGCCACAGTGTTTTCAGCTGCTGTACGCAGGTTATAACAAAGCTTTACAAACGCCGCCGGCCTAGCAATTGTCTGCTTTGTGAGAAGAAATTCTAACCAGAGCTGTGCAGGCGAGGCCGACTTGGAAAGCCTAAAGATTTCTTTATAAGCTTTTATCAGCAGTTTATCTAGCAGAAGAGCCTTGTCACCTAACATTATCTCTGATCCATATGCAAGAGTTTGGCTTCATAACTATTCCCTTTGGTTTCAGATCATGTCCTCGAATTGATCTAGCCAATGACAAGAAGCAATACTTAATGGCCTGTGCTTTCGCCCTTATCACCTTCTTCTTGGAAACAAAGGAGCCGTTTGCATCTATTTTCACTCCTAAGTTTACGTAGAGTTTAACCTCATCGATTCTATTTCCCTTAATAAGCCATTTTTTATTTTTCTTGGGTGCACGGCTACATACCATCACACTCATTTTTGTAAGATTTATTTCCAGGCTATTCTTTTTGGGGTAAGTCGCAAGGGAATTGAGCAGCTTTTGAAGGCCTATTCAAGTGTTACTAAACAGGACTAGATCATCAGCCTACAAGGAAAAGGCTGAAAAAAGCTCAAAATGAAGCTATCAAACAATGTCAATACCCCATATCACACCCAGCGCATACATGTCAGGCTAACACATTGAACGATAACTCGCCCACCCTGTACACAATCTTCAAGGGGAACAACTTCACAGAGAAGGAAATTAGCAACCAGGAACAAAATCATCCCCTAGAAAGCAACTCTCAGCAAATCATGAGATCAGAAATTCCCACCAACCTCCTTAATCTCCAAGAGGCATCCAACGCTCCCTCATGGTCATATACCCTGCCTAGGGTTGACCAAACTGCAATTACTCACTGTCAGCCAGGCACCGAATTGCAGTCACAGTCTTCAACTGTGTCCCTAACCCAGCCTAAAGCTACTTACTCTCCAAATATCCTTACTTGAAAAGGGTGTGGAACTTTGTCAACTCAGTTGTCAGGTCCAGCAGTTACACAAAACACCCAGGTGCCTCCCCTCCTGGCTAATTCAAACTTTAGCCACCTCTGGTCCAAAGAAGAGGAATCAGATGTGCCACCAGCTTCGAAAAACCCAGGGACATTCCATTTACAAACTCCCAATGTGACCTAGGCTCTGTAATGCAGGCACTGTCTTTTACTGCACCGAACGTGAGACCAGTGCTATGTACCTAACAAAGGACCAAATCACATTGGGTCCTGGAAACGCCTTCTCCGCTACTAGTAATTGTGCAAAACAGCACACTCCATCCCTGGCTGACTTCAGCACTAGTCTCAATTGGCTCATGCAAGATAAATTAAGGGGGAAACCTGCTATCAGCTAAGATAACAGCAACGCGACTGACACGGAGGTCAGAGGTGAGCAAATACCTACGAAACTGATTCTGACCCCACTCTACCAGTCTGAGCGGCTGCACGACACATTAAACAGATCAAACCTCCTTAGGCTGTTCAAAAACTTCCCAAATGTATCAAAGGTTTTGGCATTCAAAAACTTGCCCGCCAGCAAGAGTGGTAGAGAATCAACAACACTAATGCTCAAATCCCCCTCATTTGCACCAGAGATTCTAACCTGTAAGGAGATCTTCAAGGAGTGGGAGATAGAGTTCACAAAATGAGCAGTCCCTAAATATCTACTCCCATTGAGGGCCTTAGGAGAACAGCCAAGGCGCCACGCATATTCATTCAGCACACTCAAAGGAGCCTGAAACTCCCAATTTCACCTGTCCTACAACAGCCTGCAAATATCAGGTATCTATTCCCGTCAAAAAGGCCAAGCAAGGGGAATAGCACTAGAAACTCCCAACAGATCAAAACCTAGCACTGACTGGAACTGGCTCTCAGCCACACTTTCCAGCAACTTTAAAAAACACTCATAGCCAAATATTAAAATTGACTCCTAGCCCAAACAGTTAACCACGCCATGTAAAACTCGAAAGGAACTCAACCACAAACCTGATATCATGGAACATGGCAGGTCTATCGATGTTACTTGAATCTTCAGACACCATGTCATTCATTCAGAGGGAAGATCTTCTTTGCTTTTAGGAAACATAGGTAACCCGTTCCATTGCAATACCAGGATTCCACAGACTGCACCAAATGGCCACTCAATCAGACAAATTTAGAAGACCTTCTGGTGGCCTCTCAATCTATGCATCCCTGGGCATGGACCTTGTTAGATCTGGCATAGCTTGGTGTGATTACCCCTGACTTTTTGCATTTGCCTCCTGTGAAGTTAGATGCTGTAGGTACTTGCCACTCCTAATCAGTGAGCAAGTACAGATGTTCCCTGTATAAATTATAGTGGTGATTGGTTGTCTCTGGTTGGTATGTTTGACTTACTAGCAAGATCCCTAAGTGATGTGCACTGTGTCTGCTAGGGCTAGTACTAAAGAAATGCGCAGAGGGAACATAGGTCATCAGTGTAGGGCCTGTAAGCATTATGCTAAATAAGAATGTTGTCCTGACAAGTGCTACTACTTGTCAGGCCTGACTTTCCCTTTTGCATACACATGGGGCACCCCTGTAGGACGTCAGGGGTAACCCAAGGCAGGATACAGGGTAGGTAAAGGCAGGACCAGTGCCAGTGTGGGTGCTACGCCCTGACCGTGGATAAAACTCCATTTCATTTTCCCCGGTGAAAGGCCATCCTGCCCATAGGACAGAATGGGGGAGGCTGGGTGTAGTATTGTTAGCCTAGTTTCCCACGAATTGGAAATAGAACACTGAAGTTTGGTATGTCATAACGCATCTTTTTGGATAGATGGTTTTGTCGCTGCTGGTCCAGTAACAGCTGTTTGAGAAAATGAGTTTGTGCTTTAGACCTTTTTTTGTGTGTCTCAGCAGAATGTGAATTACCTGCCTGGATCTGGGAGAAGTGAGAAAGGCTGAGGGAAGTTGTGCCCCAGGGAAGGGGTGGAGAGGGGGCCAGGCTGCCCTGCACCTGGAGCGGGGAGAAGGAGAGGTTTTGCGAGGTGAAGAGGCCTGGGTCAAAGCCATAAAACAATAGACCCATCTCCTGCTGAGTGATTAAAGATCCAGGCCCCCAGTATCAAAGAGAGGACGGTGACACTGGGGGGGAGATACGCAAGACTGATTTAGGGAGGGGTCGGGGACCCCTGAGCACAAGGAAACTTCAAAGACAATGAGGGGTATAACTAGAAGAACTGTAACCCCAACACTTTGGTTTTGTTGATTATGTTGTCGCGAACGGTATCGGTATCTATCAGAGAAGTGCTGGGAGGCTTTGAAGACGCTGTGGACTGGTCGAGTCTCTGGCGGCTTTGACCTGTCCGCGATCAGGTAGAAAACCTCTTCCTCAGCATGAGTTGCTGAATGGACATCGGAAGACACTTGCCCCTTGCTTTGTGATCCGGGGCTTGTGGGCAGTTTGTAGCTGTTGACCGAGGAGAGACTGAAGGGGCACTGAAGTGGGTTGTGTCCCTCCTTCTTCCTGAGCAGGACTTTGCTGTGTGCGGCGTCCTGTACCCCAAGGGCCCGAGGTGAGCTGGCTCATTGTTTGGAATCACAGGAACATAAAAGTTTCCAGGAAGTCTCAAATGTCGCGGTGGTGGGACCGTGTCGTGGCAGCCTGAGACCTTCGAAGGGAGTGCCTAAGGTGATTGTGGGCACCCGGAGCAAATCAAGACTCTGACGCGCAGGGTGCATGTCTTAGTGTGGCTACAGGTGTTGGAGCGCCTGTAGATTGTGGGCATCGTGCAAGAGAGACCAGAGATTCGGGACACATAGCGGGTGTATGTCGCAGTGCGGTCCAGGCACTAGTGAAGAATACAGGACATTGTGGTCACTAAGAAGGAGTGAGTCTCCGGCATGCGGGTCAGCGTGTGGTGGTGCAGCCAGAGCGTTAGTGGAGAGCGCCTGGTACATCGTGTGCACCAAGAGGAGAGGTGAGACTCAGACAAACAGTGTCCGTGTCGTGGTGGGACCAGGACGTTAGTGGAGAGCACCTGGGTCATCGTGTGTACCAGGAAAAGAGGTGGGTCTCCAGCACGCAGGGTGCATGTGGGGGTGCAGTTGCAGCACTAGAGAGAGTGCCTGAAGATCATGTGCACACGGAGACAGCGCGAGACTCGGACAAGCCCAGGCGTAGTGAGGTGCACCTGGTCATCATAGGCCAGAGGAGGACCGAGTCTCGGACACGCTGGGGTTGAGCGTCGAAGGTGCCACCGGAGGTGCTGGTGAGGAGTACCGGGGAGAGGTGAGCACCGGGGAGCGAAGAAGTCCTAACAGCACTGGAGAGGAGGGCCAAGTGATCGGGTCCTCGAAGGCAACGCGGGGTGGCACCAGCGTTGTGTGGAAGGCTTCGTGGAAGGAGTTTATGAACATTGGTGGCCCGGACCAGCAGCCCCGCAGGAGCTGAACTACCGGCCCAAGCGCACCTTGCCCGTAGTGAAAAGGTTCTGGAGTTAGGCCAATCTACTGCTGCAGGAGAGGAGATTGGGGTCGCATCCCTAGTTAAAGTGGATCATCACCTGGGGCGGGGTGCGGGCTCGGAGGGACACTCTCTCGGCCTCTTGTTGCTGGCAGCTGTGTGCACCTGTAGCTTCGGCCCAGATCTCAGCCAGTGCTGGTCTCAGATGGGGTAGCACATGGGCCAGGGCCCGGAGTGGAACTTGGGTGTCATCGTTGATCCATGTTGAGGCCAACCTGTTGCATAACTTCGAAAAACAGTTGTATAACGTTTTGCATATTTGCTGCTTATGAACTATCTAACTATTGGACAACGTCTGACACTAGTGGTGCTTAACAAACTCAGGGGTTAGGGCGCTACGCACTAAGTTATGTTTCTCTTGCAGGATACAGGGTCCTAGCGTAGCGCACCCCATTGGTTGTTTACTGCACTGTACTGAATAGCACTGTGAAGCATTACCTTATTCCTTCCTTGGACAGGGCATGCTGGTGGCAATATGCATTGCATTGTCTTTCTATCGTACTGTACGTAATTGCAGCATGACGCATTGCGTATTTCTTCCTTGAACAGGGCATGCTGGTAGCGAACTAAGTTGTATTATCTTGTGTTGACTCCGTATATGATCGTGACGCTACGCAATGATTGTTTCACTGTGGCACTGTACAGGAACCCATTGTTAAGTAGTGCAGTATTTCTTGTATTTTGCAACCTGTGTGATTCTAGTGATAAAACATACCTAACCTGTTGAGAACGGTTAAAAGTCCGCGTAACTGTTGTTTAGAAGTGGTGGTTGGGGATTAGAACCGTCCAACCCACTGGAAACAATATTTACCCATTGTATATGTGTGGAAGTTGTATTGTGTTGTCATTTCATATATTTTTCTATATAAAGTATACTTGTTTTATACAAAGTTGTGTGGAGTCCATTTATGGGGACATCATTGGGAATACTGTGGGCGTGGTTGCACATACTGAACACTTGTGCCTGGAGATAAGCCTGGCTGCTTGTGTGAAGCTACTAAGGGGGATGAGCAGGGCTGTCTCGGACGGTATCCTTTCTTGGCCTAACGTGGCAGTGGGGGGGGTCCGGGTCTCGCGTTTGACAACAATGGTGCACGCAGGAACGCCAGCTTCTAACAGACCTGAATGTCAAACTCCTTGAAATTCAAGATGAAATGAACCTGTTAGCAATTGTGGAAGATATGTGAGCACATTACCAGGCTCTGAAGACCCTGCTGCTTAATGTAATTTCTTTGACTCAAACTGTATTAATCAGCTGCTCCAATTCTGTGACTCCCTTGAATCAGTGCTTTACAAAAATACTACCCTAGACATCATCGTATGAGGCGACTTCAACCAACGCCACTTAGGAGCCCCCAGCCAACCAATCACACACGGAGAGAACTAAGGGCCAGATGTAGGTGAGGGACATTTACAGATTCAAAAATACAGAATTTTACCGATTCGGTATTTTAGAATCGGTTAATGCTATGTAGGGAAAAATTCGGTAAGTATTACTGAATCGTTAAGATTCGGTATTTACCGAATCATTAAGATTCGGTATTTACCGAATCAGTATTTACCGATTTGGTATTCCCCATTCAATCCTATGGGCCTGAAGGCCCATAGGACTGAATGGGAATTACCAAATCGGTAAATACCGATTCAGTAAAAGGGGGAAAACAATGAAGGGTGGCAGGGTGTCACTGTGACACCCTGTTGCACCCAGGTGCACATGTGGCACACGTCTGCCACATGGCACTGAAATATTTTGCATGAAATATTTTTCGGGGGGTTTTCGTTATTTACCACTAACTTGTAGTTGATGGTAAATAACGAATCCTAGCATGGGAAAAGCACTCATTTAAGTGCTCCCTACATTAGGAATGCGGTAATTTACCAAATCGGTATTTAAGAATTCATTAATTTACCCATTCCTTGAATTACCGATTCAGTAAATTACTGAATCCTTAATTTAGGCCCCTACATATGAAAAGCCTAATTTCGGTCGGTAACGGCCAAAAATCGGTAATTTCGGCCGTTACCGACCGGAATTAGGCTTCCTACATCTGGCCCTAAATGCACTACCGAACCTCTTGTCACTCTATTTACCAACTACATTTTAAGATCGATTCAGCACTACAAGGAAAGCATTTCACCAGCGACAAGATTTCAGAAACTCCTTTAACGTAACTAACACCCATGACTATGTTTTTTACCACTGCAAAATCCTAGAAGACCTAGGAAACTCTGAGATCCCGATCCTCAGTGAGAGTGCCCACTACCCCCTTGTACTGTCCTTAACAGTCAGTGCCAAAAGGTTTGGAAACCTCAGGATAGTGGCAGAATCAACCAGTGAAGAACAAGGCACTTAATCAGGAGGATAAAATGGGGCTTGTGGAATTCACAGAAACATAAAACATGGGAATCCTCCAGAGGCCCTCATATCAAGACCTTGAATGAAGAGCTCCTATTGGTAGATTAGGTGTCAATCCAAAATGAAATACATTAAGTGCTTGGAAATACTTCCCCTTTCACAGAACACCTGCCCACTTATCAAATATCACACAACAGCCCATATAATTGCTAATAAAATGAAGATCTGCAGACTGCGAAAAGCCTATCAAAACGAAAGGGAAAAAAACAACAAAGGAAGAATTTGAATCCTAATTGTGGATCCTAAACAAACAGCACAAACAGATAGTATGGGCAGCAAATGACGAACAGCTGGAAACAGAATGGATCTGAATGCACACCCTGATGGGCAAAGAGGTGCAAGTCGAGCTAGGTGGTACGTCAAGGACAAAACGAGTTAATTGACTGCCAAAATCAATGCCATCACTGAATAACAATGGGCTCTGCACGTACAGAATCATATACGCTCCAAAAACTTCCACCAATACAGAATCAGAAGCCCCCCCCCCATACCTGCCAGGACACCCAAACCTTAGAGGTGGAGGTCACAAACAATTCTGTCACTAAAATCCTGAAGACCAGGGCAACAGGAGCGCCAGGCCCAAGTGGGATACCTGCCAAAGTCTTCAAGGGCAGTCTTGACCACTAGTCTGCCATCTTTACCTCACTTCATCAATCATGCCTAGCGACCAAGCAAGTCCCGGAGAGCTGGAAGGGCTCTATCCTGAACCCCATGTATAAGAAGGATGACAGAAGCAACGCATCTAACTATCGCCTCATCGCTCCCCTAGACGTGGAAGCTAAGGCTTAAGCCTCAGCCCTACTGCAAGATCTGGAACTCTGGACAGAATCTAACACAATAGAGAGCTAGTTCCCCAACTCTAGACAACGTAGATGCCCTATCTTACCTAATCCAATGGGCAACACATAAGAAACAACAACCACTCTTTATCTGTTTTGTGGACTACACATCCACCTCGACCTAATTGACAGGAATAACCTGTGGAGAAAGCTCCGAGACTGAGTCATACCCAGCAACTTACTTTGTCTTTACACCTCTACTTTGATACGGGTCAAGCTAACACCCACAGTGATGAGCAGGAAACTTCAGACAGATAATGGCTTCATGCAGGGCTGCGTGTTAGCACCCCTGCTTCATTATGCACTGATGACTTGAGTGCTGCTTTGAAACGTGCAAACCTAATCCAACCAAAAATTGACACTACAAAGTTTTCACTACTTCAATATGCAGACAACATCATTTTCCCGGACCACTCCAGATTCGGCCACTCTAGATTCGGCCTAGAGAGGTCCCTAAATGCCCTGCACAAGTACAATCAGGACAACAAGAAGGTGGCAAATGGTGCCAAGACCAAAGTACTCTTTTGGATAACTCAACCAAAAAATCAAACTACACCTGGACTCTGGGCGCACTTAAAACTTAAATAACCGCTGGGTATAATTTATAACTACGTAGGCGTTTGAGTATCAACTAAAGGAGGAGCCAAAAAGCATCTTACACACTCGGTCACAAAGGTAGAAGGCATAATAATCAGACTATTCAAATTAAACAATGCCTTGGAAAGCCCTCCACTGTCCCAAAATTAAAAAGTAATTGCCGCGACCATCAGGTATGGCCATGAAGACAATCTAGGTCAACTTGTTAATATCATGGATACGTATCAGCTCAAGACTTACCAGTGGGCTTTTAGACTCCCCACATATCTTCAGACTTGCTTAATAAGGCTGGAATTTGGCTTAGAGGACCATACCTGGGCAAGTATGGCGTCTTTGTAAACTATAACTATAAGATCCAAAAGGCCCCCCTCCCAACAGAATAAAAACAATTATCCAGCGCATTTTCTCTCAAGAAGGAAACCATTAGTCGCAATATCTTCACAAATCTATTTCCACCATTCAAATAGACCAATTGGCTTAGGGAAGTTTGCAGCTTTCTGTGCCGTCATAAAAGCTACTCTGAAAAAGCAAACAAAAAGATTGTCCAAGGCAGGTGACATAGTTAGCCTCGGCAAATCGAAACTATACAAGCAGCGGGGCAATTAGTTGCTAACGCTGAAGCAGTTGGCCTTAGACCGCAACCCTACCTCAGTTGTGCCATTCGCAAAGTGTGCCTGAAACAAATAATGTTTGCAAGGCTTCTGGGTTCACAATCAATAAAAGTAAACCCCAAGTGGCAGTCACTCGCCAAAACCTCCAAATGCAGACTGTGTGCCTACAAGTACAAATCATTTAGTCACCTTTTATGCAGTTTCCAGACACTCCTGAATCCAGGCCTCATATTACTAAACCACTTTTTTCTTACCTATGGAATAAGACCATGTAATTAGGGCCCCAACCAAGGTGCTCACCCGAACGGAGCCTATGGAACTAGTGAAATTTGGCAGATATATCAACCTCACGAACGATGCATTAAACAGGTGCTCAATGGGTCACACTGCTCGGGAGTCCAGCAGTGATGTACCGCCTGTTGAAACACTAAACTGGCTGAGCTCTCAGGTGCAGTGCAACCATCGAGAATATAAGACTCATTCGGGCGGTTGGTAGACCAACCTATAGGGCCTGGCTATAGAACTACCCAAGGCGGTTGACGCTATCTTTTCCCTTGGAGCCAACCTGTTAGTCCTGTGAGTCCCAGTCCAAAGTAACTTCTTGCACTAGCACAGCCCTGTGACCACTCGTCCACTTTAGTCCACATCGGTGTGTGATAAGGTATTTAATGCTGAGTTCGCACCCCTCTTTTCTATTGTCTCATAACCCAAAGAAATCTCTACTACCCTTGTTCCCCAGTTTATTATTAATTTAACTTCCCCTAAAAAACCACGGCAATACATTTCTAAACCTCGAATTATTTATGTGTTATTTAATGGTTTTATGTATCATGGGTGGTATTGGTTTACTGCTCACTAAAGTGTTTCTTTTAATACAATTGTAAAGAGTTAAATTGATCATACAATAAAGTATTATCTATCTCTCTTTCAAGTCTCACTTTCTGCAATGGGAAGCAGTTCATGTTCATGTCCACAAACATAATATAAGACAATCCCATGCATTCAGAACCTCCCACTAGATTTGATAGTTGATTTATAGATAGATTTGGTTTCCAGCTGTGGCAAACAATCTTTTGGACATTGAGCTATATATTCCATGCAGTAAAAAAACGTGTCAATTTAGTAGTTAAAAAGATGGTGAAACTGAAATCAATGGACACAAAATATTTATGTTATGGTTTGTTATTTTATATTATGTTATGGAATAAGTGTAGAATTTCTCATCCTTGCAGGTTCTCTTATAATATTTTTTTTGTAAAGATCTCAAATGTCACCTTCTGTCATTCTGGCTACTCACATTTATAGTATACACTTCGGCTAGCACTGAGTGGTATGCGCTTTAAAAAAATTCAGACTATTCAACAATTTAGTACTAAACATTCTTCATAATTTGTCTACTGAATGTATTTTGGGTATGGGTGCAGCAGTCAGGAGGAGAGATTGAAGCTCAGATAGAATGTCAGCATTGTGAATAGTTCCATTCACCCATGACTGTTAGATATTAGCTAAAACTCACAGGACCTTACGCCCACCATTCTTCATTTGATGTATTCTTTACGGTTGTGCACACTTTTGAAAGAAAGAATGGGGTGAAAGAAAGAAGGAGCAAAATGCATGGTGGTGGCCATCACATAGGCATCCAAGCATAGATGAGGAACTCTAACACTTGTTTTGCCTACCAATAACATTTGATGAGGTTCAATCTGTTCATATTGAGCAGTAGTGCACAGTATGGTCAAGCTGGCGATCACATTTGTGTATTTATGAAAAATTAAAAGCTGGCAGTGAGAGGTAAAACGTATTTTTTTTCAATACATATTAAAAAAATGTTTAATGACTTGAGTATCCTTGCCCGAAATGAAAAGCTAGGATTTGGGAAAAATATGTGAGCTTTTTATGACATTTTAGGCTAACGTTTTGGAATAAAAATGCTGTATTTCCACTTTATTTATATCTGACATTGGAATTAAAACTAAAACAAGTTAAGTAAAACTATAATTGAATACAAAAGTTCTTATGGAGATAGTTTTTAAACACTCTATTAACTGTAATTTTCTCGCAATTACTTCATACAAAAATATAAGCAAAAAATATTATTTGGTAAGAATCATCACATAATGAATAGAAATATGCTTTAGGATTTCTTTTTCTTAATAAAATCTTCTAAATAGCCTCTACATGTAGTTTAAAAAATCCATGAAGTTTATTTTACTGTCTTCCCTTATGAAATGGAGGCCTAGACTTGAGGTCAAAAGTACATTTGAAATGTTAGCAGCCAACACGTGTTTCGTGGAACATCATGAACAGAAAGTAAGAAAAAAAGAGCAAACCACACTATTCAATGACATGCATCATAAATCTTAAAAAGCACACTTTAAGGCAGAGAGTCTAATGCTACTACCGAAAAATGTATCTTACAAAACACATGAATGTTAAGAACTCCACTCATGGTCACTATTAAAAATTAAATGGATTGCATAGTCACGAATAGTAAGAACAAAGATTAATGTAATCCTAACTTAACTTTTACTATATAGTCTCCCTCTGTCTTATATGGAATAATTTGATCATCCTAAAAGATTTGCAATGTCATTATCTTCTGGTATTTTAATGTCGATTTTAATATTGATTTTGTTTTTATTTAGATACATATGAGATTTGTGAAAGAGACAAATATCAGTAACAGTCTTGATAAAGGTAGTGCATATTGGGCAATACACCGAAACGAGTCGACTCCACGAATATAGTTAAATTCGAGGAACCGCTTTGTCAGTACTTGATATATGCAATTCTGACCTAGTCACAAGAGATTTCAACAAATTAACGTTTTTTGATGATTTAGTACAATATCATAGGTTTTCAGTACTCTTGCATGTATATTGTGTATGGTTTTTAATGTAAAAAAAAATGTTGCTTGAAATTATCAGATATGCAATGTGTAATGATGAAATTTTTATGTTTTTAACTCTTTGATCGATAATAAATGTATCATTTCGTAAAAAAATTCTTGGTTTTTTTCAGGATTATGGTGTGCTTGTATTAATAACTATGGGATTCGCACCTTTGTGGCACTGATTATGGATATACAGGCACATGCATCAAGCGATTTAGGAATCGCAAACGGTGCAGATCGCAAAATTCGGCCGTTTGCGATTCCCAAATCACTATTTGGGATGCATCAACCTAAAAGTGAAGAAATCGCAATTTTAGCGATTTTTTAAAGTGCGATTGCTTTTAAGGAATCGCAATTTTGTGATTCCCTAAAAGCAATGCATGAAACGTAAAAAAATTGCGATTTCGCAATTAGAGAGAAAAAATTACCATGAGGTTGGACTTCATGGTAATTTTGCGAAAAGTTAGAAATATGCAATTTTGTGCATATTTTTAACTTTCATGTGGTGCACACACATGTCCTTAAGGCATGTGTGTACACAACATATGTGCATTGTTTGATTTCAGGGGTGCAACAGGGTGTCCTTTGGACACCCCTGCACCCTTGAAATCGCAATCTCAATTTGCGATTAGCTAATTGCGAATCGCAAATTGAGATTGTCTTCCAATTCATTCCTATGGGCCTCTAGGCCCAAAGGAATGAATGGGAACAGATTCCTTAATTGCGATTTGCAAAATGCTAATCGCAAATAAGGAATTCTAAGGAATCGCAATTTATTTAGCGATTTCTTAATGCATAGGCATTTGCGATTCCTTAATTGCGATTCCTTAAAAATCGCAATTAAGGAATCGCAAATGCCGAGATTGATGCATGTACCTGTTTGTGTGAAATGTGTATAATTGAGTGTGACTGTAGAGTGTATAGATTCCAAGGGAATCGTTATTTTTGACATGTAATGCAAAGTCTGCATGAGACGCCACGGGGTGGGGGGACGTCACCTCCAGTCCTGTTGTCAGAGCAGGAAGTTTGGAAAGAAGGCAGCTGGCTATAAGATGCATTTGGGTACTACGGGGAAAGAAGGAGGAAAGATAGGAAGAACTGGGGGCATATTCACAAAGAGCCGTCCAGACACAGCCCAAAAAAACACAAATAATGTCGGGGCTGAAGGCAGCAACTGGCAGAGCAAAGGAACTCATGCTGACTGACTCCATAAATCAGGGACAGGAGACCCGGAGGTGACGTGACCCCCTCCACGAGTCTTACCAGGGCATGGACTGGTTTCTTCCAAAGGAGGGGGCGAAGCAGAGGAGGAAGATTAAGGTAAATCATCTTTGGTTTTGGTTTCCTGAAAGTTTCCTTTGTCATTTCATGCTTTTATTTCAAGTCATGCTTTCTCTCTCTCTCTCTCTCTCTCTCTCTCTCTCTCTCAGGCTCTGTGTTTTTCTTTCACTTTCTTCTGGAAGGTTTTCTTTTTGTTCGGCTTGGCTGGGGACCGCATGCCCTCGAGCGATGAGCTAGTGTAGGCTGGGAGCAGCAACCTGGAAAGTGTAAGGCCAGGTTTATTACTTTCATTTCCAACTATTCCTAACACAAACATCTGACTTAAACGGTGAGCGATCAGCCATTCTATTTTTTGGAGTTTATCTCGGCTGGGAGCTATCTGGAATCTAACATAGATGCCTGGGCCAAGAAAAAGCAAAGATATTCATTTTGTTGTCAACTTCACCAGTGCTGAAGAGACAATGATCTGGAGGCAGGTGTTTGACTTTGATCAACCTTTTTAAGTGTTCTCCTCAGTAATAGAATCACAAGAAACACTGAAGCTGGGCATACCTCTTTATTGCCAACCTGTAGAAGTACAAGTAGACTCTCTGAGAAGAGTGTAGCATCTCACAGTAACATTCTATGCAGGCATATACATATAAGGTGGAACATGGAATGGAGAAAGGGTTCCAATATCTAAGAACATACACAGTTCAATGGAAGCAAAGGAAGGATAAGAACAAGCACACTTTCACTCTGAATAAACACCACCTCTTCACCAAATAAATATCACTCTCACTCACCACACTCACAGAAACTTCGGAAGTGCACCTCCTCTTTCACCCCTTTCAAGGCAAAACATCCTGTAAATCAGCTTATTGGTAAATGTTGATGCTTTAATCACTGAATAGAGTTCCAAGATTCTCCATGTAAAGGTTGAAGATGAATGGGGGCCCAACAGACCTCTGAGTGACTCTGCACTCAGGCAGTGGGTGCTTCTGGGTTCTTGATGCGCACATGTGAACAAACTGGTGTTGGTTGGATAAAACTAGTGGAGGATGCTGGCAGCCAATCCCCTTCATGCTTCAGGGTGTGGATGAGATCGGGATGGTCAACACAGTTAAAGATGACAGATAGTTCCTGAAGTTTTGAAGGCAAGAGTTATCCTTACCTGTGGTCAAGAGGGCATCTTCTGGGATTTGTGAAGAGACTGGCTTTAGTGGTGCAGCGCAATCTGAAACCTGATTTGTAGTTGAGAAGGAGAGGCCGAATGTTAAAAGAATCTAGAAGCTGGGCAAAGGCTGCTTTTTTGATAATACTGCAGATGGATGGTGGACAGCGGGGGGCAGTTTATTGTGGCTGAAAGTCAACAACACACCCCAGCTGGATGCCTATATGTGACATTTCCATGGTTTATGGCCTGGATCATGGATGTTTGTGTGTCATTTCCACGGTTTTTGGCCTAGCCCTGGCCTGGATGCTTATGTGTGACATTGCCACGGATTATGGCATGCTTTCTGGTCTGGGTGCTTATGTGTGACATTTTCATGCTTTCTGACCTGAGGGCTTAAGCGTGACTTTTCCACGGTTTATGGCTTGGGTGCTTGCTTATGTGTGACATTTCCATGGTTTATGGCATGGGTGCTTATGTGTGACATTTCCATGTGTTCTGGCCTGAGGACATGTATGCCATTTTCACGGTTTATGGCTTGGGTGCCAGTTGAGGGTGTGGGTGGAGCCGATAGAGGAAGTGGGTGGAGCTAGTGAAGGAAGTGGATGGAGCTGGGGAAATGGGTGTGGCCTCCGACAAACATTTGAACACCTGGACTTCACATTTTACAAATTAAGCACTGGGCAGGAGGACAGAGATAGGCTGGGACAGACATAAAGGGGAGGAGTTTAGTGAAAATATATATGTGTCAATAGAGGGGAGGTCCTGTTTTATTGCGGACTCCATTTTGCAGGTGGGGGTGCATGGCAATTCAAAGCTAGGGCCACCCACCCAATGGGATTTTTTCCCTATTTGGTGATATCTATGGCTTACTTGGTTTGAAATATGTAGTAATAGGTATGCCATGGTAGGACAAGTTGTAGCAGTTTAGGGGGCACTTTTTTGGAGACATGGAAAGGCAGGTGCAGGCATACTCGCCCTTCTTACTCATAGGGGGTAAGAGGAGTTTATGGAGGAATGGAGTTCATTTGGAGATTATTGGTAAGGTGGTTTAGAGAGATATTGGGTAATGCAGGGTAAAGACTATGAATAGAAAAAAAAGATGACGTTGGGGAGAAAGAGAGTTAATTTCTTCTGGGGAATTGTTACAAAGTTTGGGAGTTGTAAAGGGGGAAGGGATGTCAGGAAATATTTTGTAATAGTGAGGGTGCATCTGGTTCATGTATTGTCTTGTAAATATTTAATTTGATGACTACTAGAGTGTCCTGATAAAGTGACCTTTCATGCTGTGCAGGCTTTTGTCTGGGTCATTATTGCATGATGTGCCAAATGCCTGCAGCTGCAGCACTAGTGCTTTGGGCATGCTGCAGAGGCACCGGATGATACACTGCTGTTTCTCTTAAAGGTACTTTACGCATTTTGCCATGTAAACTACATTCTGGCAAACCGGGGGACACCTCATGACTCTAGTTACGACTGGCATTATGCTCAGCTGGTAGTAAGCTTCTCAGTGCTTAATTTGATAAATAAAGGGTGCGGTTCCCAAAACACTGCTCAGAAGCCCACGGGAGGCACTATTAAAAGTTGGCGTGGCATTTACCAATGGTGCACAGTCGGGAATCCCCCTCAGGCCTCATAAATCCACTGCCAGGCATTCGCTGGCCTTTATGTCACAGGTTCTGATGCTGGTTTTTCCCTTTTTCTCTTCCTACTTCATTCTCATTTGCAAGTTTTTTCCTCTCTTGCTTTCAAGAAATGTCTGATGAGAAAAAATATGTGCTGATCCCCAAAAATGAGTGCAGGTGTCCCCCACTGGAAACCACAGGCTCAAATTAAGTACTGCAGAGTCTTCTGGGTGCTCCACGTGCTGGAAACATGGAGGCACCTCTCTCAGCAGGCAGTGGACCAGAATTCTTCAATATGTAAAAGGAATGCGCAGTGCTTCTTCTGTGTAATACAAATAAATGCGTGCCATTTAATTTAGTAATGGAGAGGAGTATGCACTTAGAGAATCCAGGGTATTTGTCTGACTGTCTCTGTTGATAGTTTTTAGAATTCTCCATTTTCAATCAATTCATAATGAACTGTCGAAGGGAGAGACATGATACCCCCACTTTGATCTTGCACTGATTACTTTGAGAGGCACTTAGAGGATGGGAACTCACAGACTACCCTGTTTTGTCAACCGTCTACCCAAGCTCACTTGCAATGCTGTTGTCTCGTAGAATTCAGTTCAACGCTTACTATCTGTTGGTGTAACAGCATGCAGTTAGTTCCATATTCTGAAAAGCAACCATCATGGGACGAAGTAGGAGTTCCCCTGTCTACTTTGGGCAAAAGTGCCCTAAGACCTCTAGTTTTGCATAAAACCAGGCTTGATTTTAGGGCGCTTACTCTTTCTCAGACTCGGTGCAGCTGAGAAGCAGGACCCTGCGGTGGATACAAAAAAACCACTGGCATAACGAAACTTGAGGGGCCCCCCTGCGAGGTACGTGAAGGGCCCCCCACCGGCTCAATCGGGAGCTCTCTAACCAGAGTATTATGCTGAAGGGGGCCCCTGGAGCTTGAAGCCCCCCCCCGCACCATGGGGGCTGCAGGGGCCTTTGTTACGTCACTGGAAGAAACCACTGTCTCGCTTTTCTAGCATGACATGAGCACCAGCTGCTCTTAGTCTCACTGTGTGAGGGGGTGATGCTGCTGTGCTCTTGGTCCCCATGGGTACCATTGAACTGCTCACACGACTCAACCATAATGGTAGCATTTAGTACATGGTCAGAGTGAGGCTCCCATAATTGACAGCTCAGCTCCACAAATCATAGACAGGATTAAGCAGAATGTAGCAACTCCAAAAAATCTCTTGATCGGTTTGTCTATCCAAGGACGTGAGCACAGTCCTCGAGGCATTCTTCTACCAACAGGGAAAGCTGACTTCTGGTGATATTAGTGGCCAATCGTGTATCCTGTGGTAATACTTAGCAGGGCTTAGAGTGTACTTTCATCAGACGTCCACTTCTGACCCAGTGTATCAGCAACTGATTGCTGATATATACCCATACATTTGGACTCCCAGCAGTCATGCCTGAGGTCAACTACACATGCTCGAATCTCATAGGTTCACGTTGTTTTATTAGTGCTCTGAAGAGGGCTCCTAACTTTGTTAGTGCTTTATCAAAACGACAATGAACTATGTATTATCACAAATAGAAAAGTGAAAAGAATATCTGAAAATAGGAATGAACCAGGTGTAAGTAAGCACCTCATTTATTCATGACCAGTCCTGACAGCTCCCAGGCAGCAACTGCCAGACTCCCCATGTTCTGTGGTCCACGCAGGGAACATGGTCGTTGAGAGATTCTAAATTAGAATACAAAAGAAGATCCCAACGCACCTCCCTACCCACAACCAAAAGGAACGAATGGAAGAAGAAAGAGAAAAAGCATCAAGAGATGGGGAAAAGAATGAAGATGGAAACAAGCAGTGAGAAAATCAATACAACAAGAGAACAAGCATTTACAATGCAATGGTCTCGCCTTTGCAAAAGTTAGAGCTATTGGCATTGTAAATGACAAACTTTATTTATGTGTTGGTTTTGAAAACAGATGCCAATAGCTTAATCTCTCGCAAATGCGACACCTATTGCATTTGCACAGACACACACACACACACAGCCACACACACACATAGAGCCACACAGAACCACAGACACACAGAGCCACACACAGAGACTACTTAGGATGGGCATAAGTTTGCAAAGAGAACAAGAACACAAAGCCTAGTAGCATGGAGGAAGAAAAGATGGTGGTGTTGGATGGATTGAAAGTGATGACACATTAAAACAAGTCGACAGACGAAAACATAACTGCGAACAAAGTGAAATTAGCATAGTTGAAGTTGGAGTTCTGTTTTTATATTATACCAAGGAAAGTCCTCCTTGGTACAAGCTAAGTTTTCCTTTTGGAGACAAAAAGAAAACCGACTATGAGAAAGAAAATTGGCACTTGTTGTCAAGCAAAGGCAAATGTAATGTGTCTTTATTTTGCGCTTTTGACACTCACTCATCTGTTAATTTAATTGAGATGAACTTTTTAAACAATTTAATGAATAATGGACAGCAAAATCTTATTGAAAACATGTTTTAAACTTGAATATCAAAATACATTATATATGCTTACATCCAAACATTGGTATGTGTGTGTCGCGGGTGCCTAGCCCTGGTCTCCCCTGTGTGTAGGCTGTGGAGCTTGTCAGCAGTGAAGGAAAAGGCGACGCAATGATGAATTAATGATCGCCACTGAAGCCTGGCGGTGTTACAGTCAGTGCAGGAGAGGGTCTGCCTCTCCCTCCACAGGAGAGGCCCCTATCCCTACCTTAAGTGCATTATGGAGCCCTGGATGTTGCAGACGACGCTCTGCGCCACCCAGCAGGGTTATAAGTGCTGCTCAGTTGGTGGCCTCTTTGCGCCTTAAATGCTATTAAGGCCCGCAGGCCCCGGTGCTCTCCTGCGCCCACAGAAAATGCCCTATTCATGCTGACCTGGGCCTGGCGCGGCTTTCATATGTTAATAGGGGGCTTGTTTTGAAAGGGCTGGGACAGACAGGGGTGTGTGGGTGGTGGGGTGTGTGTGTGTGTCTCTCCAGATGACCTCAGCCTCTGCTAAATTTGCATATTTCTTTTTAATTTTAAAATAGGCGCAAAGTATTTTGTTTTCTGCGGTACCACTGGCACGATGATTACTGGCTTGTAGAGTATTATGCCATGTGAGGCCGTCCTATCAGTGACTGTATTTCACCTGTGATCTCTGTATCTTATTTTGATTTTGAGCACTTATTTGTATTCACTATCACTTATTTGCAGTAGCTATTAGTAAATATGGTCCTGAAGAAAGCAACGACGAACCTGTCATTAGTTTGCTGAAACATGTCGACCACATAGAACATCCAGACAGTCTGTATATTTTTGACTGTCACTGACAGCTACTTTTTAACATTGGAAGGTTGGGTAACACCTGAATAAAGTTACAAGTACCCCCCTATCCTATTTTATATTCACTTATTTTTCTTATTTATCTAATGTTTACACTTTTTGAGCACTGCAACATCAGTCCCCTAGTTTTGACATTCAAATCCTCAGAACTTGAGTAGCAAGACCTAAGTTAGACCTCACTTATCAGCAGTGGAGCTCCTTCTTACATCTGGACCCCCGACCGTGATAGTTGATTGGCTATCCCAGTAGTGGTCTTGGTGGAATCCCAAATGATGAAGGGCGGTTCCGTGTGGTGACTGATGGGCATCCTTCCCTTACCACCTTTGGGATGATCCGATTTTAGATACACATAGTTTGAGGTTGTTGTAGGGTACCCTGTTAGGACTCCTTGCACGTGTTTTGTGTGTTAGACCCTCCGATATATATGTTGTTGTATAAGATATCACTGACTGTTTCCCCCATTCTTCCTCCTCTCTGACGGCTATCTTAAAATTAAAAAACTTCTTCTTCACGCTAGCCTTGTCCCGGACTATTCCCCTAGCCGGGTCTGGGAACAGGTCCTTACAGTCAATTTTCCCGCAGGTTACCTTAATCGACTTAAGCCAGGGAATGTCCAGTCCCTTATCCCTTCCGAGACAGTCCATTATAATTTGCCTGGTCAAATCAGCTTCCGGGTGTTCCCATATCTTGAGCCATGCTAATAGTGGCCTAACCTGTATCCTGTCTTCCAGAAAGGGGGCCCCCAGCTCTTCATGAGCAATATAGGCAGGGATGCCCTTAGGGACCCGCAACAGCCTTCTCATGAACTTATTCTCCTCCACCTGCAACTTGTCCATATCGGAGAATCCCCAGAGCTCCGCTCCGTTTGCCACTTTAGAGTAGCAGATGGAGTTATACAACTTCATCATTTGCTCTGGTGACCACCGGCCCAGTCTACGGCCAAAGTTCATTATGGCCCCTGTACTTGACAACAACTTGGAACAACGCTCCTCTAATAAAACTTTAAAATTTAAACGCCCATCAAGCAATATTCCCAAGTACGAAAAGGATTGTACCTTTTTAATTCTAAATTCTCCTATACTGTAATTAAAGCTTACCCTCTGTCTTTTTCTCACTTCCATGACATAGGACTTAGATAAGTTAGCTAGTAAATCTAGGTTACCCATAAAAGTCACGAAGCCATCTATCAGGGTTTGGAGGCCCCTCGGGGTACGGGCCAGCAAAACCGCGTCATCCGCGTAGAGTAGCACTGGAATTGCTCTTCTACCTATTCTTGGAGAGTCCACCTGTAGTTCTAATAGCGCTTTCTCCAGACCATTTATATATACCGAAAAGAGGAAGGGCGCTAATATACATCCTTGCTGCACGCCACTCCTGCAAGCAAAGGACTCAGTGCATCCCCCCTCCATATTGTATCTTACATTGGCCGTGAAACTCCAGTGCAGGGCTTTTAAAATATTTATGAGGTTCTTATCTGCACCTAAACTATCTAAAAGGTCCCACAGCTTCTCTTTATACACGCAGTCGAACGCTACCGTGAGGTCCATAAAGGCCAGATGAACCGTTTCTGCACCTGCAATTGTGTACTTGGACACCAATAAATATAAATTCAGGCACTGATCAGAGGTGGATCTGTTAGCTCTAAATCCGTACTGGACATCAGAGATAATTTGCTGATCTTCCGCCCAGGTCATCAGACGGTTAAGTACTACTCGTCCCAGGGTCTTTGCCGTAACATCTATTAAAGAAATCAGGCGATAACATTGGGGATCGTCTTTGTTGCCCTTTTTAAAAATCTGCACAATTGTGGCAGACGACCATGACCGGGGTAGCCCTGTGGCTATTGCGGCATTCAGTGCTCTAGTTAGAATTGGGGCCCACAACTCTACTTTACTTAAGAATAAGTCCGGCGGTATCCCATCCGGGCCTGGTGCCTTGTTCTTTGTAAGGCCCTGGATGCCCAGGGCCGGTTTGTGTGCCCCGTGTGGTTCCGATTATAAAGGCCAGAGAAATGTTCTACCCATTGCTCTGGCAAGATGTTAGTGCTAATCTCTGGGCTTTTGGTTTCTTTAAAGCAGGGATTATTAATTATGCTCCAGAAGGCGGCCAGATCCTTCCTTTCTGCAGCACCTCTTAAGTCCTCTCAAACTTGCGTTTGGATAGACTTTTTCCTTCTGCTCAGTTCCTTTTTGTAGCGTGTTCTATACAGCGTGACCCTGTATTTATCCCTGGGATTTGACCTCAGGGCGGCCCTCAGCTTCCTTTGTGCCAGTGAACAAGCACTGTCAAACCATCTAGGATTCTTTTCTGGGCTTTACCTGTCTTTTTGTTCTCAGGAGGGCATCAATTATACGTGCCATTTCCTCAAATGCAATGACTCCTCCACCTAGATTTACCAAGGACCTTTAAAAACTTTCCCCTTCGATTATTGCCCATTTCAGCTGCCTACCCTGGTCCGTTAGCTTTTCCCTAATTGGGCCTTCCCCTTTGTTTCCATTCCTGCTTGCATTTGATACTTGCAGGACCAATGTTAGGGGGCTATGGTCACTAAAGCTGAGTAAGGGAATGGAGCTTGCTATAAGGGGAATGGTGAGATTGTGGGTGAAGAAAGCGATGTGGAAGATGTTAGGGAAAAGAGAGAGTGAGAATGGAGGAAAAAGGAACCTGGAATGAGGGTAGTGAGGTGGGTGTGGAATGAGAAGGGGTTTGGAAGCGGCTGAGAGGTGGGGTAGGAGGGGGAGGCAGAACGTTAACTAAGGGAGAGCGGGACGGCGAGAAGGGAGCATTGGTCTGCTGTGAGTGTAGAGGTGAAGCCTCTTTATGAAGGAGTTTGGAGTTGGACGGCAGCAGAAGGGGAGAGGTCAGCAGAAATAAATAGCGGGCTGTATTAAAGGTAGGGGCAGAAGGGGGAGACTCGGGCTGCAGTTAGTGAGGGGCAGAAAAAACCGAGAGTACGCCAAAGGGGGCAGGATATATGGGCAGAGCTAGGCCCCTGTCTAATATACGAGGGGGCTCACAGCTTGGCAGGACCCTACAGGACAGGTGGGAAGTGGTAGCAGGAGGTGGAGGCGGGCAGTTCCCGACTTTGCACATGATGTTTGCACACACCATTGTACACAAGGGCACTTGCATTCGAGATTGGCAAATGTACGCCTGCATTGCGTCGTGAAGTCAACTCAACTCTGATTGGATCTGCCTGTCGAAAATTGCTTTTTGACAGACATGAGAGAGAACCAGCTCCGTACCTTCCGAAATCCCAGTAGTTTGAGTTCTCAGGGAAGCGGGATTTACTTAAATTTGTCCTACACTTACAATGTTTAAATTTGAGTGGCCCTTGCTGAAGTGTTCTTAATCAACAAATGCCTTAATAAACCAAAGATGGACTCCTTTTCATGCTCCCACCAGCGCAAGAGAAGTGTTTTATTTGTAATCACCCTGCAGCAATTACCATTATGCACCAGGGGTATTGTTAAGCTCACTAATATGGTTTTCATGAAAATTAAATGGAAATCCACTCACCCTGCCGATCATACGCACAACATATTGGACATCGCATGAAGCTCGCATCCCCTTCGGGGGGTTATTTCCTTTCTTTCAACTTTATTGGTCCTTACCAGAAAGAGACCCATGGGCACGCTTTCGAGATTGGCCAGACAATGGCTCCTCTGGCTAAGCTATTAGCCGAGAGCGTTGCGTAACTGGAGCCCTAGCAGCCTCTTCGTCTGGGTTCAGTATCCGGGCGACACTGCAGATGGTGCCCGGAATCTGGAAGCCGTAATGAGAACAAGCCCCCCCCACTTTCTCCACGCAGTTGTTATGTTAAAAGCGCCTCTTGCCTCGAAGCGGAGACTGTAGTGATCATTGAGAACAGAGGCGCCTGGCTTCAGAAAACACGGAATTCAGCCTCCCCGGTAGCAGGCTTAGTGATGGCTACCACGCAGGAGAGCAAGGATGCTGTGCTCACAGTTTCGGAGGCTCCGAGTTGCGGTGTATAGGGCTGCAGTCAGCTCATTGTAGAAACCACGAGAAGATGGTAGGGGGAGAGGGAAGAGGAGAGGGAAGAGGACGGCGGAAAGAGGGAAAGCGCTGCCTTTAATCTTTATATTTACAACAAGGGGTGGTGAGGGACGGAGTCTCTGAATTAAACAGAATACTCTCACCCAGTCAAGAGATCAGGGCTAGATCCAACACCGCTCCATCAGGATTCAAGCAAGCCGGGCCGAAGAAGGCTGAAATGCCAGAAACCGGTCCCCGGTAGCTTGTCTCCTTTCTGGTGAAGAATTGGCTTGGTAGTTTAGTCTGCCCTGTTCCCATGATGCACTGGGCCAGGGTCAGACTGATTTGCATATAGCCAGGTTCTGAGCTGGGATGGGGCAGTGAGATAAATAACGGTGATGGATCAAGCCCTGATCTTTGGACTGGGTAAGAGTGGTCTGTTTAACTCAGACACTCTGTTCATCACCACCCCCTTTTGTAAATCGTTTTTGGCCACTATAGGTGTGGCAGGGTATACTCAGACATGAGTCCCTTTCTCACTGCTCCATCAGGATTCAAGCAAGCCGGGCCGAAGAAGGCTGAAATGCCAGAAACCGGTCCCCGGTAGCTTGTCTCCTTTCTGGTGAAGAATTGGCTTGGTAGTTTAGTCTGCCCTGTTCCCATGATGCACTGGGCCAGGGTCAGACTGATTTGCATATAGCCAGGTTCTGAGCTGGGATGGGGCAGTGAGATAAATAACGGTGATGGATCAAGCCCTGATCTTTGGACTGGGTAAGAGTGGTCTGTTTAACTCAGACACTCTGTTCATCACCACCCCCTTTTGTAAATCGCCTTTAATCTTTAAGCCCCGTCTTTTCAGATTAACCTCCCAGACTTCCTGCTGGTGTAAAAGGTTCCTTATCTTCTTTATGGGGGAATCTGGACCAATAAAAAAGATAATAAACCTTTAACGCAAGCAGTAGAAGACGAACGTCACTAGGACCTCTTCTCCAATGGCTGGCCACCATTTAGGAGGCCAGATAATGGAGAAGAGGGGCGGGGCTTAACCCTCCTAGTGAAGTTTACTAAGAGACATGAAATCTCGCGAGCTCGACTGCGCATGTGCGCAGTACGCCACGCAAGACCTAAAAAAGAATACATAGCATAATCTTGAAACTTAGCTGGCATAGATCTCGTCCTGAAAGAAGATCTTTTGTAAGCAGGATAGCATGGCTGAGCACTCCTGTTAGAAGAAATAGCGTTAGAGGAAGAACCACTTGGAAGAACAAGAGAGGCACAAGAAGATGAGTGACGAGAAGATGAGTCAACACAGACACCCATCTTCCCACCCACATACACAATTTTGGATTGAGGAACAATGGTGATGGCACATTTATTCCACACCTTGCCATTATCTAACACCACCACCCGGTTTCTTACTTCCTTAACCCTGGCAGGAGCAGAAAAGCGAGATTCGCCCTTGCAAATGAATCCAGGTTTCTTGATTCTTACCCAATCACCTACCCACACAGAAGAAACTCTCTCAGAAACAGTGGCATATTTGGACTGGACAGCGGTCCCGACATCTACAACACTACCAAGTTTAGTTTGATTAATCACTCTCCTTGACATCCAATCCTTGTTTAGTTTGGAACCAGCAACTCTTCCTCTGAGTAATATAAAAGGAGATATCCCAGTACTTATATGAGGAGTTGTTCAAAATGCCCATAACATATCCGCCGCGTCCTTACGCCATGATAAACCATTCACCAAAGCCAACTGTAAGTGGTCCTTAATAACGCGATTAAAGAGCTCAACTAAACCATTGCTGCGGGGATGGTAAAGAGATGTTAGAACATGTTTAATGCCATGTTCCTTAAGAAAGTTCTGCATTTCCTGAGATACAAGTTGAGTTCCATTATCCATCACCAACTCCTCAGGAAATCCTTCGCGAAGGAACACTTCCATGAGGAAACTAATGACAGAAGAAGAATTAACACACTCAACAAATTTGACCTCCGGCCACTTAGTCTTATATAGTGTAATAAAACCAGATCATATAAAGGCGGGCCACCAGAAATTCAAAAGCGAGTTTAGACCAAGGTACATTCTTAACAAGCACAGGATCAATTAGAGATGAATGAGTAACCTGTGTCTTATCACTGAGAACACATGCACCACAGTCCCTAACAAAATGCTCTGTGGATCTATCCACCCCTGGCCACCAAAAGTCCTCACGGATTCTGTGTTTCATGGCACGAATACCTTGGTGAACTTAATGGCCGAGATTCAAAATCTTTTACTGCATGCACTTGGGAACAACCAAAAGACCATCTCTGCGCAAAATACCGTCCACCAAGGACAACTCATCACAAATCCTTTTAAAGGGAACTAACTCAGGGATAAATCCCTATTTACAGGCCATTCCTGAACCAAAAAGTTAGCAGCCATCTTGATTTCCTTGTCTTCAGATAAGTCATGCAACCACTCTTGCTCCGAAAGCACACATTTCACAACATCAACAACCGCTCCAACAGCACATACCACATCAAGATCATCTTCAATAGAGAGGGAGAGATAATTCGCCAGAGATAAATGAGAAAGACAATCAGCAATGCTGTTTTTGATGCCTGGTACATATTCTAAACAATAATTAAATTCTTGTAATCTGTATTGCCACCTAGCAATTATTGGAGTGGCGCCACTACCCCCCTTAGTGGTGAAAATGTCCACCAGCGGTTTATGATTGGTCCTGAGAATGAACTTGTTACCCCACAGGAAATTCGGAAAATACTGAACACCCCACCATAGAGCCAAAGCCTCTTTCTCGATGGTGAAATAAGAACTTTTAGCACCACGAAGTGTCCTGGAAGCAAACGCGATTACATCCTCACAACCGTCACTCCTGTTTTGCATTAAAACCGCACCCAAACCAATGTCACTGGCATCAGAGGAAACAATGCATTTGTCATTGATGTTGAATAATTTCAAAGGGCGAGCTTGCACAATTTCCCTTTTCAAGATACTAAATTGGTAAGCGCACTTGTCACACCATAAAAATGTAACATTCTTTTTTAGCAACTCTCTTAAATACGAAGTTTTATCTGCAAAGTTTCCCACAAACTTAGCATAGTACTCTACTAGTCCTAAAAAAGAGCGCAATTGATCCTTATTAAAAGGCGGGGGAGCATTTTGGATGGCATCTAAAATTTTGACTTTCGGTTCAATCCCTTTGTTGGAGATGTGGAGGCCTAAATAATCAACCCCCCCTGAAAAAATTTGCACTTATCTTTCCTGAGCGTTAACCCATGAGAATTTACAGTATCAAGAACTAGTTTGACTCTGCTGTCATATTCAGCCTCATTGTGTGCATGTACCAATATGTCATCCTGACAGAATACGACTGTGTTTTTGAACAGGTTGCCCATGAGACGTTGAAACACAACGGAAGCCGATGCAAGACCAAAAGGCAGGGGTTTGTAGCGAAATGCACCCTCCGGTGTAACAAAGGAGGTAAGATGTCTGGACTCCTTAAGAAGCTCAACTTGATGATAAGCTGAAGAAATGTCAAATGATGAGAAATACTTGGCTCCGTCAAGTGTCGCCAACATCTCATTAATGTTCAGCAACGGTTGACGGTCGATCCAGATATTGGCATTCAAATTGCGCAAGTCCACACACATCCTAAGAGACTTGTCAGCCTTGCTTGCAAGAACTATGGGGGCAAACCATTCAGATCCTTCAATAGCTTCAATTACATCCAAGCGACACAAGCATTCAAGCTCCTCTTTCAGTTCAGTGCAGTACGCAAACTCAAGGGTACTTTTCGCACCTTGTGTGCAATGGCTTTAGCACCATCTTTCAAAACAATGCGAGCTGGAGAAGTGTGGCTCAATGGTTAGAGCGGCAGACCCTGATGCAGTGGTCTGACCCAGGACCAGGGTTCAATTCCCACCTCGGCGGGTCTTGGGCTCAATTTCCTCCGACCTGGTAATTCTCACCTCGGTGCCTATTCTAATCATGGGTCACACTCTGCAACTCTGGGCGATAGCTTGCTTAATCTCTACAACGGCTCCAACAGTGCTGGGATGCCTGGCTTCACCTTGGGGGTACCCAGGAGTGGACATTTCAGAGGGAAAAGCCAGGAAGGCTTCCACAGCGGTATGCGTACAGCGCCAGGAAACCCCGGTTGGGGTATAAGTGTGCTTTACAAGTACAAATTAATTTCATGTTTGAGGTTTTTTAGCTTCCCAAGCTTGTCACAAAAAACTTCAGGATACATATCGATGCACTGATCCCCACACAAGTGTCTGACTACCACATTGTCTGAAAAATTGGAGGATGGAAGGAGAATGTAAAACTTGCAAGCTTCACGCTTAGATAAAACCATGTCAGGATGATTAGGATCAAGAATGATCCCAAGTTCCCCTTGTTCTTCCCATCCTAACAAATTTACACCATCCCAAACAATGAATACAGGACCAGTGGCTATAACCCCACTGAATTCTAAATTGGCATCAAATTTGCCCAAAACCTCCACTCTTTTTTCCCATAAGCAAACATTGTAATGTCTGACTGTTGTAACTGAATGTCTTCTAAAACTCCAAAATCCTTGATGTTGTCGAGAGTGAAAGGAGAACCAGAATTAGCCAGAAAATTCACATTATTGCCATTCACAAGTATAGCACATGAGGGTGATTTTCTCTTGCGTAAACTACCCATGGATGCGATTTCAACAACACCATCAGAATGTGTAAATGAGGAGGACAACATTAATACCATATTATCATTCTCTTCACTAGAGTCAACAAAGTCCTCTTGAATTGACTTGACTACTTGGTTGTTTCCTTTGTTGGACGGTGTAGCTTTGCAAAAACGAGGTAGATGCCCTTTTCTTCCGCACTTGAAACACGCTTGATTCAAGGCATAACAGTAATTTGCATTACCAAGATGGTTCTTGCTACCACAGCGAAAGCAATAGAGTTGTGCTCTCTCGGATTTGATCTTGGACGGGAGAGTAGAAGAATTTCGCATTGTATTCTCAAGAGGAAAATTGGTGACTTTGACGTTGTGCTTTAACGATAGAAGTTTCACCTCAGTGGGTTGAGTGGGATTGCTCATTTCTTTCATTCAGAATAGCGAATGTTCAATGTTTTTAGCAAGGGTGATTGCCGTTCCTAGGTCAAGGCCGTCAGAAGACAAAAGTTTCTCCTGAATTTTCTTGTTACAAGTGCGTTTGATTAATTAATCACATATAATCTCATCCCTAAATTCCCTGTAATTACATGTGCGAGATAAGGTCCTGAGGGCAGAGACGAAATCATCAATGGACTCACCTGAAATCTGAGCACGTTGTAAGAACCTGTGGCGTTCAAGTACTACATTATTCTTAGAATTGAACCTTTTTTCTAACGTTTTTATCAAAGATGCATAGTCATGGACGAGTAAGGAATCCCCACCATCACTACGAGTGCTAACAACCTTGAGTGTTAACGTTTTCACAATACTCTACCCTCAGCACCCAAATTGTACATAAGCAGTGCTTTCTTCTTCTTTCTTCTTCTTCTTAGTGGTAAACGTGTCACAATCAATGGCCTCTAAATAGCTTTCAAAAGTGTCCTTCCACTGTTGCAATATCATGGGAGGGGAACCTGGAGACTGTAGAAATGGTGGAGGGGCCGCTATATGATCCATAATCAAACAGCACGTGGGTGAGTTGCTGCCCACACACAATAATAGAGAGAGAGTTCTTAAAAGAGACAAATGAAGTAGACCAGTAAAATGCACGATGTTGGTAAATAAAGATTAATGGAGTCTTTGGATTGTACCAGATAAACAAGTGTTGGCACTCTGTTTAAGATTCACAGCACGCGATTGCAGAAGGTGCGCATCGGCGAAGGAAAAAAAAACTGAGTGGAAAGAGTAATTGAATTGAGTGCATCAACGTGCGTAAATATAAACTGAACAGCTGTGCGCATCAGCCGAGGAAACAATAGTGGAAACTGAGCGCTTTTAGAAATTGAGCTGGGGGCATAAGTGTGAAGACCCGATGCGTTGCTTTGACAACGTTGATTACAGAAAGAGTATCCAAAATGGCCGCACGCAATGTCCTCGCGTTGCGTGCAGCAGGTCAGGCAAGTACAGGCAACGCTGCAACGTCACAGGACAAGGCTTGTGAAGCAACGGCTGCAGCACTCCCACATCACAAAGTGTCCCAACAACGCGCAAACTCAAAAGTACCTTGAGGAGCCCGAACTGGATCCAAATATCACAGCGGGATTCAGGAAGGCAACACAGGAATGCTGAAATGGCACCGCATGCTCTCCAGAGGTGCCAGGAAGGATTTCCGAAAGGAAACAGCATCCAGTGGAAAAACGAAGTCGGACACAGCAGGAAGGGCATCAGAATCCACAGGAATCCACACGGAAACAGGAAAGCAGGACTGGTCAACTCGTCGTCAATGAAAAGAGGAACGAACCAGGTTTAAGCAAGTACCTCATTTATTCATGAAGCGTCCTGACAGCTCCCAGGCAGCAACTGCCAGACTCCCCACGTTCTGGGTTCCACGCAGCGAACATGATCATGGAGAGATTCCAAATGAGAATACAAAAGAAGATCCCAACAATATCTAAAGTGGGGGGAGGGTGTGGCGTCACGGCCAGAGCGGCCCACTATGGTACCAGGGTTGAGTCTCGGCGTCGGCTCAACATTCTGTGATTCTGAGCAAACCATTTAACCTCCTTGTGTCTACAAAAAACTGAATGTGTCCATGTATAATGAAACTGGTGCTCAATTCAAGTGACCCAATACCTTTGGGTCGATTCTGTGCTATATAAAACTGCAAAACAAAGTTATTGTAACACTTATGCAAATTGGAGGGGTTATTGATCCTATAAATAATTCAACATGACAACATTTTACATCAGAAGAGAGGCACACCTTTCGGTACATTTAAAAACCTATTTTATAAATAAATATATTGTCTACTGAATGTGGATACTTTGCGGCTACCTCTTGCTGAAGAGAGATGGCTTGCAGTGGCAGTTGTAAGTGTGTCCAGCTTTTAATTATACTAATAACTGATAATCACTTTCCTTGACCCCTGGTCTTCAACAAAGAAGGCCTCTGGGACTACGTTGAGTCCAAGAAGGTTATCCTGTATATACAATCTAGTAGTTCCTGTCCTGATATTTGGGTTCTTCACTGTTGGTGAGATCCTGTCACTATGGACTCTTCCAGATTAGAAATTGTGATGTAAAATGCAGCTATTTTGGACTTTTGTCAAACCTCCTAAATTCTCATTGAGGAAGCCAGACTTGCTTGTTTTACTTGCTCCCTGATATTCATGTCAGGAATAATAGCCTCCCAGCCCCCGCTTTCATATATCACCAGTATGCTGGATTTTGCACAGTTTAGTTGACCGGAGCCTGTTGCTTCTATTTATTTCATGATTGTCAGATATATAAGGGGATAACCTGTTGTGTAAGCTTAACACAACATTCAGGACTCCAAAGTTGAAAAAGAAACCCTTGACACACGCCCTGGGTCTCCCCAGATCCAGCAGAGCAGGGCAGTGAAAGCACTAAAGGCATTGGACAGGACCCATGCAAGGAGTAAGTGGCATAAAAAAAGGAAGTGGGCAGTACCAGAGGTGGAATTGGGTGGCAATCTTCTATGCAAATTATAGGTCCCTGGACACTGGCACCCAGTGGTGCCAGGGCCGGATATGCCATTGCGGGCACTGGTGAGCCGGAGGGTTGGTTGCCGGTTTTGCCGCGGCAGGGGCTGCTTTTCTTACATTGGGCTGGTTTTGCAGTTTGTGGTTTCCTGGCTACACCCCCACCCTTTCTGCCAGTGCCGGTCGAGCAGCAACCTGCCAGGGATGGTTGCTTTTCCGAGTCCGGCCCTGAGTGGTGGCTGCTCTTACAGACAAGTGGTTGGGCGGCGGTGGGGTTATGTTAGGGTAAATAATGAAAAAATAAAATAAAACAAAGAGTACTTACCTGCCGCTACTGGCCGCCACCTCAATGATCTTCTGCTCCTGTCCCGACTCCCGATTACCGGCAGCCCACAGGCTGGTGCACACTGCACAGGCTCCCAGACACCAATCAAGATGCCGCTCTCCTGCTGGTAAAACTATTTGCCAGCATGAGAACAGTGCAAGGCAGCTCTGGTTGGAGAAATATGTGTGCATGTCGGTTTTACTCGGAAGAACAAAGGGAACGCTGGGTGGTAGGACATTTGTGCCAGCACCGTGATCCCACGCAAAAATGCATGGAAAAATTGATTTTTCCAGCTAAATTTGAGTTTTTCAGGGGATTGTGGGTAGGAAAACGTTGGGGGACCCACGCAAGTCATACATCGCTGACCTCCCTCGCATGTCTAGTTTTCAGAAATGTTTGGGTTTGGTAGTTTCCCAAGATGGCCACCGAGTCCGGGTACAAAAACCCAGGTGATCCCACTTGCAAAACCAGGTTGTTTGATGATAGGTCATGATAGGTCACAGAAATGTGAGAAAAATATGTTTTTTTTCAGCTAAATTTGAGGTTTGCAGGGGATTCTGCATAGGAAAATGTTAGGGGACCATGCAAGCCATACCTCGCTGGATCTCCCCAGGTGTCTAGTTTTCAGAAATATGTGGGTTTCATAGGTTTTCCTAGATGGTCGCCGAGCCCGGGGCCAAAAACTCAAGGGACACCCCTTGCAAAACCGGGTTGTTTTATTATAGGTCATTTTAATGTCACCTTAATAGGTTTTGGGCCCTTGCCTGTCACGGGTACTTGACCCACCCACGCGAGTGAGGTATAATTTTTATCGGGAGACCAGGGTGAATGCTGGGTGGGAGGAAATTTGTGGATCCACATAGGTTCCAGAACTTTCCCACACAGAAAGTTGAGAAAAAAGTGATTTTATTCGCTAAATTTGAGGTTTGCAGGGAATTGTGGGTAGGAAAACGTTAGGGGCTCGACGCAAGCCATACCTTGATGGACTCCACCGGGTGTCTAGTTTTCAGAAATGTGTGGGTTTTATAGGTTTCCCTAGATGGCCGCCGATCCCGGAGCCAAAAACTCATGGGACCCCCCTTGCAAAACCAGGTTGGTTTGTGATAGGTAATTTTGATGTTGCCTCAATAGGTTTTGGGCCCTTGCCTGTCACGGGTCCTTGACTCCCCACGCAAGTGAGCTACCATATTTCTCATAAGACTTTGGGGAACGCGGGGTGAGTGGGAATGTGTGGATCAATGCAGATTACAGAACTTTTCACCACAGAAATGTGAGGAAAATGTGTTTATTTGGACAATTATTAGGTTTGCAAGAGATTCTGTTTAACAGAGCCTGGTGAAAGGCAGTCAAGTCACCCCATCCTGTTTTGTCCTGGGTGTCTAGTTTTCAAAAATATATAGGTTTGCTAGGTTTCCTGAGGTGCAGGCAAAGCTACGGTTAAAAAACTACAGCTAGGCACTTTGCCAAAAAAGGGTCATTTTTCACCGTGAAATTGTTGTGTGTCCACGTTGTGTTTTGCACCGTTTCCTGTTGCGGGCACTAGGCCTACCCACACAAGTGAGGTACTGTTTTTCATTCGAAGATTTTGGGGAACGTAGGGTGGGGGGAAATTTGTGGATCCACGCAGATTCCAGATCTTTCTACCACAGAAATGTGAGGAAAGTGTGTGTTTTTCTTGACAATATTTTAGGTTTGAAGGGATTCCGGGTAACGAAACCTGGTGAGAGGCAGTCGAGTCACCCCATCCTAGATTACCCTGGGTGTCTAGTTTTCGAAAATGTATAGGTTTGGTAGGTTTCCCTATGTGCAGACAGAGCTAGAGTTAAAAAACCACATCTAGGCACTTTGCCAAAAAATTGTCATTTTTCACAGTGAATTGAGGTGTGTCCATGTTGCGTTTTGCTCCATTTTCTTTCATGGACACTAGGCCTACCCACACAAGTGAGGTGCTGTTTTTCTCAAATAACTTTGGGGAAGACGGGGTGGGTGGAAATTTGTGGATCCACGCAGATTCCAGAACTTTCCACCACATAAATGTGAGAAAAATTAGTTTTTGGGACAATCTTTTAGGTTTGCAAGGATTTCGGGGTAACAGAACCTGGTGAGAGGCAGTAAAGTCACCCCATCCTGGATTCTCCTGGGTGTCTAGTTTTAAAAAATTTATACGTTTTCTAGATTTCCTTAAGTGCCGGCAGAGCTAGGGTTAAAAAACTACAGCTAGGTACTTTGCCAAAAAAGGGTCATTTTTCACAGTGGAACTGAGGTGTGTCCACGTTGTGTTTTGCGCCATTTCCTGTCACGGGCACTAGGCCTACCCACACAAGTGAGGTACTGTTTTTCTTGGAAGACTTTGGGATACATAAGGTGCATGGAAATTTGTGGATCTATGCAGATTCCAGAATTTTCCACCACAGTAATGTGAAGAAAATGTGTTTTTTGACACATTTTAATGTTTGCAAGGGATTCTGGTTAACAGAACCTAGTGGGAGGCAGTCGAGCCACCCCATCCTGGATTCACGTGTGTGTCTAGTTTTAAAAAATGTATAGGTTTGCTAGGTTTTGCCTGGTGCTGGCAGAGCTACGGATTAAAACTACAGCTAGGTACTATGCCAAAAAAGGGTAATTTTTCACTGTGAAATTGTGTTGTGTACATGTTGCATTTTGCGCCATTTCGTGTAGCGGCCACTAGGCCTACCCACACAAGTGAGGTACCATTTTTCTAGGAAGACTATGGGGAACATGGGGTGGGTGGAAATTTCTGGAACCACACAAATTCCAGAACTTTCCCCCACAGAAATGTGAGGAAAATGTTTTTTTTTTTTTACAATTATTTAGGTTTGCAAGGGATTCTGGGTAACATAACCTGGTGTGAGCCAGTCAAGTCACCCCATCCTGGATTTCCCTTTGTATCTAATTTTCAAAAATGTGTAGGTTTGCTAGGTTTCCCAATGTGCCGGCAGAGCTAGGCACTTTGCAAAAAAAGGGTAATTTTTCATTGTGAAAATGTGGTGTGTTCACGTTGCGTTGTGAGCCATATCCTTTCGTGGGCACTATGCCTACCCACAAAAGTGAGGTACCATTTTCATCGGGAAGCTTAGGGTAATTCAGATTTTTAAAGCGACTGCTATTGCCTATTGACTTTCGATAAATTTCTGCCTTCCAAATGAAAGACAATGTGTAAAACAGAAATAATTTTGAAAACTGATCGATAATTCTCATGCTAATATGAGCATTCCTAATTTCGGAAATGTGCAAATATATACTGTTTCTAAACTCTATATTTTGTTCCTATTTCAGATATACATAGGTGTCTTTTTTACTGATTTTTCCATATATACATTTTCCCAGAATAATTGCTTATACCCGGTACATTATAAAAAACCATGGCAGGGCACTGATCAGTGTTTGCCTCTGGGTTAGTCGGGTTCTTGGTGAACCTACAAGTCCCATATATCCCCACAACCATTAAGATCTGGCGGATGTAACGGTATATTGCTTTAAAAGGGCTGTCATAATTAGAAGAAGTTACAGGTGAAAACAGTTGATGCAAAAGGCTGTTTTTTTTTTTTAAGTAATTTTCAATTTTTCCTATATTTAACTGTTAGTTTCTATAAAGAAACCTTGAAGGATCTACACAATGACCCCTTGCTGAATTTAGAATTTTGTCTACTTTTCCAAAATGTATAGCTTTCCAGGATCCATTGTTGCTTTTATACCCATTTTTACCATTAACTGGAAGAAGGTTGAAAGCACAAAAAAAACAAAAATAGGCAATGTCCCAGAAAAATGCCAAAACTGTGTAAAACATTATGATTTTATGACAAAAGTCTGCTTTCCCCTGAAAGCTGGGAAGATGGTGATTTCAGCACCACAACCGCTTTTTTGATACCATTTGCAGGGGGGAAAAAAGACACTTTCATCTGTAGCCTTTTTTTCAAATTTTCGCCCCAAAAAACAAAATGTTGCTGTATTTTGGTTAATTTCTGGGTTCCCTCCAGGGGAATCCACACACCCTGGGTACCTTTAGAATCCCCATGGTGTTGGAAAAAAAGGACGCAAATTTGGTGTGGATACCTTATGTGGTCAAAAAGTTACAGGGGCCTAAGCGCGAACTACCCCAAATAGCCAAAAAAAAAGGCTTAGCAGGGGGTGGAAAGGCCTAGCAGCGAAGGGGTTAATCCCTGCATATTTGTGGGTTTCATGCAGGTGTCTTGAAAGTGAGAGCACCCCTATTCCTCAGGATTTTTGGAGCGCCCAGTGCATTGTTTTGCAATTTTGCAAAATAATACAATGTCTTTGTTCGAGAAGTGTGTAGAATACTCGCCGTTCCTCGGGTGAACAGCTGCAACAGAAAGCATGTGACAAGAAAAGAAAGCAAGGAGAACCTCGGGATATGGCTTATTCAAAAGCATACGTTCACACCACAGCAGAATTTGAGAATTGGAACACAGAAGCCAAGCGCCTTCAGGTTGAGCACTTTAACGGAGAAGCCAAAAATGACTGCAGCCAAATCAATGTGCTATAAAAAAAACTCTGAAAAGAAGCCTAAAACAACAATATAATAAAAACCTCAGTCTCATTCCTGCTCACCCTCTACAGCAGACCAAATTGAAGGAATTATTAATATTACACAAGACAAAAAATAGCTAAGAAGAGGTTAAAAAAAAATAATGCTTAATTAAAGAACGAAGCCCTTAAATCAATGTCAGACAAATTGTATAAACGTAAGAATCAGTTGCAAAGAAGGAAGACATCTGATTTGTGAAAGAAGTTCCTGAAGGGCAGACTCCCTGAAGAGTATCTGCAAAAACTCATTAATCTTCCATTTTACTTATTTTTTTATTTTACCTCATACGTATGAATTGCTGAGGTGCCATTTCTGAAACATAAAACTGGCAAGTTTCACAAACGTTTCTGCTCCAGATTCATTTATCCATTGAAATCTGTGAGGAGATAAAAAAACAATTGGGATGAGACAGAGCAAATACTGCAGATGCCGGATTTGTTGTTTAAATGGCCACATTGATGAGAATGTGTCAGCCACAAAAACTTAGAGACAACACTGGCATTCATAACCCCTTCCACCATGGGTACATAAAGGAGAGCAAGAAAGAGGAAGTCGTTGCCTGTGCATCCAATCTAAAACTCTCATTTTGACGTCAATAGCTAGTGGGTTTTCTAGCCCCTTGTTGGCCTACAGCGGCCACCCGGACAGTACAGGCAGAGATCAGGCAAGGCCTCCACTCTCTAGTCACCATTATAGAACAGATCAATGATTGTAGCAAACTAGTGTACACAGTGGGTAGTGAAGAGCGCAGAAAGACTACGGACTTCCTCTAGTGCTCCACATGCATAGAACAACAACCATTGGCAAAGCCAATAGGTCTCGCCTTTGGGACCTTACAAGTGTTTAGCCATGCAACACTTGATGTTGTTACACCAAGGATATTGTGCTGGATAGCTAAACAATTATAAGGTCCTAAAGGCGAGACCTGTTGGCTATGCCAATGCTTGTTTTTCACTGTGCCTGGTACGATTTTTAATCCCAATCCAACCCTGGCTCTAAATAGTTTTATCAGTGAAACTGCCTGTCAGTGTGAATTTTGTGATCATTTCAATGGAAAACCTGCTGTCTGTAAATGGCAGTGCACTGCTACACTATGCGTTAGTAATATATGTGCAACAATGTGCTCTATCTTTTGCAGACGTATCCCCTTCTTCATCTGAGACAGTAAGTTTTGCCTGTTCTCCATTCTTTTCATCATCGTGAGACCTAACCAAAGATGTAACAATCACCACAGCTATTACGATAAGCACCACAACAACAAGGGTACCAATGATGCCCTTCTGCTTGCGTCCTGACTTTCCAGACTCCATGTTGAACCAGTATTAGGTTTCTTGAAACGTAAACAAAATCAGCAAAGTCTCTTATTTGCATTTCTTGGCATTATCCTGTTATTTACAATGTCTTTTTATGTTCTGTTTTCCATTCAATTATTGAAATTTTCAGTCCTGTAATACTAAACCTATTGTACAGATGTAGTCAGTCCTAGTCCTCAGTTCTTCCTCTATTAAAAAGGCCCTACTTTAAATCTTCTTTCACTTGGGTCTTGGTTATCTTCTTTCTAAGGCTTATAAATTCTTCAGTAACCGTTCAAGCTTCATCATTTATGATATTAGATCCAAGTATGGTAAGAAAAAGCTGCAGAATCTCAGCACAAATCTCTCCTAGTTCCTGTGTAGTGGGCAGTCGACCAAAGGTAGGAAAAGCAACCTGGTTAAGGATCAGGAATCGCAAACCACTGAGCCTTGGGGGATCGGGGACTGTCAGAGTGGGGGATCCAAAGGCTTCAACTCAAGGGACCAATAACTGAATATCAATTGTCAGAGTTTTCCCTCCGTAACTCACTGTACTGGTCCCCAACCTCCCGGATCTCCAAGGTCTCTGCATCTGCAGCCAGGTACGTCCACTCAGGAGATGCGTATTTTTGAGATGGTACCCTCTCTCTTCTGGATCGTCTTAGACCATCAGGTCTTTCTTCAGTTTCACTTTGATCTGATTCAGATGTTTCAGGAATGGGAGCAAGATTCTTCTCAGATGCAAGCCTTGTGTTGAGCCTTCCTTTCTTTGTTGGCCACCTTGCTGCTGCTGCATCTGCTCTCCTCTCTTCCTCTTGATCTGATCTTTCTGCACCTGGCTGTTCATTCTGCTCTGGTTCAAAGTTCACTTCTGCAATCTCGCCTATCTCAGAATCTGAATCCAACTCTGAAGCAGTTTGATCTATTCTTTCTTGCTCGGTTGATTGTTCAGCCTCATCAAGGGTTCTCACGCTCTGACCAGTTCCTTCCGTTTCTGTTGCATTCTCAGTTGCACTTCTCGGAACAAGGGGAGACTTTTCCTTTACATGCTTGGGAACTCTACAAGTATGTGAAGCATGAATCCAATTCGGCAATCCTCCACACTTTACAGCAATACTTGTGATCAAAATAACCTGATATGGTCCTCGCCAACGAGCATCAAGACAGCTCTTCCTCACGTGCTTTCGGACAAGCACCCAATCACTGGGGTTAAGATCATACAGCAGGTCTCTCAAAGGGGATGCAGTTGCAGCCTCAACCTGGCGGGACACAGAATTGTGAAAAAAGATGATCTGCGCCTTGCAGGCCGTAACGAGTTGCACAGCCGCATGTACTAAGTCTTCCATTAAGGCACTTTAACCAAGCTTACTTCATATTTCATCCATTTTATTCCATGTTTTATCCAAGTTTCATTGTCACGCCAAAGCAACGAAATTCCTTTAAACTTATGCATTTAATTGCTTCATGTTTGCCCATCCAGGCCTAAAACATGAGCATTTTCCGAATCTCGAGTCCAATGACAACATCACACCCAATGCATTTCGGTAACAACCTTTGTCAGGGGTATCTATGATGTAAAAATATACATATATCAATCACTTGTTTAATTAATTAGCGCTAGACATAATTCAAAATTATTGCTAAATAAACAACCCACTGTTAATCAGAAAAACCAAAGTGACAAATAGTCTGTAATCCCCCATATAACCTATACCTATGCTGATTGTACCCCAATTGTGTAACCCAATTGCATCCTTCATCTAAACATGTGTCATAAAACAGAACTTTAGTGCACATTAAACCGTGACCTTACATAATTCTAAATCTCCCAGCCACTATAACCTTCACAATCCCGTAACTTTACTGTCTCCGCATGTCGCCCTCTCTTCCAAGTTCAAACAACAATTTTACCCACTCCAATATGGTCATAATTTAACCTTATCAAACTTACGTTTGTGCCCGATGTAAACCTGCCGCATAACGATCTCTATCTCTGTCTCAAACATCCGTTTCTCCAACAAGCTCAAACCTGCTCTATTTCAAGCTACGTAACCCACCCACCTGTGGCTCCCTACTGCAATCCATCACGTGACTTAGTAGTCCCTCCCCGCTAGGACCCAGTGCCCGATTCTATCTGAAATATTTAAGGCATTTTAAAACAATTCTTTATGTAAAACAAACCCACAAAATGAACTCCCCCTTCCATGTAAAAGTGTTTGAACATTGTGAAATCTCCAACTCATACATTAATGTCCCAATAATTATTTAAGGAACACAGATAAAAAAACAGCGGCCAGTCCCCTACAATAATCCATAACCAAATCATCTGTAATGTTTATCAATGCTGTAGCTGGCACCATAGGCAATCGCATAGCTCTTCCCATCATTATCTCATGGGGAGGGAGCCCTGTCCTCCTATCAGGAGTACTACGCAGACTTATCAGTACCAATGGCAATGCATCTGGCCATTTCAATGAAGTCGACGAATAAACCTTTGACACCCTCATCTTAATTGTGCTGTTTATTTGCTCCACAAGACCAGAAGCCTCAGGCCAGTAGGTAGATGTGCAATCTCTGATCAATTTTCAAAGCTGTACACAACAATTTCATGATTTCATTTTGGAAATGTGTTCCTCTATCTGTCTCCACGGAGGTCGGAAATCCAAAATGTGGTATCAGTTCCCCTAAGAGCAGTTTTGCCACTGTTAGACTGTCACATCGTCTAGTTGGATATGCCTCAGTCCAACATGAAAAGATACACACCACCACCAATACATAGCTCAGCCTATTGCATCTCAATAAAATCCAGTTGTATCCTGTTGAAAGGACCCGCTGATCTTCCAATGTGGCTCATTGCAACCACAGTTAATTTTCCAACATTCATTTATTGACATGTAACACACCTGTGACACACTGCATTTAGCATATACACGTAATCGTGGGTTGAACCAAGTTTGCCTTAACACTCTCACCATGGCATCTCTTCCAAGATGGGCTGCTCCATAAATCTGTCTTGCCATCAAACTTAGTAGAAAGTTGGGCAGTACTGTTCTTTCATCTGTCGATACCCAAATGCCGTCTTCTCTGTAATAACAGCCTGTTCTAACCCATGATGCCGCTTCCTCATTTGGGACCTCATCCTGCAGCCACTTCACCTCATCCCAAGTATCGGCTACAGCAAACATCATGCTGAGCTCAGTCTCTTCTGTGCTCTCACATCAGAATGACCGCGTCCTTCCCGCAATTCAAATCGCTACTCAAAGCCCTCTTCCTGGAACGCTCCACTGCTTAACGAGAACTCCTCGCTTATTGGTGAAATCCGATATCTCTCCTGATCTAGAGCCAATCGTTTTGCTCTTGAACTCCGTCCCATTTTTGCGGACAAGTTGTTGTTTTACAGACTCTATTTCCTACCTGTTGTTCCCGATTCCGGCTTTTCTATGTTTATTTTTCCTGTTGCATTTCTCTATTTGATGTGAAGCGCTCTGATACCCTCGGGTCCAGCCAGCGCTATACAAAACTTCAATAAATACATTTTTTTTAAAATATTCGCCATTAAAAATACAAGCATGCATAGCACAAAAACGAGCTACTTCATCGGCATTGTTATTTCATTTAGTAACAAAGTCCTCTCCCTTTCCATGAGCTGCACATTTTACTACGGCTAGCTCTTCAGGTTTCTGCAAAACCTCCAACAATTGGCGCACATATTCTCCATTACGGATAGGGGATCCTGAGGACGTCAAAAATCCCCTTTGTGACCATAACTGTCCAAAGTCATGTACCACTCCAAACCCATATTGGCTGTCCCTATAGATAGTCACTCAAACTCCATTCGAGATGGTACAGGCACATATCAGAGCAGTAATGTCGGCCACCTGAGCAGAGTATACTCTTTTCAAACAGACAGCTGCCACCACCCCTAAGATGGAGCACACTGCAAACACTGCTTTCAAGGACCCTTCAGTGTCTCTTAAGCATGAACCATCGACAAAAAAGATCAAATCAGATTCAGGCAAAGGTTCATCAACAATGTCAGATCTGGGTTTGGTAGATAGCTCAGTAACATCTAGACAGTCATGCTATTCACAGTCCTCTCCTTCCTCTTGTGGAAGAGGTAACAACGTGGCAGGATTCCAGGTAGTACAACGCTTCAGAGTAACATTTTCGGAGATTAATATAACCTGCTCATACTTTGTAAGTCTGTTATTCATTATTTACTGTGTCTTAATTGTTGTCATTAACAGTTCTTTTGAATGTGGCACATAAACAATCACTATGCTTTCCCATCTCTCAATGCTGACACCTGTTGCAGCAATGGATTTGAGATATCCAGACAGCGCAGAAGCTATGGGATCTAACGTAGTGGAAAAATAAGCCACTGGTCTACGGGCACCACCATGTGTCTGTACAAGGACTGTCCTTCCTTCTCACAGCAAAAGAGCGAAAATGCTTTGTTGTAAACTGCCATTCCCAGAGCTGGGGTGCGACATCAGCTCTCTCTCACCTTGTGGAAGGCTTTCAAGCAATCGTCATCCCATGGTCCCGGATCACTAATGTCCTTTCGAGTCAACCTCAACAGTGGCTTTGCTTGCAAGGAAACATTTGGGATCCACTGTCGACAATAGCCAACCATTCCCAAAAACATGCGGAATTCTTTCTGAGTTTTCGGAGTTCCCATTTGCAGAATCTGGTGACACTCTTCGTTTTCCCTTCTCAATCCGGTGACCTAGATACTGAACTTTAGTCTGACAATACTGAAGTTTGTTTGGGATTCTTTGTGTCCATTCTCTGCCAAATGATTCAGCAAAGCCACTGTGTCGATCCTGCAAGCATCTTCAGTCTCTGATGCGACCAAAAGGTCACTATTATACTGGACCAGAAGTGAACTCTGGGGCATCATCAGCCCTTCAGGATTCTTTTTCAAACATTGACTAAAGATAGATGGGCTTTCTGTATACCCTTGAGGAATACAACACCATGTTAACACATGGTCATCCATTCTAAATGCAAATAAATACTGACTATCCTTGTGGAGTGGAGAAAAATGCTTGACATAAATCAAGGACAGTAAACCATTCTGCCTCACATGGTATCTGAAATAATATAACTGCTGGATTCGGTACCAAAGGACAACATGGGATCACTATCTCATTAACCTTGCGTAAATCCCGCACTATTCTGTACTTGCCACTAGGCTTCTGCAGTCCCATAATAGGTGAATTACAGGGACTTCCTCTTATCTCCTTCAGAATGCCTTGTGCAATCATGGACTCGATTACAGGTCTTATTCCAGCCACAGTTTTTGGATTCAATTTATACTCCGGAGTTTGTGGGAATTCAGCATTTGGTTTGACCAGTATTTTAACAGGTTCAACCCATCAAATCAATCCTTTCTCCTCACCTGTGAAATCCCAGAGTTTTGGACTAACCGAATCTCTCAAATCATGGGGTAAGTCTTCTGTCGTGAGAACCACAAATATTTTTGCACATAAACTCAAGTTGGCCATTTTAAAATCGTCATCGTCATCATAGGTTTGTAACTCCACACCCCTCGGAGTGCAATATATAGTACAATTTAGCTTACACAAAAGATTTTGTCTGAATAGACAGACTGCGCTTGAATCGCACACCACAAATTGGTGTTTGTCTAGGAACGGAACTATTCTCACAGGTAACTCGTTTGTCAACAGGTTAGTCATTTTCAAATTGGTAACTCCCACCACTTGAATCAATTTTCCTGAAAGGGATACATTTGGGACCACTTCTGTCCTTACTGTGGAGCGCGCAGCTCCTGTGTCTAACAAAAAGTAACTGGATGTCCATTCACCTCTGCATCTACAAACGGTTCACTCTGATCTACTTCCAGAGCAGCACCCAAAGTGCTCTCTCCCTGCACCCCCCTCTGACACTCAGGAGAACTTTGAGTTTGGTCAAATCTGTCTTGTATTTCAAAATAAGGCATCTGATGATATACTTGATTACTTTTGGGTATTCTTGAAGGCTGAAGTATCTGCATCTGCGACTCACAACCTCCCCATACATGGATTTAGGTCTTGTCATGTTGTTCAAACCCTCAGACATCTGTCTCTCTCCCTCAGATTGCATTTGATTTGCTGGATTTAATTGACACTTGTGCTTCCAATGCCTTATTTTGTGACAATAATGACAAGCAGTGACCTTCTTTTGATTCGCCACCCAATCACCACCCATACCTGCATCCATACCCCTTCCTCTTCCCTGTCCAGGTTGAGGTACCGTCTGTTGATTTATTGCCCTACCGCTTCCTCTTCCTCGGCCCATCGCTCCTCCAACCCCTTGCATCCACTCAGGCCTTTCCGCATTCCTCAACTGTACAAACATCAATTTATCTTTCATTTTGTTTTTTGCTGCCTCTACTTGCTCACTGCAGTATTTTGCATAACGCAGAATTTCATCCACGGACTTATTCTGTCAACATATCAAATGATGCTGTTTCATCAAGCTAATATCAGATTTTAATCCCAACACAAACTTCGAGACAAACTGTCCCATGTCTTTCTGCTTTATGGTGTCCAATCCACTATGTTGTTTGAAAGCCACTAAAAGGCTCTCATAATAGTCATGTACCGATTCCTTAGGATCTTGAGTAGTACGATCTATTTTAAGCCAATCGACAGTCTGAGGAGATACTTTGAATTGTAACCATGTGATCACTTGCTCATATTTCTTCATTACCTTGGGTGAAGGACCATGATTCACCTCATCTCTAGCTGGTTCTGTAGTGGGCCAATCAATGGCAACCTTGCATGCCACCCACAAATCTCCCAGGACCACTATATCAAACAGAGTGTTCAAATCAATCCATAACACCTTCGAAATCTTAACAAACCTGTCAATCTGTTTATACCAATTAGCAGGTTTTTCCCTCAGCCGAGGAAAATCATTAGTGAATGCTGCCAAATCTCCCCTGCTCCATGGTACATGTACATACCCCCCATTTTGTACTTCTCTCAGAGGGTAATTTCCTGCTGCTCCCGTCCCTCCACCCGGAGACGGAGTATTTCCAATCACTTTCTTGGCACTTTTCTTTTTAGACCACCTTTCTTCCCATTTGTCTAATTCTCTCCACTGTCACATCCCTATCACCAAATCTCTAATTTTTGCCTTTAGTCTAATTCAATCCCCAGCTTCCCTGTATCAATTTCGTCTTAGTCAAATCCACTTCATACCTTCGGGCCTACTGCACCAATGCTTTATGAGATTGCTTAGCTTTTTAGTAACATCCTTAGCAACAAATAGCAATTTGCTTGGGTCATATGTTTTAATTATATCTAATGGCACATTCCCTTCAATCATCTCATCTAGTTCTGCTTTTAATCGTACCACATCTATCAATGGTGCTTTCATTGCAACGTGTATAATTCTCTGACCTCTTTTACTCCCTGATTCCTCCCTGTCGCAACTTTGTGCTCTCCTTGGACCTACACTCTCCTCCATTTTCAACACTGGGCGACTTTCTCTCTTACAACTTCGATTTCTCCAATGGTTACTCTCACATAAATTCTGTGGTTCGAACAGTACTCTAGGTGTTTCTCATCTCATATCCAATTCCTCTCTCTGTATCATTGACTCCCTCTCCGGTGGAACCCATAGTCTCTTTCCCTTCTCCTGTTTACGGTTGACTTCCACCTGTCGGCTCTCTAGGGTTATATATTGAAATTACAGGTTCAGTAGTAACTGGTACAGTCAGAGCTTCTGGCAATCGCATGGTACAAGCTGTTTTGTCTGGCTCAGGTACTGCGTACCCTATTCCTCCGGATCCTCCTGGAATTTGTATTCCCACCCACATTCTCCCACTTACTCCTATTCTCTACTCCTCTGAAACCATTCCTCCCACTCCTAAAGCTTCTTCCGTTTGCTGTGTTTTCTCCGGCTCCAAACTGGAGTCACAAGGTGGAGGACGTTCTGCTAGCAGTCTTTCAAGAAAACTATCATCTGTATCACTGTCCTCCTCTGTCTTACTCTTTCCTTCAGACCCTCCTTTTGGCAACCTGAATGGATATAAGTGCTCTCCCTCTATGGTGTCTACTCTCCATCTCTTCAATTGTGCATCCCACCAAGCACCCTGATATGCCTTCATTGCTGTTTCATTCTTCCCTTGTAGTGTAGTTTCTATATTCCCAATAGGCTCTGCGCATTGGAATAATATATCCTATATATTAGACGGAGGACTGAGGTCGACTAGGTCTCTATCGAATATATTAAACTTAATAGTAAATGCCAGCTAGCTCAGAGGTCACTAGAAACTTTCTCGAATTCACAAGAAGGGATTAGTTTCTGACAACCGCATAAACATGACAACTTTGTTTCCAAAGAATAAGAAATATATCTCTGGAGTCGCGGAAACAATAGATAAGTATTTCATGCAGTCAATCGTGCATACTTCATTTCAACAGAGTTGCAGAGAAATAGAGAGAGGGGCATTTTCAATAAAAGATTTATTGAACAGTCTTCATTCTCAAGCAATAGAAGTGAACTGCTACAATCGTAATGCAGACTGCAAAGTAAAATGCGTACAGCCAGAACAATATTATAAAATAATACTGTAAGAGAATTGTATGGTTTCCAAGCCATATCAAAATACATACATAAATAACAACGACTAAACATACGCAACTGGTGCTTCTAAAATACGCCTACCCCCATGTGCCTAACTTAAGTCTAGTACGTGGGAAGGAGTAAGTATTGTGTGGGCTAGGTTTAGATTTTTTTTGCCAAGAATCCATCCAAGATTTCTCTTAGGTTCTAATCAGCTCCATACCTTAGTTAGAATACAGGAGGTCTGGTATCTCAGCCTCTGGACTTGATTTCCCAACACCCCACAAGGGGAGCTTGGAAACACTGGAGCTGGATTCTCGGAAAGAGTAAGGCAGCCTCTTGATCGGTGCTTCAGCTGGAGGGTCAGCTTCCTTCGGCGCTTGCTGTAGCAAGCTAGTTCGGGCAAGTAGATAGGCAAACTGCTCCGAACCACTGTGTCTTGCTAGAGCAAGTGAAGGTATATTTATACCTTCAAGGTGTTTAGGAATACCATAGTTTGACGTAAAGTCGGGCATATGAACGTCAGGAAAGAACCCCTAGGGAATAGTTGTTCTTTGCAAAGTACATGAGTTCTTGGATGAATAAATATTCAAGCAAGGGGAAGTTCCCTAACTGCTTAAGCTGGTTTTCCAAGAAATTGTTGTAACGTTAGGTACTGGTTGAATTAGCCATGCCTGTATTTGTGTCACATGGGCTATGCCTAAATAAGGGATTGATTTCTATGCCTATATAAGGGCAATGTGAATTGTACCTATATAAGGGCATGAATTGGAAAAATTAACTCGGAGCTCTAAACGCCACACAACCCCCATTCCACTTTCTTATGTACAACATTACTAAGTTCTAAACACATTGTAACATATCTAAACATGATGTGTTAAAACCCACCCAAAATACATAAAAAATGAATTGGTACCGGATGTACATGAAAAGCATATGTGCTGTACGCATTTAAAGCAATGTTTCATTCAAAGCATATAGTTTGACATTTTGAAAATGCTAACCGAATGAATCATGAAAATACATTTATGAAATGGCTCTTAATAACAGAAGAAAAGAGTTGAGACCATTCCATGGCAAATCAAATAAACTGTTCTTTTGTGGACAAGGTCAAATATTGTCTCTTGGGAGTTTATTTCAAAGAATTCTAGTTCTCTAAGAATAGTTCTACTTTAAGCAGATTACTTTGTGCCAACAAATATAGAGGGCAAATTTGGAAAAACCAAAGTTTGATCATAGAAAAAATAGAGTTCCAAAGTTAGAAACTTGTTTTGAAAAAATGAAGGACGAATTCAGAGTCTCTCAGAACACTGCGTGCCAAATAAAAAGTCAGTGTTATTGTTTGGAGAAAATATCTAATCTTCCAAGTCTGAAAAGAATTTGTCTACCATTGTAGGTGAAAGTTGGATTAAATCGTTAAGAAGATTAATTGCACATAGATGTGAAGCATGGCCATCAGCGCTGGTCGCATTAGCAATGTTCGAATTAGGTACCTGTGTGCCGCTCTCCTCTCGTACCTCACTGTCAACATTTTGCGGCTGTGAGATCTCAATGAACGCCGTCATCAGAATTGGTAGCCGCTGGAGACAACACTGTGCATGGGCCTTTACCGGATCCAGCAAAGCATCAACATCCATTGGCATTCCAATCTCGCGGACGGTGCGAACAGGCCTATCAAAGCCTTGGGAATTTCTCCCGTCATAAGATTGAGGTTTATTACATGGACCGTTGACCATACCGTTTCGGTCCTACTCTTTAATATTCCAGGGACTCTTCGAGATAATGCGTTAGAGTGCCACAATGCCAAGCAAACATTTTTCTGCCATCGCATCGTGAGCGGCACTAAATAATAATTCAGTCCTTATTTGGACCGCAATCCAATGCAGGCCTCTACAGGATCCATTCTCACGCCTTTGTTCTCGTAATATTCCTACATGTGAATGCAATCCCCCCCCCTCTGCAATCAAAATTCAAAAACCATGATTTGGGAAGCTGTCTTAATTTGACTGACTAAGATATTACGCTCGGGACCGTTGAAATGTTCTATAAGTGAGAAGATTCAGATACCTTCAGGCTCCGTGCAGAACGGTGCTGTAATACTATTAAGCCCTGAAGAATTTCTCTGATGGAGAACGAAATGCGTTGGCTGGAATTTAAAGCTCTGTTTTGATACAAAATAAAGGAACTTAAGTAAAACTACCTTGCTATTCTTTGGACTTTATTCCGCGCACACCCACCCAATTGCAACTTGAAGGATCTGGAGCACAGTGGCACAAATAGACGGTTGATGCCAGGGCTTGTTGCGTTAGATCATTGGATATCAGAACTGGCATGAGGTACCCTGAAAAGTAAGGAAATTTGCCAAAAAAGGTCTTTGAGCTACCCTTTGGTGGTGTAGGACAATGTTCCCATTGGTTATAAGTTAATACATTTCTAAGATTTGCAGATTTATACAAGAAATTATGACTATAGCGATTATAACAATACATTTGTTCATAATCTGATGAACCTTCTAAGTATTCATGATTTGTAAATTTTGCAGACATTTCTAAGTCTGACATCATATTATTAATAGTCTCAAAGTCCCAATCATCAGAAAAGGTACTAGATGAAACAAAGTCACTCAAGGAAATCTTGAATTGGTGTGGAATCTTCAACAGCTCCGCCGGACCAAGAATGTCATATTAAGTTCTGTCCCAAGCTATACCACCAGGTATAGGAACAGCTGTGATGTTCACTGATGACCAGTCTCTTTGCTCACGATGAGGTGATTTGTGTGGCTTGAGGAGTAAGTTGATGTTCTTACTTGCTGTGTCCTTTTAAACATATCTTCCGTTTATCAGCATTGCCAAAGTAAATACAAGAGTCAACCAAAGTAGAAGAAAAAGTACACACAACACAATCCAAAGTTCAATCCATGGTGAAACCAGATAAGTTTTTTCCAGTTGATGAAAAAGTTCTGTTGCTTGTTCTTTGAAAGTTCTTTTTACTGGCGTCGTTTCAGGTTCACTGGGATCCTCGGAAAACATATCAAAGTTAATGAAATAGCCAGAGGCAGTTCCGTAATTGTAGGGATGCCATCAGGATTTGTTGAAATCGCGGGAACCACTTTATCACTTGTTACATTTGTATAGTCAGTTGCTATTTTATTGTAGACAGGCGTTTCTTGATGAACTGTTATTTGGGTCACAAGAGGTACAAGTTCCATGGCTTTGTTGCATAGTCTCTCTTTTCGCACTGCAGATTCTTCAAAGGTGATGAGTCTCTCAGTTTGAACCTCTTGGATAGCATCCAGATTTGGGCGTGTGCTACATCTTTGGAGTCCCCTTAGCCTACTGCTTATGATCGGCCACATGATGTGGTTTTACCAGGTCAATGGATACAAACCTGTTCTCCTTTTTAGCAGCAAGGGGCGGCAGTAATACTGTTCTTGATCTGTGGATGGCTAGGACAGTTACTGGTTGTCTGTAAGAAGGCCCAAATTCCTTCTTGTAAGCGATCTTTTCTCTGACTGTATCCCCAATCTTTGGGATCCAGACTGGTCTTGCTGGGACGGATTGTTTTTCTTCAGTAGTGGTTGGCTTCCGGAGTATATTACTTTGTCTGGATCTTATTTAATTTAAGTCCTGCCAAACAGCCAAACGATCTTTGATATTCTACCACTGAAGTGTGACAATCGAGGTCCAGCACAATCATTCTAGTGCCAAAAAGGATTTCATATGGAGTGATACCCCCTAGAGAACTTCTTGGCAGATTGTTAAGACTATATTGGGCATTTATTAGATGTTTGACCCACCCGTCACCGGAGCCTAATACCCTAGCTGTTATAGATTGCTTTATGTCCTGTTTTTTTCTCTCCTCTACCGAATTTCCCTCAGGATAGAATGGAATAGAGTACCGCAATGCAACGCCCAAATTCACCATGATAATGATAATGATAATGATATTTATAAAGTGCAAAAATACCAAAATGGTGTCTCGGCGCCATGGCCACCTTGTAAACATGAGAGCTAAACTCATGACTCTGGTCAGAATGTAGCGTGCCAACTGCGTATGTGCCAATAAAGACTCGCAAATCTTTAATAACAGTTCGAGCATCAGCCGAGCGCTGAGGCCACATCCAAATAAATCTTGAGCACGAATCCACTGCGACCATGATATATTTATAGTTACCATCCCTCTGTAAGGGACCGCAGTGATCCAGGTAAACGTAAGCTAATGTTTTGTCTGAAATCAATAGGGGCATCTGCACAAGACATTTCACAGTAGAGACTTTCATCTATTGGAAAATTTCACATTCCAAAACAAAGTTTCTGGTCTGTTTCCTCATGCGCGGCCGCCGCCAGTATCTCTGTTTTAATAATGACACTGTGGCGGAAACACCTGCGTGTGCAGAAGCGAGCCCCTCATGTGCTGCTAAGATTAGTCCTAATCTATGTTTGGAATTACTCTATCCCCCATTCCAGGGGTTCGAACAAACTGAACATTTTTTGCATCAATTATGTATGAGTATTTGAGTGGAAAGCCTTTTGGTAATGTTTTACCATTGTCTTTGCTTGAAGCAGTGACAGCTTGCATTATTTCGCAATCTATTTTCGTTTTTTAAATGAGTGACTGCAGCTATGGAAGCCGTTTGCACAGCTGTCTTTGTGGCTTCATCAGCCAATGAATTCGCTGCAACATCAATGCCATCACTCAGTGTATGTATCACATGATCCTTGTGTAGTTCTTGTCGTAACTGAACTACTTGTTCCCAAAGCAACTTATGCTTGATTGTGCCACCTTTTGCCTTTTTGAAACCGTTTTCAATCCAGTTCTGCAAGTATTCATCGTAAAATTGAACACAATAATACGAATCGCACACTATGAGTGTGGGGAATTCGCAATCAGTATTTTCAAGCACCATCTTGAATGCTTGTAGTTCAGCTCGCTGAGGTGTACAATCTCCTAGAGATTGTGTTTTAGTGACCATAGGTCGGAAATTGCCATCGCGCCAGCGACCTTTAACAATCGTGCACACAGCACTATAAGCTTGTTTACCCCCCGTAGCGGGTTGGGCTGATCTGTCAGTATAAATTATACATTCATACTGATCTAGATGCAGAATCTCAGTAGGAAGAGGACATTCTTGTTCATATTTTAGAATTTCTTTTGTTTTCAAATATGGGCCAAAAACGTATTCAACGTCTGTTTCAGCAAGAGAATTAACCCATTGTATCCATCTGGGATATAAAGCCTTAGCATTCGGAATGCTCGCTTTTGTTTCTGGCTGTAAGGCAGGTACAGGAGTAACGACCATTATGTACTTACCCTGTGCGAGGGTTCTCTCTTTTGCTACTGCAGTTTTAACCACCGTCAGTATTTTTTCTGTTGAAGTGAATTTCATTTCTGCTTGTGTGTACAAGTGTGATTTGTAAGCTGTTGGAACTTTTTCTCCTTCATTAAAGGTTAAGTATGTTATTCCGAAATTTAGGAAACCTAGAATTGACTACGTTTTTCTGCATTTTTGTAGCGCACATTTCTCTAGAAAGTTTGTTGCCAAGCTTTTGCCTTCACTTGAATGTTCATATCCTAGGAAAAGGACGTTGAGGTGGGCAATTCTCGATTTCTTAAAATTGAGGGGCATATTACCAACAAGTAGCGATGTTTATCGCTAAAAAGGCTTAGCTGCGATTTTTTTATCGCTGCCTATTGCTGGATATGTTAGCGGAGAAAACATGCTATTAGCAATGTTTTTCTTCATTGTGCTAAAATATCCAGCAATAGCGGCGAAATGCGTGAATATCGCTGAGAATACAGCGATATTCACGCATTAGCGACAAAATGCTCTTAGCCATGTTATCCACCTCCCATTGGATAACATGGCTAAGAACTGGTCTGAGCAGGCGTTAGTTTTTGGTGATAGCGGGAATATTTCCATCGCTACGCCTGCCTTGCTAATAGGCGATAGCGATGTTAGCGACTGCTTTCAGTCGCTAACAGGTTGGGTACGCCCACATTGCATGTCATTAGCGATAAATATCGCTAACATGGAAAGTGGACCCCAAACCGCTCGCTATCGCCTAAAAGCTGTCGCTAACGTCAGTTAGTGACAGCTTGCTAATAAAGCGATAGAATTATCGCCGCTTAGCGGCTGAAAACGGCAGCTAAACCGGCGATAATTGCCTATCGCACCCCTTGGTAATATGCCCCTGAATTTGTACCCTTCAGAGGCGAAGCACAATATTATGGTGTTCACCCTGTTCAAGTGCCTATCCAAGTCATTGTCTGTTAGATAGATGTCATCGACATATGATAATGCCTCATCATCATAGGTTTGTAGTAACTCTGTTACTGTGGCTGAAAATAACCCTGGACTATTCTTGAATCCCTGTGGGAGACGACAGAATTGACGCTGTGTCTCCATTATGAAGATAGCGGTCAAATACCTACTTTCTGGTGCAATGTTTTAACAGAAGAAACCGTTAGAAATATCTAATGTGGTTTTATATTTTTAACGCACAATGTTATTCATTAGTGCTGCACTGTGTGCATTTTATAAAGCTAAAGTTTTGCAACAAGAGTTTAGATGTCTATAATCCAAAACTAGATAATATGTTTTGTCTGGTTTGGAGACAGGAAACAAAGGATTGTTTATGGACGAGGTGCATGTTTCAATAACCCCTTGGTATTCAAGTTCATCTAATATCTCCCTGACCTGTTTTTTAGCTTCTTGCTTAACTGGGTATTGCCTTTGTGCAGTTTATTGATTTTTTAACTGGATTTTATGTTGAGGAGATTCCTCATCCCATCCTACATGATTTTTGTATAATGCAGGAGCCTGGGTTACTGCTCATTTCCTGGCATAAGTGTATTTGAAATTAATTGGAATATGGTTGGAGAAAGCTGGCATAATGATTGTTTCGCCATGTAGGCACTCCTCGGCATGTCTGATTTTTAGACCTGCTACCTTCTTTTTGGTGACTTGAGTTTTCTTATTTTTTGGAATGTGTGGATTGTCTTTGGACTTCACATGTTCTTCCTTGTGTTCTGATCGTCCTCTTCTTTCGGATTTCTGTGAGGAAGTCTGAAAGGTACGAGAGGAACGTGTATCAGTATCTATCAGGTTTTCTCAAATTATCCCTATTCCTGAGGTTATACTTCGTTTCAGATGGCTCCTTTTGAGGAGACCTACCTCAGGATTGAGAACGCTTCTCTTCAGAAGTTTGTTTAGTGTTCTCCCACTTCTTTTTGGGAGGAGTAGGAGTGTTTTTAATAAAGACCTTTTCAGGACTTTCAGTCAGTTGGGGTTTAACTGGTTTCCCACCCAAACTGTCTCTACCTAGTTCTTCATAGGATTTTTAAATTATTCTGGCTAGTTCATGAGGTTGCTCAGTTACATCAAATTCCCTTAGCTTTTGGCGGATCGCCACAGATGCTGCTTCACCTTTAATATTAGCTAATATTATTGTTAAGACCTGTTTGAAATCTTTGAGTAATTTCATACCTAGATTTAAACCAGGCTCTGCCTCATATTCATTTTGAATCTGTTTCAGGACGTCTGGCATTACCGCCATTGACGGAACGCCATGTGTTTTGGTGTATATTGCAGCAAAGACTGTACCCCAAGTGTCGCCGTCCTCCAGGTGTGGTATTATCCCCATTGGTAAACAGATTGTTAGAATTCTATGTTTCTCATGAGGGGTAGTATCAGGAAATACTGCCTCTATTTGAGTAACTTTTTGAGCTATCTAGAATGGAATGTGTTCCCGTTTTGCGGGTAATTTACCAACGACTGATTGTATGGTCTGTGGTGTAATTTTATTTGTGTTCCCCTGGTAAGGGGTGTGTTGTAGAATCCTAATTGCCGGTTGGGCTGTAAGAGTCCGCATGACATATTGGACCAATTGTCTGTGGATTTTAATTAGCTCTTTTATTTGAACTAATAGTTCCTCATCCAACATATCTTCAATGGCAGGATGTACTGTTTAGCTTGCTAATTCCGGCCATTTTGCTCCTGGTCTGCCTAGTGGACCAAGCCTGGTAATGTGATTTATATGTTTTAGGGCGCCTTTAAAACAGAGCGCATGCTCTTGGTATGTTAGTGGAATTTCAACATCCTCAAAAGGAATGTATTACGTTGGAGCTTCTGAAACAATTCAGTTACTGGATTTGCTTCAGGGAAGACTATCCATGAATAGAATACCTCTGTCTGATGATTTTCATTTGCTGCTATCTCAAAAACTACCCTACCACCTCTTGCTGATAGCCATTTTTCTTCAAGTTTCATGGTGATAGCTCGCCTTAGATTTTCTGGAATGACCATAGCATCCTCGTCGGTCTCTTGGAAACCTGTTATATTAAAAGTTGCAATGACTGGATCGGCTGCAGCACCACCGGTTGCAGTGTTGTTGCCGTTAATCGATATTGTTTAATGAAAGTTGCAGAGCCAGTTTTCAAGGAAACAAAGATAAGGTCACAATATTTTGGAACACTGTATCCTTCAACGATGAAAAACCAAAAACTAATACATAGGATTCCTCGTCTTACTCAGCTATGGCGGATATTTTATCCCTTTAACCACTCCAGACATTTATTGGAGTATTTTACGGGGTAAAAGGCTGTCTGAGAAAAGCAGGACTGAGTTACTCTAGTATCTAGCGTTAAATTAGTGCCTTACCAAACGTTGGGTGCCATGAAGTGTAGTTCCTATATTCCCAATAGGCTCTGCGCATTGGAATATTATATCCTATAGATTTGACGTAGGACTGAGGTTGACTAGGTCTCTATTGAATATACTAAAATTAATAGTGAGTGCCAGCTAGCTCAGAGGTCACTAGAAACGTTCTTGAATTCACAAGAAGGGATTAGTTTCACCTCCTTTAAGGCTTTTTTGCGGGGTCTTATTACTGGTAAGGTGTCATACCGTAGGAAACAGTATATGGACGAAGTTGCTTCCATTGAAGCAGAGATAGTAAAAGTACAACTCAATATAGATACCAATCTTTCCTCTTTCGACTTTGTGCCAAATTCGCTTCATAACCAACTACTAGTGTTGAAAGTTCAACTGGGCTCGGTATTGAACCAAAGAATCCAGCTGAAAAGGGAGGCTAGTAAGATAGCCCATTTTCAGTATGGCGAGGGGGCAGGGAAGCTATTGGCTTGGAAGACCAAAACTGATCTGGTTCGTAATAATATAGGGTCCATTACTGTGAACAACACTACATTTTCCTCAGATGATGACATCAGAAGGGCCTTTACAGCGTTCTTTCAAACAATCTACCATGAGGATAATAAAATTGATCCAGAATTGATTGACGGTTGGTTGAGTGGAATCTCACTCCCAGCACTCTCTGAGGAACAGCGATTGTTTTTGGATAGTGATATCTCTGAGCAAGAGGTCAGGTAACTATTCATAAGGGTAAGAAGGGGAAGGATGCAGGTCCCGATGGGCTACCAGCCGAAATCTATAGGGTTTTAGAACAAGAAACAGTGTCCTTTCTTACCATTTTGTTCAAGCAAATTCTATTGGATGGTCAGCCTCCTCCTGCATCTTGGGACAGTGCCTCAATTACCCTGATTTTGAAACCGGGGAACCCAGCCACGGCCTGTGGGTCTTATAGGCCAATTTCAATCCTAAATGTAGACTATAAAATCTTCGCTACAGTTCTCGCAAAGTGGCTGGCCTCGGTGGCTCCTGACATCCTTCATCACCACCAGAAGGGGTTGGTGAAGGGGCGTCAATTATATAAGCTGACTTAAGACCTGATAGGGGCCATCGACATGGCATTGGTCGAGGCTCTCCCTTTTGCCGCTCTGATGTTGGATGCAACCAAGGCCTTCGACAGGGTAAATTGGTTATACCTGTCGGGGGCCTTGACCAAGTTCAACATTGGTGAGGGATTCCGTCGGGCTGTCAGTCTTTTATATCAGAGCCCTACTGCCCGTGTTTTGGTCAATGGGGAACTATCGGACCCCTTCAACATCTCAAGGGGGACGCGGCAGGGCTGCCCACTCTCCCCTCTCCTATTCAATTTATATATCGAACACTTTGCTCAATAGTTGAGAGAGGATACCAGCATCAAATCCTTTATTTTTAGGGGATGGGAGAGGAAAGTGGCGCAAAACCCGGACGATGTCCTCATCTTCACATCTGAGGTCTGTACTGCACTTCCTGCAGTCTTAAAAGCAGCTCTGGAATTTGGAGGAGTGTCTGGGTACGAGATCAATGCAGCGAAAACCGAGATGATTGTCTGGAACGATGACGAGAGAGACATTAGTATACAGCCTGGATCTAACATGCGTTATCTGGGTCTTAACATTGTGAAAGACATCAAACAAATTGCCGCAGCAAATGTTTCCGCTGTTGCAAAAGACTGTCGCAAACGCATGCAAGCATAGGCTTATCTTCCTCTATCTCTAATAGGGAGAGTTAATTTGATTAAAATTACGATCTTGGCCAAAATCTTTTTTTTTTTTTAATACCAACCCGTTACATTTTGATCCTTCTTTGATAGTAAAATTACAGGCTGAAATTACTTCCTTTATTTGGGACAAGCATCTTCCAAGGATTGCTTGGAAGAAATTAAGACGACTTAGGGAGAAGGGTGGGCTGGCAGCTCCAGACCTGCAAATGTATGCATGGGCGTTTCAGCTGTTCCATGTGCGAATGCTTTTAAAGATGCCCTCTGCCTTTGGGATTGGGACCTTGTATGCAGCTCTGCTTAAAGGGGAAGGAATCAGCCAATCAGGTTTCTTGTTTAAATGTGGAAATCCCAAGTTTTTTAAAATGATTAAATTGAAGGTTTTGCAGGGGATGGCCAAAATTTTGTCGGAACTGACGAAAGCTATAAAGTTGGGGTACTTTGGCATTAGGACACCTCTTTGGGTCCTTACTGATAGCCCAGAATGGTTGAGTGATTGTCTGGCTATTCCATTAAAAGAAGAACGGCTTGAAGTTTGGGGCGATCTTTTTTTGGAAGGTGTTTTGCTCCCCTGGGACTATCTTAAAAATAAAATTGGCCCGAATTTTGCCAGATTCCAATACATGCAAATTGCTAGCTGGACCCATTCATTTATTTTGTCATCTTCTTGAGGTACCTAGTACCCACTTGGTGGGCACAGTCAAATAATATCCCGCCTAGTAGACAATCTACCCACCAGGAAAGAGATCTCTTTATGGTATAATCTCATCCTGGAAGAAGTGGATGGCGAGTTTCTGTTACCAGACTTGCTGTGGGTTTCCCTCTCTGTCAGTCATAACGTGCAAGATCTTTGGTCTTCTTCGTGTAAGCTCTTATGGGATATTGTTAAACCTGCATGGCTGCATAGGAATCACCTTTATACTTTGCATAGAGCGTACTATTCCCCTCTCAGACTTTCAAAATTCTCTGAGGGAAACTTAGTAGCTTGTCCTAAGTGTGGTGTGGTAGCTGCCTCAGATGCCCATATGTTCTTTGAATGTCCCCGCCTTATTCCATTTTGGGATGCAATAAGTAACACTCTTTCTGCATCATTGGGCTTTCAGCTAGTTCTCGAGCTCCCTCTAGTGATTTTCGGGATCCTGGATGGGGTCCAGAGCCTGGCAAAGCATCTGTTGTTCTATTCCATCTTGCTGGCCAGAAGGGAGGTCTGCAAAAAATGGAAAGATCCTTTACCTCCTTCAGTTAATGAATGGTATGCTTCAGTCTTGCAGGTCTCCAAACTAGACTTGGCTAGGCCTGGCAGTCAAGGTAAAAGGGCATTCTGGCATCTGCTGATCTGGGAGCACTGAGATATCCATTTTTATTAAAAATAATTATTTATTTTTGAATTTTTTTTCCCCCGGGTCCGATGATTACGCTACTGCGGTTCAGGCCACTTGTAGAGCCTTTTTCCGGTTGTAAGATCGGTCCCATTTGGCTGTAAATTCCACCTGATCTTTATCTTTTAATGGTTTCTTGGTGCTTGTCTCTGGAGAAGGTGCCTTTGCTGAGGGATCCGGTAGACCACCTTGATTAATCCCTGCCAGTTGTATAACTGTGACAGCTTGTTGCAACCCCACCAGCGGCCTCACCTGAAACTACGGTGGTAAATGAGGACACAAAAAAAAAGAAGAAGGGATTCGTTTCTGACAACTGCATAAACATCCAAATAATCAATGGGGAAGGATCACTTGTCCTGCATGAACCAGGGTATGCAAGAGAAAGGTAAAGTGTCTCCGATAAAAAACCCTCATGCACGTGTTGGGAAGTGTGGGTAGTGGTACATCTTGATTCTCCGCTCTTCATACACGTGTGTGCATAATCATAGGGTTAGTTTTTTGGTATGCAGCCTCCACCAGGAGGATCTTACCCATGGTAAAAACAGTAGTGGCCCAGTGATGTGGACAGTGTTCAATTAAAAATACCCGTACAACCAGATATTGAACTTTACGAATTCTGGGTTCGGGTAGCCCCTCTAGGGGAATGCTCCAAAAATAGTGCGTTCTATTGAAAAGGTTAGGATTTCAGAACGCGCTGGAATTTAGTGAATAATAAAAATGGCCGACATGTTTCAGCCCCATTTGCCGGAATTCGGACTTATGGGCTTTCTGCAGGACCAATCGTGGTGAGTGAGAGTGGCGCAAGTCTACAGTACTATTGCAAACAAGTGTGAGAAAAGGGAAATTATCAAACTGGTCTTCTTAATGGCTCCTCTCGCCTCGCATTACACTGAAGCTGCCTCTTGTTATCCGGGTAACAAGAGGCAGCTTCAGCGTAATGCGAGGCGCGAGGAGCGGAGCGTTAGCCCCCTCAAAGCCATTGTAATACCTGAAGGAGGTGTAAGTTCTCTACACTTCAGGTACATTGAGACCATTAAGAAGAAACAGGTTGATAATATCCCTTTTCTCACACTTGTTTGCAATAGTACTGTAGACTTGCGCCACTCTCACTCACCACGATTGGTCCTGAAGAAAGCCCATAAGTCCGAATTCCGGCAAATGGGGCTGAAACATGTCAGCCATTTTTATTATTCACTAAATGCCAGCGCGTTCTGAAATCCTAACCTTTTCAATAGAACGCACTATTTTTGGAGCATTCCCCTAGAGGGGCTACCCGAACCCAGAATTAATAAAGTTCAATATCTTGTTGTACGGGTATTTTTAATTGAACACTGTCCACATCACTGGGTCACTACTGTTTTTACCATGGGTAAGATCCTCCTGGTGGAGGCTGCATACCAAAAAACTAACCCTATGATTATGCACACACGTGTATGAAGAGCGGAGAATCAAGATATACCGCTACCCACACTTCCCAACACGTGCATGAGGGTTTTTTATCGGAGACACTTTACCTTTCTCTTGCATACCCTGGTTCATGCAGGACAAGTGATCCTTCCCCATTGATTATTTGGATTGCAATTAGGAAACTGAAGGATCAGTATTTCCTCCTCCCCCCTTTGATTAGCAAACTGCATAAACTTGACAACTTTGTTTCCCAAGAATAAGAAATATATCTCTCAGAGTCACGGAAACAATATATGAGTATTTCACTCCGTCAATCGTGCATGCTTAGTTTCAACAGAGTTGTAGAGAAATAGAGAGACAGGCGTTTTCAATAAAAAGGTTTATTGAACAGTCTTCTTTCTCATACAAGAGAAATGAACTGCTACAATCATTATGCAGACTGCAAAGTATAATGCGTACAGCGAGAATAGTATTATAAAACAATACTGTAAGAGCATTGTATGGTTTCTAAGCCATATAAAAATTCATACATAAATACACAAGCTAAAATACTCAACTGGTGCTTCTTAAAATACGCCTACCCAAATGTACCTAACCTAAGTCGAGTACGAGGGAAGAAGTATTGTGTAGCATAGATTTTAGTTGTTTTTGCCAAGAATCTACAAAAGGTATCTTTAGGTTCTAATCAGCTCCATACCTTAGTTAGAATGAAGGAGGTCTGGCTTCTCAGTCTCGGGATTAGATTTCCCAACACCCTGCAAGGGGAGCTTGGAAACACTGGAGCTGGATTCTCGGCAGGAGAAAGGCAGCCTCTTGATCAGTGCGTCAGCTGGAGGGTCGGCTTCCTTCAGCACTTGCTGTAGCGAGCTGCGTCAGGCAAGAATATAGTCAAACTGCTCCGAACCACCGTGCCTTGCTGGAGCAAGTGAAGGTATATTAATACCTTGAAGGTGTTTAGGAATGCCATAGTTTGACGTAAAGTCGGGCATATGAACATCAGGAAAGAACCCCTAGGGAATAGTTAATCTTTGCAAAGTACGAGTTCTTGGACAAATCAATATTCAAGCAAGGGGAAGTTCCCTAACTGCTTAAGCTGGTTTCCAAGAAATTGTTGTGACGTTTGGTAAGGGTGGAAGGAGCCATGCCTGTATTTGGGTCGCATGGGCTACGCCTAAATAAGGGATTGATTTCTATGCCTATATAAGGGCTATGTGAATTGTACCTTTTTAACGGTATGAATCGGGAAAATTCACTTGGAGTTCTAAACACCACACAACACTCTGGTGGAGCTTATTCACCTACCCAAGTCACCACCCCTGCGTCGCCTCTACACAAATCTCGCAACACCTTAAAACATCTCATCATAAAAATCTATATTTGGCATCCCATATATCAATTTATGACCCCAGACTTTCTTCCACCAATCCCAGCACAGTGTTACACCAACCGACCAATCCCAGCGCAGCCCACACTTACGTCACTGCTCTCTCTTTGCAGCGGCTGTCCCTCCTTTACAATTACACCTTGGACACTCGCTCACACATTTGTACTACAAGTAACTGTATATCCAAAAGCAATTAAAGCAAGTAACTGCTTCCTACCACAGTCACAATAACTTACAGTTACGTAAAACAAGCATTATCCATCTGCTAAAAGATCAATAGAACACTCTTATAAGGTCTTTTGTCCGTTGTGACCCCCGACCCACGTTGGTCACACAATCGCCGTAGTTCACCCCCGGTACCTGAGGCTTTTTCCCACGACGTACTCCTGCATTCACACAAAGTTCCCTATCACAAGTGAATCATTGATAGCGCTTCACGACACCAACAGTATTGATCAGACAATTACAAATACAACTATCCCGGGATCTTGGACTTCTCTTGAGTCCGCTCACCAAACTTCCTCCTCCGCACATGTCCGGCCAGTAAACCAATTAACTGACACTCACTCAACTTACATCCCAACTTCGCAAGACATCACTGCAATCTAACACACCACACAATTTCATACTCACGCTACTACTGTTTCTGCCGCACCATCAGCATCCGCCGACCTCCATCAATCTTCGCCTTTGCTGTCGTCTACTCTGTGTTCAGAGCCCAATTTTCTTCCGATTCTACTCTAATTCCTCTCTTTTGGAGGCAAACCATCCTCTGCTACCATTTGATTATGCTAACTTTACTCCTTGCCTTCCCTACTAAAATCAATACTGATGGTCTTTTATTTGCCTGCTAAAAGTGGTAGAGGGGATCAAAACAATTCAAGATTATACTTACAAATTAGTCATGCTCTAAAGGACCACAGACTCTGGACTTAGTTTGATGGATTTATTATAAGGCAAAAAATAATTGAATATAAACACACCTTAATATCAGAGTATGTAGGTGCATAAAAATCAATACAGAGCCGAGTCTACGAATATAATTCATTCGGCACAAAAGGCTTAATGTGATGAATTCCAAAATCAGAATGCAACCCAGAAGAGAAGCTGAGTCCAATTCTCTTTTCATTGAGAATCAAAACAAAAAGTATCTTTTCCTACGCTGCTCTAAATGAGGGTCCTGACTTATATCATACCCCAAAAGTGTCAGCACATGTTGACTTCCTAAGAAGTACTCACATCAAAATGGGTCTGATAGCTTAAGGCAATGGAGCTTTTTCTAAGATGCTCCTTCTTCTCCGAAAAAACAGAAGTCTCTCAACTCTGTCCCTGCGCATCATACAAAAAGACAATGTTCAGCCCACAATACGTCACATAGTGAACCTTTTCATTGCAACATTTTAGTAACTTTCCACAGGAGCCTTAGTTTGTTCAGCTCCTCTCCAGTGGCTTTGGTTCTCAGATATGCCAGACACGAAAGGCGTCATCCCTTTTCGCCTTCCAGTCTTCTTCAAAGACATTCCTGGTATCTCCTTAATCTAAGAATAACGATGTCCAATTCCTGCACCTGCAGTAGGGTGAGAACATACTATCTTCAAATACAAAGGATTCATTTAATTATTTATTGAGCAACCAAGGAGAATTGAAACTAAAAACAACCTGCAATGCGGGCCTACAATGCAGGCAACTTGAACTACACACAGGTACATTGTACGAGTATGATTTCATCCTGCACATTATACATACAGGAATACTAAACTTTTTTAATACATACAAAGTCCTACTTAAATGTGCATACTACATTACAAATGTTTTTGTGACTTGAATACATGCATTGTTAATAATCAGCATGAAACACTGCAAACAACAAAATATATGTAAGTGCATTTGAACCATGCGTATAATGCACCAATACAATTTAGAGTGATGTAAGCGCTCTATCGTGTTAGATTTGGATCAAAACCATATAACTTCGATTTTTGGTTATATCGCTACATTTGTCATCAGTGATCTATTTCATAGTAAATTACAGTGTCGTTTTGATTAAACCGATTACAAAACACTCTCATAAGTTATAATAACATATTCATGCGCTGAATCTAACTACAACAAGGGATTTTAGATTAAACATATTAGCTTCATCAACATTCATGTTTGTTAAGAAATAGCGGATAGCACTTGTAACAGATGTAGTAACACTGTTTGTTAGGTTTCTCCCATTTGATTACCATTTTATATTATACATCATTTGCCTAATTGTATCCTGTTGTGCCAATGCTGTTTGGATGTGGAAAGGCATTGTTTTTAACTTATGAGATTGTTTTTAATCAATATGATTTGTATATGTTTAATGAGAATATGATAAATACGTTGGAAATATATATATGGTCTCAATGACATTAAAGTGTCATATAAATTTCCTCTCTGGTGGCATGTGCTTAAAATTATAGGACCCCAATTGCTTGCGGGGAACAAATTTAGTGGTTGCATGTCAAAAGTGATTGATTGTATCTGTTGTGTACAATATTGATCCCAAGGAAAGTCTTCTATTTTACTGATTTGGAGTGCCCTGTTCCCTTGGTGTGAGGGGCCTCTCTCATTTCTTCTACAGTTAGAAAAGATCACGTCAGAAGCACTGGGATGGACTGGTATGCACTGCAGCTGTATCACCGAACAACAGCACTCATAGTTACAAGTCACTACAGGCAGGTTCGTGATTGAAACAGGGTAAAAAGGGAAATGACATGAAGTTGAAACGATAGAACAATGTATTACACGACTACAAGAATATTGTGTCAGCTTATCAGTTTTCAAATGCATGCACATTTTAGGGTACAAATATGCCGGAGAAACTTGCAGCTATGTCGCTCCTTTAATGTATGTTGGACTTGGCCCTTTCTGCAAGTTCATCCCCCAACTTTGTTCCTACACCCTCCTGTTTTCTGAAACCATTTTTGATGGTTTTTAAGGCTCTGTACGCCTTTCCACTTCTAACCAGTGCTGTAGTGCTTGTGCTCTCTCCTTAAAACCTGGTAGAATTGGCTTATATCCAATTGGCACATTTAATTTACTTGTACGTCCCTAGTACAGTGGCAATATGTGGACACAGGGCCTGTAAATTAAATGCAGCACTGATTGTGATACCCACTTAAGTAACCCCTTAAACACATCTCAGGCCTGCCATTGTAGTCTCCATATGCAGTTTTTAAAATGCCATTTCTACCTGGCAAATGATACCTTTTTCCAGGTCCAAACCATCCTCTTTAATACAGATACATCACCCCTAGGGTAGGCCCTGGACATATCAGAGGGCAGGGTGCTGTGAATTTAAAATGGACATGTACTTTTAAGTTTTACATGTCCTGGTAGTGAAATACTCTTAAATGTATCTTTCACTACTGCAAGGTCACCACCCCCCCACAGGATAACATTGGAGTTACCTTATTACATTTAATAAGCTGTAACTTCCAAATGAGATAGGCAACCAGTTCATGTTTGGTGTCTTTAGAATTGTAATGAAAAATCCTCTCATATAGTAAACTCTGTTTTAAAATTACAATATAGAAAATGCCAGTTTTAGAAAGTTGGTATTTTCCTGGTTTAGCCATTTAGTGTCTGCAGCCTGTCACCTGGCCACATGACTGGGTGTAGTTGGCGGTTGGGCTTTGTGTATTTCTCCTAGTTAGCCACACACAATAGAGGGCTTAGGTGCGCCTGAATGGGCCATCACTGGCAGGAGGGGAGGACGGAGTTGGGCACAGCCTTAATTACTCTTGAATAGGCTGTGCCTCGCCTCCACACAAAGGGCTGCACAGCCCCTGTAGTAAGTCTGGAGCCAGAACAGGGAAGGCAGGAAACCGATACACTTCAAAGGAGGAACCAAGTATAAATATTGGATCTCAAACACCAACTCTTGATTACACGTCTGGACCTAAGACGACTGTGCTAGGTATGTGAACTGCTATGCAGGTGAAAGGACTGCCACTCTGCTGGACCGCTGCCCTGCTAGTACTATAATGCTGTCTTGCTGGGCTGCTGCCCTCCTCCCTGAGTCAGAGGGAATGGACCTGCTCCTGAACCCTGTACTCTTAGAGTGACTCCAAGGGCTAGTCTGCTGGCATCCTATCCAGGGCAACAGGGACATAACAAGCTCCAACGATCTGCACCAGAACCCACAACAACATCCAGTATGCTCCTGAATCCCAAGGGGTGCCCTGCAGATCACGGACACTTGGTGTGGCATCAGTTCAGCTGAATTGAAATTTTTGGGCTCTTCGCATTCGTGAACGGATCCATTGGTGCCAAAACGTTGTCACTTGCACTTCCCACCAATGCGAAGTTCTGTCAATTCAACCCCCTTCGCGCTACAGCATCGACTGCTCATGGGGAGTGCCACTGTGAAGTTTCGGCTGACCGTTCTCAAAGATAAGTATCTTCGTGCAACAGCGATGACCTTCCGCGATACCAAGCCTGCCCTTCGCCCAACCATAATGCTTCCCTGCTCCTTGCGGCCCCATCCATCGCAAACGAGACTCTTTGCGCTAGACTGAGAAGGTAATTTGTCAGCAGAACTAGCCAGGTCCCAGTATACAACCCGTGCTCCTTCTCAGTCACCCTTAACTTGTAACTTTCTCCCTGTCTTGCACAACCAGATCGCCACAAGTGATGCTTTGGGCTTTTTGGTGCTATTTACGCTTAAATATTTTTTTAGGACATATCTCCGAGTCTCCTGATTAAATTTTTATCATTTTGATCTTGATTTATTTATTACATTTCGCTCTATGTTTCTACATTGTTGTGGGATGTTTCTTGTGTTGTGTTTTCACTTCATTACTGTTTGAAGTGCTGCATAAATAGTAAATACATTACACAATGCCTCTAAGTTGAATCTGACTGCTCTGTGTCAAGCTAGCAGATGGTTCAGCAGAGGTTAATCTGAGCTTTGCTTGTGCTTCAGCCTGACAACAATTGTATTTTTTGCTTTAGTGGGGTTTCACTCCCCTCAACCTGTATTCCAATTTCTCACAACCTACCCATGCATTCTTTCATGAAGCCGAAGCTGAACCAAAAATAATATGCTAAGTCACTTTGCATGGCCACAGAGCTTTTAAATGCGACACAAAGGCATAGGTCAAAGGTTAAGGTCACACATGGTCTCAGCTAACAATAGTGCAGCAGGAACAATAGCAGTGCTATGAAGAAACCCAGGTCCCCAATTATGACTGTTTTTTACTACAAAACTGCAGGTACGGGTGGCACTTGTGAGGAAATAGAAATTTTTAGGTAGTCAGTGTGACCCCCACTCGCACCATATACATGCACCCGTGCCCCATGTATGTCATGTAATTCCCTTCCCGTGTTCGCCATGATAATGCAAATGTATTTCCGTCTAAGGTTAGCATGTCAGTTAGAGAGCCCTTCATGTATAAAGTACCAATTCCGCATTAGGGCCCACGTTTCCAATGCATTTACATGGTGCACTTTTAAATAACGCGAAGCACATGTTTTTCATGTTTTTCTGGCTCAGTCGAGCCAGGCCCTTAATTGAGGCTCCGAGCCTCTTCTGTCTCTGAAAGCTGTAGTTTAGGTATGCATCCCTGACCTCTACCTTACTTCCTGCCCAGCGAGCGGTGCCCGGCTCGGCCTGGCCTGCCTGCCAAGACAGTATTTTGCCTACAGTTATCTGCTCAGCCTCCGCAAAAAACACATTCCAGTCTAGTGAAATAGGTAAACATGTTCCCGGCTGCAGAGCAAAGGGCCCGGTTTTCCTGTCTCCTTGCAAGTGATTTACCGAACCCGTTACCATGGTAGGCCCATGGCCCCCGCGCATTGCACCAAGACACGTATGCACGCACTAGCATTTAGTATTGAACGGCCTCTGCCCGAAAGACCTTTTCCTTCAGACAACACATCCTCCAAACATAAGATACCAGATATGCTATAGGTGCAGGTCGTTCTGACATCCCAGACACCAAGACACCAAGACTCCTCTACTAGTGCTAAAAGTCAAGCCCCCAGCTCTCCCCAGTTACACGTCTTTACCACGTCATGCTCAGTTGCGCACGCACCCAGGGTAAAGGTTTCTGCTGACCCTGCAGAATCTCTCTATACATCCACCCACTTATGACACTTCTGTGACGTTTCCAGTACACACCTTTGTGTACGCCCCTGTACACGCCCTCTTTTACGTCCATGTGTTCTTATCATTCTCTTTTTCACTTGTTACGCCTACTGTATTCATTTCAATTATACTGTTTTACTATATATAATGTGTGATGTTAATAAAATGTTGAATATCCCTTCCTGAACCTTAGTGGTGATGGAACTCGATGTCCAGCGTCTCGAGACACTTAATTAAAGCCCGTATGACTCAGATATCACGGACTCTGCCTCTCATTTTATTGAGCTATCCTTATTGTCATATTAATGTATAGAAAAATAGTCCCGGTAATTTTATTTACCACATAAATCTGCCACCCGAATAGGGACTCCCTCCCCTTTCCCACGCGCCGGCGATGTAACGCAGGCCCCTGACCCCTTCTACAGCCGTGACGGACTCCTGTGCACACCTGCGGGTTTTCCTGCTATCTCCCTCAGGCCCACGGAGGAGACGGAGACTGCGGTCCGGCATCCAGACGAGGCGGTGAGGAATGCGGAGAGTCCCGACCAGAGCCCAAGCCGAGAGAGCAAGGCCCGAGGTATCTGGAGGCCCACCTGTTCCGAAGCGCATGCGTAGTAGCAGCCAGACGCCGTAGCAGTCCAGTCCAGTCCAGTGTCGAGTTTCCGAGGCCTTCAGTTTTGCTTCCCGGTGAGTACCGTTGTTGGGAACGCATCTAGACGGGTTCATTAATTTGTGCCCGGTCAAGACGGGTCTGGGTACACAGACCCGGTCCAGATGTGTTCACTTAGGTGGATACGGTATGACGTGTCTCTTTATGGGACCGGTATGTCTGTACTGTTTTAGCAGTGCATCTAGTGATTCAGTATTCTAGTATTGTTTCTCGAGATTTCTCAGTCTGAAATGTTTTAATGTGTTTAATGTCGTGGTATGAATGATTGTTTGCTATTCATATTTGTGTTTATTGTGTTCACGCTCGAGTAAGTTCAAATATGCCGCTGTTTTCGAAATTACGTCAGATAGGAACCAGGAAAGGGATACTCGAAGAAGCAGTCCCCGTCCCGCCTAGGGACACTCCAGGACATTTTATGTACCATAAACATGGCTTAGATGCCATACTGTACTTAGACTTATGGGTTGACTATACCAAGGACCTGGAAGAGAAATATAGATGGCCTGTCTCAGGGACATGGGATGCTGAGTGCATCATGAGAGTAGAAGAAGCATTGTGGAAAAGGAAAGCCAGACAATCCCAGAAAGATGCCATAGAATTATGGCGTAAAGAAGCGCATAGAAGAACAGAGAAAGAAATTAGGAAAGCAGAGAAAAGTAGAGAATCATCAGAAAAAGCCCAAGAAAAAGAACTACTAGGAGAAGGTGAACGAGTTAGAGCAGAACAATTAGACCGACAAAGAAATGCCCTTATGAAAGGCATGTACACCCTTCTCGCCGAGGGCCTACCTAAGGCGACCCCGGAAGTACCCAGTAATTTACCGCTACCACCGGTTCCAACTAAACTCCGTCATAAACAGACCGCAGCGGATATTTTCCTTTCCTCTTACTTAGATGACACTGTCCCAGAATATGCAAATACAAATCCTCCTCCAAATGTTCATCCTCACAATCCTTTTCAAGACACGATTCCCCCCACTGTCTCTCCTGCCACTGGTCCTAGCAATCCTTTTAATGCACCTGTAACCCAGGGCCCACCTGCATTACCTACACCTACTTTACCAGCTACATTAACACCAACGACAGCACAGTCAGTAATAGTTGACGATCCCGCTTCAGGGGGAGCAGTAGGAGGTCTCCCTGTCACCCCGCCTCAAGTAAAACGAACAACATTAAGAGAAGCAGCATTACAACGCACACCAAAAGTAACTACATACGCAGCCCTTAAACAGTACCTTACTGATTGCAGATATGATCCAGTACCAGGCGAAGACCAGATGATATTATATTCAATACGTATACGACGTGTTACAAACTATTTGACTATTTTACCAGACATGAGGGAACACTTAGACAACATATATCACTTTATTAGAACAGGGGAGAGACCAGAAAGTATTCACGAGGCCATGGCACACAGGAAGGTGGAGACTCAAAATATGATCTTACAGTTTTTGATAAATTGTTTGATTAGGGAACAAGACCAGCCAGGTAAAGACAAAGAAGAGATGAAGGTCCTGATAAAATGGAGTGACAACATAGCTGATGGAAAACATAGTAAACAAGGTTGTATAGAATCCATGTATAGAAAGATTCGTAAAGAAATTCTAGAGGTACATGCAAGGGAAAAAGCAGCGAGAGAAGCCGAGAAAGCGGATGATGAAGTCTCAGAAGACGATGATATAGAAACTGGAAGTGCAGATAGAATAGCGTACGTAGGTAGGGCAAGACCCTTTGACAGACCCATACGTCTAGAAAACCAGAAACGTTTTCTTTCTCCCGTACCAGAACAATGTTCTCTTGAACATCTATTCCAAGCCACTGATAAAGTACTGAAACAACGAATAGGTTACAGTGAACTTAGCACCATGCATGAACAAGAACTGGCCCGGTCAGCAGTCCAATGGGCTGGTAATACTAGCGTATATAAAGATGACATAGTAGCGCAAACATTTTTGAATCTTTCCCCAGACGAACAGCGACTAGCTGGTATGTACATGATTCAACATCTCATTACACTGTATGAAAGTCAGCATTCTGATCCAGGTCCCTTATACAATACATTGGAAGAGTTACTGCTAGGCAGATGGAGAGGCCTAGGTACCGATTTAATTAATGTCATTCTAGAACAGCGACACAAATACAGAACTTTCCTGACTCCACATTTCGTTCCTGTTCCACCCCCAGTAAGAAAAACATTTTACATAGACAGACAGAATCCCTTACGAGAAGTTCATCCCATCCAGGGAGATGGGGGTGCGTTTAGACGTGTATTTGTATACACCCCCTTGACCAAAATGGAATTATTGGAAATGAAAAAATTAGTGCCGTGTCATGATAAAGATCCAGCAGGGTTTCACCGTGAACTAAAAGACATGCTCCGCATGGGGGAGTATACATATCCCGATATCCTTAAAATGTTAAAGGTTCTGTTGCCAGCCGGCATTTACGAAAAACTTAAAGAAAAAGAATGGGAAGTGGGAGAGAAAAAGATTGATTGGGCAGAATTAGAAAACAAAGAAAATACGCGAATTCCTGGTACTGGTCTTGGGGATAAAGCTAAAGGATTACCAGAATTATTAGTACAGGTCTTGCCAAGGTTATTGACCACTAAAAAGGAAGACTGGGATGCTATCTCAGCCTGCAAACAGAAACAAGACAAAGACACTAGTGATTTTTATCGCAGATTCGAGAAATGTTTCATTATTAATAGCGGCCTGAAAACAAGTAGTGAATCGTATCCACATCTTTTCGTGACCAAATTAGTAGAGAATTCCTTACCACAGGTTAAAAATAGAGTACTGAAAGTTGAGAGTACATGGCAAGCTAATACCCCTTCCCAAATGTTACAAATGTTACAGTACCATCAAAACCGAATTAGAGAAGAACACGAACATGAACAGAGACGTATGAAAGACACGAAAATGAAAGTACTAGTTGCTCAGTCCGTCCCAGCTGATGGTCAGAAGAGGGGTACGACACAGACTAGTCATCCTGCAGCTCCTGTTAAAGGGAATTGCAATTATTGTAAACAGCCAGGTCACTACATAAACGAATGTGCCGTTCTAAGACACAATATCGCTACAGGCAAAACGAAAGAAAGACCGCGTCCATCTAGACAAGAACAAGTTCCACAAAATATTCCGCAGAACACGCAACCTCCTCAGAACACACAACAGACAGTAGCAGTACCCCAACTCCAACCCATCGCTGCCACACAACATGTTACACAGCAAATGTACCAGTATGCTCAGTCAGATTACCCCGATTATCAACAGTATTCATGAAACAGCCTAGAGAGGGAGGTTGGCTTGCCCCTTATCGAGGTTCCTGTAGATCAAGAGGGTCCCTATGTACATAGTCAGGTATTAGGGAAAGACAGAAAATTTTTGATTGACACAGGGGCGAGCAGAACTACCATCAGTCATGACGAGGTTCCAGGGGCACCCCTCTCAGGCTCACAGAATGTTTCCCTGGGATTTTCAGGAAAGCCTATTGTTAACGAAGTGTCAAAGCCAGTTTCCCTAGAAGTTGGTCCATTGTCTCGTACTACTGACTTGTTACTTACGAAATCATGTCCAGAAAACTTGCTTGGTATTAAAACATTGAAAGCGCTAGGAGCAGTGATTTGTTGTTCTCCGGAAGGAGTGAGATTGTTTTTACGTGATTTTAAAGGACATTATGTGTTGAGAGATTTTGATCCAAGATTGCAGAATGTACCACAGCATTTATGGGCACAAGGTCCGACTGATGTAGGTTGTATGCATATTACACCATATCGTGTCACTCTCAAACAAGGAGTTGTACTGCCCCGAATCCGACAATACAAGTTACCATCCGAGGCTGTAGTGGCCTTACTGAAAATTATTGACGAGCTCATTGCTCAAGGAGTGGTTGTAGAAACTGACTCCAATGTATGTAATTCTCCAATCATCCCAATTCTTAAACGAACTGACCCGAATGCACCACTGGTCTACAGACTGGTGATCGACCTTCGAGAATTAAACAAATGCATAATACCCCAGTACCCAGTGGTCCCAGACATTTCTTCTCTATTGACTGCCATTGATTCCGAAGCAGCGTTCTTTACTGTAATCGATCTCAAGAATGCCTTCTTTAGTGTCCCCATTCATCCAGAAAGCCAATATCTCTTCGGATTCTGTTTAACCACTTCCATGCTAATGACAAGGTCAACTCGTCATGGGTTTTACCTGCCCTGTGCTTATGACGAGTTGACCTTGTCATGAACAATGGTAAATCTGCAAATCCAGCACCCAGCGGGAAAACCCTTAGCAGCCAAGGTGTTAAATGGCAGAAGCTTCAAATTTGCACGTGCTCCTCAAGGGTTCGCAGCTAGACTGTATTCACATGCCTACTGACACTGCCCTGCTCCAGTATGTTGATGATCTATTGATCACAGCACGAACAGAACGAGATTGCGAACGTGCATCATTGACAGTCTTGTATTTTCTGGCCGAAAAGGGGCATAAAGTGTCCACTTCAAAGCTACAATTCTGTGCCCAGCAAGTGGTTTACCTTGGACACTTGCTGTCCAAGAGGGGTAGACAGTTCACACCTGACCGCATCCAGTTAATTGCACATATTCCACAACCCAAGACACAAAAGGAAGTACGGGCCTTCATTGGCCTCACTTCTTACTGCAGACAATGGATTCCTCAGTATGCATACCTAGCCAAACCACTCATACAGTTGACAACACAGGAGGTAGCGACTTCGACTGTCCTCCCTTGGACTCAGGAACATACACAAGCTTTTGATGAATTGAAGAAAGCTTTATGTCAAGCACCTGTTTTAGCGACACCATGTTACAGCAAACCCTTTACACTTTTTGTCACAGAACGCGATGGCACAGCATTATCTGTTCTCACACAAGATCAAGCAGGAAAACACAAGCCTTGTGCTTATTTTTCTAGTACATTGGATCCAGTAGCCCAGGCTCTGCCTGCGTGCCTTAAATCAGTTGCAGCAACAGCTCTAGCTATCAGACAAAGCGATTCCATAGTGTTAGGACATCCATTGACAGTACAGGTTCCACACTCCGTGGAAGTTCTCCTAAACAGGACACAGACTCAGCACTTGACCATAGCACGACTGACAGGATATGAACTGACACTGTTTCAACCACACATAGAGATCAGACGTTGCAACATACTGAACCCTGCTACACTGTTACCCTCTATCACAGCAGACCCTGCGCCACATGACTGTGTGGACGTCATTAATAAAGTAACCAAGCCAAGACAAGACTTGACAGACATTGCATTACCTGACCCAGACCTGACACTTTATGTGGATGGTTCATGTATGAGAACAAGTACAGGAGAGTTAGTGGCCGCATATGCAGTGACCACTGAAACTGAAGTCAAAGAAACACTTTGTATTGACACACTGTCTGCTCAAGCAGCAGAGCTCATCGCTCTGACCCAAGCCTGTATACGAGCCAAGAACATGAGAGTAAACATATACACGGATTCACAGTACGCATTCGGAGTCGTTCACGACTTCGGCCTTCTCTGGCAAGAGAGAGGTTTTCTGACCTCCCACGGAGCCAAGATACAACATGGTCCCCTCATTCAAGCTCTGTTAGAAGCAATACATTTGCCTACAGCCATTGCCATCATGAAGTGCAAAGCACATGCTAAAGTCACTGACACTATTTCCCAGGGTAACGACCTGGCAGATCGAACAGCCAAACTTACAGCTCAGACTCAAACAGACATATCGACTGACACGACAAAGACTGAAGTAACTCCACTGACACATTGCATGACAGTCAGGGATCCCACACAAGATGTACTCGACATACAGTCACATGCCTCTCCAGACGAAATAAAGAAATGGACGGAACAAGGAGGGGTCCAGACAGATCAGGGATGGATGACGAAGGGAAAAGCCACATGGTTTCTCCCCGACTCTATGGTTCAAGTTATCATTAATACAGCACATAGTCCAGCACACTTAGGAGAGAAAGCTATGCTAGACAGCATCCAGAATATCTGGTTCAACAAGCATTTACGTGCAGCAGCAAAACAGAAAGTGCGTACCTGTATGATCTGTTGTCAGTTCAATCCAGGCAAAGGCATTCCCGTGGAACAAGGTGGATTTCATCCTCCTGACCATCCTTTTGAAGTCCTCCAGATGGATTATATCCAGATGGACAGATGCCGAGGATTTAAGTATGTCCTCGTAGTTGTATGTGCCCTTTCCAGATGGACAGAGGCGTACCCAGTCCCAGATTACACTGCTGTAACCACTGCCAAACAGTTGGTCCGTGAATTTTTCCCGCGATACGGCTTGCCCCGTGTCGTATACCAGTGGAAATTCCACTGCGTACGACACCCCGAAGCAGCTGGTCTCGTTGAGAGACATAATCAGACTCTGAAAACACGGTTAGCGAAGGTCTGTGCAGAAAAAGGTGTAGACTGGATGGTAGCCCTGCCGGTTGCCCTCTTTTACATGCGTATGGTAGCTCATTCCAGAACCGGACTATCTCCTTATGAAGTAGTCTTTGGCAGACCCCCCAACATGTGGGGTACGCCTATGCCGCGTAAAATTACAGATGTTGATAGTAATATGCTGACAGATTACCTGGCTTCCTTGATGTCTGCACTACTATCTTGTCGTTCACAGGTCGCGGCTGCCTTCCCGGACAACACCCAAGTGAAACCGCATGAAATCGTTCCAGGAGACCTGGTCTGCATCCGCAATTTTGATCGCTCAAGCCCTCTGGAGCCCAGGTGGAAGGAACCTAAACTGGTGTTGATGACCACGAGGACCGCAGTAAAGGTTGAAGGACGAAAAGGGTGGCTCCATTCCAGCCACATCAAGCGATTTCATGGACTGTGTCCAGAGACATTCCCCAAGGACTGCCCCATTTCTGATACCGACACTAAACTCCCCCTGTTAGAGAAAACTCCGCAACAGGAGTATAAAACAAAGTTGAGGTCTAGTAAGTCAGACAGCGTTTAATTATTTAAGTCCCCCTCGGGTGAAGCGGTTAGACAGGTTTCTGACATGTATGAGATAGACCCAAATAGCCAGAGAGATAGGCGAAATGAGAAGAGAAACAAATACTGTAAAAGCATCCACAGTCGATGTATTATCACTTTGATTATTATGTTTTTTCTGAGTATTACGATCATATGTATAAGCTGGACGTTACATGTCTTCTTTCCTCCTCTTGGTTCACATGTACATTCTTCTTTCAATGACACCATAGAGCACACTTTCAGTGATCTGCCCCCTCACGAACTATCCTATCGTCTAGCGCTGCGCAACAATACTTTTATCCGTATGTTACACCATTCTCACCAGACCAGCAATGTCACGAATTGTTGGGTATGTGGCCGACTCCCACCTTACCAGAAATACAAGGGAGCTCTGCCCCTCTTTCCTTATCCGTTTACACATAATGGTTCGTGCGGAGCATGGTTTACTTTAATGTCCTCCTTAGACAGTAAGTCCGAAGTTTCCCAAGGCACTTGGATATGGGGGAACCTGAATACAGTTATGAATAAAGCATGTTTCCCAGACAAGGACGGTCTTCCCCAAAGGACAGGGACCGATCTAGAAAACGAAGTGTATGGATTAGGAAATTTTACGCTTAGCCTCATGATTCTGAACGTTCAGTCCGAGACTAATTCGGACTTGCCGTTTATAACAGTTTTACCAGTGAAAGGTGAATTATGCGTCAGAAAGAATGGTTCAGTACATCTAGGACACAGTGATTGTAATACTGTGGTCGAGTTTAGTGATAAAGGAAAGTCTATTTTCAAAGCTTCCCGCCATTCTTATTTTATATGTGGTCAGACAGCTTATGTACGTCTGCCATTAGATTGGGATGGAACATGTTACATTGCGTTCCTATTGCCACCTGTTTTTCTAGCCCCTTCCGATTATCATCGAAATACACATCTTGTGCATGTAAGACATAAGAGAGACCTTCCTCCTGTTATCGATTATTCTGAGTCAGCATGGGACCAGTATAAGGATTATATTAAAGGATACTTCTGGTTCATAGGTCCCGTCCAAAATAGTAAGATAATACGAAGATTGACCAGAACCCTTGAAGCAGTAGTGAACGAAACTACTTTTGCTTTAGGTAACCTGACCGAAGAGCAGTCTGCTATGAGACTCGTTGTTCTTCAAAACCGCCTTGTACTTGACGTCATCCTGGCCTATAGGGGTGGAGCTTGTAGAGTGATCAGATCTAGTTGTGTGTTTATTCCTAATAACGCACCGTCAGTATATAAAGCAATAACAAGGCTTCATAACATAGCTCACCAGATGCACCAGAATCCTGACTCCTGGACTTGGTCCGGTTGGCTCTGGAGTGTGATAGCCGCCTGGGGGTGGAAAGTACTGTCATTCCTAGGACTAATACTGCTTATAGTATTCAGTTGTTGTCTCTGTCTGCAATGTGGGCCAGCGATTTGCGGCTTGTGCGCCACAGCCTGTATTCCCCACCCACGTTCACGTTCCCGTTCCCGAATAAAAAAAGATGAGCAAATGATGTTATATGAACAGATAGATGGTCTCATGAAAATAGATATATCCTGAAGGGCGCAGTAGGGGCCAAGGAGGGAATGAGGAAATAGAAATTTTTAGGTAGTCAGTGTGACCCCCACTCGCACCCTATACATGCACCCGTGCCCCATGTATGTCATGTAATTCCCTTCCCGTGTTCGCCATGATAATGCAAATGTATTTCCGTCTAAGGTTAGCATGTCAGTTAGTGAGCCCTTCATGTATAAAGTACCAATTCCGCATTAGGGCCCACGTTTCCAATGCATTTACATGGTGCACTTTTAAATAACGCGAAGCACACGTTTTTCACGTTTTTCTGGCTCAGTCGAGCCAGGCCCTTAATTGAGGCTCCGAGCCTCTTCTGTCTCTGAAAGCTGTAGTTTAGGTATGCATCCCTGACCTCTACCTTACTTCCTGCCCAGCGAGCGGTGCCCGGCTCGGCCTGGCCTGCCTGCCAAGACAGTATTTTGCCTACAGTTATCTGCTCAGCCTCCGCAAAAAACACATTCCAGTCTAGTGAAATAGGTAAACATGTTCCCGGCTGCAGAGCAAAGGGCCCGGTTTTCCTGTCTCCTTGCAAGTGATTTACCGAACCCGTTACCATGGTAGGCCCATGGCCCCCGCGCATTGCACCAAGACACGTATGCACGCACTAGCATTTAGTATTGAACGGCCTCTGCCCGAAAGACCTTTTCCTTCAGACAACACATCCTCCAAACATAAGATACCAGATATGCTATAGGTGCAGGTCGTTCTGACATCCCAGACACCAAGACACCAAGACTCCTCTACTAGTGCTAAAAGTCAAGCCCCCAGCTCTCCCCAGTTACACGTCTTTACCACGTCATGCTCAGTTGCGCACGCACCCAGGGTAAAGGTTTCTGCTGACCCTGCAGAATCTCTCCATACATCCACCCACTTATGACACTTCTGTGACGTTTCCAGTACACACCTTCGTGTACGCCCCTGTACACGCCCTCTTTTACGTCCATGTGTTCTTATCATTCTCTTTTTCACTTGTTACGCCTACTGTATTCATTTCAATTATACTGTTTTACTATATATAATGTGTGATGTTAATAAAATGTGGAATATCCCTTCCTGAACCTTAGTGGTGATGGAACTCGATGTCCAGCGTCTCGAGACACTTAATTAAAGCCCGTATGACTCAGATATCACGGACTCTGCCTCTCATTTTATTGAGCTATCCTTATTGTCATATTAATGTATAGAAAAATAGTCCCGGTAATTTTATTTACCACACTTGCCTTACTTGTTCGAGGGTGAAAGTCAACTTTGCTCTGCCTTGGAGATCTTAGTAGGTAATCGTGCTTTCACATCAGCACAGAGACTAGGACACCCTGAAGAATCCAAAACAATTTGGTTAAAACAAAAATTATTTTAGACCCCATTAAATGATACCAAATTAGCAAAACGAATGGGAAATGTACTTTAAAAACAAAATAAAGATGGACAGAATTGTGAGAATAATTTAAATTCACGACTAGGTATTACATAAGTATTCAAGGTTTTATTGTTTGGTGTTATTATTGCAATGGTTTTAAGTAACTCTGCAAATAAAATAAACGTGAAACTTGGACTAGTTCATGCAGGAGAGCCTTGATAATGTTATCAAACGAAAATCATTGAGACCAAGTAGGTGCATTGAAAATGAAGCCACGTGAACTGCTAATAGAAGCTAAGGTGTTCTTGTTTTGTGTAAGAAACCACTACATTAAAGGAGCAAGTGATCCTCATTAGGGATAATTGTATTTTGACACTCTGTGCACGGCAACAGACGGAAGAAAGTCTGCTTTCGCTATCTCCGCACAAACCGAACACCTTGAGACTTGCTTTTTGCTTATCAGTCATCTCTCATTTACTGCCTTCGAGCAGACTACAGCATTGGAAAGAACCATCAATCTGTCTGTGAGGGATCTAAAAACCCAGAGCATAACAACCATGCCGGGCACTGATTAATTAGTTTTTTCTCTAACATGGATCACTGATGCTGTTAAGGGGGTGCCTTTTTGGATGTCAAGGACCCAAGTGCACATAATGAAGTCTTTGAAGATGTAATTCATCCACTCCTCAAATGTGCACATGCATAACGAGGTGGGTGTTTTAAGAGCTGCCGGATCAAAGGCAGAGTTTTGAGGAGAGGTCAAGAACATACCAGGCAGATGCAGTTCACACATATTGCAACACCTACAAAATTGGAAAACTTAGAGAAACATAGGGGCATATTACCAAGCAATAGTGATAATTATCGCTATTGCTTGGTTAGAGACAAAAATTTATCGCCGACCTGCGGCGATTTTTATCGCAGATAAACCTTGGTATTACCAAAGTTTATCGCAAATGCGATAAAAATCGGCCTCAATGCATGAATATCGATGAAAAGTCAGCGATATTCATGCATTACCGAGCTAATGCTCTTAGCCATGTTATCCACCTCCCATTGGATAACATGGCTAAGAACTGCTCAGGGCAGGTGTTAGCTTTTGGAGATATTCGCGCTTAGCGCGAATATCTCCAAAAGTTGGTAATAGGAGACAGCGATGTTAGCGACTGTTTCCAGTCGCTAACATCTTGGCACGCCCACTTTGCATGTCATTAGTGATACATTTCTCTGACATGCAAAGTGGGGCCCAAGATGGTCGCTATCTCCTACTAGCTGTCACTAACTGGTGTTAGCGACAGCTAGGTAATAGGGAGATAATTTTATCTCCGCTTTCTTGGCTTTTAAAGCCAAAAAATAGGAAATAAACCCCCTTGATAATATGCCCCATAGTGCAGAAAGCACTGGCGTAGCGCAGGCAGGGTGACCAATATCCCAGGAGTTTTTGTGCACATAGAGGCACTTTTCGTATGCGTGCAATCAAGACATTTCTTTGGGTTTGGGGGTTTATTGTAGATTGGTGAACGAATTTTTGGAGTTACCATTGACTGTTTGCTATTGCTACATTAGCAAGTTCAATGTATAAAGGAAGTAACCTGGTTATTTAATTGACACCCTAAGAATATAATGAAAAAAATATAATGAAAAGGAACACTATTCAAGAATATTTGCCAGTAACCACCTATCGCCCGAGACTCAGAGAAAAAGCCCCGCAGTCTTCTTCTGCCTCCAATATCTTATTTACAAACATTGTGAGTGCTTAGAAACTGTCTCAGTTCAAGAAGTAAGTGTTACACAAAAACCCTGTCAGGACCCACAACAAGGAGCCCAAATCCTGGGATGAGCAGACAGCACCACACTTATCCCTAGATGTGATATAATGAGTAGTCAATCTTATCACTGGAGCTATCTCATTTGACTGCTAACCCTGGCTTTAGCACGTTTTTATGCATCTTGTTTCTCCTACTTGAACAAATTGTTAAATCTAGGACAAATCATTACCTCCCTATATCCTTGTCCCCATACACGCCATCATGCAAGAACTCTGGGGCATATTATCAAGCAGGGCGATAGGCAATTATCGCCGCTTTAGGAGCCGTTTTCGTCCGATAAGCGGCGATAATTCTATCGCCCTATTAGCAAGCTGTCGCTAGCTGATGTCAGCGACAGCTTTTAGGCGATAGAGAGCGGTTTGGGGCCCGCTTTGCATGTCAGCGATGTTTATCGCTAATGACATGCAAAGTGGGCGTACCCAACCAGTTAGCGACTGTAAGCAGTCGCTAATGTCGCTATCGCCTATTAGCAAGGCAGGTGTAGCGATGGAAATATTCCCACTAAGCGCGAATATCTCTGAATACTAACACCTGCCCAGACCAGTTCTTAGCCATGTTATCCAATGGGAGGTGGATGTTGCAGCGCTCGTTAAAGAAAACACACCGAGGCACAGGTACATTGGATGCGTGCTTCTTTATTCCCTGCTAGTAGCATACTAGCTTACAGACTACTGTTTCCTGTCCATGCCGTTTCCGGTTCCGATTTCCTGTCCGCCTGTCCTGTCCCTCGACAGGGTCAGGCGGGAAGACATGACATCTCCCCTGTTTTGCAAAGTCTCGCTTCCCCTACATTTCTTCCACGAGTCGTCGAGGTTTACTGATCAGACGTTGTGGGCGTTGTGGGCGCTTCTCTCGCTTGGGTGTGTGACTGTGATGAATTATAGGTTCCACCAATCGTGGGGGGCTGTGATTTTGGTCACTGTCATCGCTTTGGTTAGACAGCTCACTTGAGAGTTGGCTGGATGAGGTCTCATGTCGATCACGCCTGGAACATCTTTTGAAGTGTGAAATGTTTCTTGTTAGCTGTTTGTGATCCGCCTTGGCTGTGATCATAGTTCCTTTTCTCTGGATGACCTGTAAGGGGATATCAAGATATCGACTGTCTGCCTTGGCTCGGCGGTCACTCTTTACTATTACCCAGTCTCCTTCTTGGATATTGGAGTCTCTGGCATGTCTACGCCGGTCGGCATAGGTCTTCATCTTGTTCTTCTTTGCTTGATCAATGTCAACTAGTGTGTTGTGATCGACGGTGATTGGTCGTTGTTGTGACGCTACATTTCACATAGGTATTCTGGTACGAGGTGTTCTTCCTAGCATCACCGTAGCTGGGCACTGGTTGGTGGTGGCGTGTGGCGTATTCCGATAGGCTCTTAGTACTTCATTTAGCGTCTGTTGGATGTCCCGGTGGGACGACGCAGCTTGCTGAATTGCCTTTTTAAGTGTCCCCATGAATCGCTCCACCATGCCATTTGCCTGCGGCCATAGTGGTGTGATCTTTTGGTGTTTGAAGTTAAGATGGGTTGCGAAATTTGTGAATTCCTGCCCATTGAAGGGGGGCCCATTGTCTGTCTTGACTCGCAGTGGGATGCCCCAGGCTGCGAATATCTCATCGAGCACCGGAATCACAGTGGTTGCTCGGGTGGATGATATCAGGTGTGCAAATGGAAATCGAGAGTATTCATCCATAGCTACCATGATGTATTGCCCCGATTGTAATGGTCCAAAGAAGTCGACTGCAATCTGTTGCCAGACTCCCTCTGGCAATTCCGACATTTGCAGTGGTGCCGGTGGCTCTTTTCGGCTGACTATCTGACATGTCATGCAGTCTTTCAGGGTTGTTTCTACCATGTTGTCAAGCGAGGGAAACCAGACACGCTCTCTCAGGGCTTTCTTGGTTGCATTGATGCCTCTGTGGCCTTCATGTGCCAGATTGCCAACTCCTTGGCGTAGTTTGTGCGGAATTACTATCCTCCCCCCTCTCAAGAGAAGGCCATTGTCACTAATGGACAGTTCATCGCGCACCCGTTGGAATGCCGCGAGGTCTTGGCGCAGTTGCGCAGAGTCTTGGGAGTGCTGTTTCACGTCCCTCCATGAGTTGGTGCGGATTCGAGTCATTATGGCTTGCATGAGGGGGTCAAGTGCAGAGGCTTCTTGAATGGCTTCAACTGGAACTGTGGGAGGACATGCGGTGTCAACAACAAAGTGAAGGTATTCATCCGCCACAGAAAGTGCAGCACGTCTAGCGGGTAGTGGGTGGCGTGACATGAAGTCAGCTGGGTTTTCAGATTTGCCTGGTTTGTGGACAATGGTAAATATGTAGTCTTGCAAACGGAGGCCCCATCACTCGATGCGCGGTGGCATCTTCGCATTGGGGTTTCCAAAGATTGTGATGAGTGCCTGATGGTCCGTGATGATCGTGAAGTGTTTGCCGTAGACAAAAAGATGGAAGTGCTCGCACGCCCATACGACAGCCAGGCTTTCTTTCTCCGGCTGGGAGTACGCCTTTTCGGTGTCCGTGAGGCTGCGGCTTGCGTATGCTATGATGTGTCTCTGGTCAGAGTCTTCACGGTATTGGGCCAGGATGGCACCCAGACCCACCGGGCTGGCGTCTACTGTGATTTCCGTCTTTTTCTTTGTGTCGAATTATGCCAGGTTGATGGCAGACCCGACAGCTTGTTTGATAACGGTGAAAGCTTGATGACAGGCTTCAGTCCAGTCAAATGGCTGACCTTGACGAGTGAGTTCTCGTAGAGGATAGCTGATTGTGGCATAATCTCGAATGTACCGTGCACAGTAGCTTGCCATCCCAAGGAAAGAGCGAAGGTCACTCACGTCTCTGGGTGTTGGGGTGTCGGCAAGGGCTGTCACCTTTTCAGGGTCCGGTCGCATTCCGTCTTTGGAAAATATGTGGCCATAGAATTTTAAAGTGTCTCTGTGGAATTCGCACTTGCTAGCGTTGAGTGTTAGATTTGCAGTCAGTAATGCATGGCAGACCCTATCCAGTGCGGTGTCGTGTTCGGTTTGGGCCTTTCCAAATACCAGTAGGTCATCACTGTAATTGAAAGCATTTGGGATGCCTTGTATAACTCGTCTGATGGCTTCTTGAAAGATCTCGGCGGCCGAGGAAATGCCAAAGTTTAAGCGTTTGTATCGAAACAAACCTTGGTGGGTGGTGAAGGTTGTGATATATCTGGATTTGTCGTGTAACTCCAACTGGTGGTAGCCTTTATTTAGGTCAAGTTTGGAGAAGACTGTGGCACCATTTAATTTTGTGATCATGTCACTGATGTGGGGCCCAGGGTGGCGTTCCCGCTCGATAGCGGTGTTGGGCGCGCGCATGTCGACACACAGTCTGACCTTGTTATCCTGTCCCTTTTTGGGGACCACCACAACTGGCGATACCCATGGGGTGGGTCCTGTCGTGCGTTCTATGATGTCTGTTTGAAGCAGGTCTTGGAGCTCGTCATCGACGGCTTGTTGTAGGTGAAACGGCACCTTCCTATGGTGTTGAGCGATGGGTGTCACGTTCTCGTTGATGTGTAATTTTACCTTGAAGTGGTTCAACTTGCCAAGGCCTTTGAACAGGTTTGGAAACTTTGCCACGATGTCAGGAGCATCTTCTGTCATGTACAGCAGTTCTACAAGTTTGAGTCTTTCTGCCGTGGGTAGGCTTAGCAAGCAATCTGCGACATCTGGCCCCTCTACCACATGTATGTAGGCGTCGATTTTCCGATCCTTGAACGTGAGAGTGGTAGGAAATCGACCCAAGCCAGGCAGTGGTTTGCGTGACATCCATGTGAATATGCGAACAGCAGCTGGTTCTAGTTTAGGTTTCTGCTTCATGTTGTGGTATTCTAGGGCGCAGATGTAATTCAAGGAAGCTCCGGAATCTAGGACAAATTTTGCCGGGTGGTCGCCTATCAGTATGTCAAGCTTTGGATATCGCTTCAATCGGTCTGGGTCTGAGACCATGCAGATATACTCATCACTGTCCTGTGACGTGGGGGAGCGTGAAGACGACTCGCTGGAGGTGTCTCTATGTGACCGGTGTTAGATCTGGGGGTCTCTAGTTGGCAGAGGTAAGTACCTTAGACCAAGTAGGGACCCTTGCTTCTAGTCAGGGTGAAGAATACACACAGTAGATAACCTCCGCTCTCCCTCTAGGTAGCTTGGCGCGAGCAGGCAGGCTTATCCCCAAGGCAATGTGTATAATAATTGCACTCAACACAACAATAATCCCCAATCCACCACAAACTGAGACCACACAGCTAAGTATATTTTTATAAAAATATATAACTTTATCTAGTTTCAGCAAGGTAAATCAAGCAGTTGCACGATAATCACTTCATTATAAAAATGATGCACTTAATCTTAATGGTGGTACGTAGTTTCAGGAAGTTCTCATGTAAAAACAAATGTCTCAAGTCTCTTCAACCAGGTATTAAAAATAATGCCACTGATTTATAATGGATACGCTCTAAAAAACGAGCAGTCCAAACAATGCCACTGATTTATACTTGATACGCTCTAAAAAGGAGCAGTCCAAACAATGCCACTGATTTATACTTGATACGCTCTAAAAACGAGCAGTCCAAACAATGCCAGCGTTAAAAAAAATATGCCCCAATGATCCCCTGGCCTCAGGGACCACAAGCGCTTCAAGCGCGTCTCACCCGGTTACTTGGAGGAGGGGGGACTTCTTTCCCCGTGCTCGCGGTGACGCTGGGCCCCCAGGGGCACCTCGCGGGGGAATGCTCAGTACCGCTCCAGCCCGGCCGGTCTCAGGACGCTCTCCGCCCGCTCTTGGTCCTTCAGAGAGCAGCGGGGAGCAGAGACGGCAGGCCGGGGGCTGGAGCGCTTGATAAGATCCCTCGACGAGGTCAGGTCAGTCTTCCCCGGGCCCGGCGGTGATCGCGGTGATTCTTCGGCTCTTCCAGCCACCTCCGCCCAAGCAGCCAATCCCGTCGCGGCTCTCCAGGCGAGCCTCCAACAGCACCCGGGAGTCAGCCAATGTCAGTGCGGCTCCCGGGCAGGTAAACAATGACGCTCCGCTACTTCGGCCAATCACGGCCCACCACGCTGATGACGCTGCGCCGCACGGGCCAATCCCGTTGCGGCGTTAGTGAGGGGGCTCGGCTCCCTCCACCAATGGGAGCGCGGCGGCTTCGTTCTTCGCCGTTTCAGCTCCGATCAGGATGGCGCTTCACGGAGAGGTTTTCTGGCCCCGGGCAGCGGCGGTGATCAGGCGGCAGATGATTTTAGAGGGCGCGGTCACGGCCAGACCGCCCTCATAGCCTCACAACCGCTCTGGAGTCGATTCTGCGAGGGGAGGCACCACAGACCTCCGACCCTCGCCGGGAATGTGCCGATGAGCACACCGATCCCTTCTCACTCTCAACACTCGAGCACCACACGCTCCAGGTCCACAACAGCACGATCTTGCAGCTGTTTTCTGACAAAGCTTTAGGAACCTTTATCCCTGGGTTCCAAACAGGAGGCCAGCTCTTCTCAGGCCCTTGGAGATTCAGTAAAGACACAGCACACAGCAAAGTCTTGGTAGGTTCAAGCAGGCAGGGTCACAGCTCTCAGCAAAGTCCCTTTCTCCTCTTCAGCTTTCAGTTGCAACAGCAGAACAGGTCAGCCCTTAGAGCACACAGCAAGGCAATCTTCCTTTAGTTCTTCAGCTGTCCTTCTTCCAGCAGAGGTTCCTTCTTGCTTGTAGAATTTTAGAATCTAATCTTCTGTAGTAAGGGGTCCTTCCCTTATACCCCTGAACGCCTTTGAAGTCCTTTGTGCAAGGGGGTCCTTGGCTCTGGAATGTTTCTGGTGTTCTTCTTCCTGACAGCTTCAGGGCCAGAGGTGACAGTGGGCCGGCAGGGGAGTTAGCCAGCACGGTGGTCAGGCAGACACAGCCCAGCACTATCAGGCGATTCTTCCTCCCCTTCCCCGGGCAACAGATATCGCCTTTCACCCCTGGGCTGACTCCAACCCCCCTCCGGGGCCCTGCAGCTCCTGTCACGCAGGCATTCCACACACAGGCCCAGGCACACAGAAAGGTTTATACAAAAGAACAGCCACTTTCTAAAAGTGCTATTCTCAACCCCAGGATCCAAAAACAACCTTCACTAAAAGATGTGTCATTTAATTCTGAGTTCAGGGATATCTTTCATGGATGTTCCATCTTGTTCCTATAGGGAGATAGGATGGGAACCAATGGGACCAGCCTCCCCATGTTACCCTAGGGAGCCTTACAGCCCTACAGCAGTGAGCACACAAAGTGGCTGCTGCTCTCCACCAGAGCATGTTACCTGCACTAGTGCATGCTCTACCCTATCCAAACACTGCACCCTGCCCAGGGGGGTACCTGGAGCCTTCCATAGGGGTGGCTGATGTGCACAGACAGGGGAGGGTTAAGCCCAGCCAGTGAGGACACTGGCCAGGCGAACATGGCAGTCCACTGACTGCACACAGGCCCTGCGCTGGCAGGCCTGAGACACCATTTTAGAGCTACTCATGTGGGTGGCGCAATCTGCGCTGCAGGCCCACTAGTAGCATCTGTCATCACCAGCCCTGGCACACACAGTGCACTTTACTAGGGACTTCATGGTGATACAGATATGCCAATCAGGTATACCCAATCAATATGACAATTTACAGAGGGAGCACTTACCCTCTGACACTGATCAGCAGTGGCAGAGGGTCCAAAGCATCTAAATCAGCAAAAACGAAATCCAGCACAGCATCAAAAATACATGAGTCAGAGGCAAAAAGATGGGGGGAAAACCACGCCAAGGATGTCAGGTCTAACACGTGTCCCCTCCAGCTGAAAGTGGGGAGAACTACCCAACCTCTTGGGAGTCCTCATCACTAAGGCGGAAGAATCTGGACAGACCGTCAGCATTGGCGTGTTCTGTACCAGGGCGGTGCTCCACCGTAAAGTCCATCCCCTGTAGGGAAATGGACCACCTCAACAGTTTTGGATTCTCGCCCCTCATATGCATTAACCATCTGAGGGGCCTGTGGTCGGTCTGAACACGGAAGTGAGTCCCAAACAGGTAGGGCCTCAGCTTCTTCAGAGCCAAGACCACAGCGAAAGCTTCCCTTTCGATTGCACTCCATCTCCGTTCCCTGGGGAGTAGCCTCCTACTAATGAAAGCCACTGGTTGGTCTCCACCCTCATCATTGACCTGGGAGAGTACTGCTCCCACGCCTTGCTCTGAAGCGTCAGTTTGTACAATGAACTCACTTGAAAAGTCAGGTGCCTTAAGCACCGGGGCTGTGCACATGGCAGTCTTGAGGGTGTCAAAAGCAGTTTGACAGGCCTCAGTCCAATTCACTTTTCTGGGCTGATTTCTAGATGTCAGCTCTGTCAAAGGGGCTACAATGGTGCCAGAACCTTTGACAAACCGTCTGTAATACCTGGTGAGACCTAAAAAGGCTCTCACCTCAGTCTGGGTCTTGGGGGGTTCCCAAGCCAGAATGGTATCAATCTTCGCCTGTAGGGGCGCCACCTGGTCGCTCCCCACCTGGTGTCCCAAGTACACCACAGATCCCTGCCCTATCTGGCACTTACTGGCCTTGATAGTGAGGCCTGCCTTCTGCAGAGCCTTCAACACTGCGCAGAGGTGTTGCAAGTGTTCCTCCCAAGTGGAGCTGAACACAGCAATGTCATCCAGGTATGCTGCGCTGAATTCCTCCAGCCCTGCTAATACCTGGTTGTCTGGGGCAATGTGCCCCACCTCCCCACATGTAAAGCAGGTAGGCGGGGGCCTGTTGTCCTGCTTGCCCTTACGGGGCCAGGACTTCTTAGACTTGGGGGGTTGAGACACCTTCTCCTGGGAACCAGTTTGGGGCCCTTTAGAAGACTCCTTTTGATTACCCGTGTCCCCCCCAGTCTTCTGCTGGGGACCCTGTCCACCCTTGGCTGGGGTACTTACCACCCCCTTGTGGACCCTGGTGCTAGTACACCGGTCCGCCTCTTTAGCAAGCTCACTGGGATCAGTTAACTTGCTATCCAAAAGATGCTGGCGCAGCTCGGGGACACATAAACTACTTAAGTGCTCCCTACTAATCAAGTGGCACAACCCCACATAATCAGTAACTTTGCTGCCCTTTATCCAACCTTCCAGTGCACGCGTGTACATACTCACACACTCCACCCAAGTACTTGAATCAAGCTTCTTGAAGTTCCTAAACTTCTGGTGGTACTGTTCTGCAGTGAGCCCATACCTGAGGCATAAAGCCTCCTTCATGTCGGGGTAGGATAAATTACCTGCTACCTCTAAGGGTGCCAAGACATCCCTCCCAGAGGCCTCAAAATGCTTCCACAATCCTGCCCCCAAATTCCTCTCAGTCACTTCATTCATCTTTAAGGCAAGTTCATACGCTCTGAACCACGCATAAATATCCTCACCCCTCTGATAATTCTGTACCAGATCCTTTGGTATGTATACCTTACCCGCCTGTACTGGTTGTGCGCTGCTACCATTAGAACTGGACACCCTCTCTTTATATTTGATGTCCAACTCCTTCATGCCCCTCTCATGAGCCAATTGGAGCTTCTTCTCCTCCAAAGCGAGAGCATGCCTTCTCTCCTGCGCCGCTCTCTCCTGCGCCTCTTTCTCAACTTCCAGGCGCAGTCTCTTCTCATCAGCTTCCGCTCTGAGCTTCAAAAGCTCTATCTCATGGGCCCTAGCTCTTTGATTCTCCTCCACTTCCTCTGGAGAAATATTCCTACTGTAGTGGTTGCTGCCAGCCTTAGATGCTGACCGCACTGGCAAATCACTGAGCAAAACAACATTCTCCTGTGTGCCGTCCACTTCAGTAGCTTCTTCTGAGACAACATGTTTGGCCTCCCACCAGGCCCTCAGAGCTTTCTGTAGCTCTTCCTTGTTTGCGCTGCCCTTCACTGGGCATCCAAGCTGTTTGCAGAATTGCTTTAGGAGGTCCTTTCTGTAGTTGTACAAATCCTGAATTTCGAAATCCACCTCCAATTCTACTCTCACGCTTGCCGCTCTCAAAGACATGATGCTTCCTTCCCTTTTCAACAAAAGGTTTCACCAAAAAGAAAAAAAGATCTTGCGCAACCTGTGCTGCTAAACTAGACTAGTGATGTACAAGAAATCACTGCAGGTCAAGTGCAATTATTAGTTCAAAATCCGCACCGCTGTCCAACAATGTTAGATCTGGGGGTCTCTAGTTGGCAGAGGTAAGTACCTTAGACCAAGTAGGGACCCTTGCTTCTAGTCAGGGTGAAGGAATACACACAGTAGATAACCTCCGCTCTCCCTCTAGGTAGCTTGGCGCGAGCAGGCAGGCTTATCCCCAAGGCAATGTGTATAATAATTGCACTCAACACAACAATAATCCCCAATCCACCACAAACTGAGACCACACAGGTAAGTATATTTTTATAAAAATATATAACTTTATCTAGTTTCAGCAAGGTAAATCAAGCAGTTGCACGATAATCACTTCATTATAAAAATGATGCACTTAATCTTAATGGTGGTACGTAGTTTCAGGAAGTTCTCATGTAAAAACAAATGTCTCAAGTCTCTTCAACCAGGTATTAAAAATAATGCCACTGATTTATAATGGATACGCTCCAAAAAAACGAGCAGTCCAAACAATGCCACTGATTTATACTTGATACGCTCTAAAAACGAGCAGTCCAAACAATGCCAGCGTTAAAAAAAATATGCCCCAATGATCCCCTGGCCTCAGGGACCACAAGCGCTTCAAGCGTGTCTCACCCGGTTACTTGGAGGAGGGGGGACTTCTTTCCCCGTGCTCGCGGTGACGCTGGTCCCCCAGGGGCACCTCGCGGGGGAATGCTCAGTACCGCTCCAGCCCGGCCGGTCTCAGGACGCTCTCCGCCCGCTCTTGGTCCTTCAGAGAGCAGCGGGGAGCAGAGACGGCAGGCCGGGGGCTGGAGCGCTTGATAAGATCCCTCGACGAGGTCAGGTCAGTCTTCCCCGGGCCCGGCGGTGATCGCGGTGATTCTTCGGCTCTTCCAGCCACCTCCGCCCAAGCAGCCAATCCCGTCGCGGCTCTCCAGGCGAGCCTCCAACAGCACCCGGGAGTCAGCCAATGGCAGTGCGGCTCCCGGGCAGGTAAACAATGACGCTCCGCTACTTCGGCCAATCACGGCCCACCACGCTGATGACGCTGCGCCGCACGGGCCAATCCCGTTGCGGCGTTAGTGAGGGGGCTCGGCTCCCTCCACCAATGGGAGCGCGGCGGCTTCGTTCTTCGCCGTTTCAGCTCCGATCAGGATGGCGCTTCACGGAGAGGTTTTCTGGCCCCGGGCAGCGGCGGTGATCAGGCGGCAGATGATTTTAGAGGGCGCGGTCACGGCCAGACCGCCCTCATAGCCTCACAACCGCTCTGGAGTGGATTCTGCGAGGGGAGGCACCACAGACCTCCGACCCTCGCCGGGAATGTGCAGATGAGCACACCGATCCCTTCTCACTCTCAACACTCGAGCACCACACGCTCCAGGTCCACAACAGCACGATCTTGCAGCTGTTTTCTGACAAAGCTTTAGGAACCTTTATCCCTGGGTTCCAAACAGGAGGCCAGCTCTTCTCAGGCCCTTGGAGATTCAGTAAAGACACAGCACACAGCAAAGTCTTGGTAGGTTCAAGCAGGCAGGGTCACAGCTCTCAGCAAAGTCCCTTTCTCCTCTTCAGCTTTCAGTTGCAACAGCAGAACAGGTCAGCCCTTAGAGCACACAGCAAGGCAATCTTCCTTTAGTTCTTCAGCTGTCCTTCTTCCAGCAGAGGTTCCTTCTTGCTTGTAGAATTTTAGAATCTAATCTTCTGTAGTAAGGGGTCCTTCCCTTATACCCCTGAACGCCTTTGAAGTCCTTTGTGCAAGGGGGTCCTTGGCTCTGGAATGTTTCTGGTGTTCTTCTTCCTGACAGCTTCAGGGCCAGAGGTGACAGTGGGCCGGCAGGGGAGTTAGCCAGCACGGTGGTCAGGCAGACACAGCCCAGCACTATCAAGCGATTCTTCCTCCCCTTCCCCGGGCAACAGATGTCGCCTTTCACCCCTGGGCTGACTCCAACCCCCCTCCGGGGCCCTGCAGCTCCTGTCACGCAGGCATTCCACACACAGGCCCAGGCACACAGAAAGGTTTATACAAAAGAACAGCCACTTTCTAAAAGTGCTATTCTCAACCCCAGGATCCAAAAACAACCTTCACTAAAAGATGTGTCATTTAATTCTGAGTTCAGGGATATCTTTCATGGATGTTCCATCTTGTTCCTATAGGGAGATAGGATGGGAACCAATGGGACCAGCCTCCCCATGTTACCCTAGGGAGCCTTACAGCCCTACAGCAGTGAGCACACAAAGTGGCTGCTGCTCTCCACCAGAGCATGTTACCTGCACTAGTACATGCTCTACCCTATCCATACACTGCACCCTGCCCAGGGGGGTACCTGGAGCCTTCCATAGGGGTGGCTGATGTGCACAGACAGGGGGAGGGGTAAGCCCAGCCAGTGAGGACACTGGCCAGGTGAACATGGCAGTCCACTGACTGCACACAGGCCCTGCGCTGGCAGGCCTGAGACACCATTTTAGAGCTACTCATGTGGGCGGCGCAATCTGCGCTGCAGGCCCACTAGTAGCATCTGTCATCACCAGCCCTGGCACACACAGTGCACTTTACTAGGGACTTCATGGTGATACAGATATGCCAATCAGGTATACCCAATCAATATGACAATTTACAGAGGGAGCACTTACCCTCTGACACTGATCAGCAGTGGCAGAGGGTCCAAAGCATCTAAATCAGCAAAAACGAAATCCAGCACAGCATCAAAAATACATGAGTCAGAGGCAAAAAGATGGGGGAAAAGCCACGCCAAGGATGTCAGGTCTAACAACCGGTATGATTCAGTCGCATAATGCTTGGTGCGGTGGCCACTTCCGGATCGTCCTCTGGATTGCCGGGAGTATGTTGACTGGACGCTGGAGTTTGATGAGCTGGATGACCGACCTCTTCTCTCTTCTATTGCTCGTGCATGATGACGTGTGTCATGTCTTTTGACAGACGACCTGTGATTTGGCTGCTTGGCCTGGCATGCGATCTCAAAGTGGTTATCTCTTCCACAGCGGTGGCATCTCTGACCTATCGCTGGACACTGTCTTGAGTGTGGGTAGTCTTGCCCGCATCTGTAGCAAGTGGGCGCAGACTTCGTGGATTGCGTGTGACGTGAACTCTGTTTGGACGATGTTTTCCGGGTGGTGTGGGACTTGTGAGATTTTGACGTATGTCTGGACGTCTTGGAAGAGCTGTGTGCCTGGACTCGCAGAGCCTGGTCTTTCCTGTCTGATGATTTCTGTGTTCCCATCCGCTTGGCGTAGTCTTCTGCTTGATCGTTGATCCTCGTTAGTTCCTCAATCTCCTCTAATGTGTATGGTTTCTTTAAGAGTCTCCTGCGGAGAGTTTCAGATTGGCATCCGTCGATAATGCGGAGTCTCAGAGCATCCTCCGTTTTGAAATTATCGAAGTCACAGTATCGCGCAAGTCTTTTTATGCGCATGATGAAATCACTCATGCACTCATCTTTCTCTTGTGCTGCTAGGTTGAACGTGTGACGCTCGTAGTCTACGTTGCGTTTGTGAAGGAAACGCCTATCAAGGGCAACTTTTACCTCATCGTAATTGGCAGTTGCTGCGTTGGGTAGTTCTTTGATGATTTGTGCGATGTCCGGGCCTATCAAGTTTCTTAGGGCCACTAGTTTTTGCTTGGGGTCTTGTACCTGGGACCCTATCATGTAGTCTTCAAAGTCCTCACTCCATGTTTTCCACGTCGGGCCCATGCTGTTTCCTGGCGTTAGTGGCAGTGGTTGTGGTTGGCGCATGAACGATGCTCCAATAGGGTTGGTGGCCATCGTGGGCGCGTTGTTAACCGGAGGGATTGGGCCTCCTGTGTTTGCTGGTCCTGCTACGTCGTTTACCCCTGATGAGCTGTCAGGGTTTGTATTGGACATTTGTAATTGGCTGACCCTGTATGATTAAATTGTATATAATCCCGATTTGTTTCTTTGGTTCTGGGGTCCTTCTGTATCCTGGGCTTGCGTTTTCCGCCTTGTTCTGCAACCAGCTTATTAATTTTCGGACGGCGCCTGACCCTAAAATGGCCGCCGTCGAAGGTGTGTGGTCTGTGTTATGCACTGGCGCCTGACCCCAACATGGCCGCCACTCGAGACATGAGGTCTTTCTTTTGACTCCCCTCGTGGTCTCTTGACTCCCTCGTGTTGGCTGGGGCTGGTATGTAAGTATGGCAGGGCGCGCTGGGCAGTTTGCAGGGTTTAGACTCCCCCTAGTATTCTTTTTCCTTTTCTTGTTTGGCCGGCCTCTTCACCTTCTCTTTGATGTCTGGGGCTGCTTTCTGGCGCTGCGGCGCTAAGAGGAGCCGACCGCTCGACTCTAGGGGTTGCCTGGTAACAGCGCTCGTTTGCCCGCGCTCGTTACCTGCAGCCAGCGTCTTTCTCGGCAGGCAGGGGCGGGGTCCGGACCCACACGGAGCAGCGCTCCGGTTCTCCGCAGGCAGCTTGTAGGCACACGCGGTGGCGGTGCCCGGCACACGCGCTTGTCCTTCTCTCGGCAGGCAGTGTCTGGCCACACACAGAGTAGCGCTCTGGCATACGCTCTCTGGTTTTTCCGGCGGACGGCTGGAGGCACCTTGACTTTCGCGCTCTTTCTCCGCGCGGCCAGGATTGGTGCTGCAGGGCTCGGTGGTCGGCCACACAGGATGGCTGAGCGATGATGCTGCGTGTGGGGTTTATGAGCGTCCCACCCTTGTCGCCAATGTCGCAGCGCTCGTTAAAGAAAACACACCGAGGCACAGGTACATTGGATGCGTGCTTCTTTATTCCCTGCTAGTAGCATACTAGCTTACAGACTACTGTTTCCTGTCCATGCCGTTTCCGGTTCTGATTTCCTGTCCGCCTGTCCTGTCCCTCGACAGGGTCAGGCGGGAAGACATGACAGTGGATAACATGGTTAAGAGCATTTCATCGCTAATGCGTGAATATCGCTGTATTCTCAGTGATATTCACGCATTTCGCCGCTATCGCTGGATATTTTGGCACAATGGAGAAAAACGTTGCTAATGCATGTTTTCTCCTCTACCATATCCAGCGATAAAAAAAATGCGCTAAACGCCTTTTGCGATAAATAACGCTATTCCTTGGTAATATGCCCCTCTGAAACTGGCTTGATACAGGAAATGAGAAAGGGGCAGGACCAATTCCCAGGAGAGGATTTTGGTGTGAGAATCATTCATACAAGATGATTTCATTTTGTTACTGTGGCTAAGGAGGGATACTTAACACGCAATAACCACAAGAGCCACTTCTACTCATGTTTAAAGTAACACAGTATCAGTTATTGTACTAGTGCCGTTTTTACCTATGTTGTAAAAAAGATGAGAGCAATTATCAAACTACCAGCTTATCCCAGAGTTGAGAAAACAGAATCCTAAGGTTTCTGTTGTATTTTCCTTTTATTTAGGCTGCATACTTGATTGAACTATTGGCTTTTATGTAGCTCTTACACCCTCTACGATGTTCTCCTGTCTAACATGGGTCTAATGAGGAATGCAGTTTTCAAGGGCAGGCTGAACATTGTGAGTCTGGCTATTGTAAAGATGCAGGGCACTGGCCTGCAGTTTTAGAGATGCACCAGGGCTCCACACTGCTATCTATTAAGATACCTAAAAGTTATGGTGTTGCTAAGCAGCAGTGCTCAGGATACCTGCTGAGTTGCAACTCCTCCTTCCCAGTTAACTCATGCTGCCCTCTAACATGCTGGGACATCCAGCTGGGCTGCTTGAGGCTACCCAGTCATGCTTCTGTCTCACATCTCAAAGAGATTTTTTTTAAACGAGATATTTGACATGTGGGATACACACTTCGAGACAAAACCAGTGGTTGAAGTTGGTGGGATTTACTTTGAAAATGTTTCCCAATTTGTTTTTAACTTAACAAAAACAGTTCCCCTACCTTTATTTAAAAAAAACCAACCATATCTGAATGGTTAATGCCAAACTTGAGCTTTGTCTAGCTGATAGGGAAGGGAGGCGTCTCCTGCACTGTGAAGCCAAGGGAAAGGCAGACAGCAAAAGAAGAAACCAGCCTTCTCAGCCGGGTGCCTGCTACCGCAAACATATGCAAATGTGTCAGATTGATTAATCAGCATATCTTTAGACTTCTCGAGAACACGATAAGTCTTTAATTGATTATGGGGTATATTCTCAAGGAACTATCACAGAGTTAACAGCACTTTATCGCAGCCAAAGTGGCGATAAATGTATCGCCCCATTCACAAGCTGGTTCTAAAAGCCCATATCACCAGTTAACCTGCAATAGCAGCCACAAAAACATCGCCACAAATGACCCCCGCAACTATCGCTACTGAGATGCGTAGGCGTTCCAGTGCAAAAAGCCGCGACAACACCACTGCGCAACATTCTAAGCAACAGGCCTGTAAATCTCACCCGTCAGGTGGGAAAATGCACTATAAAAGGAACCAAAAAAACACCAAAAACAATTCAAAGTGCATAGCAATATGGATGCACCCTGACCGAGTGCAGAGGTGAACGGGAACCCCACAAGCCCCACAGACAACCAGAAAGGAACAACGGGGTCGGGGAAGGCCAAGGAGGAGAGGGAGAGGAGTCCACAGGGAAACCAGATCAGCGTCACGGAGGTGACAGAACACTACCATCAACTGACCCACAATTAGATTAGCGTGAATGCAGTCGGAGTGTCGAGGAGGTCAATGGAGGAGTCCAAGTGGCGCTGGAATGATTTGAAAATCTAAACCAGGCACAAAGCCACTGCCAACAAGAAAGCAGCTACGGTGTCAGGAGGTGGGAGTCCAGCGCCACAAGAGGAGTTAGAGATTACGGAGCCCACAGTCATCAGTGTGGAGACGGTGCAAGGAGTCAGGAGTACGGACACAGCTCGAGAGGACCTGACACAACATCAACAGGGTGAGTAACGACCAGGAACTGGGGGGCCAGGGAGAGATGGGCACAATGGCACACATGCACAACGATGTGTAGCACACTGCACACCCACAATGACCCTGGATCATGTCTCTGATCCCCGTGGCACACTGCAGCACACACACCTAGCAATAACAGCACATCCACATTGACGACAATGTGGTACAATGTGCAACCCCGACACTGCAGAACAGAGGACACAACTGGCTCCGCACAGAAACAGAAACAGAAACAGGCCAACTACATCTGACAGAGCTGGAAACTGTGAGGTGGAAATGTATGCGTACAACCTCACATCCGTCATGTAGTCCAAATGTCTACTGTCCTGCATCTAAATTAAGCATGGGCGAATTTTGCGAATCTGGCGTTGGCGAATTTTGCGAATTAGCGAACTCGCAATCCGCAAAATCCGCGAATTCTCGCGAATTTGCGGATTTTTTTTTGTGTTCGCAAGGATTTCTGCCAGTTCGCGAGGGTTTTGTACCAGTTCGCAATTGCGAACTTACATGTCGGCTCGCAACGGTCACGATTATGTTGTTTCTACATCTGGTTCATCATCACAGGTTCCCAGCACCCTCTGTTTCACCCCTGCCACCCTCTGTTTCACCCATGCCACCCTCTGGTACATCAATGCCACCCTCTGGTTCATCATCATTGTAGATTATGGGGGGAAAAAGCAAGCACACCTGCCTGCTTCAACTGACATGAATTAATTTGGGGTTGATTTATTAATGTGTCACTGTTTTAAAATTCCAGTCTGGCACCTGCTTCCTTATCTGTAATTTGCTTTCTGTTGCACTGCAATTTTTTTTTCCAGGACCTTTGTGGCCTACTTGTAGCTATTCTATGAGCCTGCTGTGAGGGTCAGAGCAGAATCATACAATTGTTGCAACTAGCAACTGAACTCTGGAGGGGCCCTTGTCAGGAAGCACTACAGGGAATGGTTACTAATGATGAGTTTGAACTTTTGAACCTGCTGAATGCTTTTTTTGTGTTCGCAAGGATTTCTGCCAGTTTGCAAGGATTTCTGCCAGTTCGCGAGGGTTTTGTACCAGTTCGCAATTGCGAACTTACATGTCGGCTCGCAACTGTCACGATTATGTTGTTTCTACGTCTGGTTCATCATCACAGGTTTCCAGCACCCTCTGTTTCACCCCTGCCACCCTCTGTTTCACCCATGCCACCCTCTGGTACATCAATGCCACCCTCTGGTTCATCATCACTGTAGATTATGGGGGGAAAAAGCAAGCACACCTGCCTGCTTCAACTGACATGAATTAATTTGAGGTTGATTTATTAATGTGTCACTGTTTTAAAATTCCAGTCTGGCACCTGCTTCCTTATCTGTAATTTGCTTTCTGTTGCAGTGCAATTTTTTTTTCCAGGACCTTTGTGGCCTACTTGTAGCTATTCTATGAGCCTGCTGTGAGGGTCAGAGCAGAGTCATACAATTGTTGCAACTAGCAACTGAACTCTGGAGGGGCCCTTGTCAGGAAGCACTACAGGGAATGGTTACTAACGATGAGTTTGAACTTTTGAACCTGCTGAATGCTTTTTTTGTGTTCGCAAGGATTTCTGCCAGTTCGCAAGGATTTCTGCCAGTTCGCGAGGGTTTTGTACCAGTTCGCAATTGCGAACTTACACCGCACGCCGCAAAATTGTATCACCAATAAAAAAAAATCCGCTGCCTGCGAATTTGCGGATTTTCGGTAAATTCGCGAGCGTTCGCGGATTGCGAATTTACCGAAAATCCGCAAAATCCGCGAGCGTAACGGATTTTCCGCCCATGCTTAATCTAAATCCAGCACCTCCCAAACAGTCAGAATGTAAATTGTCATACAGTCTGCATGTAAACAAGAACAATGCACCAACATACATGTCAACACCATGTCAACATGAATCTCCCCTTCACATTGCAGAGGTACACACAACACCTCCAGCAAAGCAGAGCAGACTACTCATCAGTGATGCCGGAGAGGACTACCACACCTTCGACACTGACACCCTACAACAGCCCAGGTCATCCCACACAACCCACCACCGGGACCATGGTAGTCAAGCTACATGGAGGAGAACACAGCCCCTGCAACAGACCACGCAGCAGGAAGCACCCGCAAGCACAGCTGTGTCCCAACACTTCACCAACCCACACATGTTCTCAGGACCCTTTGGCATGAACGTATTTCCCTCCTCACTGATCATTGAACATGTAAAAAGGGAAATTATTTTTTTTTAAACACAGGAATTTAAATGATTAACTCAGCCACATTTGTAATAGTGGTTTAATTCAGCTCTATTCATTTAATCTCTCTTGAAATTATGAAACAACGGGGAAGATCTGATAAGAAGTAAACTTTTATTTCTTTCTATTCTGCTTTGAAAATTTGTATTCTTTGTGGGGGAGTTCAAGGAAACAAAGAACAATTGTTTGTTATTGTTTACTACATCCCTTGCAGTGTCTTTATGGTCTAAGTTTATTAAGGTTCAGTAGTTGCTGGGGCCTTTAATCCTGATTCCTTGCATGGGATATTGATTCTCATTAATGCTATTTGTCATTATTGCAGTGTGTCTAACCCAAAAGATAATCAATGGGAAGAACATAGTAAAGCTTTAGGTAACGTTGATGGGAGTCAAAACTGGCTATGACATAATGTATCTAAAGCTGCGACATTCACAAGTTACAGTACTAACTTTACCCTACCTCCAACTGCTACCATTACGTTTTTTTAAATAATCACACAGCATTCCATCCATACATATCACATTAATACATTTGTAACATCAATAATGAAATAATGATTATCTTTAAACTCCACAACAATGGAATGTCATCATAAGATACCCAAATTAGTCATACAGTGTCATATATCGAGTACACGTCTTGAGCACACCAACAAATGTACTAATGCTTCCTTATATACTTTCAGTACTACTGATAAATGGCAACACAAAAAAGTGATGTACTATTACCATTTAAACTCAGGACTCAATGCATGAACTTAGTGCATAAAAACTTTTACACACTCGCCAAAAAGCATACTCAGTCTCTCATTTATATCTCATTTCCAGCAGGGGTGGGAGTTAACAAATGTATTTGCAGTTTTGTATAGTGTGACCAAGATCGGGGGGTGTCCGTGGACATTATAGCAACCATTAGGAAATATAGCAACTGCAAGATCATACGGTACATTAATAAATATCAAATAGCAGAACAAAGCAAATCAAGGTTAAACTTATATAAAAAATGAGAGTTAGAAGTTAATTTAGTAGATAGTTCCCAATCAGTATGTGCATTTAGTTTAATTTGAAGGTTTCAAAGAGGACCAATGCATATTTCAGGAGATTGTGGTGGAACTTCCCAAAAAGGATGGGGAGATGATTCATTGTTTCTTGAACTTGACTTGTGACAAGAGAAGAGCTCTGGAACTTCTAAGCAAACAGCAGCCCCAAGAAAGAACACATTTTTGTACTAGGTACTTTGGAGTGCAATACAGATATCTGTGAGTGATACAATCCTTTTTTTAAAGTTTCTGCATCAAGTGGGTGCCGGTTAAGAGTAATCAATAAGGGCATAATATGGTTGAATCACATAAGTCTAGATACCAGCCTTGCTGCCATCATGGGGGTATTTTTCATTGGAGCTAGGTGCATTTTAGGGATTCCTATGAGTAACATATTCCTGTATCCCAGTCTGGAGATGACTAGTGATTTTACTATTTCGTTAAAGTCTGGTTCTGAAATGAAAGGTTTGACATTTCTGAGAAGTTTGAGATGGTAGTGGATGTTCTTTGCAGAGGAGTTTATATACGTTTGAATGTGTAGGCCTCTTTCAAGAATGATCCCCTGTAATTTGGTGCAGGCAATACTTTTTGGTTTGCAGTTATAAAGATGTAGAGATCCTAGGAATTCTTGCACAGAGGCCAGGGTGTGGGGTGCGTTATGGAGGAAGTTAAACTTCAATGGCCCAGCTTCATGTGGTTGAAGGACAAACAGGCTTGGATATCTTTTAGAGTCTGATCAATTGTGATCAATTATGTCTATTTAAAACAACACTTTAAGATGCAGTTTTATAACATCAACATTAAGATGAAAGGAGATGACTGATTATTTTAGAATTGGGATATTAATGACCCTTATTTGGTACCATGAAATACTGCAGCTAGATTTTATAAAGAACAGTTCGCTTTGCTTGGAGATGATGTCCAAATACTAGCTAGACCAGACTAGGACTGTTGTGAAGTACTATGTTGAACACCGCCAATAGGTCAGGCTGAATGCTTAGGTAGGAATTTCCTTTCTCAAGGGGGAGGACAGCATCATCCAAGATCCGGAAGAGGTATAGCAAGGAGAAGTATCTTTAGTTCTCCTCTTCACTTCCTCTTTCCATGTATTCTGCATTCTGCAGCACATGTACTAAGAGGAATGTGCCCCAACAGGTGTAGCAAGGAGAAGTATTTTTATTTCCCATCTTTATGTCATCTTTCCATGCCTGCTGCATTCTGCAGCACACGTAGAAAGAGAAATATGACACAAAGGATTGGTTTTGTGCAGGAAGGTGTACCTTCCTGCACCAATCCATTCAGTAACACAGGCATCCTTGTACTAAGGTTCAAAGGTGCCTGCATTGGCACTAGGCAGCCTCAAGTGCACCAATGCAGGGAGAAAGCTGAGGAGTTCCATATCTTAGTAGATATGGCACAGTTCAGCTCTTTAAAGGAATGTTCATGACCACATTTTGCCTGCAAAACCTGTGTGCACTGCCTTGTGTGTTTAACATACAATGTCAACTGTTTAAACACTTATTCAGCTGTATTAAACCATGCTATATACACAATTTAAATAATGGATTTTCTCACAACCAATTAACTTTCCAAATAATTCATGTATTTAACACAAATGTCACAGTATGTGAATAAATACATATTTACACTGTCTGTGTAATAATTATAATTTAAAAAACAACAATCAAACATTATTCCATTGTTTATATGGGATAACAAAATCTTCATCTGTGCATTTCATATTACAGAATTGCCATTGACTGATGTGTAATATGTAATATGTAAACAAATGGTTATCTACATAAAAATTAAGTACCATACAATTCATTTTTCTATACATAATGTATTGAATAACCTTACGGAGTTGTATGGGGACTTAATAGTGCTCATACTTTTAATTATTTGTATTCTCCTATGACCACTGACAACGTAGCCCGAGTGGGCCAGCTCATATTGCTCCTCTGTGGTAGATATTTGATTCAAAGTGCCTTTGTGAGTATACAACCTTGAAGTGCCACCCTGATGAACAAACATGTTCTAAAGGGCTAACTTTAATAAGTGAAATTTAAAATATGGAACTTAACGGATTACATGAAAGGGACATCTATCTTTATTGTATATTAAACAGTTATGAAATTGCATTGCCAGTGTAAATACTGTTCTTTATTGGATATTAAAGGCAAGTATATAAATCCTCACTGGAATTATGTCATTGTGGAGTTTGGTATCAAGCTCAATGATGTAGCGTGTTTCAAGTTTCCTTAGTTCGGCTTCCCGATTGCCCCCACGCTTTAAACCGAGTCTACAACAAAATATTTCAGATGTGCTAAATTGTTGTTGTGAATGTTCTTGAAGTGACGAGCAACCGGGTATGCTGGGTCAGAGTTAATAATGGACCTCAGATGTTGGAGTATTCTCTTGTGGGCCTGCAGTTTTGGGCTTCCCATATACTGCAATCCACAAGAGCACTCCCACACATATATTGCATACTCCATTTTGCATGTAAGGAACTTTCTAATGGTGGCGGGCTTGTCGATGAATGGTGTTTTGTAGGTTGTCTTATTTATACCTACAAGCACAACATGTTGTGCATTTGACAAACCTCTTCCTTTGGGTTGATCAATTGGTTACTCTTTTGACTTCTGGGCCACTGCTGACTGAGGCGTCGCGCAAAGAGCTTGCCTTTCTAAATGTAATACTTGGAGTCTTGGGCAGAGCAACTCCTAGTATCGGATCACTTAAAACAATAGGCCAGTTCTTATTGATTATCTTACGCAATTTTTTTGTTGCTCATTATACATAAGAATTAACCTTGTGTCCTGGTCTTTATGTTGTGTTGTTATATTTGGCTCTTTACAGGAAGCTGTGGCCAGAAACCCTGTTCTGTTTAGTACACGGGGTTTCCTAATTTCAGTTTCAATGGTTCTTTCTGAGTAACCTCTGGCCAAAAATCTGTTTTTGCTTTCATTTTGAGCCTTGACTAGGTCATTGTCATTACTGCATATTATCTTGATTCTAAGCATTTCACCAAAGGGGTGATGTATTAGATGTTTTGGATTATAACTTGTGACATGCAGTATGGTATTGCCTGATGTCATTTTTGCGATGTAATTTTGTTTCAGTTTTATGATCTGCTATAAATCCCTCTACATCAAGAAAGCACAATGCTTGTCTACTTATGGTGGCTGTAAAGTGCAAGTTGAAAGTGTTAACATTCATTTCTGGAATGAATGTATGGCCACTTTTTTCTGTGCCACACCATATCACAAATAGATCATCAATATATCTTAGCCAAACAATAACATGTTCATCCAGTGTTTTCACAAATTTCACTTTGAGGACCAATTCCTCCCACCATTCCATATGGAGGCAGGCATAGCTAGGTGAAGAACACACCCCCATTGCCACTCCCCGAATTTGCTGGAATATTTGATTCTGGAACATGAAATAGTTGTTTTCTAAACAGAATAATATCATATTGACTAACATTTTGTTATGCTGATAAAGATACATTGGTCGTAACCCCAGATAGAATTCAATAGCCCTGGTACCATCTTGATGGTGGATACTGGTATATAAAGATGTAACATCTAGGGACATTAGTCGATAGTCTGAGTCCCATGTCCAGTTACTAATATTCCTGAGAAAGTCACTAGTATCTTGGATGTATGAAGGCAGTGATCGTACATGTTCCTGTAGAAAAAGTCAATGTATCGAGAAGTGTTTTCTAGGAGGCTTTTACGTGCTGAGATAATTGGTCTTCCTGCTGACCTGGTGACATGATTATGTATTTTGGGGATAAAGTAATTTACAGGCATGGTTGGATGATCATTCTTAAGATATCTGTATTCGTCCATACTCAACAAGCCTGAACTTTTCCAGGCTAATAACTTGGAGTAAAATGTATTCGACAAGGCCCTCATTGTCTGGAGGTTACTTCTTTTATAGCACTCTCGATCATTTATTTGTGTCATTGCTTCCTCCATTTAGTCCCCTTTATGCCAAATTACTGTATTACCCCTTTATCGGAATTACGTATGATAATTTGATCGTTGCCTTGTAGTTTCTTTGTGAGTTGATATTTGTGATTCTGGTAGTTGGATCTGTTTTGTGTGCTTGTAATTTGATGATTGAGTTCCTTCACTTCAGTGGTTACATGTTCATTAAAATGTTATGGATTAACTGTTGTTGCTTGTTTTTTGGAGGAAATGGTATGTACGAAGCTTCAATTTTCAAACAAACTTGTAAACATCTATTCGTGTTTGAGCATAATTAAAGTTACTCTCCTGGGAGAAAGATAACCCTAACGATAGTAGTTGTTCGTCAGCTTCATTTAGGGTTACTGTTGACAGCTTGATTATTGTATTTGTATTGTTGGTATCTCTGTTTGTATTTATTTGCGCTTCCACTTGTTGATTGCTGGTTTCTTGAAGCTCTTGTTATTTGCGGCATTGCTTGCATCTTTCACGCCGCTTTTTGTTTTGTCTATGTTTTGTTTTGAGCTTTGTGTTCTCGGGTGCAAGGTTTGGCGTATGTCTTGGCATAGAAAGTCTAGTTCTTCCGCCAGAGAGAGATATAGAAAACCCGGACTTGAACCCCCTTTTGCCTGTTCCAAGTCCGCTTTGCTCTACACAGCAGAGCTTAAATCAGACGTGGAAGTGAAGATTGGCGCACTTGCGCTGTACTAGCATTTTGCTCTGGACTTTGAGTGACTTTTCTACCCACTTTCAGAGAGTCGTATTTCCTTGAGAACGTAAAAATGTGTCTGTTCTCATAGTCCAGTTTGTCTTGCTGGAACTTAAAAGCTTTTCTTTTTTTAATGATCTCCTCTTCATTCTGTAATCTTGTCAGCATATCTTCCCGATATTTGGTAATTGTATTGGTAACTTATATTTGATTGATTTCCTCATTCAGTTAATCAATCTTTTTTTGCAAATCAATCCGATCTATTTCCGCATATTTTACTAAAATCTGTACAAGTTTTCTCAAAGATTCCAGATTGCATTCTGCCCATTCATTTAATATTTTCGGAATGGGGTTTTCAAAACTAGGAGCAATCATGATTCGCAACTCCCTTGGTATTCTACCGACCTCCAAGTATCTGTGGAGCAATTTGTGCTCCCGCCATTTAGCTTGCTCGCTTTTCTAACTTTCTAAACATGTCCCTTATGTTTGTTGTCCCCCCTAACTTTCAACAATTATAACTGTATATTAATGCTAATCATCACAGTAGAAAACTCACTATATAAATAACTCTATAAAAACATTTTGCATAAGCTTAATATCTCTATAACAATGCGTATTAACCACTTGCGTGCTCCCGTCGGCCAACGGCCGTCGCGGCACCACCCATTTTGTGGAAGTGCCGCACTGCCGTGAAATCGAGGCCGCAGCAAAGGGGTTAATGATTCACTAATATAGTTTTTGATAGTCCCACCAATATTCATGAGGATGTCGTTAATCACGATGTCCTTGCGATGGTGCATGGGAGCTGTGCTTGGGGTTGCGGCGTCATCTTGCATCTCGGGCGCAATCAAAGTAAATCAATATTGGGCACATAATTTGTGTCACTAACACCCCCATTTCTTAAACATGGGTTCAGAGTACCTCTACTCTGATATCTTATGTTATATTTTTCCAAAATTTTCAGCCCCAGGAACCATTCCAGATTAATAAAATGGTAGCCGCAACTTTCTCCTCAGGTTCCGTCCAGCCAATTAGAGCATTCCCGTTGGTGCATGCATTTACAATTACTTGCAAAATCATCATGAAATATCCATGGCCAGAGATATCACTATAATTTCTGTCTTAAATTTTGCAAATACTACTGAAAAGATTTCCACCAAAAAAGCAAAAGGTACTCGCTTGAACCAACATCTACCTCGCTGCCGAATTTGGTGTAAGTGTGTTCATCAGTTAACATTACAAACCCTTATTTATGACCCCAAATTCTAGGTCCCCACTGCACAGATTGCCCCCAAACTTTCCATGACAACCAGAACCTACCGAACACTTGGGGAAAATATCCTGAAGATTGGTCAAATGACACCAAAGTTATAGACAAGTCAAAAAATGATTTTCCTATGGAAAGTAGGTACTAACTAAAACTACCTACTGGCAATCTATATATATATATTTATATATATATATATATATATATATATATATATATATATATATATATATATATATATATATATATATATATTACCTACTGGCGATTAGGTATATATAGTTAGGACTTAGTTTCCATAGGAAATCCGCAACACTCTATTGGGAATAACTTTGGCGCCGGTTGATAAATCTTCGCGAATTTCTCAAAGAAGATGGCCCGCTCCGCTCGCTCCTTCCCTGAAAGATTTGGGGGGATTCGTCAAACGGGGGCGGAGAAAAAAGGGGGGTCCCAATGTTAAGAGTGCAATCACAAGATTCCAAGTATTCCGTCTTGAAGATGATTAGTCCCAATTCCTTCTAGAACCAACTAGCGTGACAAGGAAGACAACTCTTGCCACAACCAATTGGCTCCCAAAGGGAAGGGGAAGTGGAAGAGAAACAAACAAACAACAAAGGATCTCTTCTTGAGATGACTGTCTTCTGTTTCTCAGGAAGTATTCTGGACTTTCTTCCAATGCTGCCTTTTGTTTGAGTAGCTGCGTAACATCAATCACAAAGAGTGCAAAATTAACTAACAATTCAAAGAGGCACCTAGACAATTGCGTACTTTCTATTAATTAACTGATCAATCCTAAAACATACCAAAGTATGAATAGCCCATTCCAATACTTCGTAGTTGCAAGGCAGTTTGAATTATTCTCCTTTAAAATAAGCACAAAAGTGTGAGCACCAAGGGTAAAGTTCTTGGGAACAATTATCAATCAAACAGAATAAAGTGTTAGTACAACTTGCAAACGTTCATGCAAACTCAGTATTCTCCTACCTTGCTTTTTTGAGATTCTTGTAGTAACTGGGATTCTGTAATTACAGTAAACAAGAGAAAATGCAGCCTAGAAAATGCAGCCTACTAACATCTATTAGCTCTCTAAGCATTAGGAATAACAAGATTATGAATCGTTCTCAATTCAAAAGAGAACAGTTGTGGTCACTGTTGCATTATTTCACAATTTCAAGAGAACAGATTTTAAACATCACTGTTACATTGATTTTAATTGTCCAGAAAATGCCTTAAGTCTTGTCAAGCATCCTTATTATTTTCGCTCTGACTGTTTTAAAACAAAGATTCCAGTTTCACAAGGCTTTTTCCAATTGTCTTTGCCAAGGGTTGTTTGATAAGAAAAACTAAATAAATCTAACTTCCTCTTGTTGGCGTTCACAGGAAGAAGAAATAACGGGGACCGCTTTGTTTGGGGACGAGTCGGCTCTCCTTTAGGTTCCGATGCCTAAAACCGGAAGTTCCGATCTCGGCTTCGAGAAGGAAACTCACCCGCGTTGGAGTTCACTGCCGGTGAGCAGCCGCAAAGACTCTGGTGAGTAGCTCCTTACGCGAGGCAGGGAAGGGCTGGAGACTGAAGATGGGAGACCAGGAGGGAGGAGGAACAAGGGCGGCAGGCTGCAGGGATCTTGAGAGACGCTTCGTGGAATCCTGTGAAGACGCCAGGCTAGGACGAAGCGAAGCGTCTCTCTGAAAGTCGGAAAGGCTTTTATAGTCTTTTCATGCACGTGTCAACAGCCTTCAGTTAGCGCTCACTAGCGCACATGCTCCACGTGCTAACCTGATGCATATTCATATCGAGCAGCAGTTCTGGCCATGAATTAGTAAAGCAACAAGCCTTGGTACATGCAAACTATACATTATCATATATTTAAAGCACCAGACATGTTTAAAGCCACAGACATTATTCAATGAACAATTCTAAGTCACCACAGATGAGGGAAACCAATAAGCAGGGCAATAAGTACCCATGACAGTTCCCCCCCACAAAGGCCTTCTCACAGGTCGTGGTTTGTTATGAAATTGGGCATGAAAAGAGCGAATCAAACGGGGGGCATGTACATGATTCTCTGGTTCCCATGATCTTTCGGAAGAATCATAACCATTCCAATCGATCAAATAATACAAACGACATCTAATACGTTTTGAATCCAGAATTTTCTTGACCTCATATTCAACATGATCTCCTATGATAAGTGGTGGGGGTGGTGCATCAGGACGAGTGTTCGGGTGTACAGGTTTTACTAAAGAAACATGAAAAACTGGATGTATTTTATAATCCAGAGGAAGAGTCAATTTTATAGAAACTGGATTTACAATTTTTTCAATGGTAAAAGGACCTATGAATCGAGGTTTCAGCTTTTTTGGTCCCTCCATCTGTATATTCTTAGTTGAAAGCCAAACTTGGTCTCCAGGTTTATAAACCGGTGCTGGAATCCTATGTTGATCAGCATAGACTTTCATTTTATGTTTCTGTTTAGTTAATGTTTTCTTAACCTTCTCCTGAAAATTAGGTAAACTGGCTAATCTTGCTGAGACTGCTGGCATGTAAGTATTTTTCTCTGGGAACATTATTGGTAGGGTTCGCGGATGTTGACCAGTTAGAAAGTAAAATGGGGAACAGCCGAGTGCTGAATGCCTGGTGTTATTATATGTGAATTCTGCTAATGGTAGAGCCTCAACCCAATTTGAAGATAAGGTAGTGGTCAAACATCGTAAACTTTGTGCCAAATATTGATTTACTCTCTCTGTTTGACCATCAGTTTGTGGATGGAATGCTGAAGATAATGCTAAATCTATTCCCAATTGGCCACTCAGCTGTTTCCAAAATTTAGACAGGAATTGTGAACCCCTATCTGAAATAATCTTTTGTGATAAACCATGAAGTTTCACGATATTGGCCAAAAATATTTTACTGAATTCCTCTGCAGATGGAAGTTTTGGCAAGGGAATAAAATGTCCCATTTTTGATAATAAATCTACCACTACTAAAATAGTTGTCATTCCGGATGATTCGGGTAAGTCTGTAACAAAATCTAAACTAATGGTATGCCAGGACGTCGGGGGAATTTCTATTGGTTGCAGCAAACCCATAGGAGAAGAGTGAGATGATTTCTGCCGAGCACATACAGGACAAGCCTGAATGTATTGTTGAATGTCAGATCTCATACCATTCCACCAAAAATGTCTTTGGCATAACTCCAGTTTTTGTCACTCCAGGATGAGCAACAATAGCCACATCATGATTCCATTTTATTACTTGTTCTCTCAAACTATCTGTTGGAAAGAATAACTTATTTTTATGGTAAAACAAACCATCCGATATTGTGGTCTGTTTTTGCGAAAGCCAGTTTTCTTGATTCAATGCCTTTGTCTGGTCCCTGAGTATTGTTAAAAAATCTACTTGAGAAATTTCTGCACAAAGCTTTTCTACTGGAATTATACTTTGCTTTTCTTTATCGGATTCTTTATTTTTATCACAAACTAAACGAGAAAGCGTGTCAGATAACAACTGTTTGACTCCTGGTCGATAGGTAATTATAAAGTCAAACTCACTAAAGAATTGTAGCCAACGCATCTGTCTAGGTGTGAATGCTTTGACTATTGAGTAAAATTGTAGATTCTTACGATCAGAGAAAATTGTTATTGTATGTTTTGCTCCTAAGAGATGGTGTCTCCATTCTTGAAAGACTGCCTTGATTGATAGAAGCTCACGCTCAGCAATGGTATAATTCTGTTCTGCTGGCAACAGCTTTCTAGAGTAAAAGGCAATTGGGTGAAAAGTTTTTGAATCAATATCTTTTTGTAGCAGGACTCCACCTACGGCAGTTTGTGAAGCATCGGCTTCCACAAAAAATGGTCTGTCAGGGTCTGGATGTTTTAAAATAGGAGCCGAGGTGAATGCTTTTCTTAAGATGTTAAAAGCTTCTTCAGCCTGAGAATACCATTGGAATTTCTTTCCTTTTTGTAAAAGTTGGGTGATTGGAACCACTATTTCTGAAAATTTTGCGATAAATTTCCTATAAAAATTTGCGAATTATAGGATTCTTTGTACTTCCTTAACAGTGGTTGGGGTAGGCCAATTAAAAATTGCTTCTACCTTTTTTGGGTCCATTACAATGCCTTCAGGTGACAACCAATAACCGAGGAATTCTACCTTGGTGGTTTTGAAAACACATTTTTCAAGCTTAACAAACAAGGAGTTGTCTCTCAATTTTTGCAATAGAGATCGAACATGTCCTTCATGTTCTTCAGGGGTCTTAGAAAAAATCAAAATGTCATCAATATATACAATGACACAGATGTCTAACAGGTCATGCAGCACTTCATTAATGAAATATTGAAATGCTGCTGGCGCATTACAGAGACCAAAGGGCATCACTGTATATTCAAAGAGCCCAAATTTAGTGCGGAAAGCAGTTTTCCACTCGTCTCCTTCTTTTATGCGGATCAAGTGGTATGCTCCGCGAAGATCTAATTTAGTGTAGATAGTTGACCCTTTTACTTTATTTAAAAGTACAGGAATCAAAGGTAGTGGGTATCGATTTTCTAATTGTAGCTTTATTTACTACACGATAGTCGATACAGACCCTTAAATCTCCTGACTTTTTTGCTACAAAAAAGAGTGGAGATGAGACAGGTGAAGTTGAGTGACAAATGAAGCCTATTTCCAACAACTCGTCAAGATAAGTTCGCAAGTACTGGTTTTCTGGTTCAGTGAGGGCGTAAATACAGCTGCAGGGTAAGACCGCTCCTGGGATTAAATCGATTCTGCAGTCGTAGGTCCTATGAGGAGGTAATTTTGTAGCCTTCACTGGGTCAAAAACATCAGAAAAATCCTGAAATTCTGATGGAAGTTCTATAGATTCTGAATGAATCATGTCACAAGTGAGTGGAAAGCCAGGATCCCTGTTTTCATGATAACAATGTGTTTTACAGTATGCAGAATCTAAGGTCACAGTTCGTTTAACCCAATCTATTTTAGGATTGTGGAGCTCTAACCATGGAATACCTAGAATGACTCCAAAGGTCGGTGTATCTATGAGATCAAAAGTAGTCAGCTCTGTGTGTCCGTTATCTGACAATAGAAGTAAAGGTGAACTATGAAACCTGATCAAACCAGAAGATAGTGCAGAGCCATCAACAGCTCTCACAGGCTCAGGTTCTTTTTTTGGAATCTTAATTAGATTTAATTTCTTGGCAAATTCGAAAGCAAAAAAGTTACCAGTAGCTCCAGAGTCAATTAACACCGGAATACTGTGCCTTTGTTGATTGTCAACAATTAAAATCACTCGTATTGTGAAATGTCGTCGTACATGATTGATAACACTAGTCGCGTATTGTGAGATCTCTAATTTTTTCTCTCTCTCGAGGAATCGACCTCTCCTTCCCTCGAGACACTTAGTTTTCCGATTCTAGTGTATGATTTTGATCTATGGAAAATACTTTCTTTTTAACCGGTCTAACCGAACAATCTTTGGCGAAATTACCTGATTTTCTGCAATATAAACATAAGTTAGCTTTTCTTCTTCTATCCTTTTCCTCTTGTGACAAAGGCCCCTTTACTCCACCTATTTGCATTGGCTCTACCTGTGCATTTTTGTCTTCATTCACCTTTTTATCTGATTTAAAATGTAAAGTTCTAAAATCATTTTTTGGTCTTTCATTCTTTCTTTCACCCACCCTATGAGCCAACTTGTTGACTAAATCCTGAAACTCAGTAAAATCATCAGGTAAATTAACTATGTGTGCCAAGGAATCTTTCAATTCCTCTCTAAGCCCTCGGTAAAACAAAGACACTCTTTTATCCTCAGGCCATTGGGTTTCTGCCAGCAACCGATTGAAAGTAGTAACATATGCAAGTAAATCCTTTGAGCCTTGACGCAAATTTAATAACTCATTATCAGATGCTTGTAAAAATACATGCTTTGCAAATAAACTGGACATTGCTGTTTTAAAGTTTGTTAAATTGTGCAATAATGGATCGTTTTTATCCACTAAGGGCATGGCCCAATTTGCCGCTACTCCTCCAAGATAAGAAATAATAAAAGCTACCTTAGTGGTGTCTGAAGTGAAAATATGGGGTTTGCACAAAAAATGTAATTGACATTGACTCATAAAGGTATTAAAATGTGCACTGTCTCCAGAAAACCGTTCAGGATTAGCTAAAGAGACTGGCTGTGGTGATAATACTGGCTGATTTTGACCAAAACTTGGCGTTTGAGTCTGGTTCTGAAAAGGAACTCCGAATTTAGGTGGTGTCAAAAGGGGTCGCCTAGGTTCCCCTTTCTCTCTCCAAGAAGTAAAACCTTCTCTGGTACTTTCTAGTTCTTCTTTGGTAGAATCTAGTTCCTGTCTAAGTGATTGGTTTTCTAGACGTAACTCCTGTACCTCGTGATTCATTTTGCGCACAATCTCAGCTAACTGAAGAGCATTCATGTTAGCGAGATCCATGGGAATAATCAATTTCAAGAGGGAATGAGGTTAGGGCTTCGCTTTCTGTTAAGCGTGCAATCACAATATTCCAAGTATTCCGTCTTGAAGATGATTAGTCCCAATTCCTTCTAGAACCAACTAGCATGACAAGGAAGACAACTCTTGCCACAACCAATTGGCTCCCAAAGGGAAGGGGTAGTGGAAGAGAAACAAACAAACAACACAGGATCTCTTCTGGAGATGACTGTTTTCTGTTTCTCAGGAAGTATTCTGGACTTTCTTCCAATGCTGCCTTTTGTTTGAGTAGCTGCGTAACATCAATCACAAAGTGTGCACAATTAACTAACAATTCAAAGAGGCACCTAGACAATTGCGTACTTTCTATTAATTAACTGATCAATCCTAAAACATACCAAAGTAAGAATAGCCCATTCCAATACTTCGTAGTAGCAAGGCAGTTTGAATTATTCTCCTTTAAAATAAGCACAAAAGTGTGAGCACCAAGGGTAAACAAGTTCTTGGGAATAATTATCAATCAAACGGAATAAAGAGTTAGTACAACTTGCAAACGTTCATGCAAACTCAGTATTCTCCTACCTTGCTTTTTGGAGATTCTTGTAGTAACTGGGATTCTGTAATTACAGTAAACAAGAGAAAATGCAGCCTAGAAAATGCAGCCTACTAACATCTATTAGCTCTCTGAGCATTAGGAATAACAAGATTATGAATCTTTCTCAATTCAAAAGAGAACAGTTGTGGTCACTGTTGCATTATTTCACAATTTCAAGAGAACAGATTTTAAACATCACTGTTACTTTGATTTTAATTGTTCAGAAAATGCCTTAAGTCTTGTCAAGCGTCCTTATTATTTTCGCTCTGACTGTTTTAAAACAGAGATTCCAGTGTCACAAGGCTTTTTTTTCCAATTGTCTTTGCCAAGGGTTGTTTGATAAGAAAACTAAATAAATCTTACTTCCTCTTGTTCGCGTTCACAGGAAGAAGAAATAATGGGGACCGCTTTGTTTGGGGAAGAGTCCGCTCTCCTTTAGGTTCCGATGCCGAAAACCGGAAGTTCTGATCTCGGCTTCGAGAAGGAAACTCACCCGCGTTGGAGTTCACTGCCGGTGAGCAGCCGCGAAGACTCTGGTGAGTAGCGCCTTACGCGAGGCAGGGAAGGGCTGGAGACTGAAGACGGGAGACCAGGAGGGAGGAGGAACAAGGGCGGCAGGCTGCAGGGATCTTGAGAGACGCTTCGTGGAATCCTGTGAAGACGCCAGGCTAGGACGAAGCGAAGCGTCTCTCTGAAAGTCGGAAAGGCTTTTATAGTCTTTTCATGCACGTGTCAACAGCCTTCAGTTAGCGCTCACTAGCGCACATGCTCCACGTGCTAACCTGATGCATATTCATATCGAGCAGCAGTTCTGGCCATGAATTAGTAAAGCAACAAGCCTTGGTACATGCAAACTATACTTCATCATATATTTAAAGCACCAGACATGTTTAAAGCCACAGACATTATTCAATGAACAATTCTAAGTCACCACAGATGAGGGAAACCAATAAGCAGGGCATTAAGTACCCATGACACCCAAAACGTGTTTTCCCCATGTTATTTTCCATAGGACGATTAGACATGGCTACAGCCCGAACGGCTGAACGGAATTACACCAAACTTGGCAAAATGGTAGGGACTGGTACGCAGATCACGCTTTTGGTTAAATGTTGTAAATCCCTCCAGTAGTTGTTGAGAAAATCGAATTCGAAAAAATGGTGTTATCTATTAGCGCGCACCGTTTGAAGAACACAAAAAGGGGGGCAGGGTAGATACACCCTGACACCCTAGGCCTGGCCAGGTGGTCCCACAAGGACAAAAAAGGACCACATTTTTTTTTTTAATCTGGTCTGTTTTTTAAAAAATAACCCCCCGGGGGGACCAAATCGTGGGGGCATAGTGATTAAGAAGTGTGGGGGGTCCATAATCCCCCCACACTTCCCTGGGGACCGCGTAGTTAGGAATTAGCTATTAAAAAACCTTTGAAATACACTCAAAAAACTATAAGTTTTAGGGGTGTTATAGTTAGCTGGACATTTCACTCATACAAAACCATTGAAATTGCTCCTATATAGTTAGTTGTACTAACTATATTTCGCGCACCCGCGATCCACTGCTGATGATGTCACATATTACATCATTCATGACATGGTCACTGACATCACTGATGACATCTCAAATGACATCAATGATGACATCACTGATGACATCATCCACGTGACAATCACATACACCTTTTCATACACTAGTAAAATCTTTCATCACTCTTTGTGAAATACAGAGTATCATATTTGAATCCATTGACACAGCAATACAAGTATCTAAAAACCCACTCATTGATTCCTAGAGGTATACACACATCTAATCACTTACCTGTAGATTCACTCATACATGCTGTCAATGAACAATAGAACACTATCAAAAATACTTATACACCTATATCGACATTACACACCAGCACACAACCTATACACATATGAAGTTATCCTACTCACTTATGCAAACAATGGATCATACTTACATACTTACTTAGCTACACACTTATACAAACACCACTTCATCTATTCATTTAAATAGTAAGTCATATTTAGTATATTATAAAATCATTATTACAAGTATACAGTTATCCATACAGTCACTCACACAATCATTGAGTCTTATGTATACTTATTTATATAAAACAACTGGCACATACACTGCCTTTTATTTTTCTAGTTTGTTGGACATGTACCATTGAGAAATATATTTGCTCATCACCACACCCATAAAGATATTCACTCACCCAAACAACTGTTAGAACATGTAGTTTTAACTTCATATATCTACTGAATCAACTACTCACACATCTTTGGGCAGTCACACACCCTCCACCGAACCACACACACATTCACTCTCCCATACAAATACTCAATTAACTAATCAATAACTAATATAGACTTTCACATAGCTAGTAACCAACTGGAGAACCAGTTTACACAACAACTGACAAAGTGATACAGATATTCACACAGTTTAGTCACTATCCACTATATTCAGTGAGACACTATACATTGTTAAAGTCCTCCATCCAAACATTTATTTTTATATATCCACTCATACTTCAATGCAAATTGCTATATATATAATGCATATTTAAATAACGAAGCAAACCACATTCACTGGATGATGTCATCAGTGATGTCATGGTTGATGTCATTTGAGATGTCATCAGTGATGTCACTGACCATGTCATGAATGATGTAATATGTGACATCATCAGCAGTGAATTGCGGGTGCGCGAGTTAGTACAACTAACTATATAGGAGCAATTTCAATGGTTTTGTATGAGTGAAATTGCGATTCTCCTATTAACATGACCAGAGAATCTGGATTTCATTAAAGACACGGAGGCTAACATTATGCATAAATCCTTTAATGCAGCTCACAAACAGCCGCCTACATCACAAAGACTAGAATAAGAATAAAGTGACATCATAGTATCCATAAAAGGCTTGTGCCAGGGAAGATCAGCCTCTTTTAAATGCATCGAACGACAGGTAAACTTCAAACGAAGAATACATCTTAGAACTTGAAGGTAATGATGAAACTTGGAAAAATCCTTGGAGATTCATCAATTCAAATTATCTGGAAGAAAATAAAACAAATCAAGAAAGGTACAAAGTAACCTTCAAAAAAAGGCAAGTATAACATAAAGTTAAAAGAGCATGAAACGTTGAAAAACATTGTAAACATTGTAAACCAAATCAATCCACAATTTCCCTCCAGGGAGGGACGGGAGGTATAATGTTAGCCTCCGTGTCTTTAATGAAATCCAGATTCTCTGGTCATGTTAATAGGAGAATCGCAATTTCATTACAAGACAGGAGGCTACATTATGCATGTTGGTAGCCTTGAATCACAGCATCAGAAACATGTTCAATTGGTTTACAATAATGATGGGCAAAAGTAGAGGCATTAGACCAATCAGCAGCCTTGAGAATAGCATCCAACTTACAACCCGACCAGAATGACTTGCTGGCCATTGCGCTTCTTAGTGAATGAGCTTGAAATTTTGAAAGATCAATACCAACGAAGTTCATAGCCAATTTAACCCATCTTGCGATAGAGCAGGATGAGATGGGTTTAAAGGGTTTGACATAGGAAACAAGAAGTTGATTTGCATCAGGGGGGCGAAGATTAGACATCCTAGAATCGTACTCCTTCATACAATCAACCACACAGAGTTTTTTGCAAAAATCAAAACGTGGATAGAAAATAAAGTCAGACATGGTTTTAGTTCTCCTAAAGATTTCAAATTTAACACCAAACATGTCATAACATCTATTAGAGATGTCCAGAGCTTTAACATCTGAAACTCTGCGACAAGAGATTAAACAAAGAAGAGAGGCAAGTTTAATAGAAAGACATTTCCTGTTAAGGAGAGAATTGTCAGGCCATGAACAAAAAAGGTCAAGCAGAAGTTTACGGTCCCAAACAGACTGATATTTGGGGCGAGGAGGTCTTTTAAGTCTAATACTTTTGAGTACTCTACAAATGATAACATTTTTACCTACCGTCTTACCTTTGACGAGAGAATGCCCAGCTGAAATTGCAGATCTAAAGCAATTAATTGATCTATAGGAGAGACCACTATCGAAGAGTTCTACCAAAAAGTTAACTATGTCAACGATAGGAGCCTCCACGGGATCCAGGTTCCTCTCCATGCACCAACAAGACCACTTCTTCCAGATATTATTATATCTGTAGTGGGTTCCTGGTGCCCATGATTCACCAAGTGAAATGTCCAGCTAACTATAACATCCCTAAAACGTATAGTTTTTTGAGTGAATTTCAAAGGTTTTTTAAAAGCTAATTCCTAACTATATAAGGCCTGAAACCTATGGTTTTTTTCAGTGAATATATATGTATATATACATACATATATACATTTTTTATACATATATATATATATATATCCATCACAGAGTTCGCCTGAAATGAGGAGCCCACACCGGTAAGTTTGTTATATGCCAACTCTTTATTGCGGGAACAGTTTCTCCGAAAGGCAAAGGGCTTCACAAGAAAGTAATCACCTGTTATCCGACGCGTTTCGTGCTGGCGCACTTATTCATGGATGCCAGGTTTCTGAAGCAGTACGTTGCACGGAAAAAGCACAGCTACTAAATCAATTAAGAGTCACCGCCCTTGTGGGCGGGGCCATCCCGTGGCCTGATGGTCCGTGTAGTCCGTGTGAATTATTCCTCAAGTGAGCCTCCGTGCAACGAATGTTTTTTCAAAAGTATTCTCCAAGTGGGTTGCGAACAGCTCTCTCAGCCCGTCTTCAAAGGCATGTCATCGTTACAGCATCGGGCTTACCGGCTCTCAACACCGCTCCACCGCTTGACGGGGCAGTAGGACTGTACACAGGGCACAGCTGGGCTTTACCTCGTGGCTAGGCAGTGCCGCTCAATATCCATCACAGAGTTCGCCTGTGTGGGCTCCTCATTTCAGGCGAACTCTGTGATGGATATTGAGCGGCACTGCCTAGCCGCGAGGTAAAGCCCAGCTGTGCCCTGTGTACAGTCCTACTGCCCCGTCAAGCGGCGGAGCGGTGTTGAGAGCCGGTAAGCCCGATGCTGTAACGATGACATGCCTTTGAAGACGGGCTGAGAGAGCTGTTCGCAACCCACTTGGAGAATACTTTTGAAAAAACATTCGTTGCACGGAGGCTCACTTGAGGAATAATTCACACGGACTACACGGACCATCAGGCCACGGGATGGCCCCGCCCACAAGGGCGGTGACTCTTAATTGATTTAGTAGCTGTGCTTTTTCCGTGCAACGTACTGCTTCAGAAACCTGGCATCCATGAATAAGTGCGCCAGCACGAAACGCGTCGGATATAGGTGATTACTTTCTTGTGAAGCCCTTTGCCTGTTGGAGAAACTGTTCCCGCATTAAAGAGTTGGCATATAACAAACTTACCGGTGTGGGCTCCTCATTTCAGGCGAACTCTGTGATGGATATATATATATATATATATATATATATATATATATATATATATATATATATATATATATATATATATATATATATATATATATATATATATATATATATATATATATATATATATATATATAAAAAAGCTCGGTGGGGATTGGTCCATCAATTAGGAAGCACTCATATGCCAGGACCTTTTCCCCTTAAGCTTTATTTGGTATGCCAGTCACGTTAGGCCAGTAATTAAAAGCAACAGTCCACACCTTAATGCATTTCAATACTTCTTTTTCAGAAGGTGATTTGTAGGACCACGCGATGAAACAACACCTTCCTTTGCATTTCCATGATGTTGTGAGTCCTGATTGGACGACCTTCAATAGGTTTTCACGTAGCCTGCTGGGAGGTGAAGTCCCGATAATCGCGCTGATAATTGCTCTACATGTAAAACTCTGAATGAGCTCCGGCAGCGTGACTGGCTAAATCCATCCGAATCGTCCCACATAGCGAAGCCCCTCATGCTTAGGAGCCTCGTGGCCCCCTGGTCCGGAGTGGTGCCGTCCCTGCGGCAGGACGGCCGCAAATATAAGAAGCTATATACATATACATATATATATATATATACATATTTGTTATTTTCATCTCCACACAGTGAACATCGATCACTTCCACCACTGGCGCCGGTGCCATTCATGGGTTGTGTGTCCCATAATTATGTTTTCCACTGATTTACAGCCTTTCTCAAGTGAGAGAGGCTATAAAGCCAAAATGTGTTGTCTTTGGCATTGTGACAAAAAAAATATTTTCAGTGTGGAGAGTGGAGAGTGGAGAGTGCCTTGAATTGATTTTCAATCGGTGGATAACATGTATATATATATATATTTTTTCCCATTGGGAGTTAAACTTTGTTGTAATATAAATCGGCGTGGTTCAGCCGAAGGTCTAACACCACCACAAGAGCGCCGTAAATCTCCCGCCTTGAACCTTCCTGTTGGACTCGGTGAATCCGAAAATAGGGAGATTGGTGCCGCCGAGGACTGGATCTCGGTATTGGATTGGGAGTCAGTTTCAAACGAGGACTGACCCGGGAAAACCCTGTGCCCAAATGATGGAAGCAAACAGCCTTTTGAATCACGGGTCCGAGTAAGCGTTTTAAAAACCCAAAATCAACATGGAAAAAGAACGCCATGGGCAGACATAGGAAAGAAATGGAAAATAAAATTGAAACAAATCGGATGGTGAAACAAAAGGACTGAGACAAATACACAGTGCAAACAGGCGCTGAAAAAACAGCAGCACAATGCTCTACCCACTGGAGGGTTGCAATTAGAAAACCGTTTTTTTGAATCACAGGTTCGAACAAAATCAAAAGGCAACATGGAAAAAGAATGGTAGTGAGACACGGAAAAAACAAAACCAAAATAAAGGGAAAGTGACTAAAAATAAATCGAACTGTGATACAAAATACCGGACAAAGCATAACCACAAGTCCCACAAGCCATTTCAAAACGGAAGTGATTCCAATAAAAGAATGCCATTGGAGGCAAACGAAATGATTTCAAAACATCGGGCGGTGGTTATTCTCAGAGCACGGCTTACCTTTGAAGAAGTTCCATGTTGGAACGAAACATGTTGGGATTATGCCACAAGCTGCTGTTTTTCCATTAATAAAGGAGCTGAAGCAGAGTTTTCAGGTGTGACCACCGTTTTTTTCCCAATGGGAGTTAAACTTTGTTGTAATATATATATATATACATGGTGAATATTGTGTTCTTAATAGATTGTTAAAAAAAATGCACGTTTATTAGTACATTGCTTCGGACAAATAAATTGATTCATTGAGCCACATTTACTTCCACTGCATGGCTTATATACTTATTATAGTTGCCTTTATTTTTTATCTTATTGGGCGTCTTAGCTTCACATGGAACAAGCAGATTTCGTATATATTTACCAATAGATTAATTAAGTGAGCGTATCTCGAGTGCTGCTTCCATTTCTACCAAGCTACCGTGAATTTTAGCTGCGAGCAGGAGGGTAACAAGGAGAATGTACTTCAGTAAACTTAATTGGAAACTAATAGTCATGAAAAATCAATTATAAAAATTGAAAAGCAACATAATGAGCTTGCAACACTGCCTGTTTAGACAAAGCAAGCAGGCGAAAAGGTTCCTTCGATGTCGAGGCCAGTGATGGAAACTTCCGAGCAAAAATCAATCTTAATGTTATAATTTCCAAAGAAGACCCTCAGGACACTAGAGTCCTAGTTATCAAGACAACAAATCTACTGACAAAATCAAAGGCAGTGCAGAACAAATTGCACCGCTCCTGGGCATGTGCTTGTTAAAATAATACTTACTGTCAATCTCAAAGCAGAAACAATCCAATGGAGCTAAACAGCAGATTCAGTGATCTGCTGTACCCTGAAGGTAATGATTTTGTACAGCTTGATGATACTCTGATCAAGGGGGAAACCGAAATATAAATTCATTTGTGGTAAGCGGGTCCCTCAGTGGATGGTCTCTTCTGTGTTCTTAAGTGAGTGAGAACTTTGATTTATGACTTAAACATATTAATTTAGACTTGTCATTATATTTATCTTTTGTGGACTTGACTTGTTTCAATTGAAAATAATCAGTCACATTTCATGTCCTGATGTCTCATCTCAGGTTTTTGGCGGTATTAGCCAACCGTGTGATTGCCAATCATGACAGCCTCCCTGTGGTATCCCTATTCAGGTGTTAGTCTTCCGTTCAACAGCTGCGTGTTATTCTCGTCTTAAAGAGGTAGCAGCAATGCGCACAGATAGGGTTGAATTATTTTTAAATCTATTTGAATACACCGTAATGCACTCCTAAACATTTTATTTAGACCGACACCTTTACAATGTGGAAATGTTGGGAATTATCCATGTAGCAGCTGGAGTAACTTGTATAAGAAGTATACTTAACAGTGAGTCTGGACTCCGGTTTAATTCACTTGCCTGTATGCAAAACAAAAAAACAAAGAAATCTGACGCAAAAACACGAAATATGATTTCCTGATGCCTTACAAATTTCTAACGTTACAGAGTTGTACTGCGGTCTGCTCTATCAGCGTTTTTTATGATGTGCATCAAGGGCCTGATTTAAAATGGAAAAGTTAAATTTTTATGTAAGATCACGATTGTTTGCTATTCACAAATGTATTTGACTAGTAGTATATTTACGCACGTAAAAAGCTAGAGCAATCTTTTTCATGTTGGAGATTCCTCAGTCTTAAAGATAGTGCTAGTAAAATACCTTTGTGAATTGCAAACAACATCAAAAACTAACACAAAGGTGTATGTTTACCTTTGTGAATCGGGCCCTTAGAGTTTAATTAGTGATGGAGGAAGATTCAAGTTCCTCTTCTGCAAAGAGGGATGGGACTGGGAAAGCAATGGTGTCTAATTACAGGCTGACCGAGATGCGTTGTAAAAACCTCCGTGACTGAAATGTCGGACGGCATTGAAAATAGCAGCTAGCCTCTAAAACAGCAACTGAAGCTTCTATGACTCTGGTAAGCCTTCCTTGTCCTGTACATTGAGACTGCTGCAGTAGGTGCAACAGTGCCACGAACATCCCCATCTGTTGTTCTCTTACATCATTATAGCCCACTTCTCCAAGGTTCCACAGAGTCTTGGATAATTCAGATAGGACAAAATGGCAACTACAAGCACAAAGTGGGCTTCTGGGACTGAGATAGTAAAAACGTAAATCAGTGCTAAGATAATGACCACACATGCACAGCCAGAGACCTTAGATGGACAAGAACAGCAACACCACCATCTATAAATGAATACAAGCACTGGTTTGCTCATCAACAAATATCACTTAATCTTCTTAAAGTGGATGAAGAGCACGTGCACCACCCCTGGCTTAGGACATATTGCAGAGAGGAGATATTGTAATGGCTTTTATGTCATTTCAAAAAGCAGAAAGAAGCATTAACCTAAGGAAGAGAAAATCGATGGATACAGTTATACTCATTGGGCAGCTGATTAACAATAACAGTAGATTGCACAGCCCAAGATGGCGGAGTGAATAGACATAGCAACATACATATCGAGTCTAGCCTGGTTGTCAAACTGTTAGCACGCAAATTACTTCAATAGGAAGTGCAATGATTGGCTGAAGGGTGATGACAGAAGAATTGCATTTCAGAAGAAAACACATGAACTATCAAGCAATAATGGTGATAATGAAATTAGCAAAACTTGTCTTTCCTCCTTGCACCTTTCAGCATGTTAGGCAAATGATTGGGCTACTCAAAATTGTTGCACAATCTTCCTTTGACCAAGATCTAGTGGAGCAAACATTTATCTGAGGCACAATCAGTACATGGAACCCTGGTTGGACATCTTCCATCTTTCAAGGAAGTATCATGATGGCGCTCAATGGTGATTGCGGGTTTATACACTTTTTTACGATAGAGGCCTGTGCCACAATTCAGCGACACAGGGATGGCAGATTTCTCTTCAAAAGGGTAAAAATTCCTACATGAGTGAGTATTTGCTTCACGGTTGCACCATGCTGTTAAATATAACAACTAGCTTGTGTCACAAGAACTGTTAAACATTCTTCGAGAAACTCAATTGACTCCTAGGAAGTGGACCTGCATGAAATGCCTAGAAGGTATTCTCTCGTTGGAAAGTCTGAAAAAATACATATAGTTCACCACTGCTGCCATGAACATCTTAGATCTACACCTCCCTTAAACTGATAACTTTATTACAGTAAAAAAAAACAATGTTTCCTGAATAGAGGAGGGCGGCATGCTGAGGGGGGCATTGCAAACTTCACCTAGGCCCATTAACATCTCAACATCTCAGAGTGACACTATTTATATCTTAAGGATACTTTTTATAGACATGAAGAGACCTATTAACTTGCTAACATCTCACAACGTTTTCATTCTCACACTGAATAAATGACTTGTGAATATATTTTCTGGGAATGTTACAATGGTGTATGTGATAAATTCCAGTTAGGTTGTTTATATTGCAAGCAGAATATCGAGGTGACAGAATATTATGATAAGGATATTAATGAAAGGCAGGTTTTTATACATGTAACTTCGTCCATACATACCTTGGTGATACATATATCATCAAGGAACATAGATGTGGAGTTATAAATAGCAGATCATCACCACCATGGGGACAACATGGAGACCTATTGAGAAATATCATTAACTCATAAATCAATTTCATGTATCATCCGAGGAATTGCAAGGCTCATATTGGTATTTCCAAGGTTTAGAGAGTAATTGTGTGCCTCATGCGGTAAATTCCATTGTTCAGTGTGCAGTAAGACACATTTTCATTGTGACCTTCAAGGATAATGGTTCAATTTGTAATCAAAGAGGCTAATCATGTACATGCAGTGATTCCATACTTTAATTGTTTCTTTTTAATGGTCAATTATTTACTTAAATTAAAAATGAGTGCTCAGTGAGGTTGAAGAGCTTCACCTTAATAAACTTTATAAAGTTTTAAAGAAACTCTCATGGGAAGTCAATACAATATGCAGCTATTTTTATTGCGGACTGCTTCAGCTCACACTTTCTCTCCCTCTGTTTTGTGGTCTTCACTAAAAACTAGACAGATCCCTGTGATACTAACACACTGACTGGACTAAGCAAAGCCCATAAAAAATATTCAACTCACCCTCCCTTTCCCATTAAAGAAGGCACTACTGGTTTGCTTCTACAAAAAGTCTGCTTGAACTGTAGTAGTAGTAGTAGTCTTTTATTCGATCAGAAATATGATCATTTACATCATATAAAAGCAGTACATTAAAATAAAACAATTACAATGCATTAAAATACATGTTGTAAACAATGGAATACGACAAACTGATAAATCTTCCATTATAAGAGCAAGAATGTGAAACAGCATGTCCTTTGACAGTATTATGCTAAAGGAAATAAAAAGAAAAATAATTAGTATGCAGAAGACAATTTGCCCTGTTTAGACCTCTTCCACCAGGCATATAATAAAAACCTCAAAATTTCAAACACTAACTAGTGTCTGTCCTAAATAGGGGTAAAGCTTCTATAGGACGATTAAAAGATAAAATACGACAAATCAGCGCTATCCAAATTTTTCTGAGGGCAGCATAAAAAGGGCAGCAGAATAGAAAGTGCTCAATAGTCTCAGGAGAAATATGACAAAGAAGACATAATGGATTGACAGGCAAATTCCCCCGAGAACTTCTTTTGGCATTGAGAGGGAGAGTTCCATATCTAAATTGGATATACAACGCTCGAGCCTGGGGTGGTTCGATGTCATCTAGAAACATCTCAAAGCCAAAGCCTCCTTTAATGTGCAAAAACCTCTCAGTTAAAGTGCCATGTGCAATACAGTTTACACTCTCCGTGTCCATTACATCCCAAAACCTCTTTTTAACAAGGGGGACAATAACTTTAGTAATGGACTCTGGTTCCTCCCATAGCTGCCCCAACCCAATTTTAAAGAACCAGGCCTTGATCTTGCTAAACCACTTAATGCGGCCTGTTTGCTTATGTAGGGCTATCAGCTCGCCTAGGGCCTCCTTCAATGGGGCCTGTGAGTTGCTTGTCCATACCCTTACCCAGATCAAAAGTGCCCTGAGAATGGCAAAATGATGTATGGATTTTAAGCCTAGGTTAAGTCTTAGCGGGAGGAGGGGAGTATTCACTGGCAAAGTCATGATAGCTCTAAGGAATTTATTTTCGGCGAGCGTGAGATCCGTCAAATTTTCCAATCCCCAGAGCTCTGCCCCATACAGGACTGCTCCATGGCCTTTAGCCTTGTGGAGTTCTAAGATAGGCGATATTTGCCAGTAATTAGACGCCCTGGCCATACGTACTATGGCACAGTCAACATGTTAGAGGGTCAGTATACTCTTCTCCAACTGTGGAGTCCAGACCAGCCTGTCGCTATAGCGGACAGCCAAATAATCGAAGGACTGAACTTGCTCCAGAACTTGCGACCCCAACACAAGTTTACCTCTATTCAATTGATATGCATTTAAAATCATGTATTTGGTTTTGGAGCAATTTATTTCCAAGCTCTTGTCTTTGCAGACTTTGGCAAATTTATTCAGAAGATTCTGGATGCCACAAGGTGTTCTGGCTATAAACAGTGTATCCTCTGCAAAAAGCAGACAGGGCACTACACTGCCTGCCAGTTTGGGGGATCGCCACCACATTTATAGAGTTCTCCTATTAGACCATTAATATAAAGGGTAAATAATGTAGGGGCAAGAACGCAGCCTTGGCGAACACCTTTCTGAACCAGTATATCCTGGGTCAGGCTACCATCGTGATTCCATCTAACCTTAGCATAGGTCTCATGATGTAAGCGAATGAAAATCTTAAGTAGATAAGATAGGAGCCCTAGTTCACTCAGTGTTAACTAAGTTGAGACCGAACTATAGAATCGAAGGCCGTTTTTAAATCCATAAATACTACATACAAATGGCCTCCTCTGATGGTAACTTCTTTCCATATTAACATGAGGAATCTGAAGATCTGGTCGGTAGTACTTGTGGAGGCCCTGAAACCTGCCTTCAAAATTGACAATACATTATTTTTTCTCAATCCAATGTTGGATTCTTGCCAATATGATTTTACAAAAGATTTTTTGATAGACGTATATCAGGCTAAGGGTCCTGTAGTTTCCAGGGGACCCTTTGTCACCCTTCTTGTGGATGAGGATGATTTCAGCACCTCGCCAAGTCTCAAAATTACTCCCACTGACAAAATGGTGTTGAATATTCTTTATAGCAATGGTCCCCATACACTGGGTTCGGCTTTGTACATATCGCCCGGGAGCTTGTCTAGTCCCGGGGCCTTCCCACTCTGCAGCGAATTTATGGCAAGAATAGTTTCCTCTGTTGTAATCTTATCCTCATCAGAAACTAATAGATCAAAAGGATTAATATATGTGCCTGGGTCGAGGGGGAGCCCACAATCTGCAAATAGTTGGCCAAAGTATTCCTCCCACACATGTGGTTGTATGTGGAAGTCTAATTCTATTTCCTTGTCTGGGGAGCCCTTAGATATAAGATGCCAAAAAAGTTGACTATTTTTTTGTTTTGAGGCTACTAAAAGCATGCTCCATTTATCAGACTCCCAGTCTCTTTTTGCCTTATTTTGTGACATCTTGTATAACTTCCTGCTATATTTTACATCCATAGGATATTTCAATTTCACAGCATCAAATAGATCATCCCTAGCATTTTTACAGGCATCATTATACCAGGGAGCTGTTTTCCGCTTTGGTCTAATACACTGTTTGTGAAAAAGAGGTCTTATATTTGTGGTCAGTTTCAAGAACATGGTCATGATATCATTGGGCCCAACATTGGGAGTACTCAGATCTATAAGAATCTGTCCCACCTCAGTATATATTTTGGGTAGAGCAGATGGATCAGCTAAAATGGTAGGCCATTTGACTCTTCTATTGTTGTTACTCGTGATAACCGGAATGCTCTTGTGCCTGGGGTGCCTGTGCAAGACAGCTAGGCCATTCAGCGTAAGAGCCAGGGCAGTATGGTCGCTATCTTTCCGTACTAGTATTTCCATGTCTTGGACACTAGACCAAAGATCAAGGTCAACAAGGATATAGTCGATCCGGGTCTTAGATACCCCCCTCTTAAATGTGTGACAAGCACCTTTATCAGAGACTGTCCATTCGTTACAAGCTCTGACCCCAAATGCGATAGTAAAAGATAAGACCTGTTGCCCTACCCTTGAGCATTTCTTAATAGATGGTATCTGAAGTTTAGTGATCCCTCTAGCTTTATCCCCATCTGAGATAAGGTCCTGCATATACTCAACCAGTTCAAATGTTGTATTAAAATCACCAGCGATTATCAGTCTGTGTTTCCTCAGGGCTGATTCCAGGTAATTAGACAATGCAGTTATAGTCCCTGATGGTCTGTGGGGACTACTAAACTGGTTATAGATGTTAAATAGTTTGACTTGCATATTCCCCCTACCAGACGTTAGTTCCAGCCCAAGTATTTCGTCTAGGCCGAGGTGTAAGACCTTAATTTTACAGACTAATGAATTTTTAACCCAAATTATGAGACCACCCACTGGATGGCAAGTTGAAACCCGTTTGGCTTCGATACTGTAAGTAGTGAAACTTACCCTGTGAACACCTTCTACTGCCCAGGTTTCCTGCAGTAGACACAAGTCAAAGTCATCCAGTAGCTTGCACCACTCAGGGTAATTCATCTTGGATTTTAATCCAGCAACATTCCATGATAAGATTTTCAGATCCTGATGATCATAAGGGGGATTCTGTATATGACTTGTGGTGTTAGTGGCTCCTTCAGGATTTTGTTGGCGAGAGAAGTGTGTACTGTTTATTACTGAATCACTTATACCTGAATCGCTATTGATATAAGACAGGGGTTTGTCTTCAGGTTTTGTTACAGATATATCTTTAGAGGGTGCTGGTACAGGTAAATATACTCTAGGTAATCAGTCTTGAGAGTCTAAATCGCTCAGTGGATTATACCTATTGCTGGTTTCCAGCGAAAAGGCAACTGTGCAGGGGACATTGTGTTAGCAGAATTAATTATCCTATTTGTAAGTGGAGTGCTGTGGCTCACTGGTTAGAGGTGGCAGACCCGGGAGCAGAGGACGGCCCGGGACCAAGGTTCAATTCCCGACGCGGCAGGGTTGTGAACCAGGGTCAGCGGACTCGATAATTCTCGCCTCGGTGCCTACTCTAACCAGGGATCACACTCGGCAACTCTGGGCATTAGCTTGCCTCATCTCCACAACGGCCCCCCACAAATGCCAGGGATGCCTGGTTCCACCATGGAGATACCCAGGAGGGAACATCTCACAGGGAAAGCCAGGACGGGTTCCCCAGTGGTCTATAGCGCCAGGACGCCTCCGGGTAGCAGTGCGCTTTACAAGACACACACATTTACATTTAAATTTCCCCTCCCTTTATTATCAAGATGCCTGTAAAAAAACCTAGTGGTAGGATAGCAATTGCTTTGCCCAGCCTTTGATTTATTAAATGAGACCCCCAGCCAAGCAACCTATTAGCGATATTTGGGGATCCACAATTTTTCACAATACAGTCACCAGGTAGGGACTTACATAGTGGTCCAACCCAACTGACTCGTCTTACATATAAAATATCCTGGTAGTCTGTATTTAAGAAATGTGTTTTCCGTGAAAGCCAGTGGCATATTTTATTCTTAAGCTGGGACTGGGACCCAGTTTGATTCCCCTGCAAAGTAGGAACATTAGTAAGAATAGCTACATAAGCTCAACACTCAGGTGGAAGATGTAGGGTCGCTTTATCGTCTCTACTTACTGGGCCATTTCTATTGGGCATTGATGAAGTTGGTTGCTCATTTAAACCAAACATTATTCCCAGTAGTGACTGGAAGAGGGAGGCCAAACCTGTTTATGCTCGGAGGCTTGCAGAGAGGTTTACATGGATCTACTTGTTCGCTTGTGCGGGTAGGACCCTGATGCATCTGCGCTACTATACTGGGAAGATTTCTGGAGAGCCCAACATGCGAGGTACAAGAAATTTGGTAATTATGTTTGGCTGTTAACCCCTCCTGTTGATTGGGTTTCCCCTTTGATCTTGGTCTCCGTCCAACAAGTTTGTTGTGCCCCCGGCCCCAGATGTTAAACCGCTGACCAACGAGTGCATTGTAATCACTGTAGACTCCACTTTGTCCAGTCTAGCTAAAATTGGTAAAAAGTGTTTAACAAAAGTATCCTCCAACACAGACATAAGCGCCACAGTCAAGTACTGGTTGATTACCTCTTTTTGGGTTGAAGATGGCATATTAGAATCATTCACAATGGCAGAACCTTGTAAAAGTTCTACCAAGGTTACCTGGCTTGTGTCCTGGAGTTTTTTTATTTGATCTGGTCCGAGTGCACCTTAAGGGCTCCATATTTGTTTTCTTCCTTTTCCCAACCATGTCTTGTGCTGATGAAATTAAAGGTGTTACACAAGGTAGTTCAGCTGAAGACGGAGCCACTGAACTTCTCAAGAGTACAAGATTGTTTTGGGCAGTGTCCGTAACAGGAATTTGCATTACCTGGGAATCTGCAACGGCTGATGTGGAAATGGTGGAGCCACCCAGGCCCCCTCCCACTGATAGCCTCCATTCAGCAACCTCAATCTCCTTATCAATTTCCTTTGCGGCTCGCAACAGGAAACAGTCAAGTGTGGAGTTGGACATGGATTTTGGCGTGGCCACCTTACCCCCTGATGATTTAAAGTTTGCCGCCATTCTGTGACGAGTGACTTAAATATAATGGATGTGCTTACTTAGACAGGAACAGGCTGGTGTAAAGAACAAGCAAATGAATTGTAACCAGAGACTAAGGACCAAGGGACTTGTTCTCCTCCCGCCTCCAAGGCACGTCTCATGTCGCCGTATCCCGCGCTGGTATTTTCAAGCACCTCCAGGCACTGGATTGGCTGCAGGCTCTAGGCGGCTCCTGCTGCAAGGACTGCTGGTGAATGTGGTGCCCCCCACCACTGGACACACACTGCTGGAGGCTGGATATGGGACCCACGTAGCGGGATCCCACGCTGGTATTTCAAGTGCCTCCAGGCGCTGGATTGGCTGCAGGCTCTAGACGGCTCCTGCCGCAGGGACTGCTGGTGGTTGTGGTGCCCCTCACCACTGGGCACACACTGCTGGTGGCTGGAGGCGGGACCCGCGTTGCGGGATCCCGCACTGGTATTTCAGGCACCTCCAGGTGGTAGATTGGCAGCAGGTTCTAGGCGGCTCCTGCCGCAGGGACTGCTGGTGGTTGTGGTGCCCCCCACCACTGGACGCACCCTGCTGGAAGCGGGACCCACGTCGCGGGATCCCGCACTGGTATTTCAAGCTCCTCCAGGCACTGGATTGGCTGCAGGCTCTAGGGTGCTCCTGCCACAAAGACTGCTGGTGGATGTGATGCCCCCCACCAGTGGACACACACTGCTGGCGGCAGTATTCCCACCTGGTCGTTTCAACCTTTTCACTTCACATTCAACTACTTAAACATTACAACTTTCCTCAAAATAGACATTATCTCTTTTTGTCGCACAATTGGAGGCATTAGATCTTTTTTAGACTTGGTTAATAGCCGGAATCTGCTTCCACTTTGTGAATTCATTGCAATATTCTCTGAGCTCCAAATCAAAATTAAAAAAGAATAAAAAGCAACAGTTTGGCGAAATTCCTATATGACCACTCCCTTATCAATTTTCATTTTAATTCAAGTTATTTAATATAGTCAGCAGTTGCTATTCACAGAATCTTAATATAAATATGTAGTGAGAATGGAATGGGTAAAAGGGCTAGTAAAACTGATAAAATAGGCTGAAACAATAGGAAACCATCAAGGGATAAGTGTGAAAGGCCTATAAAAGAGGAGGAGCCCTGGTTATTTCGGATTAGTTTTGTAGGAAGTAGTACCCGGGGGTCTAATCCACCCTTCAGTGAGAAGAGGCCAGGTTTCTTTTTCTTTAATACGAGGCTGTAATAATCGGGTTACATTCTTGAATTAAGAGCATGTTTGTGTAGAATGAGGACTAAAAAAACAAAAAAAACTGCTAAAAGTAATTAATAACTTAAAACCTCAGTTAAATATAGGCATGAAAATAAGGTGATTCTCAGTCAGAGTGAAGATGGAGTGGAAATGGGATGCAAAAAATGGAGAAGAATGACAAGAGAACATATTATAAGGAACCCAGAAAACAACATTACGATATTTACTCTAGAATACACATCCAGAGGTAACAAGGATATTTTAAATAGGGTAAATATACTAAATATTCTCCATCACATATCACAGCTAGGTCATCCTAACACAGAAGACCTACTGTGTGTACAATTCAAGATAAAATAGTAAGGCAACTAGAGAATCAATGGTAGTAAAATGGAAAACCCATGCAATAGCCAAACAGCTATAACAGCTAAGGACCAACTATACCAGATATCTATATGTAGGACCCTACTAAACTGTCGTGAATTCTTTGCTCTGTACTGTGAAGCAACCTGATACCGTATTCAGGTTCTTGTTCGTGCTATAGAAAACACTAAACATAAAATGAATAAAATAGCCAATTGGGGGATACAGGTCCAGGAATCTAACGCAGACATATCCGTACCTTCTTTACGAACATCCCAAAGTGAAAACAACACAAACACAAAGAAAATCTATATTACAAGGGCTCGCTGCCAACAATGGCTGCAAAGCCTAATTTCAACGTAAAGATTTGCCTGGCATTGACAAATGTGACCTAGAGATGTGAAATCATCCAGGGACCCAATGGCACAGACCACACTAATGAATGGGGCTGGCTAGTGTCAACTTTAGGAGGCTCCTACCGTACCTGCTCCTAGCACAAGGGTATCAAAGGGGCTAGCAAGGAGAGGAGTAGAAAACACATTAAAAATATTTTCTTGCAATGTCTTTGAGCTAAAAACAATGTTTAATAATCAAGAAGCATTGAATTCCTGCAGTCTGAGGACTTTCTTTGCTTACAAGAAACTTGGCTCATGACACCACTCCTAATTCCTGGATTCACAGAGTTTCAACACCCTGCCAAAAAGTACAATTTATTTGAGAGGCTGTTAGGGGGTCTATTGATATACGTAAACTTGAATACATAAATTAAAGCTGTAAAAACCACTATGAGCACAGACATGGTTCAGCCTTTACATTTACAAGGCTTGAAAATAAATGGCAGATTAACATTAGTTCTCCTATTAAACGTTGATTTGAACAGCAAGGATAGCCCCAGACAGGGCAAATTGATGGAGCTGGTGGGAACAATGGAAGATTTATTGTTCAACTTCTCAAATTGTTGGATAATTATAGCAGAAAATGTTAACACCTACGACTTGGGATCAGACAAAGACATCAATCTACTAGGAGATCCAGCCAGCAAAATGCTATATTCATTTGTAATGGTATATCATATGATATCAACCCACGAAATAATGCCCAACGGTCAAACCCATACTTCTGCACCACCATTGATTACATCTTCATGAGTAGCCATCTCCAATCATTAGTTACAGACTTCTCTCAACCTCAGCAACAGGCAAGTGATCACCTCCCCTATGTGTCAAAATGTCTTTGCAGGTAGCAAGCTCCCACTCCATAATCATGGTGGGAGCACCAACCAGAGAAGACATTCTCAAACTCCTTTGTAGGCTACAGTGGGGAAAAATTGACACATCAAGTTTGGCCACTTGTAAAAGCAACTACCAGTCATCTAGCAACAACTGCATTGGTGAGATCGCATTCCTGAAAATGTTAAAGCAAGACTGTTACTTTGTACCAACTTCTGAGTGGCAGATCAACTTTACCCCACAAACCTTTCAAAGAAATGGTATGCTGCAGGCATCAATCAAACTGTTCAATAATATTTCAGAGTAAAAGAGGAATAAGGCAGGTCAATCGCATCTACAAGCAACTGGGGTGTGAAGAGGCACAACTCAAGTGGATCTTAACCCATAACAATTCACAGTGAAACCATTTGGAATTTTAAAAAACAACAAGAATCTCAATTGATACACGTTTACAGTCTTTTAAAACACAGTAAGCCGGCTGAATTCTGGCAATTTATTAACGCAAGTGATGGGCATGGGCACGATAGGTGCAATGAAGTCCCAATGTCCATATGGATTAAGCATGTGAACCAATTATACTGCAAATCGAATGGTAGAAACCAAGGGATACCTGCAACGCATAACACCTCAAGTCCAAAAACCAGCACAAGGGGAATAGCTGGCAACGACGTATATAAAATCCTGGATGTGCACAAGTGAGTGATCACACTACTAAAGAACAGCAGGGGCAATGGAGCCCTCTGCCCAAATGGGCTACCTGTTCAGTTATTCAAAGAGGACTACGCTTTCTGGGCATCTTTACTGACCCCGTTATTGAGCTATTGCACGTTCAATGCCACAATCCCAGAAAACTGGAAAGGATCTCTATTATATCTGATCCACAAAAGAAGGATGATTGGGCTTCTCGTTATAGAGGCAAAGGCCTACACCTGCAAAACTGGGTCAGGGACAAAGATATAGTTACAGTATATAAGTCAGGTTTCAGGGCTAGTGCGTCAACACCATATAACGTAACAGCCCTGGCCTATTTAATCAATCGAGCAGCACATGAAAGACAACGCCCCCTCTTTGTGGACTATACTCCGGCAATTGACTGTCAACAGAAACTTACTATGGGCTAAAGTTACAAAACTGGGGGATTCTGTTTATGCTGATGAACGCTATCATTGCCCTTTACACAAAAACCTGGGTACGGGTCAAACGTATGTCAAGCACCGTGACAAAAAAGGTGTTCATGAACCAAGTACTCAAGCAAGGCTGTGTGCTGGCACCCCTACTCTTTAATGTGTGCACTCCAGATTTAGGTAACTTTTTAACAGCCGCCAATCTGTTAATTCCAAAACGTAGGTGATTTTGATTGTTTTTAATACAGTATGCAAACGATATAGTCCTAATAGACCACACACATACGAGACTGCAGAAGGCATTAGACTCGCTAAGTACGTACAAAAGCACTAATGAACTAGTGGCCAATGCCAATATTACTAAGATGGTGATATTTGGAACTTTTACTAATATACTCAAGCAACACTGGAGGCTGGGTAACTTGAAATTCAGCACTTCTCCTAAGTACAACTATCTGGGCTTGTGGTTCACAAGCAAGAGCAGGCCCAATCAGTACATCCCTGCCATAGAAAATAAGGCAAAGGTGCTGACCTAGGCCATGTGTAAATTAAATAAAAAAATGCACAGCCCACCCACGGCGGCAATACGAAAAGTGACAAAAGCCAAGCTACTGCCTGCAATTGCATATGGACATCCTTTTCCAGGGGCTCTGGTAAAAACTTTGAAAACTGCACATTGAAGGACCTTTAAAAGGATCTTTTAAATTCCCCGCTACACCCGGAATGCATTGCTAAGACTGGAGTTTGAATTAAACAAACAAACATACGAAAACTGGGCTTCCACTGTGCAATATTTTTGCAAAATCTGTGCAGCACCACCAAAAACCATGAAGGAAGTTTTGAAGGATATCTTCATTGAGGATAATAATCCCTGTTTAGAGCATCTGTGCATTGCCTGCATTAAACTACACTTAGACATGAGTCATTTTTCAGGTCTCTGGGGACAATTGTGGGATATGGTGCCTGGATTAAGCGCTTGGGATGGGGGGCTGATTTGGGGCTTTGGGTGGATGCTCCCATTGCCCTCTCTAAGGGGCCTAGAGTGGGTACCCCGGTCCCAGTGGGGAGCGGGGGGAGTGCCCTTCAGTTGCCAGTGACAGTGGGGGGTAGTGGAGGAGGAGATTGTCTGGTGTCGGCTCCTCAGCCTTGGATTTTTAAGCCTAGTGAGGGGTTTCAGGACTACTGCCCGCCCCCTACCTCCCGATTTGGGGAGCTATGGCGTGGGAGGACAGGATCAGGGACCAGCGCCTGATTGTGCAGCTGAATGAGGCGCGGTGGGCAGAGCAAAACCCGGCCAGGGTGGGCGCTGTCTGGGAGGATGATGTTGAGGGACCCCTACTCCTACATCTGAGGAGGAGAGGTGGGCAGAGCAGAAAGAGGTGGCAGGGGCCTTAAAGGGCAAGAAGGGTGGCGCTGCATGCGGCAAGGGAACAGAGTGCCAGGCAGGGACGGCCAGGATGGCTTTGAGGCCCGATGGTGCCGGGGCCCACTCAGTTTCGAGCGACCTAGGGGGTAGGGGGTGATCCAAGCTGGCGGATGTCTGCAGAGTTCCGGGTGGCCCAGCAGGGCGCAAGATGGCCTCAGGACACCGGCTTGAAGCAGCAGGGCAGTCTGCGGTGGCCTTCCCTCCGGCACCTGAGCGGGCAACGACGGCGTGTGTGTCCAGTGGACGGGGTACGAGTGCTGTGAAGTGTAAGGGAGTGAAGAGGGCTGTGAGAAAAGTGTTGGGGCACCTGTGGATGTGGAACATGAGGTGGAGTTGGATTATGAGGAGGAGAGTGAGGAACTTGAAGACGGGGAGGTGAGGGATGATGATGACAGGACGGGGGGAGCTAAGGACAACAGTGGACTTGGTGTTTTGCATGTTCCTAGGAAACTGAAAGGCATGACGTTGACGACCAAGGCTTCTACCCCCAGAGGACTGCCCAGAGAGATGCACACATCGCTAGCAGGTGAGGGGTCTTGGTGGAACGCGTGGTACGGTGGGCCAAAAGGGGGTAGGAAGAAGGTGTGTAGGTCTGTGGGCGTGGGAGAAGGGTCTGTGAGGGAGTTCGGAGGGTTGTCAAAGGACAGGCCGCCCCTGATGGACAAGCATGTGGGGGTAAGTCTGTCTCTACTGCAGGGGTGCAGACTGACAAGGTGGAAGGGAAGGGCGACAAAGGGGACAAGTCGGATAACAAACAACAGAATAATCATCCCTACATGGGACTGGCCATGCCCCTGGGTTGCCATCTGTCTGATAAGATTAAGAGTAGAATCTGGAAATACGAGTATGTGGACGTTGCACAGAGAGGTGCAGGTGAAGGAGGGAGTTGACTAGACGGCCCAGGGCTCCTGTGACTATGGAGAATTGGACTTTGGCGTTTCTCATTTACGCTAGTATTTACTGTGAGAAGCACCTGGATAGGACCATAGCACTAATGATATATATGGACATCATCAGGAAGGCCCAAATGCAGTTCGGGGGGTTTGCTTGCTGAGTTACGATGAGGAATTCAGGGTCAGGGTTAGCGCTAATCTGGACAAGCATTGGGGTGAGGTGGTTCAGGAATTGTGGATGCAGTGGATGGCATCCACACACTCGTCGGCATCTACCCACACTGCCAGCGGTTTGTCTGTGGCATATCGGTCCTTTCCGCCGCGTCCTGCCCACAGTGGGGCGGGGGGAATACCGTCGGTGGCAGTAGCACAGGCCAGACCACCAAGCCAGGCAGTTATAACACAGGGGCCTGTTGGAACTACAACCAGGGCTATTGCTCACGCTACCCTTGTAATTCAAACACGAGTGCTCCAAGTGTGGGGGGAAGCACAACCTTACCCAATGTCTTCCAGTGGTCACCCCCTCAGAACAGTGGCAGAATGCGAAAGGACGGGCCTGGGCAGAAGGTCTCCTACACTGGTTAAGATAGAGGCGATAGCCCAGTGGCTCTCGTGTTACCCGGATCAGGAGGCGGTTTTGAGAATTCAGTGGGGTTTCACTGAGGGCTTTTGGGTGGGCCATCAGGGTCCCAGGGTGAGGAGATGGGGGGAAAATTTAAAATCAGCGAAGGAATTGCTGGGAGTAGTACCTGCCAAATTGCAGAAGGAGGTGGAGGAGGGGAGAATAGCTGGCCCATTTAGCGACTGACCGGCGGATGACTTCATCATCTCTCCGCTGGGGGTGGTTCCCAAGAAGGAGGAGGGTGAGTTTCGGATGATACACCATCTCTCGTGCCCCGAAGAAAAATCCATGAACGATTTCCTAGCTGAGAAGAACTCGAGGGTGCTTTACGCATCAGTGGACGATGCGATCCGCCTAGTGAGGGTGTGTGGACCAGGGGGGGGAAATGGCAAAATGTGATATCAAGTCAGCTTTCCGTCTTCTGCCTATACACCCCGCAGATTTATTGCTCCGGGGGAGCCATTTACGTGGACAAAGTTTAGCCTATGGGATGTGCTATTTCCTGCGCACTTTTCAGACTGTTTAGCGCATTTTTGCAGTGGACCTTCACACAGATCAGCAGGCATTGGGACGTTACTCACTATCTAGACGACTTCTTCTTTGTGGGGAAGGCACACCCTGGGGACTGGGCCAGGGCCCTGTCACATTTCCAGGAGATTTTGCAGTGCTTTGGAGTCCCCTTGGCCCCCGAAAAGACAGCTGGGCCCAGCTGCAGCCTGACTTTCCTAGGAATTGAGCTGGATTCCGTACACTGGATGGCTTGGCTCCCTGCTGCAAAAGTGACTGAGATATTTATGTAAGCAAGCCTCAGCTAGGCCTACCAGTGCAAGGGGTTCGCCCTTCTCTGCACAGAGTCCTCAGACCATATGAAGAAGTTGGTACAGAAACTGGAAAATACAAAAGCGAAGTTTATTAAACCTTTAAAGGTGGTACTACAATCCACACAACAACCTTCAGTATTGTATAGAGGAGCACACCGAACTAAAGCACATGGCCCCTTTTATACACAATGAGGCGGCTCAAAAGAAGGCGGTACAGAATCCAAGAGCAGTTTTACGACCATATATGGACATATTGGAAAGCACAATCGATGAGTGGGCGGAGTTAACAGTCTTCAGAAACTAGTAAACACATTCCTATCTGGAACTAATTAGTAACAGCCGCATACCCTACTGGGCATGTCTTGGCATGCTGGAAGTGGGGGATGCTAAATATAGCATGTTGCCGGGCAGACTTCAGGCGCAGTTAACAAGGAGGTAGGACAAAGCACATGATGAGCACATGGCAATGTATGGCATACAAATTGGCCAATACGAATACAAAATGGAGTCGGTTCATTTGCTTACGATAATGGTCAAATACAGCATGTCTTCTGCTAATGTTTAACCTAATCACCGTTGATTTACAACAGACGACCCTTTCAGCATTAGCTGAAGACATTCGACTTCCCAGGATAAGCTAGATACTCATTCCTTATATCAATGATCATCATATCAGCTATCTCCTTGTTCAAATCATTCTGCATTTTGACTTCTGCAACATTTCTTTTGGTCGGTGTGCAAGCAGCAATACACATAGAGCATATCATTGGACTACACTAGATACACATACAACAAGTGAAGATTATTGCAATTATTATACATAGAACAGTCAGTACTTTCCAGCCCCAAGCAGAAATCAGAGTCCAAAGCCATCCTGTAAAAGTCCACGTACCATTTTCTGTATGGAGGTCTGCAGCGATCTTATGAAGTTTATTAATCGCTTTATACACTGATGCTGTATGATCTGTAATGAACACGCAGCAACTACTACCTATAATGCGACATGCACCGCCTCTATCTGCTAACATAACGTCCAGAACCATTCAAAGCAACAATTCTAGCAATTTGCAATTCTTCTGAGAGGTTTCCCAGGGCTACAGCTGCTTGATCTGTAACAGCTTCTACAACTCTAGTTAATCGTCGCACTTTTCTACTATCTAATGCAGCACCCACAAAAAAGAACAATCCTAAATTAAAATCTATATATTGTTGTAGGCTAGTATCTGTTTGGTTACATTATCAGTATTCAAGGTCCTCTTATATCGATTTACTGTAATATTGTTGAATAATTTAAGATCTCGATGATACAATGAAGGTGCCAGAAACACTGGGGGCAACAAAAATGACACGTAGCAAACACCTATCCACCCAGCTGGCAATCGATAATAGCCACGATTTCCACACACAAAATAGGTATTGTGTGAAGCTAAAAAGGTACTGTTATTCAAACCATCTTTATTCAAAACAGTAATACAATCGCTGATCCCAACAGGGATATGTCAAATGCTCTGTACACATAATTCTGCTTGTGTTTGAGTAACAGAAATAACAAAATGTTCAGCATTAACAGAGCCTCTTGTGTTGGTGAAGATATATGGCGTTGAAATATTGTCCGGTCGATATTCCTCCCACTCCCATTTAGTTCCATTCGGTTGTGGATACCCATCTTTGTCTTGATAACACTCTTTGTTCAACCGGAAAAGCAGTCTACCCCCTGTGGGCTTCCTAGTCGCAAAAAGCAGAGTATACCAGGCTCGACAGGAGCAATTATGCGAAAAAGGAAGAGGTATAAACGGTGTACCTCCTTTCTTTTGATGTGCAAGCATCATCCCACAAATCCAACAGTTCGTGGCATTTGTAGCAATGTGGGTATGATGTAACATCTGAATAAAAGTGTTATTAAGGTAGGATTGTCGATGCTTCAAATATTGATATCGGAGCGTAAAGAAATAATGCTTCTCTGGTGTCGGTTTAGTAGCAACAAACAACTCACAAGCAGGAGTTGTCTCCTCAACAGACCATGGTATTGTTGCCACAATCACCAAGACAACAATAAGCCCTACAGCACAAAAAATCTTCTTCTTTTCCATTTTGACAAAAGCACAAAACAATTCTTCCTGAAACTAAAGTAGTTATCAGAGCTTTTACCCCTGGGCAGCCTTTGATTTCTTCACCATGGGCCAAGACGGGTGTCACTACTCTAATGCAGGGCTGATCCCCCCCCCTTGCTACATCGGCTCTCAGTTTCACTAACCCAGGGAATGCTCAGACAACTTTGACAAGCACTGCAGACTTTTCCCTTGGTCTCAAATTATATCTCGTTGCTCCAGGGATTGTCTGGTCTGGGAAAAACTCTTCAGATCCATCTGGCCCACCCCACCTTGGCTCCAAACTGCTCGATCTCTCAAAGGATTTCAGGTGAACGAAATCACCAGGTCGGAGATCATGGCCTTCACCTGTAGATCTGTCTGGAAATGCTTCTCAAACCTGTTGATGAATAGAAACCAAGTTATCAGTTAACTGTGCCAAATAGTCATTCATTAAGACACAAGGTACATCATACATAGAACTTGGTTTAGGAATTCCCCAGATATTCATAGGCCTACCAAACAAGATCTCATAAGGTGTGAGACCTGTTTGAGAATGAGGCACTGATCTAATAGACAACAATGTCAGTGGCAACGCATCCGGCCATGTCAGAGACATAGAAGCCTGTATCTTGGCTAATTTCAGCTTCAGAGTAGCATTGTATCTTTCCCCCAATCCTGCTTATTGTCGGTGGAACACTGCATGAAACTTCTGTTTGATCCCTAATCCTTTCAGGACATACTTGATAACATCCCCTATAAAATGAGGTCCGTATTCACTCCACAAAAATCTACAAACACCATAGCGAGGGAAACATTCCTTCAAAAGTACCTTTGCCGTAGTAATTGCAGTATTGTCCTTTGTAGGGTACGCCTCAATCCATTTACTGAAGGCACATACCAACACCAAGACATATTTCAGATTATTACAGCGTTCAAACTGAATATAATCCATCTGCAAAACTTCAAAAGGTGCAGTTGGTGTAGCAAATCCTCCTGCTGGAGTTCGTGTCCCTTTTCCAGGATTGAAATGTAGGCAGATCACGCAGGACTGTACTACTCTCTTTGCTGTGCTAGCAATTTCTGGATGCTCCCAAACTTGCATAAGCAATTTCACTATTGCTGAAGCTCCAACATGTGCTAGCCCATGTGCCATCTTAACCATAGGTTGTACAAAAGCTATAGGCAACTTACATCTATCCATCTGTTTGTTTCGCCAGCAACCTTCATCATCCAACTCTCCATCCTTGGACCATTGCTCCGGTTCTTTGTCAGAAGCGGTCCTCTGTATCTCTAATACTTCCTTCCTAGCATCGTGCCACCACTCAGCTTGTGACTTCACTACATACATGGAAGTAGTGTCGGGCTGCATCGCAGTCTCACGTGCCACTCGATCTACAAAAGCATTTCCTTGTCCCACCTTATGAGTCACTTTCTTGTGCGCACTACATTTCACTATAGCTATCTTCTTTGGATATGTTAATGCAGTCAAAAGATTATGCACTAGTTCTCCGTGCATTATCTGCATCTTGTGTGATGTCAGAAAACCTCTTTCCTTCCAGAGCAGGCCAAAATCATGCGCCACTTCAAAAGCATAGCGGCTATCTATATAAATGTTCACACGCAAACCTGTACTAAGCTCACATGCTCGTGTCAAAGCTATTAGTTCCGCTGTTGGAGCTGACTTCTGTGGTATGCGAGCTGTCTCCACTATTGTGTGAAGCGTAGTAATTGCATATGCGGCTGAAGTTTTACCATCCGGTAACTTCAGACAGGACCCATCAACCCACAATTCTCCATCTACATCTACATATCTTGCAAATCAATACAACCCTTTGTCTGTTCCTCAGTCAGGAAAATACAATCATGTGTTTCTTGCGCCTCAGGATGAGTCGCCAGAAATGGCAACAACGTGGCTGGGTTTAGCGTTGCACATCTCTTCAGTGTATTATGAGGAGCTAACAGCGTCAGCTCATATCCTGTCAGACGAGCGCTAGTTAAGTGCTGCGTCTTTGTTTGATTCAAAAGGGCATCAACAGCATGGGGTACCAGCACCAACAGCTTATGTGATAAGACTATCCCTTTACTCTAGTGTATTGACACAGCTGTTGCTGCAACCAAGCGAAAACATCAAGGCATCGCTCGAGCAACAGGATCAAGTACTGCTGAAAAATATGCACAAGGGTGTTGCTTATCACCATGTGTCTGTACTAAAGCTGACAATGCACATCCATCTCTCTCGTGTACATACAATGTAAAGGGCTTTGTGTAATCTGGAGTACCTAACACTGGTGCTGAACAAAGGGCTTGTCGTAACTGTTGAAAAGCATTCTCACATTCATCTGTCCATGGAAGGGATGTTGGAGTATCTTATGTCAAAAGTGCTAACAAAGGTTTAACAATGTATGAAAATCCCAATATCCATTGCCTACAAAAAGAAGTAAGACCTAAAAATGCTCGAAATTCTTTCTGTGTAGAAGTTACTGGTGTGTCTAAAATTGCCTGAATGCGATCTGATGTGAGTGCACGCCCCTCCTTAGACAAAAGGTGACCTAAGTAGGTTACCTTTGGTCTACAATACTGCAATTTCTTTTTCGATACTTTGTGATGATGTGAAGCAAGGAAAGAAAGCAAAGACAGGGTACACTTTTCACATTGCTGTTGTGGTTGTTGGAGGGTTTCTTGAGTGGGACGAGGGTGTTGGCACAGTCGGTGATCCACTGTTTGAGGTTGCAGGTGCCGGCATCTGGGTTGGTGGGGTCGGTGGGTGGGTTCAGGGCGAGGGTGGCTGTCAGCTGGTCCTCTGTGACTATGCTCCAGCAGCGTCGTGCGGTCGTTGGGCGTGGTGGTGTGTGGTGGGCTTTTTGTAGGTGAAGTGGAGGCAGCGGTGATCAGTCCAGTGGGGTTCGGTGGTGTGGTCGTAGGAGAGGTAGGTGCTTGTGTAGAAGATGGGGTCAAGCGTGTGGCCGGCTGCATGGGTGGTATCGGTGACGAACTGTCTGAGGCCGAGGTTGGCGAAGTTGTCGATTGGTATGGCGGAGTTGGCGTTGTTGTTGTTCTCGAGGTGGAAGTTCAGGTCCACTAGGAGGGTGTAGTCTGTGGAGGCGAGTGTGGGGGTGCTGACGAGGTCGGTGGTGGCTTTGCTGAACTGAGTCCGGGGGGTCTGTAGATGAGTGTTCCTCTGAGAGTGGTGTTGGGGTCGGTGTGGATCCGGATGTGTAGGTATTTGGTGGTGCGGAGGGTGTCGTCTGTGTGGGTGGAGACCTTGAGGGTGGACTTGTGGACGATGGCTATTCCTCCTCCAGTTCCGTTGGTGCGGTCTCTGCGGGCAATCTTGTAGCCATCTGTGATGGCAATGGCGATGTCGGGGGCTGAGGCGTTGTTCCACCAGGTCTTGGTCAGGAAGGCGACATCTGGGGCGGAGGAGTTGAGTAGGTCCCATAGCTCGACAGCGTGCTTGCATGTGGAGCGGGTGTTGAGGAGTATGCAGCGGAGGTTGTTGGGTCCGGTCCGTGGTGGTTTGGTAGTTCCGTTGCAGGTGAACCTGGAGGTGCGGCAGGAGAAAGGTCTGTGGGTGTGCTTTGGGGTGGCCTGGAAACAGCTGTGGTCTTGGCCGGTGTTGAGTGCCTGGAGGGTGTTGGCATTCTAATGGAGTCTGGTGTTGTGGCGATTGACGGGGCCAGGGGTTCTGGCGCTGGGCGCAGACCAGGCGTGGACCGGCGCAGTGGCCGCCATTTAAGGCAGGGAGGGAGGGAGGAGCAGCTGGGAGGCGGGAGCGGGGTGGCGCCTGGACGGGGAGGGAGTGGGGCCACAGGGGAGCAGTGGCGGGAAACGGGAAGAGGATACAGAAGAGAAGAGGAGGTGGGAGTAGAGAGAACGAGCAGAGCGCAAGGGCAATAGAGCTGAAAATGAAGCTCAGAACATGCAAAGGGCACAGCAGTGGAAATAAAAACATACATGTCACAATAACTGTTAAACGCACAGGGGTATAATACTGGCAAGAACTAGGTGGCACAGAACAAACTGAGTGGCACAAGATGAGTGGCACAGAACAAACAGTAATACACTAAGTGGCACAGAGCAAATACTTAGCTACGGGGCAAAGCTGACAACGGCAACATACAGGGGGTAGGGCAGGCTCAAACTCCTGTTCAGAGCGGCAGCAAGGGGGTGGAGACAGAGGTTCACATGTGGAGATGTGCGGTAGGAGCGGAGTGACCTGGCCTGCAAGCAGGGTCACGGCTCGCTCTCACTGTCGCGCAGTGGCTGCCATTTAAGGGGAGCGGGAGGGAGGAGCAGCTGGGAAAAGGGAGTGGGGCGGCGAATTAACAGTGAGGGTGCGGGGCCACAGGAGAGCAGTAGCGGGAAACGGACAGAGGATACAGAAGAGAAGAGGGGTTGGGGGTGGGGGGACGAGCAGAGCGCAAGGGTAATAGAGCCGAAAACAAAGCTTAGAACAGGCACAGGGCACAGCAGTGGAAATAAAAATGTACAGGTGGCAATAACAGTTAAACACACAGGGGTATAATACTGGCAGGAACTAAGTGGCACAGAACAGTGGCACAAGACGAGTGGCACAAAACAAACAGTAATACACTAAGTGGCACAGAGCAAATACTTACCAACGGGGCACAGCTGACAACGGCAACGCACAGGGGGCGTGGCAGGCTCGAACTCCTGCTCAGAGCGGCAGTGAGGGGATGGAGGCAGAGGCTCACATGTGGAGCTGTGCAGCAGGAGGGGAGTGACCTGGAGTGTATGTTGCATTGAGTGCAGTGTAATTATGTGGCATTTAACTATGTGGCACTGAGGGATATTTGGAGTGTATGTTGCATTGAGTGCACAGCAATTATGTAGCATATAGTTATGTGGCACTGAGTGGTCTAGGTGTGTGGAAGGGGGGTGTAACAAGAGTGAGAGGTGGTGTGCAAATGGGGTAAGAGAAGGAAACAAGTGCTGGAACTGAGAAGCAAGGGGGGAGGGGAGGCAGTGAAAGGACAGAGAGCCACTGAAAGCAAAGAGACCACTGGTGCGTGGAAGGTAGGAGAGGCATGAGAGCACAGTTATTTATTTTATTCTTTGTAGTTTTAGATAATGAAAGCATTGGCAAAAGTTAAAGCATTTACCTTGCGCTCTAATGAAAAAAAACAATATTGTAAAACTGGTTGGCATATTCTAGCTAAAAGTATATAAAAGTAGGGTAAACTGCAGCGGAGGGTCAATGGTGTGTGAATAAACAAAGTTTAATTGTGTGTGCCCCTTACGGTGCCTGCCAGGTGCGGCTGTTTATTACAGACTCTGGCACATGGTTAACAAAATAACATCAAAGCAGTGAAAGTGAAAGACACTGCTGCAGCAACTGACAGTCGGTGTGATCTTGGGCATGACAGCCTTCAGCGAGCAAAGCCAGAAATGGCGGGGGAGCGGATTCCTTTGAAGTCTGATGCCAGCTGCAAGCAAACCAGCATGAGCGCAGAGAGAGGCTCACAGGCTGCCAAATGGTGTGCAATGTGCCGGCGCCCGCACATATGCACTGTAGGCAATCCGGCTGGAAAAACGTTTGGGAGCATTTTTGAAAGGCCCTACTTAATATCTTGCCAAAGCATCGCTAAAGCGATGGCTTAGGCGAGACCTAAAAATGGTGTATATCCTTTCAGTAGTTGCTGAGAAATTTAAAGAATAAAAGTTTCGATATCTGGGACAGCGGTGAGTTCGTGCACTCCCCTGACCACAAGCTTCACTGTGTTTGGCTGCCATGACCATACGCTTCACTGTGATTGGCTGCCAACACTCCAAACCAGGAAGTGTTGGAAGCCATCTTGTGACTCGGTTAAACCGAGTCACAAGAAAACAGTGAAACAAAGATAAAAAACAAGAAGCGGTGGTAGTGTAGGCCTGCTCAGTGGGTCCCACAAAGACCCCCATGGCCAAAAAAAGCTTTTTTTAAATAATTTTGGCGGAATTTGAGCTGGATTCTTGAATCCCGACAAAATTATTAAAACAAATGAAGCGTGGGCTTCTGCGCTTCATTTAAATGAGGCCCATGGATGGACAAGTCCCAGGGACAATACCCTATTCATAATTGCAAGGGCCCACGGGGCCCCCACAGCCCTGGGTACCATCACCTCTCCGGGGCTATGTAAGGTATATGCAGGAGGGCATGCAGCCCTCCCGCTGCACCAGGGACCGCCACCGCCACCTCCCCGGGGCTTCTTTTTTATTAATCTGTGGGGGCCCTCCAATGCCCCCAAACCCCATGGACCACCACCCCCGGGGCTTTTCTTAAATATTTGTGGGGCACACTGCCCGGGGACTGCCACCTCCTTAGGTTTTGTTTTTTTACAATAAAACCTCTGTGGTGGCTCGAGCCCACTACACGCCCGGTGACCGACACCTCCCTGGGGCACTAAAATGTAAATTTGGGGGTCTATTACAGACCACCAAGCCACGGGGACCACCACCTCCCCGGGGCTTTGCACACTTTGCCTCCAGTAAGCGTCACACTCTGTGGCGCTTACTGGAGGTAGCTGGAGGTAGCTTACTGGAGTAGAAGTACTGCAAGGAGAATGCATGATGAATTTATAAGTGCTTGGGTTTTGGTGGAGTGATCGGATAAGTACATGGTGCTGAGTGGGTGATTGAAGGAGTGCCTGTGTACTGACAGGGAGATGGCTGGACTGCATGGGTAGTGCTCAGGGGACTGTAGCAGTGCATGTGTTAGTGCCTGAGTACATGATGTCATCAGTGATGTCACTGACCATGTCATGAATTATGTAATAGGTGACATCATCAGAAATGCATTGCGGGGGCACAAGTCATAGTTATATGAACAAACTATAATAGCCGAATTTCTCTGGTTTTGTATGAGTGTAATGTCCAGCTAACTATTAAATGCGTTTACAACAAAATTTGTTGTTAAGGAATTTGTGGTAAAGGCATACTTGTAAAAAAATCATTGTAAATACATGTGTTTCTGGTTGATTACTACAATACTCCCTGGATGATTGGCTGAGTGGCTAGATAGTGCCTACGTAATTCCCTCAGAATATAGGTAGTGCCTGCATGATTCCCAGAGTATAAAGGAACTACATCAGGGGTTCCATATCTGCATAGTTAATGCCTATATATTCCTATAACTATATTGCTACTATCTGGGTGATTGGATGAGCGCATGGGTATTGCCTGAGTAGTTCAATGAGTATATTATTAGTGCCTGTGTGATTGGAAGAGTGAATGTGTAGTACCTGGGTGATTGAATAAGTCTAGATATTACACTTGTTATATAAATGCAGGAGTATACATTGCTTTGTAACTCAGCACCCACATGCATCAGTAAAAACAACAATTCTCACCTTTTGAAAGCACAGAACCTATTCCTAACTGCATACCTACATCACTTCAAAAATATTTCTAGTGCCTTTAAAGAAAAGGTACATGCCCAGTGAAGCTAGAGCTAGCACACAATCTCTCAAAAGACATTGTGCACAATTACCCCTCTCCATTCTTAAACATAGCATGTTGAAAGAAAGGCATCATTCTCACTAAATACATGACACTTTCAAAAGCCTGGAAGAACATAGATCACCATGTAAACATATAAGTGATATATTTATTTTCACATCACTGTGATACTCTTTTTAATCAAACTCCAATATACATCTTCATTTCTAATGCACATATTTTATATAATTAAAAAGTATCAGTGAATTGAGCTTGTAGATTATATTTGTTCTTTTAGCTCTTTCTAGACTGTTAAGATTCGTAAAAACTAAGCACAAGAAAGCAACTATAAAATGGCAACTTCTTCATCTTTTCACTCTATCATCATGAGAAAGGCAGCACATGTCTTTCATCTTAGACTACTCCTCTAGCTTCACTTGTGAATGGTTATCATCAGTTTACCCTTTCCCTCTCTGTCAAAACAAAGTTACTGTTGGTGCGTTTTTTGTGATGTTTTCACATTCATCGTGGTCTAATAGTGAAAAAAACGGGAGTTCAAACCTTTATCTAGCTTCATGTTTTTATTTTTTTATTTGAATACTACTCAACAGTTTGTTACAAAGTCCTGAGTTGGAAATGAAAGCATGCCATTACTTAAATTCTGTCATCATTTCTCAACTTATAAAAATGCTCTGTCTCTTTAACACTCTTCTCCCCAATATACTCTTAACTTGGTGTATGTAACAACCCAGTGGAACCAATAGGTCACATGTTTATAGCACATTCTAGAAGGAACATGCTACTTCCAAATGAGATACAGCTGGTGTGTTTTACTCTACAGATTGAAAAGCAAATCCATGATTGTATTAAATGTCTTTTTTTAAATAACAGCCAATAATAAGACTTCTTCATAAGGTATCCAACACACCACCTAATTGTATTCACGTTCATGCTGACAGCATGCAATGAAATGTATTTTTTTAAACACCTCCATTTTAACTGCTTTTTCTTTGAAAAACCGCCTCATTCAGCTGCAGCCTTCTCCTGGCTGCTATTGCTACTTCACTTCAAAATGATGAGAGTTTGGATGGGGGGACAGCTATATCTATTTGGCGAAAGAGGGTGCAAAAAAGAGAGGTATTGACAGGGACTTGGGTTTGCAAAATGTGCAGCTTACTTGATTTGGCTAGAGAGGGTTAAAGTTTCATTAGTTGCTGGCTTTGGTTAAATCCATTGTGTATTCCCAAGTTCCTCACCTCCTGATTCTGCATTGTAGTGAAAATGGCCTAGGCACATTGTCTGGGGTAGGGCTGGAAATCCTAATCAAAGAAACCTTTGCAAAACTCATGTTGCATTTCCCTCACTTTGTCTTGGTGTACCCTAATATATAAATAATTTAATAGGTTACAATGGTGCACGCCTTGTTATATCCAAATTCTCTGAGAGTAAACCTAAAGGTCCTCTATCTCAAGTTTTGCATGCTACACAGTATCTGGAGGCTACCAGTCCTCCATATTCAACTGAAAGTAATTATTCAAGTAACCATGCACCTGATTAACTGTGTGCACAGCTGGGTATGTCTTTTACATTTTCATAACATATATCACAAATAGATATTCAGCATTCCTTTTGCATTTAATTATTATTTCATTCTTTTTTAATTGCATTATGTGTACATAAAGGATCTCATAAGATTTGTTCCATTAACATACTTCTTACAAGTGTACAGTCAAACAATAACAAAATAATTGTACAAATACAAGTTATTTTAATGGTATTCGTGTTGCCCTATGCATTTCGGGACACAACGGTCCTTTCCTCAGGCCTCTAAACAAATAAACAGCAAAAAGTAATCATTATTATTAGAAAACATACATATAATTTACTGCACTGCCAATTTCTAACTACACCATTGTTATTCATAGTGTTGCATTACTGCAATCTTAATCAAATTAATTCTCAAAAAACTGAATCAAACAAGTGCATTACATGCCATCAGTTCCCAGTTCTCATGTGCAAGTGTACGTGCAGAATCCCAAGGTTTAATTTCCCATGCCTCATAACCATTATGAGCATCTAAGGTCTGATAGGATTAACATTATATGTCACCAGTGGCTTAAACATGCTTGTGAAAAACCAGAAAACAAATTGCTCAATTTCAAGACAGAGTCTCAAGTTAACTGTTGTCAAGCCAATGGCTTCAAAAATCGAAGATCTCATGTGACTGGTAGATGAACCAGCATCTACTTCTATAAAACGTCCTTTAAACCATCACAAATCTGTAAAATGCATGAGTAAAATAAATACGCAATCATTCTAGTTATGCCCGACACCTCACCCATTGTGTAATACTTTGTGATAACTTGTAAATCTTGAAGATAACCCATCGTCTGCATCTCTAAATACGCCTGCAATCAAAACATAAGCCGAATAGTAAAACCACACGCCTTCAATTTCGTCTATAGTCTTCATTTCGCTAGCGCAATTAACAACTTACCGAGTTCAATCCAAAGACAACTTACATCGGTAGCTCAACCCTTCCTTTTTCTTCGGAATGAGTAGTATGAAAACATAAACAATGATGACCCTTTTACAACAAACACAATTCCGCCCCCGGTCTTCCTAAAACCTCTTGAGAATTCCGACTCACTATGGCAGCCATCTTAGAGTTCCCAATTCAGGAAAAGGCAAAATAAATAAAAGTAAGGAAGAACTTTTTCTGTTTTCTCCTATAAAGAAACCACTCAAACATTTATGAAAACATAATTTATAAGCCTCATCCTACTAGGTCTAATCTAAAAAATGAATAAATCATAAATAAATCCTACGTGAAATCGCATGACTTCATGACTAACTATTTCTTATGATCATCTTAGATTAAATGTAGATATGATTAAATTCAACAGGCATGACAAAATCATTAATTGTTAAAAACACATCGTTATGCATATGTATACATCTAACATGTTCATATGATATTAATGCATCTTATCTCATGCTCATGGAATAGTAATTATGAACATTACAAAAACAGCTCATATAAACGTAGTAGCAGACTAACATGAAACCACTTAGTTCATATTGTAAGTGTTCACAATGTGTGGTTCTGCATAGCACACTCATGTTTTTTGTTTAAGGTTTAAGGTATGAAGTAGTAGTGGGTGTAACTGGCTGTATTCTATCTGTGGGTATACATTCATTCCCTTTCGCATCTCCACCGGTATCAATAGTTGCTAGTAAATCTGAACGCAATTTACTCACAAATAGCAACTCATGTCCAGTTTATCATTTAACCCTAAGGACATCATGGTGTCAAGTTTTTCAATCCATTGCATTTCTTTTTGTAGAAGCGTTTTGCATGGGTCTATGCCCTACTTTGGTTTCAAGACTTCTAAAATCAAAAAACGTAATTGTGCAATATTGTGGCACTGCTCCAACCAGTGTTACACTAAACTGAAGTTTGTGTTCTTATTCCTTATCATGCTCTTGTGTTCTCCCATCCAGATTGTTACCTTCCTCTCAGTTTTCCCGATATATAGGAGTCCGCAGGAAAACTTAATACCATGAATCACATTCATGGCGTTGCAGTCCGATGAGGGCCTCAACATAATTCTTTCACCAGTACGGGGCTGAGTAATGTAATTGCTCTCCATTACAATATTAAAATCTACGCATATTATACATTCCTTCATTCCTGGATGATTCATTGTAGACTTCTCATTGTTTGCCGTCAACAGTTCTTTCAAGTTCCTCATTCTTGTGTAAGCAAACAATGGTATATGAAGGAATATTTAAAGTCAGGCTCTGTTTGTAATAGTTCCCAAAGTGTACAAATTATTTTTTTAATGCTTCTAGATTTGGTGGACAATTTAGATACCAATACCATCCGTTTCTCAGCCTTCTCAATTATGGTATGTGGGTAGCCTCTCCGTAAATATTTCTGTTTTGTTCTGAAGCTAGCTATAACGCATGTATCTTTCTGGGAGGAGATACGCTTCACTCTAATCATTTGTGAATAAGGTATATTCTCCAATAGATGCGGAGGATGGAAACTCTGGTAAATATATTTATTATCTTCTTCAACCTACAGTGTGTTCTTGGAAAGCCCTGGCGGGTTCGATTACAAATATCAGTTTTGGACACATAACTTGTCTCACTAACACCTCCATTTCTCAGATGTGGGATCAGAGTACCTCTAATACATAATGTTTGTGAGGGTTTACATACATGAGATATAGCCAAGGGACTAACATATTTTGATAGACCCAAAAGAGTTTGTTTAAAAAATGATCACCTTTTGTAATTTTAAGTTAGGAAGTAGTGGTGTATGCTTTGTTTGTAGTTCTGACTTCATCAACTCTCTTCAGGTTGTGACAAGTGGTTCTATCAGTCAGGAGGCAAGATTTCCCCCAGTTCCTTTTTATTTTAGGAGTTGAAATTATTTGCAGGAACATTTGTTTCATTGGACTTTTAAGGATCTTACGGCCACATGCATCATTGTTGGCGTTTGTGATTTCTTAATTGCGAAAATTAAGGAATCACAATTAGGAAATCGCAAACGGCTATGCACCAAGAAATCACAATTTGTTTTGCGATGTCTTAAATTTCCTTAATTGCGATTCACAATTTGCGAATCGCAATTAAGGAATCCCTTCCCATTGATTCCTATGGGCCTAGAGGCCCATAGGAATGAATAGGAAGTCATTTTCAATTTGCGATTCGCAATTTGCGAATCGCAAATTCAAAATGCAATTTCAAGGGTGCAGGGGGGGTCCAAAGGACCCCCCCGCACCCCTGAAATATAAGTTTAAGTGCATTTCACACACACACACATGCCCCAAGGGCATGTTTGTGTGTAAAATTAAACTTTCAAAAATGCACTTTTGTGCATTTTTGAAAGTTTTCGCAAATTACCATGAAGGTCAACTTCATGGTAATTTACCTCTCCCTATTTGCGAATTCGCAAATTTAATATGTTCATGCATTGCATTTAAGAAATCTCAAATTGCGATTTCTTAAATGCAATCGCAATTTTAGAAATCGCAACATAATTGCGATTTCTAAAATTGCGAAAAACATGATGCATCCCAATTTTGTCAATTGCATTCGCAAACGGCTGAAAATTGCGATTTGCACCGTTTTCAAATGCAATTGACAATGATGCATGTGCCCGTTAGTTTCTTTTTGGGATGGGGTAACCTTATCCAGCATGGCACTGGTGATTTGGCAACAGTGATCGAGGATGTCAGATGCATCTGTGGATGGATACCTCTGATGGAGTAAATCACTCACCGCACAAAATGTGATAGGAGGAATGTTTGCAATATTTCTAACCACTGGCAATCGCTCAGGGTATCATTCCAATCCAGTTTTATGTTATCCTACCTCAGTTTGGACCCAGCAATATGAAAATCAGTATTGACCCAGCTCTAATAGGAACAGTCCAGCCCAAACTGTCAGGCCAGGGCTTCTCTGAAAAGGACCACAAGTAACATAAGCCCAGGTTTTCCCTGATTTGTCATCTGGTCTATAAATGGTTGCCTAATTCAGATCTGCATTTGTTTCTAGGCAGAATATCAAGTGATTCCAGGGTGCTTCGTCTTAAAATGGCTGTTGTACTGTAGTGATTTTATAGCCCTAAAATAACGATTCCCATGAGATGAATATATTGCTGTAGTGCATTATTTGTTACTATCTGCATGTCGAGTCCTGTTCTGACCCTTCATTGGCCATCTGATAAAGAACTGGTGACAGTCTCTCTAAAGGAATGGAAAAGGCATATGCCCAATGTAAACACTGCTACTCTTTTGATACAACAGCTGGATGGTGGAATCACTGGTCTGAACCCACTTTTGTGATTGTCAAATTTGAGGCCACTGGACGCCCATTGTTGAGGCGCTAGGAAGGCTGTAGAAGCCTCTTACCTTTGAAACTGAGACCTGTTTTGGTATGGGGGAAGAGTCAGAATGAGCAGTGTTGGGTCTGCAATTGGTTGGATGACAGTAGGTTCGCCATCTGTGAGCTCTGTGATCAGGGGCCATTCTAACTAGAAGAGTATTGTCTCCAAGAAGAGAATGACTCTACAGGAATCTCAGTCACTGATGATGTCTAACCACTTAGCCCAATTGTATGTAGGTTAGTTCTCCGTGAAAGGGCTGAATTCATGATGAGGCATGGGGTGAACCCTATCAAAAGATGCCTATTTACTACTATGTATCCCTATACCTTTTCAATTCTTTACATTTAAACATCCATTTATTCACTCTCAAATGGGGCTGTCAGGCTTAGGTGCTAGAAACAGGGGTGCAATGGGTGCAGTAGCACCCCCAAAATAAACCAGCTGGACTTCAGAAGGTGAATGAGAAATGAACATGTCTTGAAATTTTGATTTTAATCTTGTCACATTTGCTGTGAGTTCACACACGGGATTCAAATTGCAGAAAAATTGCTGATTATTCTTTTAACATGGAGATTGGTGTTTACTTTCCTTTCACTCTAACTGCAAAATTAGAGGATTCAAAGGTAGACGATTGTGACAATCTTTCTTGTGTATATGGAGTGTGAAAGGAAAGCTTGTAGGATGCCAGTGTCATCTCACACACAAAATTTAAAAACCTGTAAATGAACTATACAAATATTTCCAAATATGTAAACAGTTATAAAAGTGCAAATGAAACAAATTTTTTGTAATTTAGAAATGTCATTGAAACAAAGAATGTAATAGTATTAAAACAAATCAGGCTACTTTTTTTGGTGATGTGCAAATGATAAATGTTTCCTGCAACCATATTTCCACAAATTGTGCGCTACATAGTTTTATCAGTATAGCTGCATGTCAATGCATGAGTTTGTGAACATTTCACTTCCACGCCCTACTTTAGTAATATATGTGCAAAAGTGTGCTCCAAAATGCACCACCGGCTACATAACACAGCTTATCACTCTTCTGCTGAATAGACTTATCTCATATGCTACTTGTTCTTTGGGTGCTGCTTAGATTTTTTACAATCCCTATGATGTCAGTGATGTAACATTGATGGCAGCATCCCCACTCTGAAAATTGTTCCAGCACCATTGCTGTCAGGTTCTTCCCCCTTCTCCCATCAATGAAATCTCAAGCCCCCTGTACTCTGGGAAAAGCTCCCCTGTGTCTTCGCCACAAAAATACAAAAGCACATTCACTAAAATGGTACGGTGAAATGTTTGTACAACGTTGTAGCCCCAGTAGTCTAACAGCTAGACATGAACAAAGTCAGGACCATGTGCCACAAACATCCTTGGAGGTGGCCCAATGGGTGACCTCGACTGCCCATATACCCAACCATTCTGACATGGCAAACTTACTATCTCAATGTCTCATCATTAGCTAAGTAAGTAAGTAAGCTTTCTTCGATTTTTCAGGTAAAATCATAAAAGCACTACAAAAACATTTATACATACAACGATTAAAAGTATCGTATACATAATCGATATGAAATAGACGCTTAGTTAATCATTGAAAATATTTCATGGAGAACAGAATAAAAAACCGTAAGATACAAACATTTCATTAGTGATAAGCGACGATGAACCACAAGAAGAAAATTTAACACAAAGATTTTCTATACATTATTACCATTTTTAAAAAACATGAGACGGCGTAAATTATATGATCTCCTTCTAGCTGTAACATTTTTTGGTATGCTGGTCTACATTTTCGTAACCCCCATTGTTTTAATAACGGCATCAAGAATTGTTTTCTGAGGTTCGTATATAGTTTGCAAAAAAACATGATATGAATGTTAGATTGCACCGAGATGTTATCACAAGAGCATATTAATTTGTTAGAGGACCAGTCATTAACATTAGGTAGGGTAACCATGCGGAAAAAAATGCCCAGACGCAAGCGGGTCAACAACATTCGAAGATATGGGCTCTGTACCAGAACGAGGTAAGTTTGCAAACCCTCAGTTGGTGTGATTTCCTGGTATTTTAATACTGTGCGCCTTGATTTTTCGCTGTTCCATCTAACAGTTTCTAGGTGGGTGGTTATAATTTTTTTCAAAGCTGTTCTTGATAGTCCATACAGAGTTCTAGGGTTGTCAAAGTACTCTGGGTGGCCCAGATCAGTAAGCGTGGATCTCCATTTAACATTAGCTGCCCCATCTAAGGCTAGACAGTCCTCGATAAGGTCTCTATTGAAACTGGCTTCGTGTGTAACCCACACTTTATGCCAAAGCAAAAAGGAGACATCTTAATGATGTCATTGAGATATGTAACTCCTACCTCGATATGTGACATGTACGTGGAGGTGCTTTTGGCCACTCCCAGAAGGTAGCAAATAAATTGATTTTCGAAGCTCTGTAGGGAGTGGTCTTTCTCAATACCCCATATGCCCGCGCCATAGGTAGCCGTAGAGACGCATTTAGCCCGATAAATCTGTATCAGCTCCTTAATAGGCTTGCCGCCAGTTCTATCGGAATAAACACGCAAGGCGCCTATTGTGCGGCTATAGGCCAGCTTCCTCGCGGCTATCGCTGCCTGCCAACGGGACCGTCTATCAAACAAAACGCCTAGATAACAGAATTTATCTGCAGTTGCAATTTTTTGGTTATCTAGGAATATGGTACAAGGAACTCTATTAATCTTCCGGGTACAGGGCATCGTGAATGTTTTCGAGATGTTAACTCTGAGGCCTCTATCCCTCATATAACAACCGAAATTAGTTACCGCCCTTTGTAAACCAACTTTGGTCTGAGACATTATAGCCGCATCGACGGCATATAATAAAATTGGAACCGGTGAGCCTTTAACAGTAGGATAATCATTAGGTAGGGTTGAAAGGTGCTGTCCGATTGAATTGATATAGTATGTGATAAGCAGCGGGGCCAGAATACAGCCTTGTCTCACCCCTCTAGTAATCGGGAATTTCTCTGTACATTCCCCCTGTTTACCATACCTAACTCTTGCCCCTGCATCTTTATAGAGCTCTTTAATAAAAGTAATGATGCGGATATCAATACCCAGTTCACCCAGTGTTGCCCACAGCAATACATGATCAACACAGTCAAACGCGAAGCTGAGATCGATAAAGGTTATAAAAAGAGCTCCGCGTTTGATGTGAGTATACTTGGAGACAAGGAGGGACAAATTTAGGCACTGTTCAATTGTCCCTATTCCTTTTCTGAACCCGTACTGTAAGTGAGAAACTACATTATGGTCTTCCTCCCAAAGTTGTATTCTCTTTAAGATAATTCTTCCAGCCACCTTCATTAGTCCATCCAAAAGGGATATCGGCCTATAGCAGGTGGGATCATCCCTGTTGCCTTTTTTAAATATAGGGACCACAATAGCATCAGTCCAGGTATCAATGAACCCACTCTGATTTCCCTTATTTAAAACATTTGAGAGCAAGGGGGCCCAGAAGTCCGGCACACATCCACCGGCATACAGTCTGGTCCTGCGGCTTTGCCTGATGCACTTTCCCTAATGGCATCATGAACTTCCTCAATGGTGAATAATAAATCTATAGGGAATGGATGGACTGGGGGATATTCTATGCCACTATTATGTACTCCCTTTTCTGAGGATTGGCATACCCCTGATGGTGTTGTACTGTATCCGTAGATTGTGTGGTTATACAATTGTCTAAAATGGCTTAACCACCTCTCACCCGTTATGGCTAAATCTATAGTGTTGACACTATCCCTTGGCTGATATAAAGATTTTACCGCCCTCCAGAAAAGAGAACTGTCCTTCTGCCTTGATGCCTCCATCAATGATTCCCATGCTTCCTTTTTCAAAGTCAGCTTTCTTTCTTTAATAGATGATTTGTATACTCTCCTGGTCTCATGTATTAGGGCTGGATTTTTCGGTTTTAAGGACAGGGCTCTTTTTAGATCTTTCAGTGCCTTAGTGCACTTTCCGTTAAACAACCCTTCGGGCCTTTTGGTGTTTCCTTTTGCACTCGCACCAGCAGATTTATAATGTGATGCTGTATTTTTGAGAAAGCAGTCATTACGTTCTTTGGGTCATTGTGTTCCTCCAGACAAGCAACAACATCAGCAGCACATGATGTGAGCACATTCTGGAGGAACTCTCGAATTCCCATTTAACAACATATCCGTTGGTTTTAGTTAGGTTGATCTTATATGGGTAGGTGCATACAGTCCCTTTCTTACGATGAAGCCCTGTGACATTTATACCAATAATCAGTGGGTAATGATCGCTTAATGGATCTTTCCCAACTTCCCAGGAGGTTATAAATCCTGAGTTGACGGGGGTGATTAAGGCGAAATCAATTGTCGAATTACAGCCTCTGCCATTAAAAGTTGGCTCAAATGGGACAGGTGGTGAACAAATCTGGTTGACAAATGAAAAATCAAAATTAAAAACAATGCCATTAAGAAGGGACCCCATCTTGGTGTGGGAAAAATGTATGGGACCATCCTCCCCATAATCTGTCAGGCCACACAAGTCTCTTTCGATAAGCGAACAGATGGTACAATTGAAATCCCCCACCCACACAATCCTTTTTTCCCCTGCAAGGTCTTCAGCAAGTCGGGTAATACAGCTCATCATTTTTGCCATAGTGGGTTCCACCTCACTGCTTGACATGTTATTATAAAAGTTCACTAATACAATATTCTGAGTAAGACCCCACTTAAATGATAATATTTGAAAGTGCTGGCTAGAGAAAAATTTGTATACTTTAACATCCACAGTAGTTGAGACATAAATACAGAGTCCTCCCTTGTTGTGTCTCTGTGCTGATGGGATAGCTGGTGAATGAAAGGTCTGATATCCTAACAGGTGTGCTTCCTCAAGAAGCCATGTCTCTTGGAGGCAGAGTATGCCATGATTTTGAATGAAGTCTAACCAGGGCTTGTGGGTAATTTTGCTTCCAAGACCCGCCACATTCCACGAAATCAACGAGTGAAAAACCTTGTTAGGGTCGACTTGGTTGCATCCGAGTTTCTCCTTTGAATTAAGGGCATGCGGGGAGGGTGCATGTGGTGTAGCCGCTGTTATCATGGAGGTAGCATAATTACAATCATTTAGGGATGACTGGGATTGGTAAGAAACAGGGTTAGGATCCAAGGTAGGGCTCTTTATATTTTCCCCAGCTAATAACAACGCTGAGCCTTCCTTCAAGATTAAGGCAGTTGGAAGTGGCCTTAGGCTATCCTTTACATTTTCTTTATCAGTTTCATGATATTTCTCGTTTGTCCATTGCTCCTCAAGTGTGCTGGCTGAGTCAGCTTGACCTGTAGCACATCCACGTGTCAGGTACCTATCAGGCGATTTTTCCCTTGTACGTGTTACATGAAGTCATTCATTCTCATACAGTCTGGAGAAAGGGTGGAATAAATTAGACAAAGGTATGTCCCAATTATCCCTAGGATTAAAGGTTTGGGAGTGATCCCTGTAATTATTGGCATAGGAGTTGTTATTGTTAGACAACGGTTGGTTTGGGTACATTTGTGGAAAACAGAGAGTATTATTCCTACTGTGAAAGTTATGAACAACCGGGTTCATAAATGAATCCGATCTATATGGTGCATGTGGTCTACACGTCTTAGGAGGATAGGGGGTAGGCATGGGTTGGAAAAAAGGAAAGTCATTTCCATTATAAAATCTTTGAGCTGGGTTCAAAGTTGGGTTTGGTCTATATGGACCTTCGAATCTCCATTTATTTAGGGGAAGATGATTTCTATTCATCGTTGGTGGGTTATTGGTATTTGGGGGCTTTATAAGAGCTTCCGGATAGAAGTAGCTCAAGTTATGCGTAGAGATTCCTCCCTCACATCTCCCTGGGAACCAGTCGCTGTTGTATGTGACCAGTCTATGGTCTTTAAAATTGACGATGATCACATCCCCTTCGATATCCTTTGGTCTAGATCCCACCCAATTGCATCGCCTAACTGAAACTATATCTCCATTTAGGTGCGTTGGGAGTGGTCTATTTTTTCGTAGCCAGTAAATAACTTTATTTTTAAGACTGGAATGGTGTTCTGGGTTACCATCTGGCGTGGTCGGGACTCCTGTAAGAACGATGACATAATTTAGGGATTCCGGGGGGAGATCAGCAACATTTCTAGTTCTTGTTCTGGTATTTTGGGTAGGCCTGCTTGGGGGTTCTTTTATGGTATGGCCTCTTTTTTGTGTACCTGTATGAGGATGGGGATTTTCCTTATTTGTATTATCAGTAACTGTGGAGGATTTAGTACCCGCCAGTGCTTTAGGTCTCACTACGGCAGGCTTTTTATTTAATGTAGGAGTAGCAGTTTGTTGCTTGGGTAAGTCATTAGGAGGTTGTTTGACTAGCGGGTACGTATTACTTTGGCCACCAGGTTTGTGACAAGGTACTGCCTTTTGCTCTTGGAGGATCTGGTCCATCTTCTCTCCTAGCCTTATGACCCTTTCAGTAAGTGGGAGTATCAAAGCCTTGATAAGGCAGTCAATATCATTTAATAGACCTTCATAACTTGGGGCAAATATCGATTTGGCAGTCAAATGCCCTGTTGAGTCCGCATTCCCTGCTTCTTTAGTAATCTTGGGCGAGGAGTACATATTACTAATATGAAGTCTATTCCCCTTTTTGATTCCACCCTTCCTTCTTCTCTTTCTCGGTGGTGAGCAAGAGGCACTATTAGATCCCTTAATGGGAGATTTTTTAGACTTTTTGTTAGGTGTGGCAATCGGATGACAATCAGACCCTAGGGGTGTAAATATAGGGGAAGGTACATTTATATCGTGGAGAGGTGCTACATCATTAGGTAAGGGGGTGCTTAAGTCAGTTAACTGATTTTGGGTTGACTCAGAAGAATTAAAGTCAGGAATGACTATAATGTCATTTTGGGCGGGGTAATTGTTCTGGAATATAAGCGGGATACCATCTGTACTAAGTAGCTCAGCTTCAGGTTCTTTGTAATTAGTTAGGTCTATTGCAGTACCTGTATCCACCTTCTGGGCGGAGAGTGGTCTTTGTTTTAACAACTCAATAGATAGACGACGCCCAGCTCGCTTCTCTGCGAGCGTAATCTCCCTATCGACTTCACTTTTCATTTTAGAAAAGAATTTGTCCAATGGGCCTAAGATGGGAACCCCTGCCGTGCCCGATAGGGGATTCATTTCAAGTAAAGACATTTTAGGCGTATACAAGGAGTTCAAAAAGAACGATATATAAGGGGCCTAAAGGTGAAGTCAATAACAAACCCGGCTAAGCAAAAAGAGTCATAAAGGACATAGCAATCATTGATACAAATGTAATACTAGCAGTATGCAGCTATATTCAATGTCAAAGAGTAGTGACTATACCGCGGGTCCACTTCGCAATGTAAGGGGGGTGGCCCAGCCCGGCCTCCTTTGGCCCCTGAAGGCCACAGACGGTCCCGCCCTTGTCCCCGGCTTCTCCCGGCGCTTTCCCGCGCAGCGGGGTCAGTCTGTTCAGTTTATAGGAAAGGGGAGGAGCCTGCAGGGAGAGCGTCTCAGGTGCTGGAAATCGAGACGGGCGGGCGCTCCTGGGACTTGTAGTCCTGCGCCAACCCTCGCTCGCAGCCCTGCTCCAACAAGCGCCCCAAGTTGGTGGTTAGGCGCTCGGTAGGTCCCTCTTGGTAGCGATGTTTAAATTAGGGCAGTGGCACAGTCCCAAACGAAGCGGGACCCGCGAAGCGGGTTCCGCGAGAGGTGGCGGGAAGAGCAATATGAATCCAGGCAGCTCGCAGTCCCAGCCTAAGCAGCCCAACGAAAAGAAATTCAGCGATGCCCCAGGTCCAGGCAGTTTTTGCAGCAGAGATGATGGGGAGGAGCCTGCAGGGAGAGCGTCTCAGGTGCTGGAAATCGAGACGGGCGGGCGCTCCTGGGACTTGTAGTCCCGCGCCCACCCTCGCTCGCAGCCCTGCTCCAACAAGCGCCCCAAGTTGGTGGTTGGGCGCTCGGTAGGTCCCTCTTGGCAGCGATGTTTAAATTAGGGCAGTGGCACAGTCCCAAACGAAGCGGGACCCGCGAAGCGGGTTCTGCGAGAGGTGGCGGGAAGAGCAATATGAATCCAGGCAGCTCGCAGTCCCAGCCTAACCAGCCCAACGAAAAGAAATTCAGCGATGCCCCAGGTCCAGGCAGTTTTTGCAGCAGAGATGATGGGGAGGAGCCTGCAGAGAGAGCGTCTCAGGTGCTGGAAATCGAGACGGGCGGGCGCTCCTGGGACTTGTAGTCCTGCGCCCACCCCCGCTTGCAGCCCTGCTCCAACAAGCGCCCCAAGTTGGTGGTTGGGCGCTCGGTAGGTCCCTCTTGGCAGCGATGTTTAAATTAGGGCAGTGTGCACAGTCCCAAACGAAGCGGGACCCGCGAAGCGGGTTCCGCGAGAGGTGGCGGGAAGAGCAATACGAATCCAGGCAGCTCGCAGTCCCAGCCTAAGCAGCCCAACGAAAAGAAATTCAGCGATGCCCCAGGTCCAGGCAGTTTTTGCAGCAGAGATGATGGGGAGGAGCCTGCAGGGAGAGCGTCTCAGGTGCTGGAAATCGAGACGGGCGGGCGCTCCTGGGACTTGTAGTCCTGCGCCCACCCTCGCTCGCAGCCCTGCTCCAACAAGCGCCCCAAGTTGGTCGTTGGGCGCTCGGTAGGTCCCTCTTGGCAGCGATGTTTAAATTAGGGCAGTGGCACAGTCCCAAGCGAAGCGGGACCCGTGAAGCGGGACCCGCGAAGCGGGTTCCGCGAGAGGTGGCGGGAAGAGCAATACGAATCCAGGCAGCTCGCAGTTCCAGCCTAAGCAGCCCAACGAAAAGAAATTCATCATTAGCTATTTCCCTAAACATTATACTTTACTTTGTTTTCTGTCAAACTCCTGTCAAGCCCCTCTTCATGTGCCATGTGCCACCCAGTTTAACCTAGGAACCGCACATTTCGGTGGCTTTGTATTAAAAAAATGAGTACATGTTCTCTGTGTCTGCCATAGTGTGCAGATCCAGTCCTGTAAAACCTTCTCCTTCATACTTCCTCAGGATGTTGCATGACCCATGAATGAAATGGAACTGGCTATACAACCAACAATCTATACAGCCAACCATGGTGAAAGGTCAGTTTGGTGCTGTCACTTGACAGCACTCATACTCCCTCCCTGTTTCATTTCCTCCTTTCACACTCACTCCCCTTACATCTATCTCTGTCCATGGGTCTGTCAACCCCAATTCCCCTGGTGCTCTCTGCAACCACATGGAACCTTTGTACTTTGCATGCTAGCCTCTCACCACCACTGATGTCAGTAGATGGAATTATTGCATATCTTTCTTTGCAACTCCAGTCTCGCAACACCTTGTGCTACTTGTCTCTAGTAATTACACAGGAGCCACAGAGTCACTGAGACTGGCCATAGAACTGACTGGCCAGCCTGACCTGTTATTCCTCACGGAAACATGGTTCAGGGACGACTCGCTTCCCAGCCTGCTGTCCATTTTGCCCCCTACTTACGCGGCCATTAGGAAGGATCGCCCAGGAGGGAAGATTGGGGGGGGTGTGGCCCTGATCACCCGCGCGGACTTCCTCTTCCAAACCCTACCGTCTCCCGTGATCCCTGCGGTAGACTGCTTAGTAGTCCGTTCCACTTCTTTTGGGATCCCATTAACCTGTGTTCTTATATATCGCCCGCCCCAGTCTACCCCCAGTTTTCTACCCGCTCTAGAGGACCTTCTGGCCACCCTTGTGGTAAACAACTCCGCCATTCTTCTACTGGGAGATTTAAACTACTGGCCGAATGACCCAGCTGAAGATACGAGATCTAAGGAGTTCACGGCTCTGCTCACCAGCCTAAACTTCCTCCCTCAGCTGAGTTCGGCCACCCACACCAAAGGTCATCAACTTGACCAAATTTGGTCCCTTAACATCCCTATGGGTCCTCCAATCATTTCCCCTTGTTCTTGGTCAGACCATTCCCTCATTTCCTTCACAGCTAACCTCGGACGGCCACCTAAACCCCCTCTGCCCAAAAACATCTGGGCCAGAAAGTGGGATAAGGCGGTCCTCCCGGCGGTCTGCTCCTCCCTGGAGGCAACTAGCCCGGAGCTTAATGATTTACCCCCTCCCTCCCAGCTCTCAGCCATTAACAACTGGCTGCTAAAGGCGTGTAATCCCATCGTTCCCCTTAAGAGAGTGACTATTAAACGCACCCACGCGGCCCACCGATGGTTTACTCCCGCCCTCAGGGGAAAAAACTTGCGACCAGCAGAGCCGAACGCGCCTGGCGGCGTACCTACTGCCCTCTCCTAAAGGCTAGTTTCTGCTTGTCTCTAAAAGATTACAAACGTGACATATTAAAAGCCAAAACGGAGTATTTCTCTGGCAGAATCTTGGCACAGAAAACCAACCGAAGGAGATATTCAACACTATTCATGAGTTGGCGGCCTCCGACAGGGCGGTCTCTAAAATTCCCCCGTCCCAAACACTTTGTAATTCCCTTAACTCTTTTTTCTTTGAGAAGATTGCCCTCATTAGGGCCAACATTCCTCCCCCACCCACGGTACCTTCCGCTGTTCCCCCACCGCCCCCTGCCCCCTCCTTCACTCAGTTTCCTCCCCTCACCCGAGACTCTTTGCTTCCTCTTTTAGCTCGGATCAAATCAGGCTCCCCTCGGGATATTGGTCCTGCTTTTGTTCTAAAAGAGCTCTTTTCTAACTGCTATTCTCCACCACTTACCTTCATCAATCACTCCCTTAACTCTGGCATTGTCCCCCTCGCCCATAAATCAGCAGTCATCATCCCTATCTTGAAAAAGCCTGGCATCGATCCTTCTGTGCCCGCCAATTACCGCCCTATCTCCCTCCTCCCATACCTTGCAAAGGTCTCAGAGGCTCATATCACCAGGTCCCTGAGTTCCTTTGTGGAATCCACAGGCTGCCTTGCCGCCCGCCAGGCGGGCTTTCGCCCGCTGCACTCTACCGAGAAGGTAGTCGTGTCGGTGATGGATCAATTAAGAGAGGGTATTGATATTGGCCGGCCACAGGCTCTGGTCCTGTTAGACCTGTCCGCCGCGTTCGACACGGTGGACCATGACATCTTGTTGACCCGTGTCGAAGCGGCAGGCATTGGGGGCACGGCCTATGCTTGGCTCCGTTCTTTTTTGACGGACAGGGAACAGGCTGTCCATCTTGCCAACTTCACTGCTCCTCTTAGGAGGGTGACTTGCGGAGTCCCCCAAGGATCTTCCCTGTCCCCCTTGCTTTTTAATTTATACATTTCACCCCTCATTTTTACTTTACAGCAGATGGAGGTCTCAGTGTTTAATTACGCCGACGACCTCCAACTTGTTTTCAACCTTTCCTCTTCTCCTTCCTCGGCTTCTAACTTCCAGAAGGTTATGCTTTTTATCCAAGGGTGGATGAACTGCAACCACCTCAAACAAGACCGAATTGGTCCTGACGGGGGGTGGTTGCAGTCCCTGGTCCCCTTCCTTCTGGCCCTCTGCCCTTGGCCCTTCCCCTCTTCCTGTTTCCAAGGTTAAAACCTTGGGTATTTTCATCAATCCCATGCTTACCCTTCATACGCAGACCAATGCAGTTGTATCTGCCTGTTTTTTCTCCCTTCGGATCATCCGAAGGGTCGCCCGCTTCTTCTCAACTGCTGCACTCAAGCTCATCCTCATGGCCATGGTGCTTTCGCGTCTTGACTATGGGAACGTCATTTACAACGGTGCGCCGGCTTACCTGCTCCGCCGGCTCCAACAGATTCAAAATCAGGCGGCTCGCCTGATCTACGGACTCCCCAGGTTCAATCATACGACCCCCCTGTTGCAGTCCCTCCATTGGCTCCCAGTGAGGGAGAGGGCCCTTTTTAAGCTTGGATGTATCACCTACCAGGCCAGATCAGGGACCGCTCCCGTTTTCTTGTGCGAAGCCATTTCCCCTTACCTTCCTTCCCGAGAACTCCGTTCCACTCATTTGGCCCTTCTGTCAGTCCCTCGTTTTAGAAAACAGAAGTCCGGTGGGGCCAGATTTGCAGTGCTGGCTCCTTCCTTCTGGAACTCACTCCCATTTACTCTTAGGTCGTCATCTTCCTACCTGGAATTTCGCAAGCATCTTAAGACCTTCTTGTTTTCCAGATCTGTAGCTGTATAGCCCTCTCCCCCGCATCCACTGGTCTTCTGCTATCTAGCGCCATAAAACCGATTCTGGTATAAGAGCGCTCTATAAATATTTTAAAAATTCAAAAAAAAAAAAAAAATTCAAACAGACCGCATTGGCAAAGCAAGGTAGGTGTCTCAATGTCATGGTATCACTCACATTTATTTCTCTCGACAACTCTTCCACTCAGATATGCCTGTGCTCCACTGCCTGTCAACCCAGCCTGGTACCACCCTGTGTAACTTGTGTTTCTTGCATTTTCCTCAGCTGCCCAACAGTGTTGTCACTAGAAATTACCTGTGTCTCTCTGAGCATTCCCTTGCAGCATCCAGAAACCGAACTTCACTCTTTCACCAATAAAACGGGGCAACATGAATATATGGCGCAGTTGAGAGTGCAAAACACAATATTCTCCTTCAGCTGTTTTTTTTTTTTGCAGAGTTTTATATAGCGCTAACTTGACCCGAATCGGGTATCCGAGCGCTTTACATAGCACCGGTTATGTTAAATGAGGACACACATTCATTTTGGTTAGGAACAGGGAAATTAACAGCCAGATTCATAAAGCGAAATGTGCTCGCAATTTTTGCATTTGGGATTCATCATCCCAAATGCAAAAATCGCTAATGAAGAATTCGCAAATTTGCGAGGATTAGCATTTAAGGAATCTCTATTAGAGATTCCTTAAATGCTATTCATGAAACATTTAAAAATTGCGAATTCGCACTTTAGGACCGCTATTTACCACGAAGTCAAACCTCGTGGTAAATAGCGAAAACTTAGAAAAATGCATTTAAATGCTTTTTTCTAAGTTGCATGTTACACACACACATGTCCTTTTGACATGTGTGTGCGCAACATCAGTCTACATTTTCATTTCAGGGGTGCTACAGGGTGTCCTTTGGACACCCCTGGCACCCTTGAAATCGCATCCTTATTTGCGATTAGAAAATTGCTAATCGCAAATAAGGAATAACTCCCCATTCATTCCTATGGGCCTTTAGGCCTTTAGGCCCAGAGGAATGAATGGGGAGTTATTCCTTATATGCGATTAGCAATTTGCTAATCGCAAATAAGGAAGCTGTAGGAATCGCAATTTATTTTGCGATTCCTACATGAATCCCGTTTTGCAAGTCCTTAATAGCGATTCCTTAATAATCGTTATTAAGGATTCACAAAACGGGACAATGATGAATCTGGCTGTAAGTGATTTGCCCAGAATCACATGATGTTCAGCGACCCCAGATTTCACACTGCCCAGTGGATTGTGGGACAATTTGGTTTGAGCTTATCCTGAGTGAGTTATTTAAGACAGAGGGAACTGCTAATTTCACAGTGCTGCAAACATGCTAGTCATTTCAATAGCATGAAATGACTCACCCTTAACACTTGATCAACGTCGTGCATCGTCTGTGTGCTCAGAGGAGCTTGGGCAACCCCAAAACGGATAATTACGGCAAATAAAGCTAAAAAGCAAATTCCCAAAATGGGGTATGGGTAAGATGTGGGTGGTTAAGATCTGAGTGGGAATAAATATCGGAGTGTGCCAAAACAAATCAGAGCTCTGTCTTAGCTCGGGTGCATGCATGTGGTAATTAAAAATTACGCAAAAAGGAATTCAAATAAAAAAGTCTATCACAATTATTTATGGATAGGGGGTTGGACTGAAGTGGCCTAATATTTAAAGAAGTGAGGAAGCATTGGATTTTTCAGGGAAGGATACGGGAGCAGCTCAGGGCCTGTGTCAGCTAAGCGTTTCATCACAGCTGTGCCCAGCTCTACTTGGGACTTTAGGAAAGCTTGCTTCCCAGACAGTATCCAGCTTTTGACATCCTGGAATGCTTCAAAAGGAGGATAACAAGATGGTGACAGGAGCGAAAGAGAGAACTGGCTGGTTTCATAAGCCCTTGGGCTAGATATATGCCTCTAGTTAAGAACGTAGGTGCATCCAAGAGTAGGTGTTATGGCGTCAACAGATGGAACAAAAGGGGCTGATGATGGACGGAGCATCTGAACCAATCAAACACTCACACCCAGTCAACAGATCTTGGTTTAATCCATCACTGTTCTTTAGCCCACTCTGCCGCCCCAGTTCAGACATGGCCATATGCAAATCAGTCTGACCCTGTGCCTCATGGGAACAGTCCAGCCCGCACTGCCAAGCCATACCTTCCCTGGACCGGAAACAAGCTTCCGAGGACCGGTTTCTGGCATTCCAGCCGACTTCAGCCCGGCTTGCTTGAATCCAGTGGAAAAGTGAGCAAGGGACTCACGTCTGAGCATACCCTGCTAACTTATGGCGAACAAAAGGGGTGGTGATGGATGGATCATCTGAACCAATCAAACACTCACACCCAGTCAACAGATCTGGGTTTAATCCATCACCGTTCTTTAGCCCACTCTGCCACCACAGTTCAGACATGGCCATATGCAAATCAGTCTTACCCTGTGCCTCATGGGAACAGTCCAGTCCGAACTACCAAGCCATGCCTTCCCTGGACCGGAAACAAGCTTCCGAAGACCGGTTTCTGGCATTCCAGCCTTCTTCAGCCCGGCTTGCTTGAATCCAGTGGCAAAGTGAGCAAGGGACTCACGTCTGAGCATACCCTGCCAACTTATGGCGAACAAAGCGGTACAAAAGGGGGTTATGATGGATGGAGCATCTGAACCAATCAAACACTCACACCCAGTCAACAGATCTGGGTTTAATCCATCACCGTTTCTTAGCCCACTCTGCCACCCCAGTTCAGACATGGCCATATGCAAATCAGTCTGACCCTGTGCCTCATGGGAACAGTCCAGCCCGAACTGCCAAGCCATGCCTTCCCTGGACCGGAAACAAGCTTCCGAAGACCGGTTTCTGGCATTCCAGCCGTCTTCAGCCCGGCTTGCTTGAATCCAGTGGCAAAGTGAGCAAGTTACTCACGTCTGAGCATACCCTGCTAACTTATGGCGAACAAAAGGGGGTGGTGATGGACGGAGCATCTGAGCCAATCAAACACTCACACCCAGTCAACAGATCTGGGTTTAATCCATCACTGTTCTTTATCCCACTCTGCTACCCCAGTTCAGACATGGCCATATGCAAATCAGTCTGACCCTGTGCCTCATGGGAACAGTCCAGTCCGAACTACCAAGGCATGCCTTCCCTGGACCGGAAACAAGCTTCCAAAGACCGGTTTCTGGCATTCCAGCCGTCTTCAGCCCGGCTTGCTTGAATCCAGTGGCAAAGTGAGCAAGGGACTCATGTCTGAGCACACCCTGCCAACTTATGGAGAACAAAGCAGTACAAAAGGGGGTGATGATGGACGGAGCATCTGAACCAATCAAACACTCACACCCAGTCAACAGATCTGGGTTTAATCCATCACCGTTTCTTAGCCCACTCTGCCACCCCAGTTCAGACATGGCCATATGCAAATCAGTCTGACCCTGTGCCTCATGGGAACAGTCCAGTCCGAACTACCAAGGCATGCCTTCCCTGGACCGGAAACAAGCTTCCAAAGACCGGTTTCTGGCATTTCAGCCGTCTTCAGCCCGGCTTGCTTGAATCCAGTGGCAAAGTGAGCAAGGGACTCACGTCTGAGCATACCCTGCCAACTTATGGCGAACAAAGCGGTACAAAGGGGGGTGGTGATGGACGGAGCATCTGAACCAATCAAACACCACACCCAGTCAACAGATTTGGGCTTAATCCATCACCGTTCTTTAGCCCACTCTGCCACCCCATTTGGCCATGTCTGAACTGGGGTGGTGTGGAGTGCAAAAAAACGATGGATTAAGGCCCAGATCTCTGTATTGGGGTGAATGTATGACATTGTTCTGCATTCTGTCCATCTCTTGTTGTTTTAATAAAAAATAGGTCATAGACATAAAAGGCACAGAAAGAGGCACGTTGTCTCAACTCGCGACACAGATAGTCTGTGTACATATGTGCCTGCCTGGGTTTGCATGCATTAGAATATTAAAGGTGGAGCTATTGGATTTATGAATGTCAATAGGGAGCTGTACAGATATTTTTTATCAAATGCTGTGTTAAGAGAAATTACATATGTTGAACGTATTCTTACAACGCCTTTGGATTTGTTTTTTTGGGGGTAAGGCTGATGACACAATACTCTATAGCATGAACCTGTGTTCTGCGCAAATATGGGTAGTACTAAAATTAATCACTGATTACCTTCTGGTGTTCTAAACATTATAAATGTAAAGTTTGTGTAACGCTAATAAAGGGACAATAGGTCTATATAATATAGGTTTGTGCAAGTTAATTATCTAAAACACATATTGTGGATTTTTACTTTAATAAAAATCAGAAAACAGACTAATAAATGACTTTTATAGCTGAGGAAATATTTGTGAAATTGCATTCATGTGTTTGACTACAATAAGCGTTAAGTACCATGAACGCCGAGTTTCCCATGTTCTCAAAAACATGAAATTAACTTGGATTTTTAATTGCAATATTCATGAAAAGAATCAAAAAGAAAGAAGCTGATTAGCAGAAATATATCATTATAAATGACAAAATGTATCTCCAGTGAAATCTGAATTTTAATTCTAACCAGGAAAAGAACATTTTGAAATGAGATAAGTATCTTGATTTGCCAAAAAAAGGTATGATTACAGAGAGAGAAAACTATTTAAATTGCAGCCATTTATCATGAACAATGCAAATCATGAAAATGAAAAGGCTCATGCTGATATTCATAAACGTCTCACGCAGAACGGAAAAATACACCTGCAACTGAAAATCTCGAAAGCAGACTAAGATGATATAAACTGCTTGGAACAGTTCATGCTGCGCGATCTGGGGCCATGTGATGCAGTAGTACAGAAAACATGCGCCGGCCTAGTATAATATGTACTTACACAATTCTGTGAGATCGTGTCAATAGGATAGCTATTTTTTGTTCAACCACTGCCGATTGACAATTGAAAAAAATTAGGTGAATTAAGTTGTAGGTAATTTTCAATTCTTCTTTAAGTCACAGCTGGCTCAGGAAGGTTGAGGGGGACGACCAAGATGGCCACTCCCTGCTAAAGTTCCCCTGCAGCGCTGCTCACCTCCATCTTATGCAGTGCACCCAGGCAGGGCTGGACTGACTACCTGGCTGATTTCACTGCGGTGGGGGCTGATTTCGTTCATGGAGACCTTGCGTGTGCTTTGAAATAATTCATGTTTATTATAAAGAAAAGGCCAGCAAGGGATTTTGTTTAATTGCTTATTGGTCAGCAATATTAGGACTTGTTATGAAAATCAAGGATCCTGAATCTGTTATTAATCAGTTGCTGTAATCAATTGTTGATTTGGAATAAAGACGCAAATGAGATCAGTATCTACAATGTTACCACACTAACATAGTAAATAACTTCAAAAACCAGGATTTTGTTTTGTCTGAAAATTATTATTTGTTTTCAAGGCAAAAAGTATATACAAAACAGAGATATTTTTATAAAATAGGGTGCATACACAGATATTGTTTAGATATTCAAGGTACAGGTTATTATCACCTTTGGTCTATCTAAACAGAAAATCCAAACTGCTAATACAACATAACATAATGATTTCAACTAAAAAAGAAGAAAATCAAAGAATGGTACATTGAATCATGTGCAGAATTGGACTAGAATGTCGACGTTTCGGTCTTTCTAGAGTTTTCATAAGACCATCATCAGGACGATATAATTCAACATACAGTAGATGACCCTCTGTGAAAGAAACAACAATGTATTACAATTTATTTAAACCTGGTTAAAAGCTGTATAAAAAAAGTTCATTAGTCATTAAATCAGTTCATACTAGTGAAGTCGGTGTGGCGACTGCAAGAGATTGTTTATAATGATACATATTTGATCAAGAGAACAATTCACTTGAACTACTTGCTTTTTTTTAAAAAAAAAAAGGGGTTTACTACCGCTAGAGCTTACTTGCGGTCATGAGAGCTGCATTAATTGTAGTAATTTGAACTCACTTTTAATCAGAATATAAAGGTCTTCCTTCTGTTTAAAGGAACGTTAGTGGTTCCAATGATTTTGGATAGCAGGAAGGGTAAATCTTTTTATACCCGGAGTACTGCAAAGAAAAAGGGGGAATCAATGAATCAAAATTCTCCTTTTGATTTTGCAATGCGTGGCCATTATCCAAAAGGACTAGGCCATGGTTTTTTAGTTACCTTGTGCTCTTGAGTTGGTAGAAATCCAAGTAGTAGCTAGGGATCCAATGTTTGTAGATCACTGGGAAGACCACAATTCGAATCTGTTCCAATAGAGAATAATTTAAAGGAACATTTAAGTTTAGACTAATATTTAGTGCAGAAAGCATCCTAAATGTAATCTAGTTGTACATTGCTAAAATATCTGCCCATTTTTTAATTATTGGGAGGAACAAAAAGTTTGTCTCCACAGGCTGGCATTTATAAAGTACATATGCCAAAGCGTTAAGGACTAATATCATGTATTAGTCATTAAACCTAAGTCATTTGGTGAAACGATTATCTGTATAGCATTTTAAAGTACTTTGAACTTAGTGCACTTGCGAGTATTTAAAAAAACGCTACAATTACTGATAAAGTTGAGCGCCATCTTAGTCTCGTCAAACTAAATACATGATCGTATACAATGTCAAATATAGTTTACTTTGAGTACGCAAAATGCTACTGTTTTGTGCATAAAATATTCTAGCTTTTTACACGAAAAGAGGCTTTCGTGTTGAAAAAATGCCTCTGTTTATAAACTAAATGAATACTAAGATACAGACGAATCTGCGCAGTTTAAAGCACAGAAGGAGAAGATTTTAAGTGCCTACGAGTACTTACTTCCAAAATTAGCAAGGCGAGGCAGGAAAATCTCAGTCAATGAAGAAAAAGCCGGACCGCAACCTGTTCGAGTTAAGGTTAGCAACATTGTTGTCAAAGTGAGATTCTGTATTTAAGCGTTACGTAATCTCGCGAGATTACGTCTTTGGAGCTGCCATCATTGATTTCCTAGAAAAAGGGGCGGCCATCTTGTCATGTATAGCGTGTATTGGAAAATATATGTATTTTCACCTTCTTTTAATTCCAGATGGCTGATAAGGACTGCCAAAAACAACCTTATAATTACGTTGGCCTAATTACGCATTTGACTGTATGGTTGACAAAGTTAAGTTGTATTTATGATATAATGCAATAAAATTCTGACAACATGTATAGAATATTCTGTCGCCCGAAAACGCTCACAGTCTATAAGAAAAACCTCGTTTTTGTACATGGAAAACGAGAGTCTCATTATACATTCATTTATACTTTGTCTTCGTATATGACCAACTTTGCATTGTGAAGGGAGACAGTGAGAGCGTCTCCTCAACCCGCTGACGCCAGGTATAGCAAGACTGATCTGACAGCGAATGTTTTTAACATTTCAGCATGTGACCTTTACCTGTTGTGAACTTTAAATTTTAATCGCGCTGTTATACTAATCTTTAGCCCAGAAAAGCGCCACTCGCTTAGCAGGAGGAAATAATTCTATTACCATCAATCACCTTGACTCGATTCCTTGTCCTGCCCGCCCCGGTCCGACTCGGCAACCAGTGCCGTTGAGCGGAGGGCGGGTCAGGCAGAGCAAGGTTACTTCCGCCCTCGTAGAGCGGTCAGCGCTCTAGCTGCTGCACCTGAGGGTATTTAGCCCTCTCGTCACAGCAAGCGCGCAGCGGTCGCGCGCAGCGAAGCGCCTGAGACGCGCCAGAGAGAAGCCCGTCTGCGCCCGTCCGCGACAGGACGGGACCAGGGGCCCCTCTCCCTACCCTGTTACCACCATGGCCCCAACCAATGACACTCGCATCAGGTACACCTTGCAGTCCCTGATAGCACTCCAACCACCGAGATCACTGAGATGTGCCAACGACAATTGGCCTTTCCCCGAGGGCCCGTTCTCTTGTCCCCTTTGCAGATTCCAAGCCACCTCCAATGGCATTATCACAGGTTCTGCTAGGGACAATGAGACCACTCTAAGAATAAAAGGTTGGAAAAGCTTTCTCCTGAATGTTCGGTCATTGCCCCGACATCATGTAGAGATTTGGGATACTATCCAAAGTCACAAACCTGAATTATGCTTCCTTACGGAAACTTGGCTGAAGCCTCACACTCTTCCTTCCATAACCTTGGGTATCCCTCAAGGATACAAAATTCTAAGACAAGACCGCCCTATAAAAACTGGCGGAGGTATTGCCATCATTTTTAAAGAAAGTATCCATATTACGGTAATGGAACAAACTATTCTACCGACTATGGAAATCATGATTTTTAAAATTCACACTAAAACTAAAGAACACTGGAAAGGTGCCCTAGTATATAGACCTCCGGGCCCCAATGCTGGCTTTTCTCTCGCCTTAACTGAAATATTAGCCCCATACTTAAAAGCTAAAGAAAATGTTATTGTTCTCGGCGATTTTAATTTCCATGCAGATATTGTGAATGATCCTAATACCAAGCTTCTCCTCGAGGATCTGGCTCTTTTGGGTCTTCACCTAAGAAACTGTGGCCCTACTCACAGGAAAGGCCATACACTGGACTTGATTTTTACTAACCACCCTTCCATACATTGTCATCCCCCTACATCCATCTGCTGGTCTGACCACAGCATGTTGGAATTCTCCTTTCTGAGACTTGACAAACCCTCTGCTCCCCCGACCACTATGAGCATTACTAAAAGAGCATGGCACAAAATTACTTCATCTACTTTTGAACAAACCTGGAAAGAACCTACCATTTCCGATACTGATGACATTGATTTGGCTTTATCCAAATTAAACAGCTCTCTTTTAGAGACCATAAACTCTCTAGCCCCGCAAAAAACTATCAAAAGACCCCGGGCCACCAAAAAAGAAATATGGTATTCCGACTCACTGAAACTAGAGAAACAAAAATGCAGGAACTTGGAAAAGCAATGGAGAAAGGATCACTCTCCCGAGAGTAAAGCACTCTACCAGCAGGCCATATCCACCTACTATTATAACATCAAAAAAGCAAGAAAAACTAGCCTACGCTCCCAGCTAGATGAAGCCGCTCACTCCACCAGAGAACTATACAAAATACTTAAAACTTTTACTAACCCCCTGGCTTGCGAAAGTCCGGATACTTTCTCTCAAGAACTATGCAACAATATTTCCCAGTTCTTTGAGGACAAAATCGACACCATTTACAATAAAATATTGGCCAAGCACCCGAAAAACCCGGAAGACACTACTACCTCATGTCAGGGAACCCTTTCAGAGACCTTTAATATCATTCCAGAAGTCACAGAAAATGATGTTCATACACTCCTGGGAAACATGAAATCTGGTTCTCCTTGTGATCTTCTTCCGGCTAGGTTAACCAATAATCTGAGCAGATCATTGTGTCCCATTATTACCAAAATTCTTAACCTTTCTTTTAAAGAGGGCAAGCTTCCACAACAATGGAAAGAGGCAACTGTGAACCCGATACGGAAAAATACCACCTCTCCCTGGACTGAGCTTTCCAACCTCCGCCCTATCTCTCTCCTGCCCCTCCTGACGAAATTGGCTGAGAAACATGTTAACACTCAGATCTCTAGCTTTATCGAAGCGACAGGGGGCCTGGACCAATCCCAATCTGGGTTCAGGCCCAACTACAGCACCAAATCTGCACTCCTCTCCGTGACCGATAACATCAAGATGTCACAGGATAGAGGAGGCTCGATGATTCTGGTGCTGTTAGACCTGTCAGCAGCTTTCGATACTGTTTCTCATAAGATCTTGCTGAACCGGGTACAAGGAGTGGGCATCAGAGGTCAGGCACTTGCATGGCTGGAGAGTTTCCTTTCCGGGCGCTCACAATCTGTCAGCCTGGGCCCCTACCATTCCATCTCTAGGGCGCTCACCAAGGGGGTGCCACAGGGCTCATGCCTAAGCCCCACATTATTTAATATATATGTGGCCCCCCTTGCTGAGATTGTGAGGAAGTACGGATTCACTCCTGTGTCGTATGCCGACGACACACAACTCCTCTACCCTTTCCATGCCCCCGACCCTAATGTTAGGGGAAATTTTGCGGAAGGTATGAGGGCCATCTCCAACTGGATGGCTGCCAACTACCTCCAGTGCAACGTCGGGAAGACCGAAGTAATGTGTTTTGGGAAAGCCAGCATGCTTTGGTCTCCTGACTGGTGGCCCCAAGACATGGGACCTGTACCCTCCCCTAAACCTACCATTAAAAATCTGGGTGTGAAACTAGATCAAAGCCTAACTCTCAAAGAACATGCTAATGTAATTGCTGGTGCTTGTTTTCGCACTATTGGATTACTCAGGCGAGTCTTTCCCCTGCTGCCTGACACCTACAGAAAGACCTTGGTGCAAGCCCTTGTAATAAGTCGCCTTGACTATTGCAACGGGCTTTTGATACAAGCCAATGAGGATGCCATCAATCGTCTGCAGGTGGTCCAGAACACGGCGGCAAGGCTGATTTTGAATGCCCCCCCCAGAACATCTTCTGGACCCCTGTTAAAAAAACTACATTGGCTTCCAATACGCCAACGGGTTAAATTTAAAATCTGCTGCACTGTACATAAGTGCTTATTTGGAAACGGCCCCAAATACCTAGCCAAACTATTCCAACCCTACAAACCAGAACGAGATTTACGGTCAAGTAATCTTTTCATGCTCAAAACACCTTTCGTTAAAAAAACCAGACAAGGCGGCAGAGCCCTCTCAACAGTGGGGCCGGCCCTGTGGAACAACCTGCCCCTCAACTTAAGACAGGTCCCCAAACATCTCACCTTTAGAAAAATGCTGAAGACGAATCTGTTTGAGGAGATATAACTTTAGGATTGCTGCCCCTCAGTTTCTTGCGACCTGCTGATGTCAAAGCGCGGAGATAACCCTTTCGGGCTGGATTCTTGCGCTATACAAGCATATAAATAAATAAATAAATAGTTAGATAACTAAGCGATCTGGCAATGTTGCATATCAAGAATAAGGTCTCTTAGTTGTTAAACATAGTTAATCCAGAAGCAGAACATTCGGAGCTGTCACCAGAGGGGCTCACAATCTAAAGTGATTTATACTATGATGGAGTGTGTATATATGTACGTTGTCTTGACATATACCCTATATTTTCAGTATTAGGGACAGTTTAACGTATTAGTTTTATTACAGTTGGGGGAGAATTACAGAAATGGAATAAATAATTCCAGGTACACAAAGGTGCATATTACTGATTTATCAAGTTAGACTAGCTAGAGTGTGCCACTCTGTGCAGGAGTTCATACCATTTTTGACACTGCTAGCGATTTCAATCCAGCGATTTTCTTTAATGGTAAGGATTTTGTCACAGTTTTTTTGTCTGATGGTGGGTTTCACTACATCAATGACCCACCAAATCATTTCTCTTTCAGAGTGTTTGGCACGGGAGTAGTGTTCTACTAGCGGGGCATTTTCAACTGTTCGCCTAAAGCGGGACTGATGCTGGAGAATTCTTTGCTTTATCATTTGGGTAGTTTTACCAATGTAAAGCTGTCCGCATGGGCACTGGATGCAGTAAATTACATTGCTAGTACGGCAATTGGAGAAGTGCTTGATAGTAGTTTTTCGACCATTGATTTCAAAGCTTTTTATATTTTTAGTGGTGTTACAAGCTAGACAGGTATTACATTTGTAATGACCCTGTATTGGGGACAGTTGTTTCATATTGTCCACAATGTTGGTTTCATGGTGGTCATAGGCATGTACCAGATGGTCTCTCAAGTTGGGACCCCGTTTGAACGTAAACATTGGTTTTTCTCTTAGTTCAGGTAATTCATTGAGTAATGGCCAACTCTTAGTTATAATTCTTTTTAGTTGTTGGCTGTATGTGCCAAATGTCGTTATACAAACCAATGGTACTTGATTAATTAAAGCAAAACAAATTTTGTTCAGTACACACAGGGTACCTGCAGGGACCAAAGCAGTGGGCGGGACTGGCAGAGCACGGAATGCCCTTAACATTTGAATTCAATAGAATCAATTCCCCAACTTTTTTATTTTAAAAGTGGGTCCCATGATGGCAGAAATAGCCAAGTCCTATAGCTAAGGCTCGGCCATTCATGGCCGTTCGGGGATGGGTGAAATGGGCAGACAAGGAAAAGGACTCTGGGCCTGGTTACGAGTTTGGCGGTCCTGAAGGAGGCCGACATGCCAGTGTCTCACTTCAGACCACCAAACACGAGTAATCTCGTGGTCTGGCGGGTGGTTCTTTGGCATTCCTACAGTGGTGCCTATTAAAAGGGCACTGCAATTTGATCAGCAAAGCCTGTTCCTGCATGGCAGGGACTGCAAAGTCCATGGCATGCAGGAAAGGGGATGACTGCACACAGAGGGGGGGGCACAACATGTTCCCCCTTCAGGCATTACATGGCCCTGAAGCAACAGGGGACCCCGTAGGGCCTCCTTTGTTTCCTCACCGCCACAGTTTTCATGGCAGCCTCACCGACATGAAAACTGTGGGGGTGAGGAAACTCCTAATATGCTTGGTAGTTCCAAAGCAGCACCACCAACATATTAGAGCCTCACACCGCTATGCCACCGCCGCGGTATCTATGTTCTCGGCAGTTGTGGCGGGCCTGTGTTGGTCCCACTGCTGTATTCATAATACAGCGGGTCGACCGACAGTCTGGGCCTCCAGCACAGGTTCGGCAGTCTGATGTATCAGGCTCTCTGTATTTTCGTTCTTGCCCAGAGAAGACAGGGACAATGTCCACTTCTCCTGCTCTGCCACTGGCAGCTGGCACCCCTCTCTCTTCCTTCCTCTTCCTCCTAGTCCCTCTCTTTCTGACTTGCTCTTCCTTATTTGCTGAAAACCATGACTTCAAGAAACAGCTCTTACCCTCTCTTTCCTCTCCTTTCATTCACTCGTTCCCCCTGTGAAATTGATGCAAAAAAGAAAAAACACTTTTGCTGCAAATGTCAGCTTTTACTGACATTTTTCTATTCCAAAGTGCAGCCTCAGGATGGAGTGTTGAAAAATGAATAAATAACTAAATAAACCATGACAGTGTGGTCGCAAATTGGCCAGATTGGTTTAATTCACATCCAAACAAATTAGGACCACTTTACAAAGTTTGCCAGTGAAGGGCTACTTTAATCTTCTCGTTTTTTTTTGAACAGCATTGTTTTTCCTGGGATGGGAAGTGCACTATTCCTTGAAGTATTTCAATACCTGGTAGGTGTGTGGAGTGGAAAATGTTTACTGTGATCCTTATCAGCTGTTTTCTTTATTTTTGTTTATAAAATTTGTATTGTGTCTCTGTATTCAGGGATGTTGTCTTTTTAAACAATACTGCTTATGTTTCGTAAGGGACATTGAAACGAGTCCCTTTTGGACACTGTAGTCATGTCCTTAACTTTTTAGGCAAATACACTGATTGATTTCTAAATTATGATTGTAAAAGTGTTAAGGTAATCATGTTGTTCCTGCTTACAATTCACACTCTTTACTCAATCTTGCATTCCCTACGAGTGTTTGCTTTTTTCAGGATGTTGTTACTTTTTTTCAGGCAGCATATTTAGTCTTGTCTAGTGCAGAATTTGTATTGGGTTGCATCCAGGTGTTTTTAGCAGGTCACAATTAGGTTGCAGCTGAAGGCAGCACAAGTTTCTCTCATTGGGGCAGTGTAGTGTTCAGTGGAGGAGAGGATGTGGCACGTTCGCCAATTTGGAACTGGGGAACCAGGTTCAGCCTTCATGATCAGTCCACCAGACCACTCTCCTGAAGGTACACTTTCCCCTGCTAGACCATAGAAGTCCCCTTTAGACCTTAGAAGCACTGGTGTCTTAGCACTAGCAGGTGAAACCTATCGGTGACAATTTTGGGTTAACCTTGAAGGCCTGTCCACCACAATCTATATTGAAGTTCACCTCCAATCTTGCAGGTAGGCCTACGAAGCAGAACACCCTACAGCAACAGTGATTCTGTCACTGAGGTCACAGGACCTTGAGGCCAGTCAATCTCATAAATTGGTCCCTCCATTGGCTTAGTTACAGCAGTACTAATGCAACTCACCAGGGACCTACAATTAAGGATTTACATGAACACCAAACTAAGTTTGCAAATTTCACGTTCTCTCTGCTCCATGCACAAGCTCTTTTAACATTTGTTGCCTTCTTCTTGGAATACTGGGATTATGCAACAATGGAGGACAAAATTATGTTGCAGTGTTGACTTACTTATGCAGTAAAAAAAGGCTACAGCGTAATGCGGTATATTTTCTGATACTTTATTATTTTGACATTTTTGCACATACTGACAGTCTCTTCAAAGATTTTGCCTCATTAGTATCAGTTTAACATACAAATGCAGCAGTGAGAAGGGTGACCAGCCAACCTTTGCAAAGTGCCCTCTACTTCGCAGCTACACAAGTCAATTTTTTTTTTAATTTCTGATCCGTTTGAGCAACAGGAATTTGTTTTATCTTAAGACCAAAACTTAAGACAACATCCTACTTTAGGACAAAATCCTAACTTAAGACAAAATCCTAACTTAGGATAAAATCCTAACTTAAGACAAAATACTAACTTAAGACTAAATGCTAACTTTACTACTACTGAATGGCTCTGTGAATACCAAAAGTAGTAAGTTTAGGATTTTGTCTCAGATTAGTTCTGTGAATTGGCCCCTAGCTTTTTTGCTGACTACTGAAAACTTAAGAGTGGCCCAAGATCAAGAAGTTTCAGCTGTGCTCATCCTTTTGGATTTGAGCACAGAATGTGATACTGTTTCCCACCCAGTTTTGAGAGAGAGGATGAAGTCATTGGGGATCAATATATCTGCATTAAAGTGGCTAACAGAGTTTTTAGACAGTAGAAATGTTCAAATTAGTCAAGGTCCTTTTATGTCAGAAACATACAAATGGAAGTGTGGAGTGCCGCAGGGCTCTGCGTTGAGTCCCACGCTTTTTAACATCCATGTCAAGCCACTCTCAGACATCATATGTTCCCATGGCTTTGGCATTGTATCTTACTCGGATGACACTCAAATCATCATATCTATGTCTCCAGACATCAAAACCACACCAGTTGTATGGTGGCAATCTTCCTCAAGTTGAATGAAGACAAATCAGAGGTGATGGTGATAATCAATAACCCATTGCTCTGGGACCAACCTACTTGGCACTCATGCTTGGGAGAACCCCCTTCTCCAAAAGCAGAAGTGAGGAACATCTGTGTCATCCTGGATAGAGATTTGGCCATGAATTCTCAAGCAAAGAAACTATAGAGTACATGTTTTAGTTTGCTCAGATCATTAGGGAAGATGCTTGGATGGCTCCCAATACAGTGTCGTAGGACAGTGGTACAAGGTCTGATACTTTATCGCTTTGACTACGGCAACTCCTTAACGACATATCAAATAGGCTAAAGTATATCACTGACATTAATAAACAATGCACACAGTAGGAACGCAGAGTTTAACAGTATTCACTCAGTTTGACAAATGCACATTGAAAAAAAATTCTGCATCCAGTCTTATTACAATAATTCAATTTGTGAACTGCTACTGAAACTGGGAGAGTTGGGCAAAAGCAGGAAGGTTAAGTGGCAATGTGAACAATCATCCTTTCCTCCGCAGTTAATTACTATTAATGTGGTGAAATCCCTTTGTGTCTTTAACGATTGCACAAATAGCCAACCCAAGATTGAAGAGTGATTGCTATACATTAATTTAATTACAGTACACACACCCCCACTGTTCATGAACAAGAGCTCACCATCCATGCAGTCAGGGATATTGGACAATCATGGATCCAACAATGACTCCCTTGTTCCAGTCCTGCCTGATGCCTGAATGGCAGTAGCTATGGGAATGACAAACCATTAAAAACTGCAAACGCTATTCACTTCTGATGCAGAGAATATGCTACAGTCAATTGATGATTCGCACCCGATTTCATCACGTAATGCCCCCTTTTGTTCAAGAGTTGAAGGTCCTCACTTCATATAATTTATTTCTCTGCAATGGACTTTGAACAAATTAGTTTGCAAATATACACGTATAATTGCTCAAGGTCGCTAGCTGCAACATATTACATTTTCTGTCTGCACAAACACTGTAAAGCACAGAGGGGATATTAGGACCTCTCTCAATGCACCTTATTGGAATGTTTTATCTTTACGTGACAAACATGACAAATAACATGACTCTCCTGTTCAAAGTTAATCTTTTGTAGGAGTGGATTCATTCTTGCATTAATACATTAACATTTTGGGATATAAGAGCAAGTGAGTGGTGTGTGCTCTGTGGAACTGTCAGCTTTGTGGTACATTAAGTGAGAGAGGAATGAAGGTATCATGATTCTGTTAACATATATTGAACGACACCACAACAATGTTGCTGCTCTGGCGTTTCAAAAAGAAAAGGGGAATCCAGAGAGAAAATGATTCTCTTTAAAGGATTGTCCTTTTCCTACATCGCTCACCTTGTATGACTTCATGCCGTAACTTCTTCACTAGTGAGAAGTGAGCAAAATGAGCATGTGCACACCGATGTCTGTGCTGTCACTGCAGTCTGGAAAAAAATAGACCGTCTGTGCCAGGGAAGACTTGGCTTGGCAGTTCGGGCTGGACCATTCCCATGAGGCACAGGGTCAGACTGATTTGCATATGGCCAGGTATGAACTTGGCTGGCGGAGTGAGCTAAAGAATGATGATGGATCAAACCCAGATCATTTGACTGGGGGTGAGTGCTTGCAATGTTCAACACTCCGTCCATCATCCCCATTGGTTTTGCTTTGTTCGCCCTAAGTTGGCAGGGAATGCCCAGACGTGGGTCCCTTGCTCACTTTGCCACTGGATTCAAGATAGCCTGGCTGATGAGGGTTATAAACCCGAAACGGGTCCCAGGATGCTTGTTTCTGGTCCAGAGAAGAATTTGCTTGGCAGTTTGGGCTGGACTGTTCCCAAGAGGCACAGGGTCAGACTGATTTGCATAGGAATATGTCTGAACTGGGGTGGCGGAGTGAGCTGAAGAATGATGATATATTAAACCCAGATCAGTTTGTGCTTGCAATGTTCAACACTCCGTCCATCATCCCCTTTGGTTTTGCTTTGTTTCCCCTAAGTTGGCAGGGTATGCCCAGACGTGGGTCCCTTGCTCACTTTGCCACTGGATTCAGGATAGCCTGGCTGATGAGGGTTATGAACCCAAAACTGGTCCCAAGATGCTTGTTTCCAGTCCAGAAAAGACTTGGCTTGGCAGTTTGGGCTGGACTGTTCCCATGAGGCACAGGGTAAGACTGATTTGCATATGGCCATGTCTGAACTGGGGTGGCAGAGTGAGCTAAAGAATGATGATGGATTAAACCCAGATCCGTTGACTGGGGGTGAGTGCTTGCAATGTTCAACACTCCGTCCATCATCCCCTTTGGTTTTGCCCAGGGCACAAAACAGACCCTGATATGGACCCGTTTCGAGGCCCTCTTTTAAAAGGTGCTGGTGCTGAGGACCGGCCCACCTAAAGCCCTGCTTCTATCTATCCCCCAACCCTGTCTATCCCCCCCACCTTGCTATTAATGCAGCAACTGATTCATCCCGTTAGGTCCTTGGTAAAACCTAGAAAATCTAGACTATTATAAGACTACTAGGACAGAGTGAATGTATACATGTTGTTGACATAACCGGCATTGAAGAAATGTTGCAAAACAAAATCACAGCTAACAAAGGCCACAGGAATTATGAACATATGAAAAAGAATTAAAAAAGTATAGTGAGCTAATTGGGGAGATGACACCGCTCACTTCAGTCTGAGCAAGAGATGCGAGGGAATAGAGCTTGATTTAGAAGTCTCTTTGGGACAGGAATAGAGCAGTGCAAGTTAGCCCTTTAAAAATGGCTCTCTGGAAGTGGAGTAAGCAGTGATGCAATAATGATTTGCAAAAGTTGCTTAAACTGTGGGCGAAGAGTATATTTCCTTAAATGATAGCTGGGAGAAATCTAAGTCACAAGCTAGGCAAAACTAATATGTCTAGCTTTTTGGTAAGGGAAGATTTGATACTAATTGGAAGATTCTCCATGAGTTGTTCTCAATATCCTGGGAAGAAATCCCAGCAACATCTGAATTACAGCAACATAAAAGTTGGGAGTAGGGCCCTTTTGCTGAACAGACTCTTTTAGAGGAGTAAAACTATAATTCCGTACAAGAAAAGAGTGTTATAAAAGGAGTCAGAAGAGGAAATCGGCGTTTTAAGAGATGAAATTAAAAGAAATACACAACAAAATGTTGAGTAGCAGCAGATTATTTTGACAAAGTGCCAGCATTTATGACGGTATGTTCAATAAAGGCTAAACGCACTCACTTTACGTTGTCAGTCAAAAACATCTGTAAATCAAACAAAATATTATCGTGACAGCACTGTAATTCCGTAAGTACTTGTAAGTTATATTTTGCTGTATTATTGCTCAACCATGTTATATTTGTTTTTCCATTTTCATGTTCAGAGTTCCATTTGCATTGCAGACTTTTTTTACTTTAGAAATACATAAAATAAAATAAATAAATAAAACTAAATATGTGGCAGGGCAATTTGTGAATAGCTCGATGTCTCTAAGTGATGCTTAGGCAAACAAACAGATATTAAAATGTTGTATTTTTAGCAAAGTAAGTACATCAAAGAGCACACACGAAGCTTTAATTTCACGAACCATGTCGCACCTGCTGCCTAAGACAAGAACTAATTGAAGCCCCATTCTTGGTGTCACATGATTATGTTCATAATGGAGTAAGTACGTCATTGATTAAGTTGTGTTAATTTTCTTTCTAGTTCTTATGATGGCGATCAGCAGCAAACAGTCTTTAGCAAAGTCAGTTCTGCTCTCAGCTTAATGACTTCAAATTTGAAACACATTAAGGTGAGGATTCAAGTTGATGTACTCAACAGTGTTTGCTAAATATGGTTATATGGAATCAAGTAATAAAGAAAACTGCAAAAAGCATTGTAATTTCAGACTTTTTAATTATTAGAGTATGAAGAAAATTAGCACTATAATATTCTGAAAACATGATCATATCATGACGTGCAATAAATATCTATGGGTCTGGCTTAGAGTGGATCTTTTGGAGCTTTGAATGACCAGACATTGAGTAGCAGCCAGTGATTGAGAGGACAGTGAATGCAGCGTAGGGCCTGAATCGCCATTCATTGAGCAAGGACGACTTGGCAGCAGCACTACTTTGACCCTACTCTGGTAATTCAAGGATAGGCACAACACCATATGGCTCAGTCTCGACAACTTAAAAAGTGAACTATTAGCCTAGAGAATTTTGAATTTGGCCTGAAGGGATGAAGGCCATCGCCGAATGGATGATGAACAGCGGCCTGAAACTGAACTCAGACAAGATGGAGGTCCTCATCATCGGATCCACCCCTCCACCGGGGACGACTCATGGTGGACCACCACACTGTAGTAGTAGTAGTAAAATCAAAGTTTATTTAGACAATAGTCTATAAACCATACACAAGACCATACACAAGACCATTGATCCACTTAGCAATATAAATTTTACATCATAGTTCATTTTAACACTCTATACACATTTAGCCACACTGGTTGCTGCACCGATGCCCACTGACCACAAACGCAACCTGGGAGTCATCCTGGACTTTGCGTTGTCAATGACCAAGCAAGTAGACAGAGTCTCCTCCTCCTGCTTCAACACCCTCTGCATGCTCCGCAAGATCTACAGATGGATCCTCACCGGAACCAGAAGGACGGTCACCCAGGCCCTCGTCGGCAGCAGACTGGACGGACTACGGCAATGCTCTCTATGCAGGAACCTCAACTAAACTCCAGAAACGACTACAATGCATACAGAACGCCTCTGCACACCTCATCCTCGACATCCCCCGCCACAGCCCACCTGAAAGACCTGCACTGGCTCCCCGTCAACAGGAGGATCACCTTCAAGCACCTCACCCATGCTCACAAAGCACTCCACAACACCGGACCAGTGTACCTCAGCAAACGACTCACCTTCTACACCTCTAACCACCAGCTTCGCTCCGCTGACCTCGCCCTCACCTCCGTCCCCTGCATCCATTGAGCGACCGCCGGTGGCAGATCATTCTCCCACCTTGCCGCAAAAACCTGGAACACTCTCCCCATCTGCCTACGACAGACCCAGGACCTGCTGGCCTTCAGGAGACTCCTCAAGACTTGGCTGTTCGAGCAGTACATGAACTGATTGATTGATTGATTGATTGATTGATTGATTGATTGATTGATTGAAGTTTACTGATGGTAGTTGCAGGTGACATGAACCAGTGCTTATCAGTGGTTATCAGTATCTATTTGAACTTTGGCTAACATTGTAGGGCTGCATGATTATTTTTTAATATAGATAATCCAGCTCCTTCTGTGTCAGCCTATTATCCTCTTACCCTTCCATTATGATTAATCTTTTACTCTTCTCATGTAAGTCTTTAGCAGTGGTGTTTTGAGGTTTCTTGTAGAGCTACTGATTGTGTATCTATCTCCAATCCTTTTTGTAATTCTCATAATTGCGGACTGCAATAGCACCACCCTTATCTGCCATCTCTCAACATATTGTAGGCTTGAAATTCCGGTTTTTTGAAGTTGGAGTTCAAGTGCTTTGTCTTCTCTTCCAATTTACCAATATGTCTTAATGTTGAAAAAAGTAGGATTTTTACTTGAATGCTTTAAAGTGTTGGGGCCAAGAACAAAGATTTTTTGCTAACTGCACATTTTCCTTCTTTTAACTTTGGATCGTACCCTTCAAAGTAGGCCTTAAATGGAGCTACAGAAGAATTGGATTCATTCTGTCTTCAATTGTCCAAACGCAGACCTCATTGTTGCTGTGTAAGACAGATATATTTCTCTTTGGGACAGATTGTAGCAAGACAGGTTATGGAAGATACTGTATTTCTCTCTGCCAATTGTAAACCTATTTCCACTTATACTTGATTGTGTCTTTTTTTCATCTGCCTCTTCTGGGTCTCTTGCTAAAAAGAGGAACACCTCTCACAGTTAGTTGAAAAAAAAATCGCACTTGTGCCTTATTCATTTCCTGAATCAGAAATTGTGGAAGATTCTGAAAACTTGATTAGCCAATTTCTACTTCATCTTCGAGTTTCCTGTAGGGTTGTTGAATTTTTCAGTTTGCTGTAATATTCCTTCTAAAGTTATAGTTGAGCTAGTTCCAATTTAAAATGTGTCTTACATTTCTGGAGCTTCTTTGACTTCTGTGTTTGTATGTTAATGTTTTTACTTCTGCAGCCGCTTGTCGATCTATTTAGTTAATGATTGGCTAGGTATATTTGCTGACTTCATCTTTAATTCATCTTTCTGCTGCCTCTACTGAGGCCATATCCAGTTTTTGGAATACTTAACCCCTACACTGCTACAATCTGTTTATGTACGTTTCGTCATATATACAGCGGTGGAAGTGATTACAAAAATTAAGGGAACTGTGCTGCTGTGCACAATGGGAGCGGGCGAGTAAGCGTGGGGCAGGGTCAAATGTGTGACTAAAAAAACAAAATATGCTGTTACTTTTTTCTGTGTTTCATCTTTATGGCTGCACATCGAAAATAACACACAGTTTAAATGTAAAATAAATGTAATTTAAGTTAGTCAGCGGGAAATGCACTATTGCACTTCATGAAATCAGTTGATGCACTACAGAGGTCTGTACTTGCAACTAGACAGTCAGGGAGTAGAATCCTGGTTGAACAGGTAGAGAATAGTTAGGAGCTACAGTAATAATAAATTAGCACACACTTCACCGCTCAGCATGTAACTTCTTTCGAATACCACTCAAAAAGCATAAACTCTGTGTAATGAGTGTCAAGTGATTCCATTAATCAGACCGAGTACCAGCTGCTGAGCTCCCTTTACATTTGCAGATTGACCTATTGTGCACATTTACATTTCTTTCAGGTACACATGCATCCTGACAAGAAGGCTTGTTTACATGTCTGCCACATTCTTTTTCACAGCACAGGAGACTTACACTGCAGCTGAAGCTTTCTAGCCCTCAGAATGAACCGTCCTGGGACATCTTTGTTGCACAGAAACTGGGGGAACTGTTGTACTTAAAGTTAAAAAGTATGGCCACGTCGTGCCCCTCCGATTGCGCCTTCTTCGACCACTGAATACATGCATTTATATGGAACATTCCTTGCCTGTAACATTTGCGGGATTCTGTTGTCTCCCAAACGTTCAGCAGATGTCCTCGTATAATACTGTTGGTGTGTTTTTTTAATCTTAGTAGTTTTTCAAGTGAAGTTGTTTAACTAATGTTGGTGGCAAATTTTCTCCTGTTAGAAGCTGACAGTCTGACTAGCACTTAGCGTATTTGATCTCCAGTATCACTCGGGATTTTGAGCAGTGTCACCCTTTATTTCAGTTTTGTTTTTATAATCGTTTCTGTCCTTATAATAATTTATGTACATACAGAACTAGGAGGCTATATTGAACCGAGGACGTTTGAGATTCGTGTTGTCTTCAATCTGTTCTCTATGCCAGTCATTTAAGGTTAGATTTATGTGATCCTTGTGGGTGTCTATCCGTGCAAGTAGTAATGCTAACAAGGGGTGTCTCCTATCAAATATTGTTGAGCATGGGGCAAAAGTATGCTCTACCAATTTATCATTTATTATTTCTTCAGAAATCGGACCCCAGGTGTTAATTCTAGCATTACTACCTATTATTTGCATATTTGTACACTAATGTCACTATCAACCAATCAGGACATTTATAAAGCGCGCTACCTACCCATGAGGTTCTCAAAACGCTGGAGGGGGGGGGGGGGGGGGGGGGGACGACTGCTACTGATCGAAGAGCCAGGTCTTGAGAAGTTTTCTGAAGGCCAGTAGGTGTTGGGTCTTCCATAGGTTGGTGCGGATGGCTCTTCGATCAGTAGCAGCACCCCCCCCTCCAGCACTTTGAGACCCTCACGGGTATGTAGCGTTCTTAACAAATGCCCTGATTGATTGATTGATTGATTCCAGGTCTTGGCGACGAGGTGGGAGAAGGATCTGCCGCCGGCGGTTGTTCTTCGGATGCGGGGGACTGTGGCGCGGGCGAGGCCGGCGGAGCGGAGCTTGCGGTTAGGGATGTAGAAGCTGGATCTTTTGTTGAGGTATGCTGGGCCGGTGTTGTGGAGGGCCTTGTGTGCATGGATGAGAAGCTTGAAGGTTATCCTCTTGTTGAGGGGAAGCCAATGAATGTCTCTCAGGTGGGCGGTGATGTGGCTGAGGCGGGGGATGTCAAGGATCAGTCGTGCCGATCCGTTCTGGATGCATTGTAGCCGTCTCAGGAGCTTGGTTGACGTTCCTGCGTAGAGGGCATTTCAGTTGTCGCTGGAGACGAGAGCCTGGGTGACTGTTCTTGTTTCGGTTGGGATCCACTTGAAGATCCTGCGGAGCATTCGTAGGGTGTTGAAGCAGGATGAGGAGACAGCGTTGACCTGCTTAGTCATGGAGAGGGTGAAGTCGAGGATGATCAACAGGTTGCGTGCATGGTCGGTGAGTGTAGGGGCTGTTCCCAGGGATGTCGGCCACCAGGAATCGTCCCAGGCTGAAAGGGTGGAGCCGAGGATAAGGACCTCCGTCTTGTCCGATTTCAGCTTCAGTCGGCTGTTCTTCATCCATTCGGCGACGACCTTCATTCTTTCGTGGAAGTTGGTTTTGGCGGTGTGAGGGTCTTTGGTGAGGGAGATGATCAGCTGGGTGTCGTCGGCGTAGGATATGATGTTGAGGTTGTGCTGTCGGGCGACGTGGGTGAGGGTGCCATGTCGATGTTGAACAGCATTGGGCTGAGGGGTGAGCCCTGGGGTACGCCAAAGATGATCTCAGTGGCAGTGGAGCAGAAGGGTGGGAGGCGAACGCTCTGACTTATGCCGGAGAGGAAGGATGTAGTCCAGTCCAGGGCCTTCTCTTGGATCCCAGCGTTGTGCAGGCATGTTCGTGGTGTGCGGTGGCAGACCGCGTCAAAGGTGGCCGACAGGTCCAGGAGGATAAGGGCTGCTGTTTCTCCGTTGTCGAGCAGGGTCCTTATGTCATCGGTGGCGGCGATGAGGGCAGTTTCGGTGCTGTGATTGCTGCGGAAACCGGACTGGGATGGGTCCAGGATGTTGCCCTCTAGGTGGCGGGTCAGAAACAAACCTACGGGCCTACCACTGGCCACCAGGGATGAGGCGCAGGTGGCAGCCTGCGGGTGGTGGAGGTTCTCGAACTCAGCAGCCGCTGGGTCAAGGGGAGGCGCATTCTTGTGGAGTTGCGTGGCGTGGGGAGCGACCTCCCTTCAACAGGTTCAAGGGTTGCTCTCACTGCCGCACAGCGGCCGCTTTAAGAAGGGGAGGTGGGAGGGAGGAGCAGCTGGGTGGGGATGAATGGACGAATGGGGATGGGACAGGGCTGCAGGGGACGCAGCGGCAGGGAACGGGACCGACGAAAACAAGCACAGGCAGAGGCAAGGGAGCAGCAAGGCAACAAGGCAAGAGACAAGGCAAGAAACAATGCAGCAAGCAACAGGCACAATCAGGACCAAAAAAAGCACAGTGCAGAATTAAAACAGTGGGGCACAAAAACACAAAAGCAACAGCGCGGGCAGAAACAAACCTATGGCCTACCACTGGCCACCAGGCATGAGACGCAGGTGTCAACCTGAGGGTGGTGGAGGGCCTTGAACTCAGCAGCCGCTGGGTCAAGGGCAGGCGCAGTCCGGTGGAGCTGCGTGGCGTGGGGAGCGACCTCCCTACACCAGGGTCAAGGGTCGACTATCTTTAGCAAATATGTCCCATTTTGCAATGCAATTAATTCAATTCAACATGATTTTTAACAAGGTATGCTCACTAGCATTTCTCATTGTTATTTCATATACTATACTTCAACATCATTTCCATTATTTACACTGAGTGGTGGGGTGGGAAAACACTACAACACTTTCACTCTAGAAAACATTTGATGCACATATATCTGTGCTGAGGTTGCCTCTTTCCTTTTCATCTTCATTGCCTTACATTCTGGGGCTACTTAAGAGGCAAATCACATCAGTATGTCTCTTACAGGGGCTCGCCTTTGAGAGTAAATCATCATATGTGTCTAAAACAAATCGTCCTGCACATTCAACATTTTTATTTCTTTGATTTAATGAAACAACACAACAGAGAAAATTGGTGCAGCTACTCCTTTCTGATCAGGAATTACATCTTAAAAGGGTATTAAGGAACTCCTAATGCTAGCCTATGAGAGCAGCAACCACACAGTAGTGAAAAATGAATTTAGCTGTTTGTCACTACTAGGACACGTAAAACTTAAAAGTACATGTCCTACCTTTTAGTTACACAGCACCCTTTTGTTAGTGCTACCTAGGGACTACCTTCAGAGTGACATGTGTAATAAAAGGGGAGTATACGGCTTGGCAAGTAGTTTTTATTGCCAAGTCGAAGTGACAGTAAATCACACACACAAGCCCCGGCGACTGCTCTGGTAACAAAAAACCCGCCAACCAAGGACAGCTCTGCACTTGTCATCCCAAGGCTGTGGCGAAGAGGACCAAAGGTGTCCCTATGCCCGAAGCATCCTGAGCCCTGAGCTTTCCTATTGATTCAGCCCAACTGGCCTCCTAGCCAGACCCTGCAGCCTCTTTTCTTAGAGACCGATCTCCATAGAATTACATTTGTCACCCAATGCTGTTTTACACCCTGCACCCGCCCACCCATTTGCCACTAGTGATGTACTGTTGGTGCTGCCTTGAACCTTACCCAGCACTCACCTTAAGTCCTGGAGATTGGTCCTGTAAGTCACTATATTATACCTATTTGCAGAACTTGTTCTTCTATCCTTCCATAGGATAACATTGCAGAACTCAAATATCACACTGTGTCCATTCTTTGAACTGCTAAAAATTCATATTTAAAAACCTACTTACCTGAACGATTTTTCTCTGATGCCTAAACATATATAAAGATACTTGCTATTTTTATAAATTGGCGTGGATCTCCTTCTTGAGTCATGTGTGTCATTATTGGTCATTGTGTGTATTTTCAGATGTCTTGCACTCCACTTGGTTAAGCCTGGGACTGCTCAACCACACTACCCCTAATAGAGCACCATAGGATTGCTAGAACAAGCCCTGTTTACTTATAAGGTAACCTCTGGATACTATATCAGGGTATTGATACATCACATATAGAGTCAGCTTTATACATTTTCTTTAAACAGTCTCCTTTTCTTTAAGCAATTAGTTTGGTTCAGCTTTTCTTTTCAACAATATTTTTATAGTCATCCCTAACCCTACTCCGTCTTGTATGTTATCCTTATTCTTCTTCTGCAGCCTAGGGAATCTCCTTTAAAATGAAAAAATAAAATAACAGCCTTTTGCACATTCTAAGTTTACATAATCTTTCAGAAAAACACCTCTTTCCCAAATATGTTCTCAAATTGATTAAATGGGGGTTGAAACTGTTCTGATCTCAAATAAAGCAAGTTTTCCACTGGTTCATTTAATACTTGATTAGTGAAGTGTGTCCATCCAGGTGCAGAATACCTCTGACAAAGTACTCTAGCTCTTTTTGACCTGCTTGGTTTTTGCTGATCTTTTTCTGTGTCAATTATACAGCTTTACTCTGTGTCTTCTGCGATTGTTGGAGGTATGCAATCAACCAACATACTAGATCTTAATTTCCTTTCACCATAATGCTGAAGCCATTCAGTAGTGCGGGTGACTCTTCTAGTTCCAGCACTTGTTCCTTCACCCATATCCTCTGTTTGTATTGTTGTTGTCCCAAATGTTCGCTCAGGCTGAGATTGTGTCTCTTCTTCATCTCAAAGACCTCAAAGACACTTTACGAAATCACAGGAACCTGGACTGATGCGACCGATTGTTGTACTTGCTGTAGAATCTCTTGCTATATTGGTCAATGCAATTGTCCACCTTGTGATGGTTCTGCCACTAGTGCTCTCTGTACTGGCTCATAGAACACTATTTCTTCAAATGGAATTCTTACTTACTACCCAGTTTGGTATTTTGGCCCACTCAACAGCAGAATTCGTGATGAGGATCACCTGGTGGGACCTTTCCACCTTGGCTCTAGGCAAGACTACCAAAATGCTTCTTGAACAGGACCAAATCATCAGGACTAATATTGTGGCACTATTCTCGATGCAGATTTAAAGGGATGGCTTCAACCAGATGAGAAACAGAATGCACCATACAAGCCAATCCATTGCAGTAGTCGAGCATCATATCTTATGTGATATTCAAAAGTCCATTTGCAGGAACAGCAGGCAGTCTCTTTGCAGGCCTCATCAAGATATCATAAAGGGAAAACCCAGTCTTCCCATCAGGAATGTTGAAGAGACTCATCAACACCCAAAATAAAAATCTGGCACTTCATTGATGTGGAAGCACACATTTTTGCCAATCAGAACTTAACAGTTAAGTTGAGCTGCTCAACGATTCCAGATGCTTCAGGTCGATAACTACATTGTAATCTTTGCTCAGGCTGTAATGCAGCAAAAATCATTCTCATGGCCACATTCTTAAAATGTGGACCATAGTCTGACTCCAGAGAAACCAGAAGTCCGTACCTCCAGATTAACTCCCTCAACAACTGCTGAGCTGCAGTAAGACTGTCATTCCTCCTTACTGAGCAGGCTTCCACCCATCAAGAGTAAATGCACACTATAACCAGGACGCATCTCAACCCATTACAAACAGGCATCTCGATAAAGTCCATTTGCATTCTGGTAAAGGGTCCACCTGATATTCCTATGTGACTTAGTGTTACTGGTATCCTTTTCCCTATGTTCATCTGTTGACATGTCGCTCTCCAATGGCATAATTCTTCTGCAAGCATAATAAATCTGGGATTAAACCAATTCGGTCTCTATATTCTCACCATTGCATCCCTTCTTAAATATGTGGAGCCATGGAAGTATTCTGTCATTGGAAACAACAAACTGTCTGGCAAAACTGGTCTCCCATCTGCTGACATACAAATGTCAGTTGCATTTTTCTCATATGCTGATCCAGCCTTGCTGTTCTGCTTCCGTAACATTTTTCTGTAATATGTTTAAGTTCTTTCCATGTATCATTCACTGACAACAATATTGAGAAAACAGTGTCCTCTTCAGATGTATGGGAATAAGCCCTGTTAAATGTGCAAGCCAAAAGTGCACGAAACGGGCACCTTTGTCAAATCTCTTTCCAGCAGTGACATATCCATTGTCACCCCTGTGAGCTACACATTTAACAACTGCAATTTCTACTGGCTTGAGCAGTGCCACAAGCAACTTTCTTACATGTTCCCCAGGTCAAATGAAGGTTCCATATGAGGGCTTGAAACATCTTTGTGACCATAACTGTCCAAAATCATGGACAACACCAAAGTAATACTGACTATCTGTAATTATAGCCAATCTCATTTGGGCTGTTAAACTGCAAGGTCTTGTAAGGGCAATTAAGTTTGAAACTTGTTTTGAAGTCACACCTCAAAGCCATGAAGCTTCTATAATTTTTCGAATTGCATATACAGCGTAAGCTGCTTTCTGGATACCTTCATTGTTTCTCCGACATGAGCCATCAGCATACATTACATAATCAGGCTCAATCAAAGGTTAATATTTTGTCAGGCCTTTGCACATAAGTCAATGACATATAGAGATTCATGCTCAACTTCATCTCCATTTTGTTCTTCATTTATAGATAGCTGTGTGGATGGATTTAGAATCTAGCAGTGCTTCAAAGTTATATTGATAACTGGTAAAATATGTTGCTCATATTTAGTCAGCCTACTATTGGTCATGTACTGGGTTTTTGTTCTCATGAGCAAAATTTGCACAGGGTGAGGAACCATAACAAATAAAGGGTATCCCATCACCATGTTCTCACTCCTTTTGATACTAACTCAACAGCTGCCACTGACTTGAGACAGCCAGCCAGCCCTGCAGCTACAGGGTCAATGTAGTTACACACTGGTCTTCTCACATCTTCATACATTTAAGTAAGCACTGTGTGACTGTAGCCTTTCTTCTCACTGCAAAGCAATGTAAACATCTTACTATGATCAGGCATTCCCAGTGCCAGAGCATGACAGAGACTTTCTCTCAGCTCTAGGAAAGCGTTTAAGCATTTGTTGTGCCATGGACGCGGAGCAGGCAGATTTTTGTGATTCAGCCTCAGAAATACCTTAGCCGGATCACTGACATAATATTGAATACAAAAATATAGAATTACCAAAATATCGATGAAAAAATATTGAATGCAAAAATATCGAACTCCTATCTACAAACAGGTAAGTACAAAAATATTGAATCAAAAATATGGTTTTAAAAAATATAGTTAGTCAAAATATCGATTTTTTTTTAAATGTCTTAAAAGTAATTTAAAATAAAGGAAATAATAAATATAATGAACTAAAACATACTTAAAAATACTTAAATAACCTTAAAATTATTACATAATTATTTAAGTTATAAAAAAAACATACAATTTTTTTTTTTTAACATATATATATATATTAACGTAATATTAATAAAAAATATACTATATTTTTACCGTAGGATAGTGGGAGGTTAACATTTACTATTACTACTCCAGTGAGATCAACAGTAGGGAAAACGTTGGATAGCGTAGGGGTAAAAAGTACTATTCCCACTCCAGTGAGTGCAACAGTAGGGAAAGCGTTGGATAGCGTAGGGGTAAAAATTACTATTCCCACTCCAGTGAGTGCAACAGTAGGGAAAGCGTTGGATAGTGGGAGGGTGAAAATTACTATTCCCACTCCAGTGAGTGCAACAGTAGGGAAAGCTGTATAGCGGAAGGGTAAAAATTACTATTGCCACTCCAGTGAGTGCAACAATAGGAAAAGCGTTGGATAGCGGGAGGGTAAAAATTACTATTCCCACTCCAGAGAGTGCAACAGTAGGGAAAGCGTTGGATAGCGTAGGGGTAAAAATTACTATTCCCACTCCAGAGAGTGCAACAGTAGGGAAAGCGTTGGATAGCGTAGGGTTAAAAATTACTATTCCCACTCCAGAGAGTGCAACAGTAGGGAAAGTGTTGGATAGCGCAGGGGTGAAAATTACTATTCCCACTCCAGAGAGTGCAACAGTAGGGAAAGCGTGGATAGAGTAGGGGTAAAAATTACTATTCCCACTCCAGAGAGTGCAACAGTAGGGAAAGCGTTGGATAGCGTAGGGGTAAACATTACTATTCCCACTCCAGAGAGTGCAACAGTAGGGAAAGCGTTGGATAGCGTAGGGTTAAAAATTACTATTCCCACTCCAGAGAGTGCAACAGTAGGGAAAGTGTTGGATAGCGTAGGGGTAAAAATTACTATTCCCACTTCATACATTTAAGTAAGCACTGTACTGTAGCCTTTCCTCTCACTGCAAAGCAATGTAAACATCTTAATATGATCAGGAATTCCCAGTGCCAGAGCATGACAGAGGCTTTCTCTCAGCTCTAGGAAAGCGTTTAAGGATTTGTTGTGTCATGGACGCGGAGCAGGCAGATTCTTGTGATTCAGCCTCAGAAATACCTTAGCCGGATCACTGACATAATATCGAATACAAAAATATAGAATTATCAAAATATTGATGAAAAAATATAGAATGCAAAAATATCGACTTCCTATCTACAAACAAGTAAGTATAAAAATATTGAATAAAAAATATGGTTTTAAAAAATATAGTTAGTCAAAATATCGATTTTTTTTAAATGTCTTAAAAGTAATTTAAAATGAAGGATATAATAAATATAACGAACTAAAACATACTTAAAAATACTTAAATAACCTTAAAATTATTACATAATTAATTTAAGTTATAAAAACATATACAATTTTATTTTTTTAAACATATATATATATATATATTAACGTACTATTAATAAAAAATATACTATATTTTTACGGTAGGATAGCAGGAGGGTAAAATGTACTATTACTACTCCAGTGAGTGCAACAGTAGGGAAAACGTTGGATAGCGTAGGGGTAAAAATTACTATTCTCACTCCAGTGAGTGCAACAGTAGGGAAAGCGTTGGATAGCGTAGGGGTAAAAATTACTATTCCCACTCCAGTGAGTGCAACAGTAGGGAAAGCGTTGGATAGTGGGGGGGTAAAAATTACTATTCCCTCTCCAGTGAGTGCAACAGTAGGGAAAGCTGGATAGCGGAAGGGTAAAAATTACTATTGCCACTCCAGTGAGTGCAACAATAGGGAAAGCGTTGGATAGCGGGAGGGTAAAAATTACTATTCCCACTCTAGACAGAGCAACAGTAGTGAAAGAGTTGGATAGCGCAGGGGTAAAAATTACTATTCCCACTCCAGAGAGTGCAACAGTAGGGAAAGCGTTGGATAGCGTAGGGGTAAAAATTACTATTCCCACTCCAGACAGTGCAACAGTAGGGAAAGTGTTGGATAGCGTAGGGGTAAAAATTACTATTCCCACTCCAGAGAGTGCAACAGTAGGGAAAGCGTTGGATAACGTAGGGGTAAAAATTACTATTCCCACTCCAGAGAGTGCAACAGTAAGGAAAGCGTTGGATAGCGTAGGGTTAAAAACTACTATTCCCACTCCAGAGAGTGCAACAGTAGGGAAAGTGTTGGATAGCGTAGCGGTAAAAACTACAATTCTCACTTCAGAGTGTGCAGCAGTAGGGAAAGCGTTGGATAGCCTAGGGGTAAAAGTTACAATTCCCACTCTAGTGAGTTTAACAAAGTAAAGATTTAATATATTAATAAAATTAAATTAAAAATCAATACCAATAAAAAATTTACTAAAATTAATTACCAGTTTAATAGTATGTAATAATTAATCAATTAAAAATACAAATACATATTAGTTATCAAAATTAATTACCTATTCATAATTAATTCACTACAAATTAATTTTCAATAACAAAAAACTAATTAATGACAATAATTAATACCAATTAATTATTAATTAACAGTAAATTAATTATCAATACACAAAAAGTATTTTTAATATGTAATAATTACAATTAAATTACTTCCCACCCTATTCCCCTATAAACCCACATTCTGCTGCAGAAAATAAACTATAACAATTATCATAATTATCAATTAATGAATTAATACAAACTAATTTCCAATTCATAAAAAATAATTAAAAATTAACAATTAATTAACAATAAATTAAAAATCAATACCAATAAATAAATACACATTATTTACTTAATTACAATTAAATTACTTCCCACCCTATTCCCCTATAAACCACAACCTGCTATGGAAAATAAATTAATAAAATAACATAATTATCAATTAATCCATTAATAAAAATTAATTACCAATTAAAAATGAATTAACAATTAATTCAAAATGAATACCTATAATTTTTTTTTATTAATTACAAATAAATTACTTCCCACCCTATTCCCCTATAAACGCACAACCCGCTACAGAACTAAAACGCCAAATTGAATTAAAAATATTTATGAATTTCTAAATTGAATATAAATAAATTACTTCCCACCCTATTCTCCTATAAACCCACAACCTCCTACATAATTAAATTACGCAAAAATTAAATAACATAAAATTCATTACTTAAAATAAATTAAATAAATAATATACACTTTTTACACATATACTAGCATACAAAACACTTTAAAATATTCGATATTATTACAAATTCGATATATTTTAATACCTATATTATATACGTCGATATTTTGACTTTTTATATTTTGAAAATCGATATTATATTACTTACCTTCAATTCGATATTTTTCACCACTATATTCTGTCCATTCGATGTTTTGTCCATTCTATACTTTGAATTCGATATTATGTCTAGTTACCACCTTAGCCCCTAGTTTGGTATGCACTATCTACAGTAACCAACCATTCCCAAAAATGTTTTGACTTCTCACTGTGTTCTGGGCGGGTCATCTGTAAGATGATCTTGATTCTTCTGGGTGACACTATCCATGCTCGTTTTTCAATGATATGTCCCAAATGTTTGACCTCTTTCTGTCAGTATTGCAGTTTACCTGGAGACACGTTGTGTTCATTCTCAGCCAGGTGATTTAAAAGTGCAACTTTATCGTGTTTACAAGCTTCTTGTGTATCTGATGCCACAGATCATCAATCAGTTGCACGAGAACTGAACTGCAGGACATCTGCAGGTACTCCAGATTATTTTTCAAGAGCTGGTTGAAAATGCACAGGCTCTCTGTATACCTCTGTGGAACTCAGCCCATTGCCAAAGCTCTCTCTTTCTGAACATGAATGAGAACAAGAACTGACTGTACTTATGCAATGGAACAGACAAGAAAGCCTGACACAAGTCCAAGACACTGAATCATTCTGCTGTGCATGGAGTTTAGAAATTTATAGTGGCTGGATTCAGTATCGCTGGATAACATGGTACAACCATTGGGCTTCTGTAAATAAACTCATGATCAGAGAGTTGCAAGGGCTCGTTCAGGCACTTTAAATGTCATTTTCTTATCTTGTCCCAATGGGAAGTTATATTTATAAGATCTTATAAATGATCTCCTATTCTATCCTATGGGACAGATAGCCTTCAATAGTAAACAACAAACTTGTCAGTATTTCACTATCAGTCCTACAATTCACATACACTGCACCCTGCCCACAGGTACCTTGGGCCTACATTAGGGGTGACTCACATGTAAGGAAATGTAAGGTTAGTGCCTGACAAGTGGGTGCCCTTGCCAGGTTGGCATGGCAGTACCACACTGCGCACAGACACTGCAGTGGCAGGTCTGAGTTACATTTACAGGCTGCTTATGTGGGTGGCACAATCAGTGCTGCAAGCCTACTTTCAGCATTTGATTTACAGGCCCTGAGCATATACAGTGCACTGTAGTAGGGACTGACTTGTACATCAAATATGCCAATCATAGAATCACCAATCCATAAACACAATTTACATGGAGCTTTGCACTTTGGCACTGAATAGCAGTGGCAAAGTGCCCAAAGCTTCTAGACCAGCAAAAACAAAGTCTAACACACAGCAAAATACCAGGAGGCAGGGTTTCAAGTTGATTTTTATTTGTTCGATTAATTAAAATCTTACAAAAAAGTACACATTAAAATATCTTCAACAATAAAAAGTTTAAGAACATCATACAAATAATAATGCTAATCTTTTTAAAAGAGGAAATCTACATAAAAATTTCCTTAAGGCCTTTCGCAATCACAGTTAAAAATTTAACAAAAGCAGCATTCATTAGTAGATCGTTCGGGCTTAGACATGCCAATATTGCTTGTCTACAAGTTCTTATACCTCGAGCATTAAATAACCGCCTGAGGATTACTTTCCTTTCTGATTCTATTGCAGGACACAGACATACCAAGTGCAAAATATCTTCTTGTCCCCCTTTACATAGCCTACATATCATATTGCCTTCAGTTGACTTCCATGGTGGGAGATGGCACAAACCTGGCCATAGACCAAAGCGTACTCTTATAAATGTTCGCTTACTTTGGACGGACCAGGGAGTTTGAAGGTAATTTTGGACTTGCTTTTTTTTATAGTTGTTTATAATTGGCCATCAGTGCTTTCTTTTTACCAATAGTTCTTTGTCTTTTAGGAGCGATAGATGAATAACCAGTTTGTTAATTGTTTTTTTAAAGCTTTCCTGGGTGATTGTGTTTTCCCAAATTGCCGTTATTCCAAATTCTTCTTTTGCTTTATTTAGGTATGTCCATGCTTGAAGTTTCTGGTTGACTCTTACTTCTTGCCATAATGCTCGAGACAGTTGATTGTCCTGATCGTTTTTTACACGGTTCCAAACTTTTAAGATTTGGCCTTGCCGGGCATATTGCTGATTATTTATCCTAAACTCCAGCCTTATTTGTGCCTGTGAGGCATTACATGGTAGGTTGAATAGTATTTTGCAGGTTTTTGCCACTGCATTGTTAATTAACTCCGCATCCTTACCGTTTAGGACTTCGTCACCGTATGTTAAAGCTGGTAATAGTTTAGCAGATAAGATTTTTAATAAAGGACCGTATGTCAGTGCAGTTAGATTCTTTTGTATGGTTCTAAATGCTGCAACCAAGCTGTTTGCTTTCCTGGTGATATCTTTCCTTTGGGGGAGAAAACTTCCACTCTTATTAAATAGAACACCAAGATACCAATAGCTATCAACTTGCTCTAGGTGAGTTTGTCCCAGCATCCTTTTATTTTTTTGTCTTCTATTCCTTGTGATAACCATTATTTTTGTTTTTGCCTCATTTATTATCATTTGGTTATCCTTTGCATACCTAGGTGTACGATAAATTAGTCTTTGTAGACCCACTTTTGTGTGACTCAGCAACACCACGTCATCTGCATATAGCAAATTCGACATTTGTTTTCCGGCTAGCCTAGGCGGGTGTGAGTTAACTTCGTTTAGTGCTTTGGTGAGGTTGGCTACAAATAAGTTAAAAAGTAATAGTGCAAGCACGCAACCCTGCTTAAGGCTGCGTGTCACCGGTATTTTATTGGATAATGCTCGGCCGTCTCCGATCCGCACCTTGACCCAGTTTTCAGAATACAGTAGTTTGATAAGGTTCAGTAGTGAGCCAGGGATTCCGTAATCTTCAATTTTTTTCCATAGAAGGGTCCTATTTACAAGATCGAAGGCCGATCTGAAATCAACAAAACAAAGAGGGACTGTTTAGCTAAAAGTGATTTATCCGTTAAAACTGATAAGATTAAAATATTAGTTGTGGTTCCTAAGCCTTTAATATACCCTGTTTGGTTTGGGGGTAATATTAGCCTTTCTTTGACCCAATCTGACAGAATTAATAATAAAAGACCCGCAAATAGCTTTGCATCCTTGTCTTGAGGAGTGATCAAACAATAGTTTTTGGGTAGTTGCCAATTACCCTTTTTGTAGACAGGAGATATTAATGATCCTCTCCAGGATTCCGGTATTTGCCCTGTTTGGATAACTATGTTAAAGACCTTTGTCAAATTAGTAGCCCATAGAGCGGGGTCCTCTTTATAAAGTGCAAACGGAATTCCGTTGGGTCCCGGTGCCCCATCCTTTTGTCTCTTTATTAAATTGGCTACCTCGCTGTCTGAGAAGTCTTTCACCAGATCAATTTCTTGTTCTCTTTCAGTGATCTCTGTCTCAATGTCATCCTGAGAGCGAAACTCTGCTTCAACATATAAGGTCTATTTGAGGAATCTTATCCAGTCCTCTTCCATTATTGGCGAGGCTATCACGTGTTTATTAGGTCTGTTTATGTCATTAATTATTTTCCAAAATTCTCTGGAATTTGGTTGGTTACTTGCATGGAAGATTTTTGTCCACAAGTCTTGCTGGGCTTTGTTTTTTTCAGACCACAATAATTTCCTCAAATTATTATTCACACTTCTAAATTGATTTCTAATTTCCTCGTTATCCGGCATCCTAGTAAGCTGTTTTCTCAGTTTGTTAAGAATCCCCCTTGCTTTTTTAATTGTGTATGGGAGATTAATACTAATATCTCTTTTTATTTTCGTCCTAAGTTGGGATTTCCTGCCAGTTGGAGTACCTTCATCCAATTCAACTACCTTCTGGGTGAACTGTTCCCAATGTGTTAATGTAGACTGGATAGGCTGTTCATTAAAACATTCTAGGACCAGTTTTTGGGCCTTTTTTTCCACAACATATTTTTTATCCGGTATCCAAATGAGTTTCCTATGGTTAATCGTACTGATCTGACCTCGTGTAGTTAAATAATTTTGGTATTTTGGAAGTTCAAAATACATTTCCAATATTTTCTGGCTGTGGTCACTCTCAATGACCTTTTTAAGTCTATAGGAACCAATTTTATCAAACATATCTACTGATAATAATGTAAAGTCTATTCTTGATTTTGATTCATGAATGTAAAATGAAATGACCAGCCACCGGGTCGATCGTTTCGGAACCTGCCATTTAATGCTCGTAGACCCATTGCTTCCAAGTCCATCAGTAGATTTTTTCCAATTGGATTTTGTTTGGTAATTATGCTAAGGTCGACAGCTTGTTCCGGGATGGACCATTCGTAATTTTGAGAGTGGATGAAATCGTCCCGTGTCATTTGAATCAGCAAGTTTATATTAAAATCTCCTGTAGCTAGAATATTAATGGTTGGGTCAAGTATTTCTTGTTCCAGCAGAAATGTTACTAGTTCGACACTTATGTTCTTGCGAGATGACTGGTTTGGTGGAATTTATATGTTAAATATTATTAAAGTATTCCTGTTTTTTTGCTCACCGGATGCAAATGTTATCTTAACTGCTTGTATATTTGCGTTATTGGTGACCAGCTGTTCATGGTCGATTTGCAAGTCGGTCCCAATGAGTATTGCCAGTCCCCCACATGGGCGTCCAAATTTACAAATGGATAAGGTATTTTTAATGCCACACTAATGCTATGCTATGCATTCTGCATCCTGCGCATTGAGACATTGTATATGTTGACTGCAATAGTATTTTTAATCATTCCTCGTTTTGTCCACTTTTATTTGCGTGATTATTTTCTTAGCCTCTGTTTTAAAAAAAATTAGGAATAGCGCATACCTTTACTTTAATAGGCATTTCCACTGCTGTTTGAGCGGGTCTTTAGCCGGTTTTCCTCGTTTGGGCAGCCATCTTGGGGGTGGATAGGGAAGCATGGTGGCGCCATCCTGTGAGTGCTCTCGTGCTCGGGCGTGATCGACAGCTCCATAGAAAAACCTGCCATGTATACGCGCAGCGGTAACGCGCAGCGAGCGCGCCGTACTCGCGCCGGAGTTGACCCTGAGTCTTGCGCGTCTGCGCCCGTCCGCGCCTGGATGGGCCCAGGGGCCAAAACTCTTTCACCAACTCCGGATGCACCCACCTATCAAGCTACCGCACTTATACTGGTGAGGTTTTACACTCTCTGAGACCCCCTTCACTTACACACTGTGCATCTTGTGTTCTGCCAGTTCATTATTTCAACTGCTCTGGCTGTGGTTTTTCCACCGGAAAAATGACGAGATCCAAGGCCATGAAACGCACCCATAGGCGGGGTAGACCGAAGGGCACTAAAGCATCCTTTACTTGCCCCCCACTCCAGTTTTGGAGTATTAACTGTCGGTCCATTCCTAAACATAAATTTAACATCTATGATTTTATAGTTGACGAGAGGCCGGATGCCTTGTTTCTTACTGAAACCTGGCTTCACGAGAGTTCTGGGCCAGATATTGCCATGGCTGTTCCTAATGACTGTGTCATGGTAAGGAAGGACAGAGACACCGGCAAAGGGGGGGTATTGCGATAATCTTGAAATCCAGCTACAGCTGTAAGTTTGAAGCCTTCCCTTTGCCTGGATGCGAAGCTGCTCTCTTTAAATTAGCGATCAGTCCTCAGTTTACGTTATCTGGTCTCCTGGTCTATCATCCTCCTGGTTATTCCCACACCTGGGCGACCTCTTTTGCTGAAGCAATAGCTCCACTATCTTTGAGGGCCGCAAATTTTACCATTCTTGGTGACCTAAATATTCACCTAGAAGACCCTCTTTGTACTACTAGAAAACACTTTATATCTGATCTGGAAGCCCTTAACATCTCACTGTGTAATTCAGGACCTACTCACTCTGCTGGGCACCTGTTAGATCCACTTCTTTCTAATCTGCAATTTCATTGTTCCTTGAGTGCCCGTCCGCTGGAATGGTCGGACCATTATGCAGTCCATTTTTCCCTGCCTTATGCAAAGACTATGGCCAAGCACTGTAAGGGGAAGGACGAGCTGGTACGTCGGTGGGGTAAACTTAATATTACAAAGTTTAACCAGCACCTCCTTAATACTCTTCCGGAATCAGATAAGTCTGTATCTGAGTCTAACACTGTGGTATCACATTGGCTAAGAAATGCCGCAGATACTCTTCTTCCCCTGACGCCTAAGCACTCTCTGTCCCATCGCCCTCCTGCGCCATGGTTCTCAAATGACCTGAAGCTTTTGCAGGCTAATTGTAAGGTCCTTGAAAGGAAATGGAGATGTTCTTATTCCATCTCCTGTAAAGCAGCCTATAAAGAAGCCATTAAAGTGTACCACAAAAAGTGTAACATAGCGCGAGCAGCCCATACCGCCAATACGGTGACGAAAGCACAGAATTGTCCCCGGATACTGTTTTCTGTGGTACAGAAATTAACAGGAGATGACACGACTCCGGTTCCCCTTCCTTGGATGAAGCTCAATGTAATTCCTTATCAGAATTTTTCATTGCCAAGGTGGAGCGTATTCATGATTCCCTGAGCTCCTTGACTACGGCGAACAAACCCCAGTCAGGATCAATATCATGCTTGGAGGAAACATCTTTTTTGTCGGTGAAGCTTATAGATTGGCATCTGTTTGATGATGTTTTTTTTCTTTCTTGCTTGAACAGTGTCAGATCAGGCTCACCCGAGACCCTTTGCCGGCCAAAGTTCTGAAGCTATTGGATCTGAGCTCTCGTCATGTAATCATAAACCTTCTTAATGCATCGTTAGCTGAGTCTTGTGTCCCACATGAATGGAAACACGCGATGGTTGTTCCCCTCCTAAAAAAGGCTGGGGCGGACGTTTCCAACTTGTCCAATTTTAGACCTATTTCCCTGGTGCCCATGTTTTCTAAAATCCTGGAAAGGCACGTTAATATCCAGTTAAGTCATTTTGTTGATAGTTTAGGGTTTCTCCATCCATCCCATTCAGGCTTTCGAGCACACTATTCAACCGAGACCACGCTCCTTGGAGTTTACGGCACGGTATCGATCGCGGCAAAACATCTGCACTCATCCTTTTGGATCTGAGTGCTGCGTTCGATACGGTGTCCCGTTCTATTCTTTTGGCAACTCTCCGCTCCCTGGGTGTGGATGGTCAGGTGCTGGCCTGGATCGCCTCCTTTTTAAGCGGGCGTACCTTCCAGGTCTTTTTTGCGAAAGCTGCATCTGCAGTCTGTTCATCGGCGTACGGCGTCCCCCAGGGGTCTATACTTAGTCCTCTTTTATTCAACATCTATGTTAGACCCCTTGCCACTATTGTGGAGGACGCTGGGCTGATGCTATTTTCTTACGCTGATGATACCCAAATTGTTTTCTCCCTTTCTAATAGTGACTGCAACAAGACTTCTACCTTGAAGCTTGGCCTGTCTCGTATGACTGAGTGGATGCAGAGCAATCTCCTTAAACTCAATGGGGACAAGACTGAGGTGGTGATACTGGGAAAGAATAAAGATCTTTGGGGTCCCCAGCATTGGCCCAGTGACATGGGGCCTACCCCCCAGCCTGTCGCCGTAGTTCGTAACCTCGCCTTTCTCATTGATGACAAGCTCTCAATGAGGCAGCAGGCAACTAAGGTGGCCTCCATCTGTTTTGCCATTCTGAGATGGCTCCAAAAAATGTTGTGGATGCTGCCCCCTTCTACTCAAAGAATTGTAGTCCAGGCATTGGTGGTATCCCGCCTGGACTATGGAAATTTTCTCTATCTCGGAGCTGACTCTTCAACTATTAACAAATTGCAAGTTGTACAAAACGCGGCTGCTCGACTTCTCCACAACGTTCCGAGGAGAACATCGGCCTCACATGCACTACGTGACTTGCATTGGCTCAGGATCCAAAGCTGTGTCAAGTTTAAAGCCATATGTCATCTTTGTAAAATTAGACAAGGCTCGGCCCCAAAATATCTACAGAGCCTAGTACAACCGTAAAAGCCAAGTCGCACTTTGAGATCTTCAATGAATGGTGACTTTACTATTCCAAGATTTAAACTTGTAAAGATGGGCGGTCGGTCCTTTTCCCATCTAGGTCCAAAATTTTGGAATGCCTTACCCAAGGTTTTAAAATCTGAAAAAAATGTGTTTCGTTTCCGCAAAGGACTCAAAACTCTGTTTTTCAATCAATGAGATGTCGCTATCAGCTAGCTTCAGTATGCCTATCCTTTTTCCTTCTTGAGTCTGTCCCTGGCGCCGGGAAACCCACTGCGGGTAGCTGTTGCGCGTTACAAATTTGAATAAATAAATAAAAAATTAAAATTTCTGATGGCTGGTACGTAGTACCCTTTATAACCTTGTAAAAAGAAAGCTTCCGTTTCCCATGTCTCTTGTAAGCATATGATTTGGTAAAGATTTGACAAGAAATCTACTCCAGCGTTTATAGTTTTTTTACCCATTCCGTTTATGTTCCAAGAACATATGCAAACCGGGTGTCGAGGATACCTCCTTTCCTTGAATTGTTTTGATCATTTTTCTGTCAGTGGTCATGTAGTGCATTCCGTATCCAACTTTCGTTTATTTGCTTAGATTCTACAACTTTTTTTTCTTCCATACTCTCTTCTTTAGCCTGATGTGTACTACCCTGGGTTTTTTTTAGTATTGAGTATACCGGATTGTTCTTTGATTCTTTAGGAGCTTTTCTTGGGAATTCTTCCTTTTTAAACGGGTCGGATAAGGTTTGGGCAGAAGTTGATTAATTTTTATCCCCCAACTTTGGAAAACTTCTTGCTCCTGCATGATTTGATCCACAAAACAGGCTGTATTTAACGTTAAGACTGTGAGTGGTTGAGTACCACCCGGGTTTTGTATAAAGCCCACAGATTCAATGTCTTTTGTAGTTACTTTTTCTAATAAAGGTATTGATTTCATTAGTTGTAAGATATTACCTCTATTCAGAATGTCACTGTTGCCTCTTGAGTCGTATAATGGTGTCAATATTATTTGTGACAACATCTTTGAGAGTAATGAGTCTGTTTTGTTTTCAGTTACTTTTTGATGGGTTTTACAGATGACTAGTTTGTCTTGGCCAGTCTTTGTAATAGTTAGTTCTTCATTATTACATTTGTAGTCTCCAATACCCATCTTTTTATTTGCTGCTTCTGAATTAGTCGCAGTCTCACCTGACTGCGATTCTAACGAGACTGGGTATTTTTTTGGTTGCAAAGGATTTGTGGGTTCATTCAGTGAGTTGTTTTTAACTTGACAAATTGTTCTCTGTACCCTTAAATCTAAGTGATTTTTTTCACCATTTAACAGTGTGTTAGACTCTACTTCAGAAAATACCATCTTTGTTTCATTCGGGTTACTTTGTATATCACGTAAATGGCACCAGGAAATACATCCATTTCCTTTTTGAGAGCGTGTTACTTTACAATTCTGAGTTTTGTTTTGCTCGGCTTGATACTGTTTTTTTATTTCCTTGGTTTGCCTTTGCGTCAGTTGTTTTTGTTCCATGATATCTTCTACTTTAATTTCATTGAGTACATGTGGCTTGTTATCCATCTGGTCTTTAGACGATTTGTTAAAGATGTCGTAGTATTTTTTTTCTTTTTCGTTCTTTTCCACCGTTTCGGACTGGATCATCTCACCCTCGCTTTTTTCTAGATCTATTTCTTCTTGTATTGAGTCTTTCTGGTTCATTTCTAGAGATTTCTCCGAGGGGGATATATTTTTACTGTGTTTTCATTTTTTACCTTATTTCTTGCTTTACGAATTTTTTTCCTTTATCTCTTTGAAATTTTATGTCCTTGACCATTTTCCTTATCATTTTCTATAATTATTTTTTCGTAAGCTTTTTGCATGATGATGGGTAACGAATCAGTTTCCCCATTCTGACCTATTATGTTTTCTGTTTGCTTTAGTTTGTTGACTTCCACCAGCTCCCATTGCTTTCTTACTGGAGTATTAATATGATCGTAAATGGGCTGTGGGGCTTGACCTGTTTCCTCTTTTTTGTTGTTATATTTTTGGTGAACAAGGTCTTTCACATCCTCTAGTATGGTGTTAACTACTTCAGGGATAGTTGAAAGTTTATTTATGATTGGTTCACAAGTGCATTCAAAGTTGTTAATTGCTGAATGTTTTTGAGCTTTAGTTATTAGGCAGTTTAGTTCTGACAATTTTCGGTCTATTCCAGTGACTGCATTAGCCATTACTCCCAGTATTTCAATTTGAGTGTCCATTTTATTTGACTGATATGTCAGTGCTTCTAATGTTAAAGTAGAAGTTTGGTAGAGTATATCCCATATAGCTTCTGGATCTTGACTTATTATGTTTTTTGGTTTTTGGTCCAAATCTATTTTGGTATACTGGATTTTGTTGACTGCTTCATCTATATGATGTTCTCCTTCCAATTTTTTCTTTTTTACTGCGTGATCCTCGTTACCTATATCATTCGCATTCGGTGTCTGTGATCCTTGGCTTCCACTTTCTACACTTATCTCCCTTAAGAAGCTATATTCTGAGTTTGTATGACTCACATCTTCATTCATTGGGATAACGCAGACTTGTTTTTTTCGTGTAAGATGTGTGGTATTATTCGCATGTTTTTTTATTGGTGTAGATTCTGCTACATGTGATTTCGATGTGTCCATGTTGATGTTAGTTGATTCTTGCATTTTCCGCTTTTTTGTTATGGCCACTTCGACCTCTAATGGTAATGGTAGCGGCGTTTCCCGCTCGATATTTGTGGTATTATTCGCAAACTTTTTTAATGATGTAGATTCTGCTACATGTGATTTCCTAGTGTCAATGTCATTATTACTTGTTTCTTGCAATTTCCTCTTATTTGTTATGTCCACTTTGATCTCTAATGGTATTGGCATTTTCAGTACTATAGATTGTTGCTGCAAAAGTGTAGTTTGTATTGACTCTTCAATCTCTCTTTTGTCCTTATTTGTTACCTCAGCGTCTTTTAGCTGCAGTGGAATGTGATGTATTAGATCCCTTCTTAGGTCCAAGATTTCACATAATGAATCCTTTTGTTTCATTTCGTTTATTGGATTTTTTTCCTCGGCTGAATCTACTGTATCACCATTTTTTTCCTTAAAGATGTTTAACGGTTCAATTGGGGTTTGTAATTGGTTTTTGGATGTGTCTGATTCCATTGACATTAGTACCCCGTCGGGTCAGCCAAGAAGTCGAATTTCTGCGGTATTTTAGTTGACTTTTCGAACATCCGAGCAATTGGTGAGATTAGGGTCTGATTTAATCCTTTTACCTGCGCTTTTATCTTTTTTTGTACCTTAGGTGCTTGGTTCTTCCACACCTTCTTTGTCAAGGGACCTGTTGATCTTTCCCTCCCAGAACGCATCCCCATTTGCATTGTTATTAGAATACTTGTTGGATTGCAGCGGCGTTGTTATCACAGCACGGACCTCCGCGCTCACACCTGCTTGCAACCATCGTGGAACCTGCCACCTCAGGACTTCTTTGGATTCGTACTCACGCACGAGCGAATCAGTCAAAGGCTGTGCTCCAAATTTCGAGATAATGTGTAGGAAAAGTGTAGTGGCTGAAAGTGTAATAATCACTCCTTCAGCCTTCTGCCTTCTACCTGTAGCCCTAACCCTCACCCTCACGCTCACCCTCACCCTCCCAAGCCCCTCTGCCCCTTGAGTAAGGGCAGCTGCTGTCAGGGAGAGAGCGGGGGAGGGAGGAGCTGAGCAATAACTGTTGTAATTGAGGGTCTCTCTCTTGAATTGTAGCAGTATTTGGGGCAATTTAGCCCGAATCGGAATGGTGGTTGGATCCTGTTGCGTAGAGATAGTCCTTGGTGCCCCTAGGCTAGACTGCACTGAGCTGGGTTAATCAGTTTAATCCAAAATTGTTTCCCTCCTCTTGGGTTGTTCTTAAGATGACGGCCTGCGATTGCTGTTTTTCACTGTGGCTCTGTTGCACTGTTTCAGTGTTGCTGTTGCTGCCCCCCGATCTCACCCCGTCCTGTCCCTCTCACAGCTCTGGGGAATGTAGAAGGGGCCTTGCCTTTCCCGGTGGATATTTGCGAGCTATGGCAGGGCAGGGCAGGGTGGGGCAGGTCAGTTTTTGTAATTGTTATCTTCTTTTTTTGGGGGAGGTGTGTGGTGGGAGGCAGTACGGGGGATGCTGCCTTGTAATCGGCCTGTAATCGGCATTATTTTAGCACAAGAACCAAGCAGTGCAGCTCAGTGCCTGTCAGACAGGACAGTACCCCCCGTGGCACCAAGCAGCTCTCTCATCATTAACGCTGCCGCGGGCCGTGGGTCATGGGTCGTGGGACTGCTGGGCCGGGTCGGGCTGGGCAGCAGGGCAGATTGGAGGGATTGGGGCCGGGAGCGTCCGCTGTTACAGGCTTCAGGCTGCGGGCTCTCCTCACCGCTCTCCTCACCTCTCCTCACCGCTTCCCCTCACAGTCCGCCCCTGTTTGGTACCGTTTGGCACCGTGCGCCATGCACTGTGTTCTGCCTCCTCGATTGCCTCCTCCGCTGCACCGCTGCTCCGCTGCTCTGCTGCTCTCTACGAGACCAATACAAATGTCTCTGCTTCATTTCTTGTTCATCACTGCAATACTTTGCATACCTCACAATCTCACCCAACAATTTTTTTCTGCCAGAAAATCACACTCTGTTATGTATGCAGATTGATCCTAATCCGATAACAAACTGAGACACAAAATATCCAATATCACTTGATTTGAATGCATTGATGAAAGACCTGAAGCAACCACTCATTGTACTCACACACTGTTTCTTTTGGCACTTGTGAAGTTCTTTTAATCATCACCGAGTCATTATATTTTGGAGGAACATTACCCTTTAGGAATGTAATCACTGCTTCATATTTTTCCATGGCTACATGATATGGTGCTTCAGTGTTAGCATCTTTTGTTGGTTCTGCATGCAGCCATGTACAGCAACTTTACATTCAGCCTGCAAAATCATTTGGCACTACATTGTCAAAGAATGTACTCAAATCAATCCACAGTCATTTTCAATTTTAACAAATCTGTCAACTTGTGTGTACCACTGTACAGGCTTGTCTCTCAATTTTGGGAAATTATTTGTAAATGCTACAAGATCTCCCCTGCTCCATGGCACATGAATGTATGCTCCTTCTGGTACTTCTCTCAGTGGACAAGCCAAAGCTTCTTTTTCACCTGGGGATCTGTCTGTGATTTATTATTTAGTTCATCTGCCTCTCACTGTTTCTTTTTCTTTTCATTTTTCTTTGCCCATTTAATTTCTCATTTCTCAAAATCACTCCATCTATGAACACATTTTATACAATTAGTAATGTGTAATCACATCCCTGAAGAAAACTATGGCTCAATAGCTTTATCATCCAATTGTACCCTGAAACATTTCTGAATGGAACACTTTGAAATATCAACATCAAATTTTCTGGCTAATTTTGTGAATTTAACAAGAGGTACTGCTGCACATCTGATAATTTCTTTACACAAATATTTCTGATCATTCTCTTTGTGCTGATCCAGATTGTCAAGATTGAAACATTCTCTCAATATTTCTTCTAATTCTATTTTTTATCTTGAATATTCTTTGGTCACTCCCTCTCTGTCTGCTATTTAGTAGGAACCTGATTTTCTAACTTTTATTCTCAGCTATATCTTCAAACAATAAAAAAAATCTCCTACCCTCAAATAGTTTAGTCTCATCTTTGGCCATTGGTGTCATAAAGACAGTACCTCTCCCTTCTCTCAGCGAGTGAACTGTTTGCGGTGGTATCCAAGCAACAATGGGGCATATTCTCAAAGACTTATTTCCGAGTTATCAGTACTTTATCTCGACCAAAGCAGCGATAAATGTATCGCCCCATTCAGAAGCTGGTGCTAAGAGCCGATATCACCAGTTTACCTGTGATAGCAGCCACAAAAAACATCGTCACAGATGACCCCGGCAACTAACGCTAATGATATGCATGGTAGGCGTTCCTGTGCAAAAAGCTGCAACAACACCACTCCAAAGCATTCTCAATGACCAGCCAGATCGGCAATAAGATCCCAAAACAGGTGATGAGGTGTTTTAGTGTTAGATCTGGGGGTCTATAGCTGGCAGGGGTAGGTACCAATGTCCTTCTCATCAGTGTAAGGGGGCTACAATCTTTAGATAACCCCTTGGTAGCTTGGCACAAGCAGACAGGCTTATCAAAGGCAATGTGTAAAGTATTTGTACTAACACTCACAGTACCACAGTGAAAACACCAAAAATGGACTCCACACCATTTTAGAAAAATAAACGTATTTAATCTAAACTTAACAAGACCAAAACGACAAAAATCCAACATACACTTCAAGAATATGGTTTCAAAAGAGTTCTTAAGGTTGTGTTAAAATAATCCACAGTTGCGTCACGTTTTAGCCAAAAGTACCTTTAGATGCAACAAAAGTTCAGAATGAAAGCTGCAGTGTTGAAAAACAAGCGATGCGTCACTGCTGAGACCCTGGGGAGGCTATGCGACAACACAGCTGGACACAGCGGGCGTGTTGCGATGACTCCGGTTTGTATGGAGAGGGATGCGATACCTTGTGTGGATTCCAGTGCGCAAGATTCGTAGGAAGCGTCTCGCAAAGGTACGATGCGACGATCTTCGGGACAGCGATGATCTCAGGTGCGGCGGCGATGCGCAGCGTTGATCTCCTCCTCTTGTGGCTCCTCGATGCGATGGCTCTGTGACGACTTTCTCAGCGACATGATGTGGTCCGCAAGTAAGCGGTGCGATGATTTCACCCAGCGATGACAGGCTCTGCGACGATACTCACAGTGATGGTGATGTTCCTGCACCAGGACGATGCATTCCTCAAGCGAAGGAAGCATCGGTTCTAGCAGAGGCAATAGGCGCTGCGACGATCACGATCTTCGCGGCGATGGGAATTTCCTCGCACTGTCGGGGATGCAGAATGACCTGCTCTTCAGACACCCATTGACATCTCATGGATATCACGCTGGCTCCTGTGTCTCTCAGAGCCTCTATCTCCCTCCCATTGGTGGTCACCTTCTGCCCGTATTTCTTAGTGTTAAGGGGGAGGTAGGTATCCTGCACCATCTCTTGGTCTCCTAAAGAGACAAGGGTCATGACTGCTAGTCCCTCCTCCCCACTGGAAATTAACCTCCCTCCCAAAGCTACACTTGCTAACCCCGGGGCTGGAGCACCAGTGGGTGCTGGGGGTTTCTTAGGGTACCTATTGACAACTTGTCCCACCTCATTGCAGTGATAGTAGGTAGGGGGACCCCTGTTGTCCCTTCTGCCACTAGGTGGCCATGGTTGTTTAGGTTTGGGGGATTGAGATTCCTTTCCCTGGGAACTATTTTGGGTCCCTTGTCCCCCCACTCTTCTGCTGGGGACCCTGCCCACCTTTGGCTGTGGTACCCACAATTCCTCTGTGGACCCTGGTAGTGGTCCAATGGTCCGCCTCCTTAGCAAGCTCAATGGGGTCTTTCAGCTTGCTGTCTAAAAGATGCTGGCGCAGCTCTGGAACACAAAGACTACTCAAGTGCTCCCGACTAATTAAATGCAACAACCCCTTATAAATAGTTACTTTGCTGCCCTTCATCCAACCTTCCAGTGCACGCGAGTACAAATTCACACACTCCATCCAAGTCCCAGACTCTTTCTTCTTGGAGTTCCTAAACTGCAGTATGTACTGCTCTGGAGTAAGTCCATACCTGAGACATAGTGCCTCCTTCATATTGGGGTAGGTCATGGTACCTGCTAATTCTAAGGGCTCTAGAGCACTCCTCCCAGAAGCCTCAAAATGTTTCCACAGGCCCACCCCCAATGCTGTTCAGGCACACCATTCATCCTCAATGCCATCTCATACGAGGTAAACCAGGCATAGATATCCTCACTCCTATTATAATTCTGTACCAAATCCTTGGGAATATGTACTTTACCCCCTGGCACTGGCTGTGCGCTGCCACCACTTGAACTGGAATTCACTGCTTGGCCTTGATATCCAGTACTCTCATGCTCAACTCATGAGCCAAAAGCAATTTCTTTTCCTCGAGGGCACGAGCATTCTTACTCTCCTCTGCCGCCTTTTCTTTCTCTATTACCAATTGCTTTATTTTCATTCTCATAATTTCCATTTCATGTTCTCTCACTCTTTGGTTCTCCTCTACTTCTTCTGGGGTAAGACCCATGCTGGAATGGTTGCTGCCAGACCTTGAGCCTGGATTGCCCAATGGCACATCCTGGGGTTTGGAACCCCTCTCTTCCACTTGCATCATTTCCCTCTTGGGCCTCCCACCAGGCCTTCAAGATTCTTTGCAGCTCATCCTTTCTCGAGCTGCTTTTCACAGAATTGTTTGAGGTGCTACACTTTGTAAGAATATAAATCCTCAATGCAAAACTCCAATTCTGCCTCCACACTTGCTACCTTTCCATTCTGAGACATGATGCTTTGAAGAGTTACTCCAAAATAGAACCAAAAAAAAAACACAGTATGTGGCTGCGTAGTGGTCTGCACTAAATTAGTGATGTACACCAATCACTGTGGGTCAAGTACAAATACAAGTTCAAATCCTCACCGCTGACCACCAAAGTTAGATCTGGGGGTCTCTAGTTGGCAGAGGTAGATACCAATGTCCAAATAGGGATCCTTGCTTTTAGTCAGGGTAAGAGGGATACACTCTTTAGATAACCCCAGCTCACCCCCTTGGTAGCTTGGCATGAGCAGACAGGCTTATCAAAGGCAATATGTAAAGTATTTGTACCAACACTCTCAGTAACACAGTGAAAACCCCACAAATGGACTCCAAGCCAGTTTAGAAAAATAAACGTATTTAATCTAAACTAAACAAGACCAAAACAACAAAAATTCAACATACACAGTTCAAGAATATGGTTTCAAAAGAGTTCTTAAGGTTGCGTTAAAATAATCCACAGTTGCGTCACGATTTAACCAAAAGTACCTTTAGATGCGACAAAAGTTCAAATTAAAAGCTGCAGCGTTGAAAAACAAGAGATGCGTCTCTCTTGAGGCCCTGGGGAGGTGATGCGACAACCCCGCTGGAGTCAGCGGGCGTGTTGTGATGACTCCAGTCTGTATGGGGAGGGATGCGGTACCTTGTGTGGATTCCGGTGCGCAGGTTTTGTAGGAAGCGTCTCGCGAAGGTACAATGTGACGATCTTCGGGAAGGCGACAATCTCAGGTGCGGCGGCGATGCACAGAGCAGAGTCGATCTTCTCCTTTTGCGGCGCCTCGATGCGATGGCTCTGTGACGACTCTCGCAGCGCCATGATGCGTTCCGCAAGCAAGAGGTGCGATGATCCCACCCAGCAAAGACAGGCTCTGAGACAATACTCGCAGCGATGGTAATCTTCCCGCACCGGGATGATGCGTTCCGCAAGTGAAGGGAGTGTCGGTTCTTGCAGCGGCAACAGGCGTTGCGACGATCTCCATCTTCTCGGCTGCGGGAATTTCCTCGCACTGTTGGGGATGCGCTCCGCAAGCAAGCGTTGCGTGAAACTTTGCAGAATGTCTTTAGTTTCTTCTTGTTCAGCTTCCCAACAACAGGTACAACTTCCAGTCCTTCCTCTTCAGTCTTCCAGCTTTCTCCTTGGCAGAGGTTCCTTCTTGATTCCAGGATGATCTAATTTTCTGTAGTCTTGGTTTCTATACTTATACCCCTAAAAGCCTTTGTTCCGTTTGTGCAGAAGAGCTCGGAGCCCGATCTGAACCAGTTCTGGGTGTTCCCTGAGCACTTTGTTTCCCTGGCTTCTCCTTTCCTTTCAGAGAGAGGGGCAGGGTGGTCAGCCGCCCAGCAGGAGGTGGAGCCAGCATTGTGGAAGGCAGGCACAGCCCTATTCAGCCCCAGGTGCTACCCCCTCCCACCACTCTAGATGCAGATGGAGCTATTCAGCCCAGGGATGGCCTACCCAGCCTCTGGGAGCCACCCTGAGCTCACAAACCACTCACAAACCAGAGAGTCAATTCACAAACAGGCCAAGGCACACAGAAAGGTCCGACAAGAGCACAGCAACTTTCTAAAAGTGCTGTTCTCAAGCACAGGATTTAAAAAACACCTTTCCTAAAAGATGTGTTATTAAATTCTGAGCTCAGGGATACCAGACTTTTTATGTCCTATCTTGCTCCTATGCGAAGATATGCAGGTAACCACTGTAGCCAGCATTCCCCATGATATCCTATTGGCAAGATAGCCTTACAATAGTGAAAAACGAAAATCGCTGTAATTCACTACCAGAGCATGTCACCTGCACTAGTACATGCTCTACCTTTCACATACACTGCACCCTGCCCAAGGGGGTACCTTGAACCGTTCATAGGTTTGTCCAATGTGCACAGAATGGGAAGGGTTAGGCCTGGTCAGTGGGGACACTGGCCAGGTTGACATGGCAGTTCACAGACTGCACACAGGCACTTTGGTGGCAGGCCTGAGACACCATTTTAGGGCTACTCATGTGGGTGGCACAATCAGTGCTCCAGGCCCACTAGTAGCATTTGAATCACCAGCCCTGACACACTCAGTGCACTCTACTAGGGACTTCTTGGTAATAAAAATATGCCAATCCTGGATAACCAATTACAATAACAATGTACTCAGGGAGCACTTCCACTTTGACACTGATCAGCAGTGGCAAAGTGCCCAAAGCATCTAAACCAGCAAAAACGAAATCCAGCACAGTGTCAAAAATACAGGAGGTAGATGCAAAAAGTCAGGAGAAGCCATGCCAAACATGCCAGGTCTAACAGTTAGCAGCAGGTATTTGACACCTGGTGTAAAGTCGGATGACAACCTGCACCCTAAAAGAGAGCCAGACCAGAGCCACACTAGAGGAGCAACAGATGCCATGGAGCTACTGCTCATGCAGCTCGGAGCCCCAAGAGGGCCACAACACCCACCACCACCACGCCCAGGCCCGGTAACCCCCCGGCCTTCCACAGAGGCAGCACATACAAAGACAGCGGACCTTCAGAAAACACACCAGCCTCACAGACCTAACATCAGAGGATGTCATTGCCCACTACAGGCTCAAAAGGACAACCATCCTCTGCATCCTGACCATCATTGCCCACAGGCTGACGATACCAACACAGCGGAAAATCAACATCCCTCCACAGACAAAGCTGCAGACTGTGCTGCACCTGTTGGCCTCTGGTACTTTCCAACCAACAACCGCCAGAGTCAGAGTAGTCTCACAGCCAGCCCTATCAAAGTTCCTCACGACTGTCTTGGATGCCATCATCAGCTTGGTACACCAGCACCTCCACTTCCCTCACACTGGGCAGGAACAGCTGGAGACCAAGCAAGTCTTCTATGCCATAGTTGGCTTCCCGCAAGTGTTGGGTGCAATTGACTACACACATGTCCTACTTATGCCCACTGCCGACACAGCATACAAATACCGCAACAGAAAGCACAGACATTCCATCAATGTGCAGGCGGGTACACTTCACCAATGTCGTTGCCAACTACCCAGGCAGTGTGCATGATTACTACATCTTCCAACAGTCCATCATCAACCAGCGCTTCCAGGATGGCACCTACGGAAAGGCACTGCTCATTGTTAAGTACCAAATGAATACACCACACATCCCAACTCCACAATCATGCAACTCACAACTCTGGGAATGCACACTTTACAAACTCACATACAACATGCCAAACAACATGCCCACCTACCAGATACAACATCACAACTTACTGTGGTAACCTGGGCTAGCCAAGTACATGAGACATCAACAGCATGGCACCTCAGCCAAACAAGAGCAGATTGTAGGGAAAGATGGGAACCAGGCATGTGTGAAGGAGACAAGTGGCCCATGAATGACAATGTACACAATGCCAAGCGTGGTGTGGATGTGCTGGCCAGACTGCAGTATGCAGACCACAGACATATTCATGTCAACATACACAGCTGGTATTTGGTGTCTAGTGGACAATGGACGCAACCATGTCACCTCAGGCTGGGGGATAGATGTGGGCCATGTAACTGTGTCGTACCCCCTGTGAGCATAAGTAGAGTGGATTGGTGTACGCCAGTCCAGCGTAGGGGTGTGGTTCATCAACCCGGGGCTCTGGGAGTGGTTAAGTTTTGGCCTTGCTAAGGAAGTAACTAATGCATGTGTCTCTGTGGTAGTGTCAGCGCCACCCGTCTCACAATGGACAACTTTGCAAATTTAGCATGCCTCCGGGGTGCGGAGCCCGCTCGGGGTCAGGGATCATACATGTCAAATGTTGTGTGTGTCGCTAATACCGCAACATAAGCCAAAGGTCTACCCTCAGCTGCATTGCCAGTTCAGCCAGCCATGAACTCTACATCTGTGTCCGCCCTATCCTTTCCATGGGCCTACACACACGTGGCCACCCACCTTCAGCACACAACATCACAGTGTCATTGTCAGGCTTGTGGACATGCACAGACAATCGTGACAATGGTGTGCCGTAGGAATTCAAGTGATGCAACCTTCGCTACGCACACTAGTAAACAGGCCCGGGGGGATGGAGGAGCAGCAATGAGGCTACGTAATACACATTGATGCCGCTCATTTGCTACAAGCAGTACATGTCAAACAGGAATCACTAATAAGTATGGGCAGAACGCGAATTAGTGCGAATGCGTACTCGCGGTCCGCAAAATCCGCGAACTTTTGCGAGATTGCGGATTCTTTTATTTTTGCGGGATTTTTTTCAGTGCAGCTATGGCGAAGTTACCGTAGCGGTTGTACATGGGTGCGGCCATCTTGTTTTCAGTGTTCGCGTTGCGTATTTCCGTTTCCGGGAGCTAGTTGCATGCTCGCGTTGTGCATTTCCTACTTGCGGGGCGCGATTGCGTGTTCGTGTCCGTTTTTGCGTACTCGCGGGAGAAATATTGCACAAACTTACCCACGTGGTTGTAATGGGCGTGGCCATCTTGTTTTTCATTCATTGCTATGGTTTTGGGCGTGCTTTTTCTATCCAGCTTTAATCTTTGTAATACTTTGTTTGTTTGAACTTTTTTAAAATCTTTTTTACTCATTATCTATCTCTCTATTTTACTACATCTATATTTTGTGTTTTTTTTAACTTTTTGTTACTTTAATAACAACTTTTTTTTAAGCTCTCTCTTTTCTTTTATTCACTTTTTTTCCCTATTCTTTCATATTTTTCCTTTCTTTGCCCCAGGACCATGGCAAAGGGAGCTGGCAAGTCGAAGGGGAAGAGTGTTGCACCCCGTAGCCGGTTTCCTGGCAGGCGGTTAAGGGGGAAGTCAGTAAGTCCTAGGGAGATCTTTAGCGCGGTGGAGGTGGCCGCACTTGTCTTCTTTGTACAGCGCCACATCCCCAAGACCGTCGCGGCAGGCGACAGGCCCGGTACAGGGTATGGCCTCCGGTAGCGTCGTCAGCTATGAGGTAAGGTGTGCCGGGCCATGTATCGGGACTCGGAGTCTGGGGTCCGGCGCACCTACAGCCAGGTGACGCACCAGTAGTCCGACATCCTGGACCGGAACAAGACCTGCTCGACCTGCTTGGCATTGAGATCCCTGGGCTTGGTGAGTACTAGTAGCTAAAAACTACTTTGTTTTCTTCTGCTCTGTGTTATATTGCAAATATAAGTTTTTTCCGAAAAGCAAGAATGCTGCCGATTACATTGCGGGTAAATTATGTTTCAAAAGCTTCTGTGATTGCAGGTGCTCGCCTGCTCAGTCAGTGGCGGTGCTACTATGCTTACTTGTTTTCTATTTTGTGCTCATTTGGCTTGAGTGAATATGTATGAGTGTACTTTACAGAACTGCGTAATGCTAGAGAGACTAGAGACTCAAGTCCAGTCCTTCCTTTGTACCCCTGCCACTAAGAAGAGATAGTGGTGGTGAATTGATAGGTTAAATGAGTATATTAATACTTGTTATTTAGTAGGAAATTCTTTAGTGGTCTGCAATCATGACGGACTGTGTCTGTCACTTCGCGTGCTGCTGAGTGCTGCCAGTCCTAGTAGAACCTTTTTGTAGTTGATTTAGTGAGTTACATACCTTTCCAAGTAGACGGTTTGCAAATCCAGGAATACTAATATCCTAGTAGACCACATTTATTGCAATTGTTGTTTATTTCCCCGAAATAATTTGTTATTGTTTTTTTGAAATGTTTGATTTCGTTGACAACAATCATTCATGTTGATGTCTTTCTTTCATGTACATCAGCTCCTCCCAGGGACAAGAGGACAGAGGTGGCAGTGGCAGCGCCGGCGGAGCAGGAAGGCCAGGATCGGTCCGCTGAGGGCTCTTCTGCTGGCCCCAGTACGTTTTCCTGTTAATATTAATAATTATGCTTCCTTAACTTTTACAGCACCTATTTAATCCAAAAGTTCATCATGATTCTATTTTTTCCTAAATCGTCTTTGATCTTCTTGTAGACTGTTTCTAAATTCTTATCCTGCCTCTACTATGACTCTCTGTGCTACTACTATTTTATTAGTTTGCCTGTGTAGCTAGCTAAGCTTGCACAGTTGGCAAAAGGTGTTCAACACAACTCCAATTCAGCAATAGCTCTAGGCACTGAGTGCAGTCCTCTGGGTTGTCCATAATGTCTACTGAAGTCTTCTTAATGTTTATGCTTTGACAATTCCCAACAATAAAATGTCAATGGCTACCAAGAATAGGATACTAGTTTACTTTTTGATTGGGTAGGAGGACATACTACTACTGTTGCAGGGACTATTCTGCACATACAGAACTATGGACAAGAAATAGGGCATTGGTGATAATAGGCGCAGTTACACTTTCCACATACCTCAGTCATAACAGAAGTTGAACCCCCAATCTCCCTACTGACTAGCTGGTGTGTCAGAGTTTTTATTTAGCTCCCGAATGCAGCGATGATCCCGAATGATTATACAACCCAGAACATAAGACTACGGAGTCAGAGTTCAAACCTCTCAGAGTTACATTCTCATGCTTGCAAATTGCAAACCCTTTCGCTCACTCACTCATGATCAAAAACCACAGAGTCTATGTAAGTTTTAAAGCTTTATTAAAAGTAAAACAACTAGCTCTGTGTGTACTCTGTATATTAAATTTCAATTGTGCATTATATAAAAACATTTATTAAAATCAACTTCATATAAGATAAACGTGAACTGTTGAAATTGAAAACTGAGCAGTGGCTGATTTTACACATTAATTGTGGGAGAGCCCTCAACTGGTTGGAACTTAAAGTCTTGGTGGTGATGATGACGACTCCGAGTAACATATTGCTCTTGTTCGTAGAAGGGTAGCTTCTGTCTGTTATGAGAAAAATGGTGCGTGTTAAAAAACAAGCATTCATCAATTGTGCCAAAAAGTGTAGCATGTTATGGCTTAGCATAAATAAAAAACACCCTCCCCTTACGAAAGGGGAATTTTTAGTTTAGAAGACTAGAGAGTCACAAATAATTAAATTTGTTTATGTAGTAACATATTTTTTCATTCCTAGATAAAATAGGGAATGGTGTATATGGCATCTAAAAATATTAAATGTATTTTCTAGGCGTAACACCATCGGTACAGCCCACCACCAGTGCCGGGACCAGCGCGGAGGTGGTCACTCCGGGGGCGTATGCGGTGCCAGCAGGAACTGCTGTGGGGGATGCCATGGTAGTGGCGGGCAGTGGTAAGCTAATATATTCCTTACTTATTCAGATTGCAGAGTAGGCTTGCTGCAGGGATGTATATGTTGTACAGTACAAGTACATCTTACTGTTAAGAAGACTTACAAATTTAGAACTACGTTTTTGTCAACCAGGTGGAAGACAGTCACCCTTGACTTCGCATTAGCAATAGCATTAGCGGCAGGAGTTGACGAGTAACCAATGGCCTCCACTAAATTTGACTTCAACTCAGCTGTGAAAGTTTTATCGAGAAGCCAAGTCAGATCAGAGATGAACTTGATGGATGGGATGAATGAAAAGGGAAAGAAGGGTGTAAGGAAGGACAAGCGAGTTAAATTAATGACTGGCAAAGAATGAAACGTGTTTTTGAATGCAGGCACAGGTGGCTGGGAATCTGATGCATGGTCGGTTGAAGGCTGAAGCAAGGATGGGTGGAAGGAGAAAGAAAAGAGGACTGCCTGGGTGGGTGAAACAGAAACTGTATGTGTGCGCAATATATCCTTTGATTCAAATTCAAATGCAAGTCAAGCACGGATGCATGGATGATGGCTTACAAAATAAAATAAAAAGGGGAGGCTCCGGTATCTGCTCCGTGGGGCCAAAGTGCTGTCCCTCACCTTCTGACTTGCGCCTCAGACCCTAGCGCCTCTCTATCCCCGCCATCGCCGTCGCTGCCAGGACACCGCAGCGTGGCAGCCGGGACAGGGAACCACATCCCCCAGGAACCTCAGCGGCTGGACGCCGCCTCCACCAACCAGGGCGCGCCCGAAGGCGCTTTAAAGGAAGGACTGCCCTTGGGGGAGCGGGAGGCTCCGGTATCTGCTCCGTGGGGCCAAAGTGCTGTCCCTCACCGCATCACGGCAGCCGGGACAGGGAACTACATCCCCCAGAAACCTCAGTGGCTGGACGCCACCTCCACCAACCAGGGTGCGCCCGAAGGCGCTTTAAAGGAAGGACTGTCCTTCGCGTCGCGGGTAGCGCGCGGGTTGCGCCGGGAGAAGCCCGGGACAAGGGCGGGGCCATCTGCGGCCATCAAAGGCCAGAGGAGGCCGGGTCGGGTCACCCCCCTTAGTTCTGATGCCAATACTCCAGGAACACTGATCAAAGATACTGTTCCCCATTGATTATTTCCGGTCCTTCTATTAGGCCCCTATAGATACGCCAATCTCTACCACACAAAGCAAGATCTCCAGTATACAACCAGTTGCCCCACATATGAAATCTGTCAATATCCCAAAAGCCGCTATGCCACCACAATCTTTTTACCTTAGGGCTGGGCAGAACAAAGACAAGTCATCTCATAAAAGAATAGCGTCTAGTCATGACACTTTACCTCACAAAACTAACCACCTACATCTGCCACCAGAGGCAGCTCCTATTGTGTGTGTCCTCTCAGGAATACCTGAACTCCCAAAGGGAAAACTCGAGAGTCAGCAGGACCTAAGGAATAAGGTAGTGTACTGGCTCACCAAAAATAGACCTCTGCCCTCCAGTTTAGACGGGACCATATTAAGTGTCCGAAGGGTGGGCTGGTTAGGACCTCTCGTAAAAAACACTGTGGGCGACTTGGTACTCGTAAAGTTTAGAAATAAATATGTTGTACCATACCTGCAATCCTGGCAGCCACAACTAGGGGATGGTCCCATATCAGTTTGGACTTGAAGTGAATTTTACCCCAGAACATTATATGTCCCGTCATAATGTTAGATAATATAGAGTAATTTCCAGACGGCAAGAAGTGGTCTTGTATTGAGTGGCCACCTTTCTCTCTTCTCTTGTTTTATCAACTTGTCCACGCTCCATTTTGTATACTGATTAGCCGATTCATTCTATTGATTTAATGTATTTTTAAATTCATTTATATTCTTTTTATGAAATGAAATGTATTAATGTATTGGTGTATTTTTATGTATTGTTGTTGCTTTTATGATTTTTCTTACTAAAATCGAATAAAGCTAATCGAATCGAATCGAATCGAAAATAAAAAGGGTGTTTTTCGGTGAGAAAAAGTAAGGTTTGTCCAGTTGAGACATTAAGAAGAATGGTTGACATTTACTTTGAATGGATGGATGCCTGGATGGTATCTTCCTCATAGATAGCATAGGTGTGTGTAGACAGAGTAGATGGTCACTGGATGAAGAGTGTTACTTTGAAGAGCATGTAACACCGCACGTCCGTGCCAGAGTAGCAAAGCCGAGGAAATAGAAGTTGTAATTTTTCAGAATACTCCCTTGACTAACAGTAGTTTGCAAGCACAGTATATTTGTGTATCTATATTGTATAGTTCAGATTATCAAGACAAGTCACAACTCACAAGTGCCTTCCTCCGGCGATTACGGGGGCCACTCAATACCTCTGTTAATAATTTTTTTACAACTCTGTCATTCATGTGTGGCCTATCTGTGTTCACTCATTCAATAAAAATAAAGCACCCAAAGTCATCCCTTATATAAGCAAATATCCTGTGAAGGGATAGATGATCATATTAGTTATCTTCTTCATTTTCCTGTTGTAGTAGTCAGGGGCAGGGCAGGGTGAAAGTTAAATTAATTGAGCAGTAGCCCTTGTAACAGAGTATGGCCAGTGCCACCCATACTAGAAAAGTAAGAGCTTCACCACCTGCATGTACTGGACTGGTAACAGTAACGCAAGTCTGCTTCATCATGGCTTGCCTCTGTTTTTCTTGGGTGCAAGCTGACCGCGCTGGCATTATGCCGGCTTCCACAAGTTTGCGTACTAATTTCGCTAAACAAGAAAAAAAAAGAAGACTGGTATACTGTCTGAGTCTAATGTAGTGAGTCCATGTAGTGCTAGTAGAATTCCTGAAACTCCCACTAATGTTAGAGCAGAGGCTGACGAAGTGGGAGGTTAGATAGATACATGCCACAAATGTTATGTACTGTGCTTGCAGGTTGCTAGTGCTACTGTGACACAACTTTCTGTTGAATTATTTTGTGTTAATCTTAAAGAGTATTGGTTACAGTATGTTTTTCTTTCTTCATATAGATACTCCTTCTAAACTAACAAGGAAGGAGTTGGCGATCCAGGCCCGGCAACGGAGGCTGGAGGCAATTATCACCGAATATCAGCGGCTGGTGGCTCATGAGGAGGAGGATGACTCGCAGTCAACATCCACGACAGCTGCATCCTCCTCCCGCTGCCCCTGGGTCATACAGCCAGGGCAATACTCCCGCGGTACCGCACCGTGGTCCGGCAGCCACCCGCCACCACGAGCAGCGAAAACAACCACTGCCCCCACAGTACCTGCAAGGCACGTATGCACCGATTGGCGGAAAGCACCGCTCAAGGACCTCCGGAGAAAGCTGCGTGACCACCTGGCCACAGGAGGACACCGCTGGTGAAAATAGAGAGACTGTCCCTTGCCCCTTTTTTAAAGACTTTTGGGGGGGGGGATTTTTGGGACTTTTGGGGACATTTGATTTCATGGACATTGGTTGGGGTTAGGGAGGCGAGTGGGTCGGGTCTGGCGGGATAGTTTATTTTTGTTAGGGTCAAAATAATTATTTCTTTTCTACTTAAACATAGCATGCACGTTTTTACTTTTTTGTGGGGGAGGCAGGGGGGGTTAACTGTACGTTTGGTTTCCTGAAACATAACTGGCTGCTTGATTCAAATTTTCTAAGTAATCGCCCACATTTTTACAAAAGTGCCACTGACAGAGTTAGTGAATTCAATTGTCCTACTACTTTACTAGTACTGCCGTCAGTCTCTCCTCTCCTCCTACTCCATTATTCTTCCTCCCCCAAAATGCTTATCTTACCTGTGATTCGTGTTTGAGAAAAGGGCTATGCACAGGGTGATTAAGGTTGGCTATGGAATCCTGGACGGATGAAATGTCATTGTTGTGGTGGTAGTAGTAGCGGTACACACTGGTAGTAGCAGCATATGAAAAAAAAGGAAATGAAGCATTGAGTGGCCTGAGAGGAGCATAAGAACAGTACGATAGATAGTACAGTACACATGAACAGTGCCATACTTTTCCGCCTAAACAATGCTAAAGTTATGTTATGTTATGTTATCATAACTTGTATAGCGCACAGCTGCCCCAGCTAAGGGGCATCCCGGCGCTTTGACTAGCAGAAAGAACACAGCATACATAACAGAAAGAAGAGAAGTAGCAGAGGAGCAGTCCATTAAGGTCCAGGAGGGAAAAGGTAGGTTTTGATAGCCCTCCTGAACATAAGCAGGTCATCTAGGGCCCGGATGTGAGCTGGTAGGGAGTTCCAGAGCTTGGCCGCATGAAAGCGGAAGGAGTGGCCTCCCGCTCTGCAGCGTTTGAACCGTGGAACTGTAGCCAAATTTTGACCGAATGACCTCAAGGAGTGAGAGGGGACATAGGGAGTGAGAAGGTGTTCTAGGATCTGGGGAGAAGACAATTTAAGAATCTTGAAGGAAAGACATAGGGTCTTAAGCACAATCCTTTGAGCCATGGGCAGCCAATGGAGTTTCCGGATGGTTTCCTTCGCTGAACAGAATCTAGGAAGACCCACCAGGGCCCTGACAGCCGCATTCTGCACGCGCTGCATCCGGGTAACTTCTGCCTGATTGGCCCCCAACAGAAGCAAACTCGCATAATCAAGCCGCGAGAGTATGGTGGCCTGGATTATCAACTGGCTGGTAGGGGCGTCGAAGAATTTTAAGATTGGTCTGAGCCCACGCAGAATACCAAAGCATGTAGCAGCCACTTTTTTGGTATGTCCGCAGAAACTGAGGGCAGGGTCTAACCAGACACCTAGATTTTTAACCTCAGGTACCAGAATGGGGGTTGGGCCCAGCTCTGGAGGCCACCACTGATCGCCCCAGAGGTTGCTGTGCTTACCAACAACAAGAACCTCAGCTTTCTTAGCATTGAGCTGCAAGCAGTTCGCCGTCATCCAGCCAGCCACTGCTGTCAGACCCTCCCTAAACCAAGAGGACTCAGAGTCGGAGTCCCCACTGAGTGCAACCGCCAGCTGTGGATCGTCAGCATACAAAACCATAGTCAGGCCCCACTGCTTGGCGACCGCAGCCAGCGGCTGAACGTACAAATTGAACAATGTGGGGCTAAGTGCCGACCCCTGCGGTACTCCCTGCTCGATGAAATAGGGTTTAGACTCAAATGGAGGAGTTGCGACCCGAAAAGAGCGACCTGTTAGAAATGACCGAAGCCATTCAAGTGCAAGACCACAGACCCCCGCCTCTCCCAAAGGTCGTAGCAGTATCTCATGTGAGACCGTGTCGAATGCGGCACTGAGGTCAAGTAACACCAGTGCCGCTGTCTGACCAGAGTCAAGCACAGAGCACAGATGTTCCGTCGTAGCAAGGAGAGCAGTCTCGGTGCTATGACCTGCCCGAAAACCATTCTGAGAGGGATCTAGAATATTAGCAGTCTGGGGATGTTTGGTGAAGATTCCATTGGCATGAGCCTCCGCAACCTTCGCGGCCCAAGGGAGAAGAGAGATCGGAGGGTAGTTCTCCAATAGGAGAGGGTCCAGCGCAGGTTTCTTCAGGATGGGAGTGACGTAGGCTTGTTTCCACTTCGTTGGAACTGTCCCTGAGGAGAACGAGAGATTAATGATTTGGCGCACAGGGGAAAGGCACCGTGCAGCCAACTCTCTAAACTGCGCGGGTGTGAGCGGGTCGGTAGGAGATCCGGATTTTACTTTGGTCGCCAGCCTATCAAGCTCTACCTCAGAGATTGCGGGAAATGTGGGAAGAACCACATTAGTAGTGGAGTTGGACCTCAAGTCCTCGCTCTGGGGGATGGTACTAGGGAAGGAGCGATAGATAGTGTGCACCTTTTCCAAAAATAAGGAAGCAAGCTCTTCGCAGTGGGACACTGAGCATATCTCGGCTGCTGGAGCTCTTTTAGCAGTCAGGTCTTTAAGAACTTTAAAGGTCAGCTTAGTAGGATTAGAACTGCGTTTGAACTCTTGGGAATAGTAGGCCGCACGAGCCCTACATGTGGCTCTGTGGTAGACTTTAACTTTAGCAGGTACTGCATTTTTTTTCCTGCGTCATATGTTTTCCGCCAGTCTCTTTCCGCTTGTTTGCACGATTTTTTCCAGGAGCAGTAAGGTGTTATCATACCATGGACTAGGTTCTAAGCCACGGCATTTACTCCATTTAGCAAGGATCAGGGAATCAAGTGCCCGAGAAAACCAATCACAGAATAGATCATAGCCTGACTCAACGTCGTTAAAAGAGCTGAGTGGAAGTTCGCTGAGTAATCGATGGAAATCCTCAAGCTTTAATTTCTTCCATGGGCGTTTAAGAACGACTCTGTCTATGGTATTAAAGGGGGGGGTCTCCAATCGCAAGGCACAGTTCCACCAAGAGATGGTCCGACCAATCTATCAGAGTAGGTGGTAGGGCCTTTGCCACTGTCAGATTAGTAAATATCGGGTCCAAACTGTGGGGTGGGTAATCACCAGACTTAACTGCAGCGCCTCTAGATCTGCGAGTGTGCTACTAATAGCTGGGGTATGACAAAGGTCAAAATGGAGGTTAAGATCGCCAATGACACTAAAATTAGCAGATCCCATCGCAAGAGTGCTCACGGTTTCAGGGAGAGCCTTTCTAAAAGCAATGTCGTTGCCAGGGGGTCTATCCTTTCCTATTCCATCAAAGGTTAACTACTAGTTGCGTGGAGTATGGCTACTACAAGAAATAGTACTGAAGGACACAGCAGCGTAAGCATTTGTCACGTGTAGGAGGAGGGTGTTGTTGATGATGAATCCACTCGATGGCGCACATGAAATTCTGATTTCATTTGCAAATACTCATGGGTGTGTGTCAAGCAGAATAAGAATATATCCTCAGATTCCTTGACCTGCCTTGAAATTGATTTTCTGTTGCTTTTGACCTTATCCTCCACAGCAAGTGGAAGGAATTATTGTTGTAATTTAGTCACACCTCAATTGAAACCACACAGCCCGGGTGAAGAGGTTTAGGGATTGAAAATTGAATGGGAATGGGGTTTTTTGGGAAAGTTTTGTGGAGAGAGAAAAAAAAACACAGCATGGACGAACAACAAATGAAGAAAAACAAATCTTTGGATACGAAGATATCCATAAATCTTTTAAGGGACATAAACGAAGTGCATGCATGAAGTTGTTTGCTAAATGGATGGTTAGGTTACTGAAAAGTAGTACTTACTACAACTTACTAACTATGAATAAACAATGTGACAGTACAGGGCTGCAGTAATTACCCAATTTCACTTGCCTATCTGCCCTTAGAGAGAATAAACACTTCTTAGTATATTAAATTAGTTTTAAAAATAGCAAAGAAACTTATCAAATAGCTGTAAGGATGAATTTGAAGCAGAGAGCAAACGCACAGAGTTGCACTCATAGAAGTTCACAACAATTATTTAAAAGATAAGGAGAAGTGAACAGGATACTGTAACTGTATGTTGTAGTTGTCCTGTTCAATTTGGGAAGTTGCATGCATCCAGCCATTCCTCTTATTCGCGGTACTCCTCCATTCCATCTGATGCTCCATCGATCAATCTTGCTGACCAGACACACTGTCCACTGCCTGCCTGGCAGATGCAGAATTGCGTATTGCTATGGTAAGCCTGAGTTAATGTTTTTCCCATCGCACAAGGTAAAAGCCGGCCTGTAATTGTCAATGGAAAAACAGAAAGGGATAATAAAACACCCCGGAGGAAAAATAAAAGGTACGGTGTGTAGTGCAAAAATAACACTTTCACTTTCAAAGGCGGCAATATTACATACAAGCATCATTTCTAAAGTGCGTACTCTGAGTCTCCTTTTCAAGGATAATAATTAGCACACAGCAGGCCAGGGCCATGCAGAGGGTGAAGGCCGGCACCACTGAGTGAACCAACCTCCATGTAGCATACCTCTTTGACACAGACAGACAAAGCAGATCTAATTGTATACAGCAAGCCAAATAGCCGCAATTTTACATGAACTGCTGTCTGGACTCTGGCATAACAACACTACACTGGCTCGACCACTCCATACCACGACTAGACAGACATGAAGTTCAGCTGTGGTTGTTGTTGACTTGTTTACCTATTTGCCACTCACAAAATGGCCATAGTTCTTCCGTAAACCGACAATGATGATCCATCCATCCCAGTGAGTGACTGTAAAGATATTATGTAACTTTGATCATCAAGATTCATCATCATCATCATGGTATTGTGGCAAACTCAATGTTGTTCATGCAGTCACAGTCTACACACAGTGAGTCCAAGGACATTTTCCATATTAAAAAATGCAACGTAGTGGATCCTGCAGTAGAAGTACAGTTTGCTTTAAACAAGGTAAAACATAGTAGACTTGAGGTACATTTAGTGTGTAAAAGATTAAATAACAGAAAGAACACATAGGATTCATTTTATGCACAACAAACAGCAATTGCTTATATCAGAGCCAGACAGCCAGTGTTGTCCACTGCATGCCATCTCATCATTCATTACCTGTTCCACTTTTTGTCAGCATCTTATTCTTAAGTGAAGGGCCACAGGGCAGCCTCTCGTGTCAATGTCAGAAGCAACAGTCAGCATAGCGACAGTTTCTTGATTCTGCGTAATCCGGCCATCTGCCGTGAGGGAAACAAATGGATAGGGAGAGTCTGGAGATGGAGGATAGAGGAGCATGACTGAGTTGTGAACTTGCGAACTTCAGGAATGCAGACAGCATCACCTTCAATATGGAAGTAAGACGAAGACAGTGCTGCTGATGGATTTGTTGTGATTAGAGTTTTGTTGTGCTAAAAGTTGCAAAACAAAGAAAGACACACAAAAATAAAAGTGAATAAGGATGAAAAAAATGTAAGTATTTCAAGCCTAGGTGTCAGGGAAGTAGAGCTCATCCTCAAACTCTGTGAATTGAACCTGGAGTAGGTCAGCTAACAGAGAAGAACTTCCGTCACCTAAGTCGGTGTCTTCTTCTTCCTGCGTGGATTCACATATTTTGTAATCTGTTGGTATGAAGTGCTGATTCCTCTTGAACAGTGTTCACCTCTCCACATTTTTGGGCGGGAGGCGGGTCATTTTTGAAGTTACAATGGCACCAGCAGCACTGAAAACACGTTCATGAGACACGTTTGCGAGTGGGCAAGCCAAATAATTTATAGCCAGCTTGGTGAGCAGTGGCCATTGAGGCCTTTTCCCATACCAATACACCAAGGGGTTCTGGTCAAAGAAGACCTCTGTTGGGTCATCCATATAGGCCTGCACCATCCATTCAAGGCCCTCCATGGGTGCTCCACTTTGCGTACCATCTGTTGCCTTTGCATCAACACTGGAACTAGCAAACCCATGATGAGTTATCCAATCCGCTTTCGACAATATTATGGCTGGGACTGGTGCAGGTGATGATGATGATACGTTGCTGCTGTCAGTAACGGCTGTGAGGGAAAGTGACAGAAGTGGACCTTGATGCCCTATGGCCTGCTGCTTCAGTAGTACTTGTGGTGGTTCCTTCAATTTCCTGCCGCTCTTTTTCTAACCAAGTGGCTGACAGAGCTAGCCAATGTTTGTACTTGGAAACATCTGCTTCATAAAAAGGAATGAATGTATTGCTGGCCAGTGCCTATTTGTACCGTGGATACAGACTAGTGGCTCAAATGTAATGTTATTCTGAATGTATTGCTTTAAGCCTTTCATTGTCAACAAGGCGGCTTAATAAGCTCTCCGCCAACTGATATGCGTCTTGTTTTTCAGCATCAACTCGGAACGTTGAAAACACCGTCTTCAGTTGGTGCTCTAGCATGCGCAGCAATGGGATAGCTTTGCCCAAAGTACAGTCCTCCCTGCTGACTTCATGCGTGAATACCTCAAAAGGACGAAGCATGTCTTTCAGGCTTTTAACTAGGTCCCATTCATCCACCTCTAGCCTCATGTCTTTCATAGAAGCACCCCGTGTGTTAAAGACATACTCATTGATTACCAAGTACTGCTCAAACAGACACTCAAGCTTGTAGAAGGTTGAGTTCCAATGTGTTGCAACCTCCTGGATGAGTCCTCTGACTGGCACTCTACGGTCATGTTGAATGGTCCTTAGCTGCTTCCGGGCCTTAAAATAATGGCTGAAATGTGTGCAGATTCTTCAGCAGGAGGTCAGTAACTTGCTGACTGTGTTTTCTTTTTTCAATAAATCTTGAACAACAATGTTAATACTGTGCGCCAAACACGGCACTCTGAAATAGCCACCATCAGACATGGCCTTAACTATATTACTGCCATTATCCGTGGAAACAAGACCAATCATGCGCTTTCTTGAATCCAGCCCTTCAAAGACCTTACTGTTAAACTCCTCCAAAATGTTTACTGCAGTATGAGATTTCTCCATGGCAAACATGGCTACTGTTGCATGTTTCCGAGTAGCTTGAAAAATTGTGACACTGTCAACACCTGTGGCTATCTTCTCTCTAAACCCCGCAAAAGAAACCCAGTGTGCAGTGATGCACATGTAATCAACGGCTTAGCAACTGGTTCACATGTCTAATGTCAGGTGGATAGTGTGAACAGCACTCTTCTGCAAAGATGCCCCAATCACATCTAGCACATCGTGATGTAGTGCTGGAACCGCAACTCTGGCAAAATAGGACCGGCTAGTAACCTTTCCATTTAGGGCAGACTGTTGCCACAAATTCTACAAAAACCACCCCTTCCACGAAAGAAACAGGAAGAAGGTCCAACGCTAACATTTTAGCCAGCATTGCATTATACAGACGTGCCGTTGGGTGGTTGCGTTCAAATGGCGCCACCGACCAAAACATGCTTTTAATGGTGGTCTGGACCGTTTTCATATGTGATGATGATCCATACTTCTTCAACCCAGTTAGGCTCATTGATGTGCTTTTTCGCATTGGTGTCTCTACCAGACTCTTACGTGCCTCCTAGATGTTACTGGGGAAGAGGGCGTGGGCGCTACCACTGCAGTGCTGCTGCCAGGGGTACTGGGTGTACCAGAAAAAAAGTCTCTCGCTTCTTCACCTCCCCCCTGCAGGATCAGCTCCTTGTCATCAGATGCAATATCAATGGATACATTTGGATTTGTACTTTTGGCTTTCCGGATGTTACTTAGGTGCGCCTCCCACTGGATAATGTGGTGTTTTTTGAGATGACCTCTCTGGCCTCCGGTACCATAGTTGGTACCAATCTTACCCCGACTAACTACTTGTTTACAAATCGAACAAATGACTAGGTTTTCTGCCTTTTTGCTAATAATAAAGAAGTCCCAAACTGGGGAGTTGAGATTTCTGGTGGTGGGAGAGGTGCTACTTTCAATGCCAGATGAAGTGGAGGATGGGCGTGGCGGAAATTGACTCTGTTGTGCACTTACAGCACCACTACTTGAGGTAATGGAGGTCGAGCTGGATGAAGGTCCCTGCCGGCCCTTCTGATGGGAAAATATGGAAGCTGTAGGTCGTGTTGGTGTAGTAGTTACCTGTGTTGGTACCAGTGGTGCCACGCCGCACATATCCTGCACAACAGCATTTTGGGATAGGGCAAAAATGTCTGTCTGCTGCATGCCCGCTGGGGCTGGAGTGACCACTGTGATGACTGGGTCGTCATCATCAGACTGTTCATCAGCAGCAGAATACACCACTTCTACTTCTTCTTCGTCATCACCCATAACTGAAAGCCTTGCGGGAACCTTCCTTTTACCTAGCTTTATCGGCTCATGGCGTGAACTCTCTCTCAGACTGCATTGGTGGGTGCCAATCAATATCTAGATCATCAGAAGGAATGGGGCTTGAAGAAGAACTTGTACTAGCCCTCCTTGACCTTTTCCATGCTGGGGATCTGGAAGACAATGGATCCTCAGGAGGAGTGGCTTCCTCGGCTGATACCTCCGAACGAATCTTGATTTCCCGATGTGCCCCTACTTCTGGAGGAACAAGCAGTGTGGGCACTTGTGCCTCTCCATGCGCCTCTCCATGTGCCTCTCCATGCGCCTCTCCATGTGCCTCTCCATGCGCCTCTCCATGCGCCTCTCCATGCACCTCTCCATGCGCCTCTACTTGCGCCACTACTTGCGCCTCTACTTGCGCCTCTCCATGCGCCTCACCTTGCGCCACTCCTTGCGCCTCTCCTTGTTGCACCTGTGGTTGTCGTTGCGGCTGTGGTTGAACACTTGTCAGATGAGTTACACCCTGCATTGATTGGATGCTACTTTGCGATGAGTCAACGCCAACATCACTGGTTGATGGTGAGAGAGCAATTAAAGTGGCTGCCTCTGCGGCACTCATGGGCTTGGGCCTAACTTGGCGTGGTGGCACTGAGACCAATGAAGCGGAGGTGGTGCTCCCAGCTTGGTCCCTGGCGGACACCGCTGCTGCAGGCGTAGTTATTTTATCCCAGAAAAGTGTCTGTCGGCACACCAGTCTCCTTGGTAAGTGGCGCCACTTGCTTCTTCTGCTTCTTCTTACTGGCAGTGGCACTGGCAACTTCCTTGGTAGAGGAGCTCCACCTTTCTTTGAGTCCATCTTATTCAGATGTCAGAACAGCAGGACATAGTTGCACGAGTTACAGCGTTGTCTGTGGCCACACATGACGTCAAGTAACGTTGTGCACACACCGCAGCAGGACTTCTTCCTGGCACTACAACAAGTGATGATGATGAGGATGATTCCTGGTTCTCAGTCCTTGTGCACCTAAAAGCAAAGGAACCAGAGTTAAATAAATGTTGCATATGTCGTGCTTCAATTAATATTTGCAACTAGGCATTTATTATTTTTAACACAACACACCCAAAAAAGGAAAGACCCAAAATAAAAATTGCAATTCTAATCCAAAATGGATGTTTAAATTATTAAAAGAGAGACCACACAGGGAGAGTTGTTTCCTACACCACTGAGTACCCCAGGGCATAATGGATGAAAGCAAGGCAGGCTGGGTGCAGGGCTATGGCACCCACATGACCAGGCCCTGTACCAGGCATCAAAATGGCCCCGCCCACATGGCCAGGCCCTGGACCAGGCCCCAACAACACCCAAAAAATCGAAATACACACATACATCATCCCAATCCAATGCCATCCATGCCCTAAATGATGTTTAAATTCAAGAGACCCCACAGAAAGACATGGCCCATGCACCACTGAGTACCCCTGGGCATAATGGATGAAAGCAAGGCAGACTGGGTGCAGGCCTATGGCATAAAGCACACTGCCTGCCTTCAAAATGGCCCCCAGCCACATGGTCACGCCCTGGACCTGGCATCAAAATTACCCCCACCCACATGGCCAGACCCTGGAACAGGCCCCAACAACACCCAAAAAATCGAAATACACACAGAAAACACCCCAAACCAATGCCATCCATGCCCCTAAATGATGTTTAAATTCAAGAGACCCCACAGAAAGACTTGGCCCATGCACCACTGACTACCCCTGGGACTACTGGCTAGTGTGGCTTTAACACACACCCCAAAATTACCAAAAACTTCCACATAGATATAACAGTGACCTAGTCAATTCCATGCCATCCATGCCGTAAATGATATTTAATTTCAACAAAACTCACAGAAACAGTTTTATCATGCACCCATGACTAACCCTGGGCCTACTGGATACTGTGGCTACCCACAATATATTTTTTTTTAAAGTTGTGAAAAAAATTATAAATTGCAGTTGCAGCAACTGCAATGCCCCAAACAAACAACACCAACTTACTTGTAAAATCTCAACTCCAAAAGTGATCCAAACAAAAAGTCCTCAAATACAAATATTCAGCAGCAGCCACAAAGAATAATCCTTCCAGCTCCAGATCCAAATGAAAAGTGACCAGGACATGTACAAAGCACTGGGAAGAGCCTGCTGGACAGGAACAGGAGGCTGGAGACTCTGGGGCACTTCTTTCCTCCAAACCACCCAAAATGCACTCCTTGCACAAAAAAGTGCAGCCAAATGACAATCTGAGGAGTTATTCTGATCCAAATCATCAATTTCAGAAGGTTTATGCTGCCAGCGATAGATTTCTTGTGCAGAATTGCAATTTTTGCAATTTCGAGAAAGCGAGCTGTTCAAATCTCCCGCCGGCTGTCAGCTGCACGTGGCATCTACGTGTTCACAATTGTTTACTCTCGCGATGCGTGATCGCAGGCACTTATGACGTATTCTCGTTCTCAAAGTCTCACAGTGCAAGATGGCGGGATGCTATGACGTACTCACGGTAGAAAAGTCTTGCGTGATCATGCTATGACGTACTCGCGGTCGAAAAGTCTCGCGCAATCACCCAGCCAGATCCAAAATGGCGCAGCGCACACAAACCGGGAGGAAAACAACTCGCCGTACTCAGAATCATGGTAAGTCAACGCCGCTCACGCAAGATTGTATTTATGAAGCGCGACCAAGCAAAAAAAAGGCTCCTGTAAAGCCCAGACATTGTGTGCAAGATGATCGTTGCATGTTGTGTGTTGCACAACATATGTGTACGCACCAATGCTCAATGGATAGAAGTGTCAGATGCACCGGACGATGATGAGGAAGATGAAGCAGGTGGACCACACCCCACTGCAGCCGGAATAGCCCATAGGAACACCATCATTAACAATTTCTTCACATGAGCGCATCACATTGTCACAGTCCTTAGTAATCATGGGGCAGTACAAAATGACCGCAGGCACAGCATGTGCAAATAAATGCATTCCAAGACACATTCCCTGAGTGCATGCCACTCAGTTGTATAGTACATCATTGAGACAAGTGTAAGTGCAACATGTAGTGCTAACAATTTCATTATTTGATAATAGATGGTGGGTGGGTGTGTCACTTCTGTACAGAGAGGCTGTTTAGGGTGTTACTTATTCGAAATGCCACTTCTGTGTGTCAGAGATAGTATGGAATCCCACACGTCAGCGTTTCACATGTGTCCCAAATGCTACTGGAGGTGGGGTGCGGAGGTTGTCCATGAATTGTTGCAGTTCGTCGTAGCCGTTGTCCTGGGGTCATCTCCATCATCACTGAGGTGATGTAGGGTCTGCTCTGCAGGAGGTGTTGATTGTCCCTCTGCAATATAAAGGGGAGTTGCGGTTTCACAGTGTGTTCCATGTATGTTTACGCATTGGCGCAGTTTACATACAGACTGCATGACAATGTCCATTGTGACTGTTTGTGAGGAGATGCCTCTTTGATGCAGGACAATGGACATTTGTTCTACATCGCGGATGTGAGGTTGTACTCGTACATTGTCATCTCACTGTTTTTATTCTCTGCTTTTATGGTGCATTGTCCTGCATGATGCGTAGGAATTGCAGGCCTGTCGCTGGTTATCTCTGATTTTTGTATTGCGGTTTGGGACATCGGCGCTTTTTTCACATTCGTGTTTCTCATTTCTGCGGCATCGAATTGATTTTAACATGGTCATTTGACGCGTTATTGTGAGACTATTGCATGGTACTACAGTGTTGAAAATACAACGTTAACACTGCGTTATTTTCCCGCAGTAGAATGCGATGTGAAGAGTTGCGTTAATCTAATTTTGCGATAATTATCACACGTTCTTGAGAATATCCCCCAATGTCTGAATTCTGTGACGTTGGGATAAACCCTTTTACAGGTGCTCCTCCAACAACTCCTTGACCTAGTGCATTTGGAACAACATTAATTGGAGCAGTCATTGGGAGAATCTCTAATGTCTGCTGTCACAACCATAGTAACGGATGCAGGTACAATTACAATTAAAGCAGTAACATCCAGAGGCATCACTGTGGGAACATTCTCAATTTGTGCAGGCACAATATTTGATGTAACGGATTGTACAACAGGCTGTGTCATCTTCAATTGTCTTTCAATCTGAAATGTATTTGGATCAACAGGGGCTGTCGCCACTGTTACATTAGATTTCGGAGTACTCTCAGCATTTGTAACAGGGGCCACATAAGGTGGTAGATATGCAGCTAGGAATGCAACCATAATTTCTTCCCCTGAATCACTGTCAGATTCTGATTTCTTTATGGCGCCCCCATAATCTTTTCTCTGCCTATTTTCAGCTTCTCAGGCTTGTCAGTAGTAGTGGCTGGGTACAGTTTAGTCCCATTGGGTACAGCTTTTCCCCATCTTCATTGTTGTTCATCCCATTGAGCATCTGCATAATTACATACTGCTCATCTACTTTTATTCTAGTATTTCTCTTTCTCTTTAACATGTGCTGTTTTCTCTCAAATGTTTAATGCTTCATATTGTCTGGGTCCAGGTGGTGGCTTCATCTCATATACCTTTTCTCTCAACCTTTCATTTACTCTTACTTTAAATTAACCATATTTTGGTAAGCACAAAGAACCTTCCTTTTCAGTGATCTTGCACCACTGACAAAACCACAAGCATGTATATAACCCCACAATCGGTGCCATATAATGTGCTGGTGTACCTTTGGAAGGCACCTCTTCACCTTCCCGTTCCAGAATTGCCACATCCCCGCTCACAAAACTCCTAAAACGTTTAGAACATTTCATAATTTTGGTTTATTGAAATTTTGCAAACAGCGTAATTAAACTGCGCAATGTTTTGATTCTATTCCATAAACGTCAACATTATTTTTCTCAAAGCCTGTAAAAGGTTTAATGCTTGAAGACTCTCTAACCAATCTCAAGGGAGCACTTACACGACAATTGACCTATATCAGAGAGGCACTCTGTGTCATCATCAACCAATCAGCGCAACAATACACCAACCTTCACAGCGTGCACACTATGACGTTTGATCTCACTCCTTGCGGTGAGTCACCCTCCTTTACAATTTTCTCTTGTACACACAATTCTACAACTTTAAGTGAACACAAATAAACATTCTTTGCCTGCTCCACTAAAGAAAACAAAAGTAATTCAACAATCGGAATATTAAGGTTTTTACATCCTCTGACTTTTCACATCAAAGAAAGAATTTCACATACACCACTGACATCTCGACCAGCGAGAAATCATCTAAATAATGTAGCTTAATCTTTTGCCTGAAAAAAGTTAAGTCCCCTTGATCTACATATATTCTAAAACCGTATGATCATCAATCATACAAATACAACTAAATATGTAAAAAGAACATCAGATTTATTCCATATATAATGAAAATATACAATCATTTAAAAATACAATGATAAACACAGTACATAAAATCAATAAGAATCACTTAAAAAATTCAACAGAATAATGCAATTCAAAAACAGTTCAAAACCAGACATTAACGATTATGACCCGCATAATCACATGGAAGGACAGAAAAAAAGTAAGACATTAACAATTGTGCAGTAAAGTTGGTACACTCGGTGTCCTAGTGACACCCTAAATAACACACACTGTATAATTTGTACTGCTATTAGGGTACTGGCGTCTTGAGTTGTACGTAGAGGATGCGTCAACGCGTTTCGATGGAAAAAATGGTCACTCCATCTTTATCAAGACTGTAAAACGTTTTGGCTCTGTCCTAGTATCAGGGTCCTATATAGTAATACACCCTACAAAAACATACATCATATTAGAATACATTTTTTTGAATTAATGGATTACATGTTATACAATTTTGTACATTATTCGAACAGTACTATATTCTGTAACTTACAGGGTCACATTTGATTAAAACACATACCATACTTTATCATATTGACACTTGTGCTATATTCATAGTGCCCCCTTAACGTGAAAAAACTCCCTGGTTGATTGTATCATCACAATATATATGATTTGTCTGGATAGTTCCATTTGTATTGAATAACCTAGTTTATTTAGATATCCAATGAAGGATCCATAATAGAGGAGGCATTCTCTGGGTTAGCCCTTCAAGGTTTCTTGCCAGCCACTTAGTGGTCGTATTATACGAGGATAATTATTGGTTCCTCAATTGATTACAGGGGATAAAGTTACTGCCATTATATAAATTCTTACCCTGTTGAAAGTGGGTGGTCAGTGGCGTTCCTAATTGAATGGTCCACCCTCAAAAGAGGGAATATTATACATGCGTCCAATGATAAAGGAACAAATCTGTATAAATGAGAAAGAAAAATCACTATATAACATTTATTGGGCCACAGACAAAAAGAGGTGGCTTACTGTCTATCCTTGTTACTCCCACCCTGACTCAAGAACCTACCTTTATGGTTATACTTGAAATTAGGACATTAATCTTTTGCGCCATTAGACTCTGCTAACATCAATCAATATTAATACATTCACAACAGTTCTTTATAATCCCCATCTCAACTGTATTGTCAATGGTACCTCACAACCTATACCCCAAATCTCTAACATACAGAAAAACCATAACGTGTTCTTCACTTATCTAAATATCAGTATCAGTATCAATGTCAATATATCTATCCAGGGATCGTAGGCTATGTCAAGCCTGAAAACCTCTTCAGGTTCTTCACAATAAGCACATAAACCTCAATAATTCATCCAAATGCAATACACAGCAAAATCCACAACCACAATTACAACTGGAACGCACCACCCTACTAAAACACACAACTCCAAAACAACAGCCGACTTTGAAACTGCACCTTTTCAGTCTTCAGATTCTGGACTTTGTGCTATGGGATTCAGGATTACTCTAAGGCCAGGACATTTTTTATAGTTCTTCTTCTCATAATGTGAACCAGATCTTTGCTACCAAATGTTATGGAGTGTAAATCAGTTCACAAATTTAAAATATCATGATTTACCATCAAACAGGCTTGTTCCAGCTCTGGGCATTTCTGCTTCTGAATTGAATAGATTTTTGCCATTGTTTTAAAGAAGAAGAAAGCAATGCATCATATACATTTTAATTACAATAACTAGTTAGGTCTGCAATAAAGAGAGTTTGTGAGAGTTTTAAAGGGTTTTAATAATCAAATTCTTTAGTGGCTCATCTTTATTGCAAATGAGAAGTTAAATTCAGATTAATCTCAATAGTCAATAAATGACAGAAATATAAAATCAATTTTGATTAATCAAATCATAAAATAAATGCATTAAAGTGCGTTCCAAAAAGAAATAATCTCTGTTCTAAGAATCAGGAGAAAGCAGTCAGTCAGAACCCATAAAGATTTTTAGTTTGAGAGAGTGCGAGAAAAGCATAAAGAAAGCTTCAGTATTTAAATCAGCTCAAATAGATTGTAGGAGAGTAGGGTCTGCAATCCTATGATCACCCAGATTTTTTTGCTTTTGTTTCACTGGTTTACAACTTTCTCTTGCTGTGGGCCTGCCCATCAGACCCACAGCCTAGCTGTTCTCTCACTAAATTGACATGTGTGCCTTAGGTGCATTCTCCAATTGGTACTGGGCCACCTTATCAGACCCTGTAACTCAGGGCATAGGTGTACCCAGGGCCTACCAGGGGCTGAAGCATGTATTATGCCACCCCTGGATGGTCATCTAAATCTGACACAACTGGCTGCACGACAGCTGGGGCAAGGTGGTGTAATCACCCTTTGCTTTAGGTATAGTATACCTATATCTAACCCTAAAAATGGACACACAGATTCCTATCAGTCACTCCTATGGCAGGCCTTGACAATCCTGAAGGCAGAGTGCTTGGATTCGTGTGAGATGGTGCTCTGGCATGAGCTGAGCCCGTTTGCAGCTTGCGGAACCAAGTCCTAATAGCTGTTCCATGATAACGCATACCATATACTCTTAAGTGCATTATAATCCTCGCAGTTAAATGCTATCTTTGGTATTGCTTTATCAAAACATGTCGAGTAAGGTGTCATACGAATTGGAATACTAACCCCTCGCCAATTCTGGCAACGGGGTTAGCATTCCACCCTTCTAGAGGGACACGACATGTATGTAACTGTGAACCCCGGTTAAAGTTAACTGAAGCCTCAGCTCCACAAAATGAATGCTGCCACCACAGACACGAGTCTGACCTCCTGCTGCTGGGAGTCCTTCCAGCGAGGAGAGCTTGGACAAAGGGTTTCCTGTCAGGGGCGGTGCTAGCACCATCCCAGACAGGGTTTTGTGTATCCTGGGTAGGCAGGGCATTACAGGAAGGTGACTGCAAAGTGGCACCCCGGTGCTCACTACGCATCTGCCGGCTAGAACCAGTTCCAGGGGCACACCAGCCCCTGGCCAGGGGAAGTCCGGCATGGGAGAGGGGTGTAACCACCCCCCTTCCTGGTCCCACTCCTAGGGCAGGACCTAGTCGCATACCCACCCCTTTCTTTAGGATAAAGGCAGGAGCGGGGACCCTTCCAAATTAGATCATCTTTGAATCCTGAAACTACTTTCTGCGAAAGGAACTCAAGACTTCTTCTCAAGATTTCTCCCTTGTGACTGAGTAGTCACCCTGCATCCGCAGGCACCATCTAAGAACTCTGCGGTTTGCTGCACGTCCTTCCTCAGGAATCCGACCGACCAGCACGACGAGACCCGGCTTCCCTGGCACCTCTGACCTCTACCTACCTCTACAGCTAAGCTGAGAACCGTAGGTGCGACGAGACCTCGAGGGACCGGCCATCATCAGGACTGCACGACTTCTTTCCAGCACGACCGCCAAGGGATCCTCTGGTAAGTGCTTTGGGGTCCGAGAAGCCCCGACCCTGAGCAGCTCCAGTACCGAAGTCCAGCCTCCCAGCATCTCCACGATCTGCGTGGGGCCCTTCTGCTATTTGCTGCTCACCGCGTTGTTTGGCTACTAGCCCGCTGGCTTGTGGCCTTCTGAACGATGCCCGACGACATCACTGCTGCTGGTCTGGTTGCTCCAGACTGGCCCTTGCTCCCTTCCAAAAGATGAGCACCCCGGACCCTCCTGGTCCACTCCAGACGCCATTTTAGGTCCACCGCGTGGGCTTGAATTTGCCAAGACTTGTTGCCCCAATCCTGGGTCCAGCGACGTCGACAGCATCATCCATCGTGGGACAGCTCGCCCCTCCATCCTGGTCACCGGCAACGCCTCCTGGTCCGTGAGATCTGCAGAGCACAGCGTCGCCCACTCACCTAGTCGAGGTGACTACCATCCGGTGCCCTCCTGGTGCCACCTGACTACTGGCTAGTAGTCACAAACTTGGTCCCCTCTGCTTTCAGGTGTCATCCATCTTCGATCCAGGCTTGGATCAACTTGAACTATCTTCACTGGTCGCCTGCCAGCAACTTCTTTCTTCAGGCTCCTGGTTCGTCTACGAGGATTCCCGACGTCTTTTGAGACATATGCAGCTGCAGCCCCTGGGCTAGGTAACTTCGGCATTTCGGTGCCCCAGCATAGCCTCACTATCCAAGGGTCAGGATCCACTGTCGTTTTCGATCTACCTAGTCGGGTTCGCCCGAGAACACTAACTTTGTGAAATGTAGCTACCATAGACTTTGTCCCGCATCCCGCGTGAGAGTGCACACTCTGCACCCGAGTCCCCTAGGCCTCCTACTAGTAATCTGAAGGTTCAGTAACCTAGTCCTAGCGATTCCCAAGCCTATTAGTACAGTACTTACCTGCTAGTAATTTCGCATTCCACTTCCATAGTATATGGTTTGTCGTGCCCCTCGGGCATTTGTGTAATTGTGCAACTTGAAGTATTTTTATAAGAGTTTTGTTGTGTGCTTAGTACCCTGTCCTCATAAAGAGTACAGGGCTGTTGTGATCTAAATAAATACACTGTTTATTTTCATAACACTTGTGTGGTGTCCTTTCACTTGGTGTTCAAGGGGTATATGTGATGGTATAACAGCTGGCTTAACACGCCCTCTAGAGTTTAGCCCGAAGACTGCTCGTATCCACGCTACTAGGATAGCTGGTCTATAAGGTTGACTTACAACCAATCACCATAAGGGTTGTTTGGACTGATACATAGTGATCACTAGAATAGTGAGCACTGCATATCAGGCCAACTTCTCACATTGGTGGGCAGCGGTTGGGATTTGAGCTTGCTGTTGTTTTACCACACGTATCCTAAGAATATCTTGTGAAAGATCACATAAGTACTCCAGGTACATATAACTTAGCTTAGAATACTCTGAGTTCTACTGAACCAGCTGTTGTAGCTCCTCAAGGCTTAGCACACCTTGGCTACAACTCTTAGCAAGGGATCAGTGGGCAAACATATAGTGTAGGTAGGTGCATCACTTACACCACACTAGAATCAGCATGTCAGACAAAGGAGGAAACTCTGAGTCTCCCCTTGTGTCAGTGGACCCTCCACAGGTCACTTCCAGATATGCTGCTCTTAGCTTCCAGGAGATGAGACAAGTGTGTACCTCCAGGAAACTAAAACATGGGTCTAACCCCAAAATCCCATTTCTGATTGGTCTCTTAGAGACTTATGATGCTAGGAGGGCTGGTAACACAGAAACTTCTCATCCAGATGGGAACATGCCTCCCCTAGAGGGAACCTTAGGTGACCCTGACCTTATCCATCTCTCTGCAGAAGGTGAAGAGGAGGATGAGGATCTAGAGCCATCCGAGGATGAGGCAGACAAAGGTCCAGAAGTAGTTAGCCAGCTAACTGGGGACAACTTAAGCAGGCATGAGAATGGTACTAGGAGATCCCTGGGACCCCTCTCAGGCCAGCTTAACATTGGGAATGGACGAGTTAAGTCTCTATCAAGAGGCTCTAACAGATCCATTCGAACCAATGGCTCTCAGGGCTCTTCTCAAAGAGGGATGACATCCCCTCAGAGGAGAGTATATGAAGCCAAAGTAAAGGAAGTCAATCTGAGGATAGAAAGGGATGAACTTGCCCTGGCCAAAGAGAGACTTCCCTTTGCTAGATAGCAAAAGTTAAGTGGACAAGATTCCACTGGTGGCAGCATTCCCCCAAGGGAAAACAGGAGTTTAGACACTAGACACCTGAGTAAGATAGTGCCCCCCTTTAAACAAGGGGATGATATCCACAAATGGATTACTGCTTTGGAGAGGGCCTGCACTGTACAGTGTGTCCCCCAGAGTCAGTGGGCAGCTATCTTGTGGATTTCCTTTGAAGGTAAAGGTAGAGATAAGCTCCTCACTACTAGAGCTGAGGATGCTAACAATTACCAAGTCCTGAAGAATTCACTGATTGATGGGTTTGGCCTAACCACTGAGCAGTACAGGTTGCTGTTCAGGGATACCCAGAAAACTCAGTCTCAGGATTGGTCTGACTTTGTAGATTGTGCCACTAAGGCTTTGGAGGGCTGGTTGCTGGGCAGTAAGGTTACTGATTATACAGGATTGTACAATCTGATCATGAGGGAACAGATTTTAAACAATTGTCAGAACCAGTTGTTGCATCAGCACCTTGTTGACTCAGATCTGACCTCTCCCCAAGAATTGGGAAAGAAGACAGACATATGGGTCAGAACAAGGGTTAAGCAAAACCAGGGCCAGAACCAGGGTGGTCAGAAGAAAGCAGGCCAGAAGGGTAAAGATTCTAAAGGTGAACAAAATGACCAGAAGTCTTCAACAGGTCCCCAACAGCCCAAAGAGGGTGGGGGTCAGGCTTCCCAGAAAAAGAAGAATCAAGAAGGCCAGTCCAAAAGGTGGTGCCAATACTGTAAAAGTAAAACTCACTGGTTTAGTGAGTGCACCAAGAAAGGAGGGCAGACTCCTGCTACTACAGCCCCTAAGGCACCTGTGCCCCCTAGTACAGCCAGCAGTAGTAGTGCACCTCCCAAGGGTTTAGTTGGGTTAACCTTGGGTTCTGAGGGGTATGACAACTTAGTTGGCACACTCACTCAGGCTGTCCTTGTCTGTACAGGGGATATGGATATATCCCCTGATATCAGTCCCAATACTTTGGGCAAATACAGGCAGACACCTTTAATCAATGGAAAAATGGCTCAGGCCTATAGGGACACTTGTGCCAGTGTCACCATGGTGACACCTAACTTTGTGGACCCTTGACAGATCATGCCAGGTGCAGATTTTCTGGTGACCAATGCAAGCAATGTCACTACCAGTCATAGTATGGCAATTGTTGCTTTCTCCTGGGAGGGGTAAATGGCCAAAAGAAGGTTGTAGTTAGTTCAAACCTCCCAGTGGATTGTTTGTTGGGCAATGATTTGGAGTCATCACAATGGTCAGAAGTGGAGCAGAGGACTCACATGGAAATGTTAGGCTTGCCAGCACATGTGCTTGCTGTGACAAGGTCACAGGCCAGAAAATGCCCCACTGAACAGGTGCTGGATCCTGGAAAAATGGACCAGACACCTTCCAAGAAGAAGAGCAGTAGGGTTAAGGCATTGCCTTCCCCCTTGCCCCAGGTTGAGGATCAAGTCTCAGAGGAGGCTGACCTACAGGAATTGAGGGAAACTGAGCCTAAAGAATTTGAACTTTATCAAGTTGAGTTTCTGGGCTCAGGGGGACCCTCAAGAGAAAACCTGGGGAAGAAAGAATTAGACTGCCCTTCCCTTGAACCCCTCAGACAGCAGGCTGCTGCTGAGGCTGCTGGGAACGCCACAGGTACCCACAAGGTATACTGGGATGATGGACTCCTGTACACTGAGGCAAGAGACCCCAAGCCTGGCATGGCCAGGAGGCTGGTTATCCCCTTGTCTCAGAGAGGTTTCCTTCTTACCTTGGCCCATGAGATTCCCTTAGCAGGACACTTAGGCCAGACAAAGACTTGGGACAGACATGTCTCACACTTTCACTGGCCTCACATGAATGAGGATACCAAGGAGTTTTGTCGCTCCTGTGTCACTTGCCAAGTCACTGGTAAGTCAGGTGGCACAACAAAGGCCCCCCTTATACCAATGCCTGTGGTGGGGGTGCCCTTTGAAAGAGTGGGGATTGACATTGTTGGTCCAATGGAACCCCAGACAGCATCAGGGCACACGTTTATACTGGTGGTAGTGGATCATGCCACCAGGTATCCTGAAGCTATTCCCCTTAGGACCACTACAGCACCTGTTGTGGCAAGAGCCCTAGTTGGAGTGTTCTCCAGAGTGGGCTTCCCTAAGGAGGTTGTCTCTGACAGAGGTGCAAACTTCATGTCAAGCTACTTAACTGCTATGTGGAAGGAATGTGGTATCAACTACAACTTTACTACACCCTATCATCCACAATGCAATGGGCTTGTTGAAAGGTTCAACAGGACCCTCAAAGGGATGATTCATGGACTACCTGAAAAGCTCAGGCGTAGATGGGATGTCCTGATACCCTGCCTTTTATTTGCTTATAGAGAAGTCCCACAGAAGGGGGTTGGCTACAGCCCTTTTGAACTTTTGTATGGACATCCTGTAAGAGGACCTCTGTGTTTGGTGAAAGAAGGATGGGAGAGATCTCTCAAAAAGCCTGCAACCAACATAGTGGACTATGTACTTGGTCTCCGCTCCAGGATGGCTGAGTACATGGAAAAGGCAACCAAAAACCTTGAGGCTAGCCAAGAACTTCAAAAAGCTTGGCATGACCAAAAGGCTGTCCTGACTGTATACCAGCCTGGACAGAAGGTGTGGGTGTTAGAGCCAGTGGCCCCAGCAGCACTCAAAGACAAATGGTCTGGGCCCCACACAATCCTTGAGCAAAAGGGAGAGGTTACCTACCTGGTGGACCTTGGAACTCCCAGGAGCCCCCACAGGGTGCTCCATGTTAACAGGCTCAAATCATATGTCAACAGGAAGGACATGAGCTTGCTCATGGCCATAGATGAGGGACAGGAGGAAGAGAGTGACCCTCTCCCAGACCTGCTCACTCAGAATCCTGATGATGGGTCAGTAGATGGTGTTGTCTTTTGTGGCAGCCTCTCTGAACATCAACAGAAGGATTGCAAACAAGTTCTTCAATCCTTCAGGCATATGTTCTCTCTAACACCCAGTCAGACCAATTGGTGTACCCATGAGGTTGACACTGGTGACAGCTTGCCAGTCAAGAGTAAAATCTACAGGCAGCCTGATCATGTTAGAGACTGCATCAAAACAGAAGTGCAGAAAATGTTGGAGTTGGGAGTCATTGAACCCTCAGATAGCCCTTGGGCTAGTCCAGTAGTTCTAGTGCCAAAGCCTCACACCCAGGGTGGTAAGAAAGAGATGAGGTTTTGCGTAGACTACAGAGGTCTCAATGCAGTCACTAAGACTGATGCCCACCCAATACCAAGGGCAGATGAACTTATAGATAGATTGGCTTCTGCCAACTACTTAAGTAAATTTGACCTGACAGCTGGGTATTGGCAAATCAGGTTAGCTGAGGATGCCAAGCCCAAGACAGCATTTTCTACCCCTGGTGGGTATTATCAATTTGTGGTAATGCCCTTTGGTTTGAAAAATGCACCTGCCACCTTCCAAAGGCTGGTGAATCATGTTCTCACTGGGCTGGATGACTTCTGTGCAGCATATCTGATGATATTGCTGTCTTTAGCTCCACCTGGGAGGATCACCTGGTCCACCTGAGGAAAGTGTTAGAGGCACTGCAAGCAGCAGGTCTCACTATCAAGGCCACCAAGTGCCAGATAGGGCAGACACAGGTTGTATACTTGGGCCACCGTGTAGGTGGAGGCCAAGTTCAGCCACTGGAGAGCAAAATACAGTCAATCAGGGACTGGGCTCCTCCAACCACCCAGACTCAGGTTCGAGCTTTCTTGGGCCTGACTGGTTACTACAGAAAGTTTGTCAGAAATTATGGATCAATTGTGACTCCACTTAATGAGCTGACAAGTAAGAAAATGCCGAAAAAGGTTCAGTGGACAGCAGGCTGTCAAAAAGTATTCGATGACCTAAAGCAGGCCATGTGCACAGCACCTATCCTCAAGAGTCCAGACTACTCCAAACCATTCATTGTCAAAAACAGATGCTTCTGAGTTGGGTGTGGGAGCTGTTCTATCTCAACTGAATTTTGATGGCCAAGACCAGCCCATTGCTTTTATAAGCAGAAGGCTGACCCCCAGAGAGAAAAATTGGTCAGCTTTTGAGAGGGAGGCCTTTGCTGTGGTTTGGGCCCTGAAGAAACTGAGGCCATACTTGTTTGGCACTCATTTCAAGATTCAGACCGACCATAAGTTCTCTTATGGCTAAATCAGATGAAGGGTGATAACCCCAAACTGCTTAGGTGGTCCATTTCCCTACAGGGGATGGATTTTACAGTGGAGCATAGACCTGGCACTGATCATGGCAATGCAGATGAGCTCTCCAGGTATTTCCACTTAGAGCAAGAAGACTCACCTGGTCAAGGTTAGTTTATTGTCCCAAAGTTTGGGGGGGGGGTCATGTAGGAGAGTAGGGCCTGCAATCCTATGATCACACAGATTTTTTGCTTTTGTTTCACTGGTTTACGACTTTCTCTGGCTGTGGGCCTGCCAATCAGACCCACAGCCTAGCTGTTCTCTCACTAAATTGACATGTGTGCCTTAGGTGCATTCTCCAATTGGTACTGGGCCACCTTATCAGACCCTGTAACTCAGGGCATAGGTGTACCCAGGGCCTACCAGGGGCTGAAGCATGTATTATGCCACCCCTGGATGGCCATATAAATCTGACACAACTGGCTGCACAACAGCTGGGGCAAGGTGGTGTAATCACCCTTTGCTTTAGGTATAGTATACCTATATCTAACCCTAAAAATGGACACACAAATTCCTATCAGTCACTCCTATGGCAGGGCTTGACAATCCTGAAGGCAGAGTGCTTGGAATCGTGTGAGATGGTGCTCTGGCATGAGCTGAGCCCGTTTGCAGCTTGCGGAACCAAGTCCTAATAGCTGTTCCATGATAACGCATACCATATACTCTTAAGTGCATTATAATCCTCGCGGTTAAATGCTATCTTTGGTATTGCTTTATCAAAACATGTCGAGTAAGGTGTCATACGAATTGGAATACTAACCCCTCGCCAATTCTGGCGACGGGGTTAGCATTCCACCCTTCTAGAGGGACCCGACATGTATGTAACTGTGAACCCCGGTTAAAGTTAACTGAAGCCTTAGCTCCACAAAATGGATGCTGCCACCACAGACACGAGTCTGACCTCCTGCTGCTGGGAGTCCTTCCAGCGAGGAGAGCTTGGACAAAGGGTTTCCTGTCAGGGGCGGGGCTAGCACCATCCCAGACAGGGTTTTGTGTATCCTGGGTAGGCAGGGCTTTACAGGAAGGTGACTGCAAAGTGGCACCCCGGTGCTCACTACGCATCTGCCGGCTAGAAGAGGTTCCAGGGGCACACCAGCCCCTGGCCTGGGGAAGTCCGGCATGGGAGAGGGGTGTAACCACCCCCCTTCCTGGTCCCACCCCTAGGGCAGGACCTAGTCGCGTACCCACCCCTCTCTTTAGGATAAAGGCAGGAGCGGGGACCCTTCCAAATTAGATCATCTTTGAATCCTGAAACTACTTTCTGCGAAAGGAACTCAAGACTTCTTCTCAAGATTTCTCCCTTGTGACTAAGGAGTAGTCACCCTGCATCCGCAGGCACCATCTAAGAACTCTGCGGTTTGCTGCACGTCCTCCCTCAGGAATCCGACCGACCAGCACGACAAGACCCGGCTTCCCTGGCACCTCTGACCTCTACCTACCTCTACAGCTAAGCTGAGAACCGTAGGTGCGATGAGACCTCGAGGGACCGGCCATCATCAGAACTGCACGACTTCTATCCAGCACGACCGCCGAGGGATCCTCTGGTGAGTGCTTTGGGGTCCGAGAAGCCCCAACCCTGAGGAGCTCCAGCACCGAAGTCCAGCCTCCCAGCATCTCCACGATCTGCGTGGGGCCCTTCTGCTTTTTGCTGCTCACTGCGTTGTTTGGCTACTAGCCCGCTGGCTTGTGGCCTTCTGAACGACGCCCGACAACATCACTGCTGCTGGTCTGGTTGCTCTAGACTGGCCCTTGCTCCCTTCCAAAAGAGGAGCACCCCGGACCCTCCTGGTCCACTCCAGACGCCATTTTAGGTCCACCGCGTGGGCTTGAATTTGCCAAGACTTGTTGCCCCAATCCTGGGTCCAGCGACATAGACAGCATCATCCATCGTGGGACAGCTAGCCCCTCCATCCTGGTCACCGACAACGCCTCCTGGTCCGTGAGATCTGCAGAGCACAGCGTCGCCCACTCACCTAGTCGAGGTGACTACCATCCGGTGCCCTCCTGGTGCCACCTGACTACTGGCTAGTAGTCACGAACTTGGTCCCCTCTGCTTTCAGGTGTCATCCATCTTCGATCCAGGCTTGGATCAACTCGAACTATCTTCACTGGGCGCCTGCCAGCAACTTCTTTCTTCAGGCTCCTGGTTCGTCTACGAGGATTCCCGACGTCTATTGAGACATATGCAGCTGCAGCCCCTGGGCTAGGTAACTTCGGCATTTCGGTGCCCCAGCATAGCCTCACTATCCAAGGGTCAGGATCCACTGTCGTTTTCGATCTACCTAGTCGGGTTTGCCCGAAAACACTAACTTTGTGAAATCTAGCTACCATAGACTGTCCCGCATCCCGCGTGAGAGTGCACACTCTGCACCGAGTCCCCTAGGCCTCCCACTAGTAATCTGAAGGTTCAGTAACGTAGTCCTAGCGATTCCCAAGCCTATTAGTACAGTACTTACCTGCTAGTAATTTCGCATTCCACTTCCATAGTATATGGTTTGTCGTGCCCCTCGGGCATTTGTGTAATTGTGCAACTTGAAGTATTTTTATAAGACTTTTGTTGTGTGCTTAGTACCCTGTCCTCATAAAGAGTACAGGGCTGTTGTGATCTAAATAAATACACTGTTTATTTTCATAACACTTGTGTGGTGTGCTTTCACTTGGTGTTCAAGGGGTATATGTGATGGTATAACAGCTGGCTTGACACGCCCTCTAGAGTTTAGCCCGAAGACTGCTCGTATCCACGCTACTAGGATAGCTGGTCTATAAGGTTGACTTACAACCAATCACCATAAGGGTTGTTTGGACTGATACATAGTGATCACTAGAATAGTGAGTACTGCATATCAGGCCAACTTCTCACATAGATCAAAAATATCAAAGCTAAGAAGTAGGAACTCAGTAGATTCTCTGAGCACAATAACATAGGATCTGGATAAATGGGTCTGGAAAGTGAGCCAAACAAGTGTGTTAACCTACTCTAGGAACACAAACTATTATAAAGTATACATTTCGGAAAGCTATTTCAACATGTTGCTCTTCTCTTCTCCCAACTTGTTAATTATAAAACTGTTTTTACACATTCTAGACAGGTCCTTCATTTATCTTGAAGTGAAGTGCAATCGTTATGTTGGTGCACACCTGGATGTGGGTTTGTAAGCATTCTCCCTTTGAATAACTATACTTGCCAAGGTCCCACCTCAATTGGGGTATCTGTTTTTTAATTGACTAGTGCACAAGCACTCAGTCCTGTGTTCAGATGTCAGATAAATTGTTACTTCTCTATCTGCCAGTGGGTCATTTCATTTGCTGCTTGAGTTTCCAATCACAGCTAATGAGTTTCTTGCTGGTCGGGGATGCTGCCCACTAGTTCGAACTTCCATTTTGAACATCAGATCAGCTGGGCACTTTACTCTGAATAGTGCAATAGCATAGAGTCCTCAACGTTTTAAGGGGCACCTCTGGATTGCATATGCTGCATGGTTCCCTTTACAAGGTTCAGGAATTTCTTTACTATACTGTTAGCTTTGAATAATACTGACATCATATTCATATGCCGATAGTTAATTTACTTTCTGAAATTTGAAAAAGTTAATGTTCTTTCTCAATTATTTCACATTTTTGACCCGTATGTGGCGGTTCTATTTATATTTTGCCAGTGATTGTAATGGCTCAGCTGTAGAAGATGTCCTCCAGGTTGGGAAAGATACTCTCTGCACTCGTTCAGAAGGTGTTCTGTAAAACTGGGAATTCAAGAAGGTGTTTTCCTTGTTTCATTGGTCCAAAGAAATCTAGTCTAACCAGTTCATAAACCTCTCCAGGCAGTAACATTTGCAGAGAGACCTGTTCAGGTTCCATTTTGTGCACTGGCATGGGATGCCATGGTCTTAGTTTCTCCTCTACTAACATATTAAAGTGTGGGACCATGGTTTCACTCTTTTTGTGCTTTGCTTGTTGCAGCCACCTGCTTTGACCTTCATGAACTAAGTCTGAAAACCATGTTCTTAATCACTGGGAAATCACCATGAGTATGCATCTAAATGTGATGCTAGAGGGTGTTACTGTTAATTCATTTTGGATGTGCTTGAATGTGACTCCTTCTGCAGCATCCACCACTGGACCATGAATCAGCATCTTTGGAATGTCTTGTGGTATGAATTCTAATGAGGTGTATTACAGACTGTAGGTTGAGATCTGCTTTGCTAAGTGCCACCCCTGATGGCGTGGCCACCTGGATGATGGTGTTTGTAGCGACCTCCCCAGCCCAGTACAATGCAAAAGACCACCTCACGCATAGAGCTCACTAGTGCACGTCTTTAATTTTCAGAGTGCAACTGTTAACTGAACACATGGCATTGCAAACTTTATTAACCACACCCATCAGATTACGTAATACTTGTAAGGAGTCTGTCAAGGCCCACTAGAGTGTTCATGCACATAAACACAGAACATGACATCTCCCTCTGATAAATAAGAAGTGCAAACAACAATGTGTGCATATACACATCACAACTCCTTGATGAGCTGTCTTTCCAGATCTAGTTGTACGAGATAGAGGAGAGGCACCTTCATCTGCTCTCTGGAAAAGAGTTGGATGCTTGACTTTGGCACTCAGGTGGACTTGCCTTACTCACGAGGTCTGGAGCTGACAAACATTGAGGCAAAGGCCTAAAGTGGGACAAATTCCTTAAAGTGGATTTTCCAGGTTGCTGGGCAGTTACCATATGCCCTTTGATTGCCACAACTCTCTGTTGTTCAGCATCAAATGGAGTGTCCATCTTCCATGTCCTTTTTTGCGTAATAAAAACTCGGTCTCTGTTCTCAAAAACTGTGTCTCAAGTGCGCTCAGGCACTCGTCGGCCTAGGCCTTCATTTTTCACTTGAGAGGTGTGAATGACACAAATCTCATTAGGGTCTACTAACCGACTGAAGGTCCATTGAGGTATCTACCTACCAAGAGCTCTTCCAAACAGCAAAGTGGCAGGGCTTTTTCCTGTTGTGGAATGGGAAGTGGAACAGTATGTACAAAGGGCTGGGTGTAAAGCAGACTTGAGATTGATGCCGTGCATGACAGCATGGTGAACCACCCATTTGAAAGTACTCATAAATCGTTCAACAATGCCATTTGCCTGTTGCCAGAGAGGTGTCCATTTCTGATGTTTGATGTTCAAATGATTAAGAAAGTCTTTGATCTCTCCGCTATTGAAGGGTGGATCATTATCAGATTTGAGAATGGAGGGAACATCCCATGTTGTGAAAATGTTCACCAGCATTTCGATGACTCTGCTGTGTGTGGTTGATGATAATTCTTCCACTAGATGAAAACGTGAGTACTCATCAACAACTATCATGCGATAATGTCTGTTATTGAGGGGGCCGAGGAAATCAACAGCGTTCCTCTCCCAAGCTTGCTTAGGTAGATTAGACATGTTCAATGGGTGCTGAGTCATTTTGGGAGACAAGCAGTTGCATAGATGACAAGCTTAAAGTTCCCTTTCAACTTGTCCATTCAAGACGTGGAAACCACACTCGATCCCTGAGGGTTCTTTTACTTGCCACAATGTCCTTCATGTGCCATTTCAATTGCTTACTGCCTCAGGCTTTCCAAGATAACGATTCTTGCCCCTCGTAGTATGACACCATCATGTGCCAGAGATGGTTTTTCACAAAATTTTTGAATTTCTGGTATTCAACATCATCTGTAAGAGGTTGAGTATGCTTCCTCCTTGATTGTGTTATGATAATTTCCTTGACCTTAAGCACATCTCTGTCAGTATTGGTAGCTGTTAGAATTTGCTCAATAGAAAGAGCTGCAGGCACACTTGACTTAACTATGAGATTGATGTAGGTCTCAGCCGCTTTGGACATTACGCTAAGATACTGTAGTGGCACTCGTGAAAAGTAGTCTGCTGGGGTTTGATCTTTCCCTGGTTTGTGCACAATAGCGTAATCATACACCTGCAGACGCAACCCTCACCTCTCAATGCAAGGGGGTATCTTGAATTCTGGATTTCTGAAAATGGTGAGCAACGTTTGATGATCTGTGACAAGGATGACATGCTTTCCATACAGAGGTACATGAAAATGTCACATACCCATACCACAGCTAAGCTTTCTTTTCCCGGATGAGAATAAGCATGTTCAGTCTGAGATAGACTCTGGCAAGCATAGGCCACAATGTCTCTCCGATCATTGGGTTGCCCATTATGTTGGGCAAGGATCGCTTCCAGCCCCAGAAGGCTTGAATCCACCACAATTTCGGTATGCAATTTCAGATCAAAGTAAGCCATTTCAGGTGCATTTTCAATTGAGTGGTCTATTATCTTGACGTTTCTGTCACATTCAGAAGACCATTCAGAGGAAACATCATGCTTCGTTACTTCTGTCAGGGTGGTACTCACAGTGGCAAAGTGTTGAATATACTTGAACCAGTACCTGGCCATGCCCAGGAAGGATCGCAGCATGGTCTCATCTTCTGGAGGGTATGTAGATGGCAATGCTTGTACCTTTTTGGGGTCAAGAGACACTCGCTTGTCAGAGAAAATATGCCCAAAAAATTTGTTTTTTTGTGTGAAATTCACACTTCTCAGAATAAAGTGTGAGACCTTCATCAGCAAGCAGACCGCATACTTGTGTGAGTGTTTTGTCATGTTCATTTTGTGTAGTCCCAAACACCTGTATATCATCTCATCACTGTAGTTAAAAGAATGTGTTATAGGCTGAACTACTTGACAAATGACATCTTGAAAGATTTCTGCAGCTGATGACATCCCAAACCTGAGTCTTTTATAGCTGAACCATCCAATATGCATTGAAAAAGTAGTATTGTACCTACAGTTTTCTTGCAGTTCTTGTTGATGGTAGCTTTTGTTCAGATCAAGGCAGGATCAAGGCGTGATCTTGTCTGCAATGTGTGCACCTGGATGTCTTTCTTTTTTTAATACTTTGTAGACCTATTGCATATCAACACAAATTTGCACTGAACATCCACTGTTTTTTTTCGGCACCACCACAATGGTTGAAACCCACAGTGTTGGGCCTGTAAAGTGCTCAATGATGTTACACTTTAACATTGTTTTTAGTTCTTTCTCAATGCCTTCCTGTGAGTCAAAGGCAATGGGACAGTGTCGCTGTGCAACCGTGTGAATATCTTCATTAACCAGAAGCAGTACATTTATTGTCTTAAGTTTTCCAAGTCCATTAAACAATGTCGGAAAGTGACTCATTATTTCAGAATGAGCATTTCAAGTCGTAGTTAACAGAAATCAGTCCCATGTCATCAACAGTGTCGAAACTTAATAAGTATGCACTTGACAAAGTACCTGGGAGTTTATGAATCAGCGATTGCACTGTCATTTTCTTAAGCTGATTTATCGCCACAAAGAATCTGTTACTCCGCAAAGTTGTAGAAGCTGCCCTGGTAAATACAGTTCTTTGTACTTTTCTGCTGGCATGACGTTTATCGATGCACCTCTGTCTAAAATGAAAGTTGTAGGGCACCCATTCACCTTGAGCGTGATTTTTGGACAATGTCCAAAGCAACATTGTTGCTTCATGTGGCAATTATTTTACAACTTGTGTTTTTTCTTGCAAGTTACCAATCCTATATGCACATGTCGATCTGTGACTGACATCACCATCGCACAACCGTTTTCCTTATTGTCACTCAATGATAACGTTAATAAACCGCTGGGCGATGGATTTGAAAACATTCAACTTTGTTTAATTTCCACTTACCTTAGTTGATGGTGCTGTTTGGCCTTATGGGGGCAGCTTGAATTCTTTTGGAACTTTCTGGCATTCACATTCTCATCTCTTCGAGAAGCACTTCGTTTCTCTTTTGCTTTGCAAACGATTCCAAAATGGTTTACCTTCCCACAGCCTTTGCATATTTGTCCAATGGCGGGACATTTATCTTAGTGTGGAAAGGAGAATCCTCATCAGTAACACAATTTTTATTTCTCTTGGGACACCACTGTATGGCCCTCGACCTTGTGTCTCTGCCTACTTTTCATGTTAATGGTGAATCACTCTGCGCTACTCCAGCCTCCATTTCAGCAACTTGTCGATCTGCATGTTCTTCTGCTCTTGCAGCCATGAGCACTTTCTCCATACTGAGTGTCTCGTGCAGCATAGGTCAACTGAACAAGTTGGAAAGGCAACCATCGATGACTTTGAGACAGATGGCTTCTTCAGCATTGAATTGATTGTACTTGCAATGCTTGACGAAGACCTTTAGTTTTTCAGAAAACTCATCCATCATTTCTCCAGTTTGGTGTCTGCCTTGGTTGAAAATGTACCTTTGATAATCGATGTGCGGCATTGGATTGAACTTGATTCCTAATGTCACCTTTATCTGGGGGTAAGATTTTTCATCAGCTTGAGGTATTTTCTTCATTGCTTCTTTCTCTAGATCACCTGCAAGGCTCTTTAAGTATTTGATGATCTTTTTTCATCTGTTTCTTCCAGCACGTCACTGAAATCATCAAATATTTTAATCCATGCAGTCCATCTGGTGTCAATGTTCTGCTTTTTGTCCGTATAGAATAGAAGCAGTGGTTTCCAGACAATGGGGCATCATGAACACCTGTGGAGCTTCTAGTTGTCAAGAGCATGGCCCACTCTGGTGATGAAAACTACCCACTTGGACCAGCCCCTTCATGGAGCACTAGCCGTGTGCTGACATCTAGGTCATCATGCCCCCTCTGAGCTTGTGAGGCACCAACTTCTTCTTTGGTGGTAAGTAGCGATATTGTCTTCTATAAAAAGTCGTCATTGTTCTCAACTTTCTGCATCGAACCTGGTTCTTACTGTCTTTAGGATTTCATGGCAGCTGGATGCTGTTGCTTTTGGCACACTTGTGCACCTGGCTATTGCTTCATTCTGTACTTCTCTGTATCTGGCTGTTGCTGCCTTTAGCTCTATTGTACATACGGATGCTGGATTTGAGTTATATTGTGGCTCAGTCCCTCTTCTTTCGGCCTTACATGCATGTTCCAAGCCGACTGTGACTGAACTTTCCTTGGGGTTTTTGTCTTCTTCAAAATCCTTTCACTGGCTGGAGGGGTGCTTTGACTCCACATATGCCAACTGTAGATTTCTTCTCTACGACTGAGGCACATGTGGCACGCTCAAGCAGTTGGCTGAACTTCCCCATTAGAATCGGGGTCAAAACAGATTGCCATATGGCTGGGTTTGTAATGGAATGGCATTGAGACAAAAAAACATAATGGATTTAGGTCCCTCCCTGTACTTGGGTGAATGTTTGACATTGTTCAACATTCTGTCTATCGATTGTTTTTTTTGCATTTGTCCCCACGAGGGGCACAAGTATGCCCGGATGTGGGTCCAGTGCTTTCCATGCCACTGGAATCAAGCTAGAATAGCTCATGAGGTGTGAGACCCTGAAACCGGTCCCAAGATGCTTGTTTCTGGTCCCATGAGGAGCGGGGTCAAAACTGGGCTGGGTTTAAACTGGAATGGCATGGAGAGCAAAAAAACTATGGATTTAGGCCCAGATCTCTGTAGTTGAATGTTTGACATTGCTCAACATTCTGTCCATCAATTTTTCTTTTTGCATTCCTCATGGATGCACAGCACCCACCTGTAAAAGAGCTAAAATAACTAAGGCGCACATGCCAGCAGTACACAGATGTAGGGTGACAGATACATTCAGACTGCAGTAGAAAAAAAAGCAAGTAGCAACACACTAAGGTAAAACAAAAATACACGATCTCAGCTGTTGGTATATTATGCATCAAACCACCTTAAACCATCATGCTAACTGCCTAGGAATACCAGCTCACAAACGTCTAGGAGACACTAGGTATCACTTAACCTGATAAGTGCGCCCGTTGGCCAACGGCTGTCGGGAGCACTACCTCGGTAGTGCTGCACACGTCCGTTGGCCGACGCGGCCCCGCCCACATAATAGAACGCCCGCACTGCAGCAAAATTATCACCACGGTAAACAGGTTAAAAGCATCATCTAAAGCACATTAATAATGATTGGATTCTAATGAAATGCTCATGCATAACTGCAATGAAAGAGCTGGCCAAAAAACACAAGATATCACCAATGTGACAGCATTGAAGACCTGAAAACCCCACCAAAATAAACAAAGCAGTATTCAGTCCCATTCAAGGTCCAACATGCCAACACTACTACAGCCCACCCTACTCTTTTTGTAAAATACAGAGTTGAAGGCAACAATATTATACTCGGAGTAAAGGCAGAACATACCTGGGATGTCTATGTGGCTTCACAATACTTCTGGTTAAGCAAAAATATGAAAATATCTGCTTTTCTAATGGCAGCAGGCAGACAGGTGCACACCTTTGTGCTAGCATCGAGATGTGATGCACAGTGCTGCATCCTGCAGAAGGATGTATCTCCATGCCAACTATCCAGGGCATCATTTGAAGCACTGATCACGCAACATGTTGTCACTTCAGACCTCCTTCAGAGTATGTGTAATATGGCAATTGTGTTCCCATATAGTCACTGCCATATGTAGGTGCAGCAGTCTTCCCTATCACGTTCAAGCAGCCGATGTTAGTGGCCTCTTCCCCTGCCATTCCTCAAACTTTAGTTTGGTGAAGTTTTTCTTTCCCATATCATGGCGTCTAGACAGTTTTCACCTCAAAGAACCATGTATAGAAATAGATGTTGAAAGAGGACAATGAAATAAATATTTCCACAATTTAGGCAGAGCATTTGGGACTTTACTGGAAGTGAAGACTAATGGCACTTTATCAAATACTCTGTCTGAAATTATGGGTTTTTTGTACTTGAAGTGTGCAATTTGACATATACAAATTCGCACGTCTCCCCTGTCTCTTTTGGGATTATTATTCGAGACTAATGATCAACACTGTACTATATGTTTATCAACTATCTTAAAAAGGGAATATCTCATGCAGTGAAAAACCCACAAAAGAATGGCAATGAAATTTCCATCTTTTTGTTCCTTTCATTTGTTATGCTAAAATCACAGCATGAAATGCAGAGGCAGCATTTCAGCTCGCTCTATGAACTAGGCATTTGAATAATAATCAACAGGGTAATGACAACACAGCCTTTTACTGTTCATTGTAGAACAGCAGCACACGTTCCTGTCTGAAACGAATATTCGTAGATATTATTTAGAAATCTGATTTAAGGTAGCTCAGCCAATTGTTTTCTTTTAAGGAAGGAGATTTACTCTACTAGGAGCCAAATGTATGAATATCAAAATAATGGTTGCAATCGGAGTGGGTCAGAATCCGGCCTACTTCATGAATATTAATAAGGATGGTTGTAAATTGCAACTGAATATGATTTGTTGCCATCAGAAAGATGGTAGCCTGCTGGTGTTAGCAGACCTTTAGGTCTGTGATCACATTTCAAAAAAGTAAAAACATTTTTAAATGGAGTCAGTTTTCCTTAACCCGTTCTGTTCTGAGGACAGAATGGTTCCATCCTCAGTCATGGTGGGCATGTGCTGCGGCAAAACCGTTCCGGCCTCTCACCCGCCCATGGGAGAAATGCTGGTACTGCCCGATAGGCAGCCCATGTAACTCACCAAACAAGGATTGCAGAGGAAGCCCTTCCGCTGCCAACACACGTCCCCTAGCAATCCGATGACGTTGGCGAGTCTGGTACACACTGACATCATGAAGAACTACCGGACGAGCTTGAAGACTTTGGTTTCCAGAGTGTCTGAGAGCAGGTGGGTTTGTCCATGGGGGTGGGGTTGCTTTATGCACAGAGCAATCGGGGGAGAGGAAAGAGTTTTTCCCTTTCTAGATGTCTCTTTGCACGACATTCCTGCTGCACGAAAGCACATGGGGTCGCAATCGTGCACCAGGAATGCCGCCACTAGCACCAGGAATTTGGTGTTTGATGATGGAAACGACCCCTCAGACAATGGTCGCTTCCAAACTTGGGGAATATGATTTCGTCCATTTTCTGCCCTCTTCCCCAGGCGGATCAGCCATATTTGGAGGCTCATCTGCTCCGGGGGGGGGGGGGGGGGGGGGGGGGTAGAAAACCCACTAGAACAAGGGATATCGTCATTTTATGTTTGGGGGTGGTCCCTTGGGCAAGGATCACCCCTATTGAGGCAAATCATTTTATAAAATAACTTTTAGCAGGTTTCTGGCCCCTGAGGCCAGATTGTCCCTATGTGGAGGCCCTTCTTTCCCCGAGGAGCAGAAAACTCACCAGCACCAGAGATGTCTTCATATTATGTTTGGGGGTAGTCTCTTGGGCAAGGATCAAACCTATTGGGTATAATAATTATTTAAAATTACCTTTATTCATTTTCAGCCCTCCCTGAGAGCAGATCAGCCCTATTTGGTGGCCAGTCTGTACCGGGGGGGGCAGAGAGCCCACTAGCACCAGGGCTGTGTATATATTGTTCATTGGGGGCAGCCCTTTGGGCAAGGTTCGCCCCCAATTGTGGATGAAATATCTTTATTTACTTTTGCCCATTTTCTGCCAGGGGGAAGATCGTCCATCTTTGGAGGTCTAACTGACCCGGGGGGGGGGGGAGGGGGCATAAAACTCACTAGCACCAGGGATATGTATATATTTATGTTTGGGGATGGTAAAGGTTGTCCCAATGGGGTGGGGTATGTGTTATTATTTAATTTTGGCAACTTTTCTGTCCCCCCTGGTTGCAGATTGGCCATTTTTTCATTCCCTTGGGGTCATTAAACCACTAGACACCAGGGGAAGTTACTGTGTGTGTTATGTCTGGAGTCGACTGAAGGTGTGTATGGACTAGCGGTTGACTGGCGTTGTGTTTGGACTGGCATTTGGGTAGTGACACAGCATTTTATAATGTTATTCGTTTTATTTCTTGTCACAAGAGCTGAACTCTGGGTTGCCCCAAACATGGTGCAACTGACAGTTACTGCCTCTACTGATGGCACAGGGTGAAGAGTGAATACAGACAACCTTTTGCTTATACAGTCTTTCAGTTGATTATGAACGTTGTAATTTTGGATGAGATTGTTCATCAGACTAATTTGTATGCTGAACAGTATTTGAGGGACAATGCCAAACTTAAGCCCCACTCTAGAGCTACTAGATGGACTCCCACAAATCTGAATGAGTTGAAAAGGTTATTTGGTTTGTATGGGTTTGATAAGGAAGCTGTTGTTGTCTTCATATTGTCTACTAGTCCCTTGATGGCAACAGCTATATTTCCTACAGCAATGAGTCGTGATTGGTATTTGCTTCTGCTATGGATGCTGCATTTTGTTGATAATGGTTTGCATTGCCACATGATCACCCTGATTGTGACCGTCTTTTTAAGATTCGGCCTTTCCTTGATCACTTTCTGGATTGTTTTTCAAAGACGCTCCAGGGAAAGAAAGAGCTGTGGACGAGTCTTTTGTCCTGTTCAAGGGTACTTGGCTTTTAGGCAGTACGTTCCCAAGCAAAAGGCACATTATGGAATTAGGATGTGTATGCTGTCTGAGAGTAGGACTGGATATGTCTATAATGTCAAGGTGTACACAGCTAGGGATTCCAGCAGTGGCCCCCCTGGTTGTCAGTCCACTTTCAGAGTTAGGGAGAAAATTGTGTGGAACTAGGTGGAGGATGTTTTAACAAAGGTCACCATTTATATGTAAATAACTTCTACACAGGTGTGCCATTGTTCAGGGAATTGGTCAAAGTGGACACTGTTGCTTGTGGCACAATCTGCTCTAACCACAAAGGTAACCGAAAAGAGCTTGTTTGTAAAAAAAACTTGAGAAGGGACAGTGCAGTGCCTTGCGTAGTGATGAACTTCTGGCTGTGAAATTTTCTGACAGGAGAGATGTCAACAAGTTGACTACTATCCATGATGAAGGTACTTCACCTGTGACTGTTTGAGGTCAGGTTGCTGAAGTGTGCAAACCTGTGTGCATTTTAGACTATAATAGGCACATGGGTGGTGTTTATAGAGTAGATCCGAGGTTGTAAACTTACACTGCCCTTTGTAAGGCTTACATTTGGTTTAAGAAGTTGGCTATCCATCTTTTCCACTCTGCAACCTTTAATGCTTTTGTTGTCTTTAAGGGAAGGTTCTATAGAGTCAAAGATGACATTTGTTACATTTTAGGAGTCTGTGATAGGCAGCCTTGTTGTAGTGGAACAGACAAGTGTTCCTAAAGTTGGAGTGGTGGAGGATGTGACTGGATTGAAAAATCACCAATTTGCTGATCACATTCCTCCCACGGCCAAAAAAAGGCTTTCCCAGTAGGAGATGCAGAGTCTGTATGTGAAGAGGTGTGTAGTAGGAGACTCGTATGTACTGGCCCGAGGGTCCTTCTAACCTGCGCTGTGTGTGCATGCTTGTTTTAGAATGTACCCCACACAAAAGAGTTTTTGGGAGCAACAATGAGTGTAAAAGTGAACTGCCTGGTCTTTATTGTTTTTTTCTCAGTTTCACAGTTTAATTAAGTGTGATGTATTTAGTTAAAGGTTTTGTGTTTGCAGTTTTTTATCTTCTTAGAATTGGTTTATGTTTTACTTTTTGTAAAAAGAAAATTTGATGGCGTTGTATGTGAACTGGCGCTGGGCTGGTGGTGTGTGTGAACTGGGCCTTGACTGGCGGTGTGCGTAGACTGAAGCTTGGCTGGCGGTGTGTGTGAACTTGTGCTTGGCAGGTGGTCGAGCGTGGCCTTTTGTTTGGCTGGTGGTGTGCGTGGCCTGGCACTTGGTGGCAGTGTGTGTGGCCTGGAGCTTGTCTGGTGGTGTTGGTGACCGGGCACTTGTCTGGTGGTGTGCGTGGAGTGGTGCTTGACTGGCATTGTGTGTATACTGGTACTTGGGTGTGTGAGTAGTGACTTGTTGCTGGTCACTACACACACTACTAGCCAAACGCTACTCCACACACTCCATCAGCCAGTGTGGTTGTGTTGCTGTGTCTGGCATCTGGGGGAATCAAAGTGATAGGCCCTTGAATGGCATTGCCTGTTGATGTTAGTGTTGTAATATGCTGGGCCTGTAGCTGGGGGCGTGATAGGTCTTGTATGTTTAACATTTGAATTGTGTGTGAATGAATTGTAAAGCGGTTGGGGCCTTGATGCAGCATTACAGTTCACAAGCTGTGAGTCACTGGGTCCGTATTTTGACCTTTCAGTTGTTAGCATTAAATTTCATTTTTGTGAAATTTCTTGTTAATAAAAATGCATATATTGAACCATCACTGACACTCATGCCAAACCAAAACAGTATGTGTGTGTACTTGATGAATATATGGGTATTTTGTAATAATTGTCTTTTCTGCCTATTGCTGCCAGGGTGTACATTGTCTCTTTTTGTGAATGTTGTAATGTGCTGGTCCTGTGGCTGGCGGTGTGAATGGTGTTGTGTGTATCATGTATGAAAGGTATGTGAATCGCCTGTAAAGTGGGTGGTGCCTTGTCATGGCTTTACATCTCACAAGCTGTGAATCATTTGTTCATTGTTTTGACTGTTGAAATTTTAACCGTGCATTTATTTTTTGTGAAATCTCTTGTTAATAAGATATATATTTTGAACCATTAACTCACATTCGTGCCAAATCCAATCATTATGTGTATGAACTTGAGGAACAGATGATTGTGCAATAATATTTGTATATCTTTCTCTGCCAAGGTGTACATTGTCTCTAGAGAAAATCTACTAAGTCTAGATATTTCTGTAAATGAAACACCCAGGGAAGTACAGGGTGGTGTGCCTATTGTGGATCCCATTACGTTTTCATACCCACAATGCCCTGCAAACCTCAAAATGTAACTATAGTCACACATTTTCCTAACAGTGCTCTGCCATAATCTTCCAGAATTGGAAAGGAACCACACATTTCCTACCACCCAGTGTTCCCCACCTCTCCTGATAAAAAAGCTGCTTGACTTGTGTGGGTGGACCAAGTGTCCATGACAGGGAAGGGCCAAAATATATTGTGGAGGCATACAAATATTGATCACAAAACATCCTGGTTTCGCAAAAGGGTCACCTGAGTTTTTGGTTCCAGGATCAGTAGGCATCCAGGGACACCTATGAAACCCAGACATTTCTGAGAAAAAGACACCCAGGAGAGTCCAGGGAGATGTGACTTATATGGATGTCCCAAAGTTTTCTTACCCAGGCTCCCATGCAAACCTTAAATTTAGCTAAAAGAAATCACATTTTCCTCACATTTCTGTGTTGGAAAGTTGTGGAATCACCAGACCGCCACTAATTTCCTACCACCCAGCATTCCTCCAGGTATCCTGCTAAAAAAGCTACCTCAGATGTGTGGGTGGGCCAAGTACCCGGTACATTGAAGGACCCAAAATGTACTGTGGTGGCATCAAAATTATCAATCACAAAATGGTCTGGTCTCGCTGGCCATTTAGGAAAACCTACTAAATTCAGAAATTCTGGAAAAATAGACACCTGCAGAAGTTCAGGGAGCTGTGGGTAATGTGGATCTCCCAAAGTTTTCTTACCCAGAATCCCCGGCAAACCTCAAATTTAGCTTCCGCAGTGCACTGCCTGTCTGCCACAGTTGTACCTTGTACCCTGTAGCATGTAGCTATGGAGTGGCCTTGAAGCTGCACACTGGCTTAACATTGGGACTGCATTGAGCAGACAGACAGCTATCATTGGGCCAGCATGGTTGGTTAGCCACCCGAACCCGCAACCCACCCATAGCCTGCCCATGCTGCCACCCCCTTATTTCCTCGGATACCCTCCTGAGAATGCACCAAGATACCGCACAGGACTGATTTGGGGGCCAGTTGTGAATCCACTAAGGAGTTAAAGTCTGTTCCCCATGCAGCTGTAACCGTGAGTAGAGAAGGTGGCAAACTCCCCTTGCACAAAAGTGGTGCAGCAGACTATAACCTGCAAGCTGTCAAGTCCTATTCCAAAGGCCCAATGGAAGAAGACAATTCAGGACGGTGGAGATCCTGGAGTTTTGAGCAGTGTGTGAAGCGTGAGCCAAGATAAGGCCCTAGGGCCTATACACAAAAACTGGTGGGTCTGAAGGCGGCCAGGGCTAGGTCAGTTCGGCTTGTGCCTCCTGTTTTAAAACATCAAACCAGCTCTGTTCTCACCATCACTTCTCACCACCACTACACCATAATACTATAACTTGCCCCATCCACAATCCCAGCCAGCAATCTCAGCAAGAGTTGCAATCTTTCTGCCCAGAATCTACAGTGTTCATGCCCCTGGAAGGCAAGGAGGCAACTATAATAACTGTAGAGAGATCTGAATTCTCAAGACACTTCAAATACTCAAAAAAGGCCAGACTCAATCTGTAAACTGTTGTGCTCATGCCTCTACCAGCGGGCAGAGCATAAAAAGGGGTGATCCGTAGCCACTAAGGGAAGGCGGCACTGACTTTGTCTTATTGTGAGACAACGACTGGGATTGTTCTCGAATTGACGGGAGGAGGGACCCCTTTGGAAAAAGAGCCTGTGATCTGGGAAATCCCGGGGCCCAGTGGTGACCCACAAACGAAAAAGGATAATGCCAAAGGAGCCTTGCCAATCACCAGCTCCGCCATGCATTAAGGTGTCCCCAGAGCAAATAGCTATAATCTCACTACCAATTCCCCAAGTGAGGCTTACAAGGGCCTGGTTCAGCCAAAAATTACATCCAAATTCACCTTTCTGAAAGATACTGGCGGGAGTCTTATTTTCAAGCAATATGAATATCAAAGGGCTTCCTGTGTCCCCAAGCCCCACTTCAGTTGTACGAAATCCTCGGATAAGTCCAGTTAACCTTGAGCATGCATTCCAATTTACTTGAAAAATAAATAAGAAAAATAGAACGTTGTGTGTTCGGTTTGGAGGTGGGAAGTGCAACAAAAACAAATATTAGAATTGATTTTGTTCAGATGATATATTTCTCTTAGGAGGAGACAATCAGTTATCTCACCTACTACTAAGAGTATGGTAATTATGTCCTAGGCATCAATTGCTTTATACGTGACTTTATTTACCCAGATGCCAAAGGTTTACTGGGTTCTCCCTTTTTTTGTGAGAATTCCCTATATCCAGCAATGATCCCACAACACCCAACAACTCCCATAGGTCCCCTGCTAAAACTTACAGGCTACCTAACCAGGGCATGGACAAGGAGCTGGTAGTTGTATTTAGACTGCCAATAAAAATCAGCCCCTCATGCCCAGGGCTACATTTGAGTGGATTAATGAATCAGTGATGAACAATCTCATCCCTCTGACCATTGAAACTTCTCTGCAGCCATCACTTAGCTCATCAATAGGGGGAATGACCCCTTTTAGCTAATAAATCGGTTAGAGGAGGAAGAAATGAAACGTCAAACGCTCAGGATTCACCCACAGCTGAGACCAGGAACGGGACCCCAAAATAATAGCCCAACTCCACTGAACTGTGATATGACTATGACAACTCCTCTTACAGTGTGGAGCCTTCAATCGTCAGACAGCATGGGCTCAGCATAGTATCCTACGCAGACGACACCCAGCTCATCCTTTCCCTCATGAAAAATCCTGAAAACACCAGGTACTGCTTCCAGGAAGGAATGAAGGACGTCGCAGCCTGAATGAATGACAGCTGACTGAAACTAAACTCAGAGAAGAGAAGACAGAATTCTTCATCCTGGGGCCCTCCTCCACCGCCTGGGACACGCCTGGTGACCTTCTGCCCTCGGAAACCCTCCTACTCCAACAGAACAGGCCCGAAACCTCGGTATTATCCTAGAGTCCTCTCTCTCTATGACTCGCCATATCAACACCGTCGCTTCCACCAACTTCAACACCCTCCGCATCCTCTGCAAGACCTTCCAGTTGAACCCCCCCCCCGAATGCAGGAAGACCATCGCCCATGCACTCATAACCAGCAGACAAGACGAAAGCAACACCCTCTACACTGGGATCAGCAGAACCCTGCTACACAAGCTCCAAACCATCCAGCACACCGCAGCCAGGCTCGTCCTCGGAACCCCACGACACAAGCACATGACCCAGCACCTACGAGACCTCCACTGGCTCCCCGTCAAGAAGATATTAACCTTCAAGCTACTCACCCACGCCTTCAAATTACTCCACAACATCGGACCCAAATACCTCAATGATAGAGTATCCTTCCACACACCCAAAAGGAACCTCCACTCTGCCGACCTCGCCCTGGCCGAGACCCCTCGCATCAGCAGAGCCAGAGCAGGTGGAAGAGCCTTCTCCTACATCACAGCAAAGGCATGGTATAAACTCCCAGTCAACATCAGACGCTCCACTACTTTGCACAACTTCAGGAAGAGCCTCAAGACCTGGCTCTTCGACTGATCCGGGGCTGCTCACCCTCCCCCACCCACAGCACCTTGAGCCCCTTACGGGTGAGTAGCGCACTTTACAAGTACCTGATTGATTGATTGATTGATTGATTGGTTGATTCAAGACAAAGCAACCGACCTGCCTGCCTGGCCCTAAACACAAGGACTCACTAGCAGCAGCAAACGTAACCTCTTATCTCTACTCGAAGGAATAGGAGAGGATGCTCGCCTCATATGGCAATGTGGCACCAACACATGCTCCCCTGTCCTAGAAAAGTTGAGAACACTCCTGGCAATGATTTTGACCTTATTAGTTGACCTTAAGACATGATTAAAGTCAGGCCATAAACAGAGCCGGGACTCTCAAATGCTAAAGCAGGCCATAAAGAGGCTCCATCTGCAGTAGAGATAGAGAGGGCAAAGTGAGGAAATTCTCCCAGCTGGATAAATGAAGGCCACTGAACTGCCAGGTTTGACCCTGGTGTAGAGCTTTCACCAATGGCAGGCTCACTAGTACTTGACAGGACCCAGAGCAACACATATGAGCCACAGAAGGGAGTGAGAAAGAGGAAAGGTTGCAATAAAAAGCTTCCACAGTAAACCAGGCTAACCACCTACCTGGTTTTTAACATCAGACCTAGGTTGTCCCCCTCCGCAAGGACGGAGATCTCCATGAGACACCTTTAGCTGTAGATAGGGAAGACGTTCCAGTACTACTGACTACCCTTAGACACAAAAGCCGAGCAAAAAGCACACTTAGTGGAAATGGTGGTGGTTTGGAGGCTCTTGCACCGATCACTTTAGCCCCAGCCGTGACAATTACCCTCACCATAAGATATATCACCACAGGCCTCCTGTGCTAATGAACTAAAATCCACTCAGGACAGCACCAAAACAGGACCCCCTCCAAACAATAGGGGTGAAGTAGGAGGTGCAGCCACTTCCACAGAGGATGGGTCCAACTACCTTAACATGAACAGGCCTTACACACACCTGGACCCGGATACTTACAGAGATAACATAGCCAAGGCTTGTTAGAAAATCCCAGTGCAACAAAAAAGAGTGCAAAGGGACACTTCAAATGAGGATTTTAAGGACTCACAAAAACTGACCTGCACTCTATTTTATCCTGAATACACTTCCAGGGGCCCGTGTGATATTTTAAACAGGCGCAACATCCTTGAAATAATCCAGACACTGGACAGAATGGGGAATGCTGTCTCACATGACATCGTATCAAATGAGTTCATCAACCTAGGCTGTTCAGCGAAATGAGATGGCTAAAATGATCTTGAGCGGCTGAAATATTTTGTGGCTTGAGATCACAGTAATATCTTTCCAAGTAACAAGATATCCCCAGGTACTGGTGCCACAAAGAAAGTCACAAAAAAAGGATGACCTTTCAGCGACCCGACAAAGAACTGCCTACTCCATCCTGAGGAAGCACAGAGCAAATCCCTTTGCCCACCAAATGAAGCATAAACACGGTACTGCAGCGGGTCTATCACAGAATCAGAAGTGGCTAAAGAGTAGGGCTGGTTGTCAAGTGCATAAAATACAGCCAGACTTTTGCAATGACAAAACACTGCTCCCACCATAAACACAGACAATACACTAAGGATCTAATCCTGGCATATAAAAGGCCCGGCAAACAAGTTTGACGATCCAGATATTTTACAATACCTTTGCACCTTTCAAGTAAGCGTTCTCCAAGAAACCTGGACTCTGGATGCACTTCGTCTGGAGGGCTTCATACACTTTCTCACACCAGCAGTCAAAGTACATAAACATGGATGTAGCAAGGGCGGTTTGGCCATATATGTTTTACCTACCATTGACATAGAATGCCAAGAACAAGAAACCAATAAAGTCAGTTTACAAATTGTGGTAATGAGTGTCAAAACATCAACCAGGCCGTTTAAGAAAATTATAATGGTAAACATCTATATTCACCCCAATGCGGCAATGAGGGCCTAAGAAAACAGATAAGCTGAGACGATCATGGCATTAAGACTAAAAGAAAGGGACAGTGAATTTATATTTACAGATGAGTTCAACATGTGGCTATTGAGTAAGGTTACTTACAACAAGAGGTATCCAGGAGTCGAAACAGAGTGTTTTTGCTCTAGACTGACCACCATATGACTTGCAAGTTAGATTGTGTATTATTCAAAAGTGAAAACCATTCAACTACTCACATACATGACATGCAACTAGGGTAGGAATTTTTCCCATCAGTTGCCGTTCTGTACCACCACTATCACATCATTTGGGTCCTCCTTACCCAGGAGTTAGTATACATAATCAATCACACTATGTCGAGTGCGAAGGAATGTGTGAGTGAGGAGACCGATGTCCTATGTCTTAAGGGTGGTATCGATATGGTGTTGAAATGATAGTTGCAACTGAAAAAAAGCAGTGCAGTGAAAAAGAGTGGAAGAGAGTAAAATTAGGTGGAACTGAGTGGAATAAGTGCTTTATTAGTTCCCTCAGACCCCCACGTTTGAAAACAAGTGAAAAAGTAGATTTAACAAAATATCTACTGGCAAGTGGTCGACATGTTTCTGCATATAAACGGAGGTTTCCTATGCATTCCTCAGGACCTTGATGTTGCTACTGCGTGCGTAATTAAGTGATATAGAACAAAAGAGATAAAAGGGAAAAATTTCACCTGAATGTCAGGTGTTGATTCTCCACCACAATCTAGAAAAGTCATATGGATAAGGAAAAAGAAAAGAGAAAAACAACATGTATCAAAGAATGCACTCTCAAGATTGTGCTATTCCTGTGGTCACGTATATACATTTATAGTAAACATGATAACACTCACCCAGTATTTGTGGGGATGGCGCCTCACCTCACCTGGCTGCAGCTCAGGTAAATAAGGAGCACCGCTCTGTTAGCAAAATACAATCACAGAAACACTCAACCGATTCAGTGAAAAAAGGCAAGAGGTAAAATTAAACAAGGAAATCTATTGTTTGCTCGTGGTTTAGAAATACGCGGTTACAAGTATGTAATTGTTTAGACTCTGTATTCCGTATGTCTCGGGGCTCGATAAGGGTGTGTTCTAGTGAAATGCCCGAGCGTTTAAGCTTAGAAAGCCACGAGATCGTAGCGAGGTGTTATCGTTTGTGTGGCCGGCATCCCTGGTAGTTAAAGCCTCCCATGCACTCACCTCTCCGTCGGTGTCTCCCAACGTCCCTCTGGGCTATTCTGGGGAGGCACCGAACCAGAGGAAAGGGCGGGTATATCAGTGGAGCTTGACGAGCAAAAGCGGTGTGTGCTGGGAATTGTAGTTTTTTGTGGAACTCAGGGAAAATCAGTAGTTCTAGATTTGTAAAAGAGATATAATTCCACCAATTTGTCAGTCCCAACTACAATGACATCCATGGTATCAGTTCATTCAGACTCTCCTTGTCACTGTTTAGTTTATAAACCCATTTCTGTTCGATTCTGAACAGAAACTTTCCTACGTCAGGGCAGTGATCCGGTATGGTCGGCTGTTCCAAGATAGTCGATTTGAAGTCACTAGGTCCGTGTCCCTTCTCCAAGACATGGGCTGTTAATCGTGTCGCCTGCTTTCGGCATCGGACAGTACTTTTGTGTTCACCTATTCTTATTTTTGTTTTTCGGGTTGTCATGCCCACTTACCTCTTGGGGCACGGGCAAGTGATCATATAGATGGTGTTCTCACTGTTACAATTGGTGAACTTGCGCTGTTGCCAAGGGCGCATTGTTCCGATGTCAACACTGGTGGACTTAGTTGTTTGGGGACATGCGCACAATTTCAGCAAGGATGGTGTCCCTGTATCGGAGGCAGATCCCACAGGGTGCCCATTTGCCTGGATGGTTTATTTTTTGGTCTAGTGTGGACCAGGTGGTCTTTTATATTGGGTCCTCTCTTAAAGGCAAATAAGGGTGGAGGTAAGGTATCTCCACTGGTATTCAGAATAGACCAATGTTTGATTATGATTTTCCGAACCTCATTTGATTTCGTGTGAAAAGTATTCACAAATGTCATCCTTTTAGATTTTTCTTTTGGGATGGCAATGTCCAATAGGGCGTCTCTGTTGTTGTTTGACGCCCTTTTCTTGGATTGGCGAATGATCTTAGCGGGATACTTCTTTTCTCGTAGGTATTCAGAAAGTGTCTCTGAGTGTTTTTCAAAGGTTTCTTTGGTGGAGCAGTTCCGCTTGAGTCTCAGGAACTGTCCGAAGGGCAGGTTTTCCCTCAGGGCTCTCGGATGACAACTTTCGAAATTGAGGAGCGCATTGCGTGCCATGGGCTTCCTATACAGCTCTGTAGTTAACCCATCGTCTGTTGCCACTATAAGGAGATCCAAAAAGGGCAGTTCTTTTCTGCTGGATTCAACTGTGAATTTCAAGAATTCATTACAATTGTTGAGCCAACTGTGAAATTCCAAAAGGGTGGCCTCAGAGCCTCTCCATACGACGAAGATATCGTCTATGTATCGCTTCCAAACCCGAAGCGATACATAGTGAGGATTGTCTTGATTCAATATCTTGGTCTGTTCTAACACATGGACATATAAATTCGCCAGACTGGACGCGAAAACGCTGCCCATGCTGGTTCCAGAGGTCTGGAGGTAAATGGTATCCTCGAATTTAAAATAATTTTCTTTCATTGCCAGCTCGGCAAGATCCATGATGAAGGCGACTGGAGTAATCGATTGTAAGTCCCTCTCTTGGAGTAGGTTGCCCACCACTTCCAACGTCTCTGTTTGTGGAATGGATGTATATAAGGACTCTACATCGAAGGACACGAGTAGGTCCATAGAGGTCTCAAAGTTTATGTTTGGAAGAAGTCGCAACATATCTTTTGTGTCCTTAAGATATGTTGGCATCTCTTTGACAATAGGGTTGAGGAAGTGGTCCACGAATGTGGATAAAGGCTCCAAAACCGATCCAATGCCGGAGATGATTGGTCTCCCGGGTGGCGGTCTCTGCGGTTTATGCACCTTTGGCAGGCAATAGAAATAAGGAATCGATGGGTGGGAGGTACATAGATATTGACCCTCTTGGGTAGTGATCCATCCTTCAGATGTAGCCTCTTCTACTAATTGGCTGATTTTGGTCTTCAGTCTCTCAGTGGGATCGTCTTTTAGAGGTAAATAGGACTTGCGATCTTGTAGTTGTCTGAGGCATTCTTGTCTGTAAGTGTCTCTGTCTAAGATAACAATTGCACCGCCTTTGTCTGCAGGCTTTATTATGATTGCTTCGTTATTTGTTAAGGCCTGCAGGGCTAGTTTTTCTTTATTTGGTAGATTGACAAAAGGTCTTTATTTCTTTGTTTTGAAGAGTAGATCAATGTCTGTTTCCACTGCTTCTTCAAAGGTTTGGACTCTGGTAGGTAAACCAATAGTCGTGGGATTGAAGGTCGACGGTTTTTTAAGACCAGTGTTGACGACAGGTTCTGTATTTTCTCCAGGATTCTGTTTGGCAAAGAAATAGTGGAGTCTAACCTTCCTGAATAGTTTAGAGATTTCAACTTGGGTGTTAAATTGATCACCCAGGTGGGTTGCCACAAAACCCAACCCACGGTTAAGAACATTTTCTTCTTCATTAGACAGTGAGTGGGAGCTCAGATTGATCACGAGACTGGTTGGTCGGTTGTTCCGCTCGTGCCCGCTCCCTCCTGTGGGATCTTTTTGCCACTCCTCAAGTCCATTGTCGGTTGTTGTACCGGCGTTGCCCATCTGACTTGGGATCCTTGTCCCTGTCTTCTTCTTCCTCTGTTGGTCCTCTGGCCAAACCCTAAAAAAGGCTGCTGTCCTTGGGTTTGTTGCATCTGGGGAGGGAAGAAAGGTGGTCCCATTTGAGGAAAGTTTGGGCCATACATCCAGGGACCTGGTTGCCAAAATGGTTGGAACTGATTTTGGCCAAAGTTGTTGAAATTACCTCTGTGTCCTCTTCTATTGCCACGTCCCTTGAAGGGGCGTCCATTGCCACGTTCGGATGTTTCAGAATTGCTGGAGTTGCCGTCGGAGCTTGAGGTTGCATAATTGGAACCTCTTTGACCTCCACTATTGTTGAATGTCGGGGCTACATAAGAATCACTTGTGTATGGGTACACTTTTTCACTAGAGAATTTAGCTAGATCTTTTTTAAATTTCTCCTTTTTCGTGAAGAGAATAGATTCTTTAAATTCAGTGTTCTTGTTGGTATCATCTTGCCCGGATTTAAAGGCAGGAGTTTTTAAGGTAGCCTTGATTTTACCTTCTAAGAGTTGTATCTCCACTAGGATCTTATCAGTTACACGTTTGGCCGTTTTTATAATGAGGACCAGCCAGTCCCTGGTACAACGCCAGGCAATCAATGACCAATCTTTTAAAAAATCCTTCTCATCCAAGAAAAGTCTTGGTGTATTGGTCACGATTAGTCCTGACGGTGCACAATTTCCATGTAGATATTGTGCCATGGTTATACCGTGTACTGTGGTTCTTGAGTGGGATTTTTTTAAAATCAAGATCTTATTCCAACCCTCATCTGTGGTGTTTATTGCAAGGGGGATATTATCCAACAAACTGGGGTTTTCATCTAGAATGTTCTGAATCTCAGCTTCTTCAAATGCCAGACCACTATTTGAAGCCATTGTGAGTATACAAGTGCTTGCCAAGTTTACAACAGAAAAGGGAGTGTTCTATAATCGAGACAAAGTCAAAACAGAGCTGCAGAACAGACATAAGAGATATATGTCTGTTTTTTTCAAAAGAGACCCACAGCCAAGGCTGTACTCAATCACAAAACACACTATATAAACGAGGGTCTAAGGGCTAGTTTTACGACTCTGAACTGGACACATGCCCCTACTAACAACTTACTTACAACAAGAGGTATCCAGGAGTCGAAACAGAGTGTTTTTGCTCTAGACTGACCACCATATGACTTGCAAGTTAGATTGTGTATTATTCAAAAGTGAAAACCATTCAACTACTCACATACATGACATGCAACTAGGGTAGGAATTTTTCCCATCAGTTGCCGTTCTGTACCACCACTATCACATCATTTGGGTCCTCCTTACCCAGGAGTTAGTATACATAATCAATCACACTATGTCGAGTGCGAAGGAATGTGTGAGTGAGGAGACCGATGTCCTATGTCTTAAGGGTGGTATCGATATGGTGTTGAAATGATAGTTGCAACTGAAAAAAAGCAGTGCAGTGAAAAAGAGTGGAAGAGAGTAAAATTAGGTGGAACTGAGTGGAATAAGTGCTTTATTAGTTCCCTCAGACCCCCAAGTTTAAAAACAAGTGAAAAAGTAGATTTAACAAAATATCTACTGGCAAGTGGTCGACAAGTTTCTGCATATAAACGGAGGTTTCCTATGCATTCTTCAGGACCTTGATGTTGCTACTGCTTGCGTAATTAAGTGATATAGAACAAAAGAGATAAAAGGGAAAAATTTCACCTGAATGTCAGGTGTTGATTCTCCACCACAATATAGAAAAGTCATATGGATAAGGAAAAAGAAAAGAGAAAAACAACATGTATCAAAGAATGCACTCTCAAGATTGTGCTATTCCTGTGGTCACGTATATACATTTTTAGTAAACATGATAACACTCACCCAGTATTTGTGGGGATGGCGCCTCACCTCACCTGGCTGCAGCTCAGGTAAATAAGGAGCACCGCTCTGTTAGCAAAATACAATCACAGAAACACTCAACCGATTCAGTGAAAAAAGGCAAGAGGTAAAATTAAACAAGGAAATCTATTGTTTGCTCGTGGTTTAGAAATACGCGGTTACAAGTATGTAATTGTTTAGACTCTGTATTCCGTATCTCTCGGGGCTCGATAAGGGTGTGTTCTAGTGAAATGCCCGAGCGTTTAAGCTTAGAAAGCCACGAGATCGTAGCGAGGTGTTATCGTTTGTGTGGCCGGCATCCCTGTTAGTGAAAGCCTCCCATGCACTCACCTCTCCGTCGGTGTCTCCCAACGTCCCTCTGGGCTATTCTGGGGAGGCACCGAACCAGAGGAAAGGGCGGGTATATCAGTGGAGCTTGACGAGCAAAAGCGGTGTGTGCTGGGTATTGTAGTTTTTTGTGGAACTCAGGGAAAATCAGTAGTTCTAGATTTGTAAAAGAGATATAATTCCACCAATTTGTCAGTCCCAACTACAATGACATCCATGGTATCGGTTCATTCAGACTCTCCTTGTCACTGTTTAGTTTATAAACCCATTTCTGTTCGATTCTGAACAGAAACTTTCCTACGTCAGGGCAGTGATCCGGTATGGTCGGCTGTTCCAAGATAGTCCATTTGAAGTCACTAGGTCCGTGTCCCTTCTCCAAGACATGGGCTGTTAATCGTGTCGCCTGCTTTCGGCATCGGACAGTACTTTTGTGTTCACCTATTCTTATTTTTGTTTTTCGGGTTGTCATGCCCACTTACCTCTTGGGGCACGGGCAAGTGATCATATAGATGGTGTTCTCACTGTTACAATTGGTGAACTTGCGCTGTTGCCAAGGGCGCATTGTTCCGATGTCAACACTGGTGGACTTAGTTGTTTGGGGACATGCGCACAATTTCCGCAAGGATGGTGTCCCTGTATCGATGGCAGATCCCACAGGGTGCCGATTTGCCTGGATGGTTTATTTTTTGGTCTAGTGTTGACCAGGTGGTCTTTTATATTGGGTCCTCTCTTAAAGGCAAATAAGGGTGGAGGTAAGGTATCTCCACTGGTATTCAGAATAGACCAATGTTTGGTTATGATTTTCCGAACCTCATTTGATTTTGTGTGAAAAGTATTCACAAATGTCATCCTTTTAGATTTTTCTTTTGGGATGGCAATGTCCAATAGGGCGTCTCTGTTGTTGTTCGACGCCCTTTTCTTGGATTGGCGAATGATCTTAGCGGGATACTTCTTTTCTCGTAGGTATTCAGAAAGTGTCTCTGAGTGTTTTTCAAAGGTTTCTTTGGTGGAGCAGTTCCGCTTGAGTCTCAGGAACTGTCCGAAGGGCAGGTTTTCCCTCAGGGCTCTCGGATGACAACTTTCGAAATTGAGGAGCGCATTGCGTGCCATGGGCTTCCTATACAGCTCTGTAGTTAACCCATCGTCTGTTGCCACTATAAGGAGATCCAAAAAGGGCAGTTCTTTTCTGCTGGATTCAACTGTGAATTTCAAGAATTCATTACAATTGTTGAGCCAACTGTGAAATTTCAAAAGGGTGGCCTCAGAGCCTCTCCATACGACGAAGATATCGTCTATGTATCGCTTCCAAACCCGAAGCGATACATAGTGAGGATTGTCTTGATTCAATATCTTGGTCTGTTCTAACACATGGACATATAAATTCGCCAGACTGGACGCGAAAACGCTGCCCATGCTGGTTCCAGAGGTCTGGAGGTAAATGGTATCCTCGAATTTAAAATAATTTTCTTTCATTGCCAGCTCGGCAAGATCCATGATGAAGGCGACTGGAGTAATCGATTGTAAGTCCCTCTCTTGGAGTAGGTTGCCCACCACTTTAAACGTCTCTGTTTGTGGAATGGATATATATAAGGACTCTACATCGAAGGACACGAGTAGGTCCATAGAGGTGTCAAAGTTTATGTTTGGAAGAAGTCGCAACATATCTTTTGTGTCCTTAAGATATGTTGGCATCTCTTTGACAATAGGGTTGAGGAAGTGGTCCACGAATGTGGATAAAGGCTCCAAAACCGATCCAATGCCGGAGATGATTGGTCTCCCGGGTGGCGGTCTCTGTGGTTTATGCACCTTTGGCAGGCAATAGAAATAAGGAATCGATGGGTGGGAGGTACATAGATATTGACCCTCTTGGGGAGTGATCCATCCTTCAGATGTAGCCTCTTCTACTAATTGGCTGATTTTGGTCTTCAGTCTCTCAGTGGGATCGTCTTTTAGAGGTAAATAGGACTTGCGATCTTGTAGTTGTCTGAGGCATTCTTGTCTGTAAGTGTCTCTGTCTAAGATAACAATTGCACCGCCTTTGTCTGCAGGCTTTATTATGATTGCTTCGTTATTTGTTAAGGCCTGCAGGGCTAGTTTTTCTTTATTTGGTAGATTGACAAAAGGTCTTTACTTCTTTGTTTTGAAGAGTAGATCAATGTCTGTTTCCACTGCTTCTTCAAAGGTTTGGACTCTGGTAGGTAAACCAATAGTCGTGGGATTGAAGGTCGACGGTTTTTTAAGACCAGTGTTGACGACAGGTTCTGTATTTTCTCCAGGATTCTGTTTGGCAAAGAAATAGTGGAGTCTAACCTTCCTGAATAGTTTAGAGATTTCAACTTGGGTGTTAAATTGATCACCCAGGTGGGTTGCCACAAAACCCAACCCACGGTTAAGTACATTTTCTTCTTCATTAGACAGTGAGTGGGAGCTCAGATTGATCACGAGACTGGTTGGTCGGTTGTTCCGCTCGTGCCCGCTCCCTCCTGTGGGATCTTTTTGCCACTCCTCAAGTCCATTGTCGGTTGTTGTACCGGCGTTGCCCATCTGACTTGGGATCCTTGTCCCTGTCTTCTTCTTCCTCTGTTGGTCCTCTGGCCAAACCCTAAAAAAGGCTGCTGTCCTTGGGTTTGTTGCATCTGGGGAGGGAAGAAAGGTGGTCCCATTTGAGGAAAGTTTGGGCCATACATCCAGGGACCTGGTTGCCAAAATGGTTGGAACTGATTCTGGCCAAAGTTGTTGAAATTACCTCTGCGTCCTCTTCTATTGCCACGTCCCTTGAAGGGGCGTCCATTGCCACGTTCGGATGTTTCAGAATTGCTGGAGTTGCCGTCGGAGCTTGAGGTTGCATAATTGGAACCTCTTCGACCTCCACTATTGTTGAATGTCGGGGCTACATAAGAATCACTTGTGTATGGGTACACTTTTTCACTAGAGAATTTAGCTAGATATTTTTTAAATTTCTCCATTTTCGTGAAGAGAATAGATTCTTTAAATTCAGTGTTCTTCTTGTTGGTATCATCTTGCCCGGATTTAAAGGCAGGAGTTTTTAAGGTAGCCTTGATTTTACCTTCTAAGAATTGTATCTCCACTAGGATCTTATCAGTTACACGTTTGGCCGTTTTTATAATGAGGACCAGCCAGTCCCTGGTACAACGCCAGGCAATCAATGACCAATCTTTTAAAAAATCCTTCTCATCCAAGAAAAGTCTTGGTGTATTGGTCACGATTAGTCCTGACGGTGCACAATTTCCATGTAGATATTGTGCCATGGTTATACCGTGTACTGTGGTTCTTGAGTGGGATTTTTTTAAAATCAAGATCTTATTCCAACCCTCATCTGTGGTGCTTTTTGCAAGTGGGATATTATCCAACAAACTGGGGTTTTCATCTAGAATGTTCTGAATCTCAGCTTCTTCAAAAGCCAGACCACTATTTGAAGCCATTGTGAGTATACAAGTGCTTGCCAAGTTTACAACAGAAAAGGGAGTGTTCTATAATCGAGACAAAGTCAAAACAGAGCTGCAGAACAGACATAAGAGATATATGTCTGTTTTTTTCAAAAGAGACCCACAGCCAAGACTGTACTCAATCACAAAACACACTATATAAACGAGGGTGTAAGGGCTAGTTTTACGACTCTGAACTGGACACATGCCCCTACTAACAACTTACTTACAACAAGAGGTATCCAGGAGTCGAAACAGAGTGTTTTTGCTCTAGACTGACCACCATATGACTTGCAAGTTATATTGTGTATTATTCAAAAGTGAAAACCATTCAACTACTCACATACATGACATGCAACTAGGGTAGGAATTTTTCCCATCAGTTGCCGTTCTCTACCACCACTATCACATCATTTGGGTCCTCCTTACCCAGGAGTTAGTATACATAATCAATCACACTATGTCGAGTGCGAAGGAATGTGTGAGTGAGGAGACCGATGTCCTATGTCTTAAGGGTGGTATCGATATGGTGTTGAAATGATAGTTGCAACTGAAAAAAAGCAGTGCAGTGAAAAAGAGTGGAAGAGAGTAAAATTAGGTGGAACTGAGTGGAATAAGTGCTTTATTAGTTCCCTCAGACCCCCAAGTTTAAAAACAAGTGAAAAAGTAGATTTAACAAAATATCTACTGGCAAGTGGTCGACATGTTTCTGCATATAAACGGAGGTTTCCTATGCATTCCTCAGGACCTTGATGTTGCTACTGCTTGCGTAATTAAGTGATATAGAACAAAAGAGATAAAAGGGAAAAATTTCACCTGAATGTCAGGTGTTGATTCTCCACCACAATATAGAAAAGTCATATGGATAAGGAAAAAGAAAAGAGAAAAACAACATGTATCAAAGAATGCACTCTCAAGATTGTGCTATTCCTGTGGTCACGTATATACATTTTTAGTAAACATGATAACACTCACCCAGTATTTGTGGGGATGGCGCCTCACCTCACCTGGCTGCAGCTCAGGTAAATAAGGAGCACCGCTCTGTTAGCAAAATACAATCACAGAAACACTCAACCGATTCAGTGAAAAAAGGCAAGAGGTAAAATTAAACAAGGAAATCTATTGTTTGCTCGTGGTTTAGAAATACGCGGTTACAAGTATGTAATTGTTTAGACTCTGTATTCCGTATCTCTCGGGGCTCGATAAGGGTGTGTTCTAGTGAAATGCCCGAGCGTTTAAGCTTAGAAAGCCACGAGATCGTAGCGAGGTGTTATCGTTTGTGTGGCCGGCATCCCTGTTAGTGAAAGCCTCCCATGCACTCACCTCTCCGTCGGTGTCTCCCAACGTCCCTCTGGGCTATTCTGGGGAGGCACCGAACCAGAGGAAAGGGCGGGTATATCAGTGGAGCTTGACGAGCAAAAGCGGTGTGTGCTGGGTATTGTAGTTTTTTGTGGAACTCAGGGAAAATCAGTAGTTCTAGATTTGTAAAAGAGATATAATTCCACCAATTTGTCAGTCCAAACTACAATGACATCCATGGTATCGGTTCATTCAGACTCTCCTTGTCACTGTTTAGTTTATAAACCCATTTCTGTTCGATTCTGAACAGAAACTTTCCTACGTCAGGGCAGTGATCCGGTATGGTCGGCTGTTCCAAGATAATCCATTTGAAGTCACTAGGTCCGTGTCCCTTCTCCAAGACATGGGCTGTTAATCGTGTCGCCTGCTTTCGCCATCGGACAGTACTTTTGTGTTCACCTATTCTTATTTTTGTTTTTCGGGTTGTCATGCCCACTTACCTCTTGGGGCACGGGCAAGTGATCATATAGTTGGTGTTCTCACTGTTACAATTGGTGAACTTGCGCTGTTGCCAAGGGCGCATTGTTCCGATGTCAACACTGGTGGACTTAGTTGTTTGGGGACATGCGCACAATTTCCGCAAGGATGGTGTCCCTGTATCGATGGCAGATCCCACAGGGTGCCGATTTGCCTGGATGGTTTATTTTTTGGTCTAGTGTGGACCAGGTGGTCTTTTATATTGGGTCCTCTCTTAAAGGCAAATAAGGGTGGAGGTAAGGTATCTCCACTGGTATTCAGAATAGACCAATGTTTGGTTATGATTTTCCGAACCTCATTTGATTTCGTGTGAAAAGTATTCACAAATGTCATCCTTTTAGATTTTTCTTTTGGGATGGCAATGTCCAATAGGGCGTTTCTGTTGTTGTTCGACGCCCTTTTCTTGGATTGGCGAATGATCTTAGCGGGATACTTCTTTTCTCGTAGGTATTCAGAAAGTGTCTCTGAGTGTTTTTCAAAGGTTTCTTTGGTGGAGCAGTTCCGCTTGAGTCTCAGGAACTGTCCGAAGGGCAGGTTTTCCCTCAGGGCTCTCGGATGACAACTTTCGAAATTGAGGAGCGCATTGCGTGCCATGGGCTTCCTATACAGCTCTGTAGTTAACCCATCGTCTGTTGCCACTATAAGGAGATCCAAAAAGGGCAGTTCTTTTCTGCTGGATTCAACTGTGAATTTCAAGAATTCATTACAATTGTTGAGCCAACTGTGAAATTCCAAAAGGGTGGCCTCAGAGCCTCTCCATACGACGAAGATATCGTCTATGTATCGCTTCCAAACCCGAAGCGATACATAGTGAGGATTGGCTTGATTCAATATCTTGGTCTGTTCTAACACATGGACATATAAATTCGCCAGACTGGGCGCCAAAACGCTGCCCATGCTGGTTCCAGAGGTCTGGAGGTAAATGGTATCCTCGAATTTAAAATAATTTTCTTTCATTGCCAGCTCGGCAACATCCATGATGAAGGCGACTGGAGTAATCGATTGTAAGTCCCTCTCTTGGAGTAGGTTGCCCACCACTTCCAACGTCTCTGTTTGTGGAATGGATGTATATAAGGACTCTACATCGAAGGACACGAGTAGGTCCATAGAGGTCTCAAAGTTTATGTTTGGAAGAAGTCGCAACATATCTTTTGTGTCCTTAAGATATGTTGGCATCTCTTTGACAATAGGGTTGAGGAAGTGGTCCACGAATGTGGATAAAGGCTCCAAAACCGATCCAATGCCGGAGATGATTGGTCTCCCGGGTGGCGGTCTCTGCGGTTTATGCACCTTTGGCAGGCAATAGAAATAAGGAATCGATGGGTGGGAGGTACATAGATATTGACCCTCTTCGTAGTGATCCATCCTTCAGATGTAGCCTCTTCTACTAATTGGCTGATTTTGGTCTTCAGTCTCTCAGTGGGATCGTCTTTTAGAGGTAAATAGGACTTGCGATCTTGTAGTTGTCTGAGGCATTCTTGTCTGTAAGTGTCTCTGTCTAAGATAACAATTGCACCGCCTTTGTCTGCAGGCTTTATTATGATTGCTTCGTTATTTGTTAAGGCCTGCAGGGCTAGTTTTTCTTTATTTGGTAGATTGACAAAAGGTCTTGATTTCTTTGTTTTGAAGAGTAGATAAATGTCTGTTTCCACTGCTTCTTCAAAGGTTTGGACTCTGGTAGGTAAACCAATAGTCGTGGGATTGAAGGTCGACGGTTTTTTAAGACCAGTGTTGACGACAGGTTCTGTATTTTCTCCAGGATTCTGTTTGGCAAAGAAATAGTGGAGTCTAACCTTCCTGAATAGTTTAGAGATTTCAACTTGGGTGTTAAATTGATCACCCAGGTGGGTTGCCACAAAACCCAACCCACTGTTAAGAACGTTTTCTTCTTCATTAGACAGTGAGTGGGAGCTCAGATTGATCATGAGACTGGTTGGTCGGTTGTTCCGCTCGTGCCCGCTCCCTCCTGTGGGATCTTTTTGCCACTCCTCAAGTCCATTGTCGGTTGTTGTACCGGCGTTGCCCATCTGACTTGGGATCCTTGTCCCTGTCTTCTTCTTCCTCTGTTGGTCCTCTGGCCAAACCCTAAAAAAGGCTGCTGTCCTTGGGTTTGTTGCATCTGGGGAGGGAAGAAAGGTGGTCCCATTTGAGGAAAGTTTGGGCCATACATCCAGGGACCTGGTTGCCAAAATGGTAGGAACTGATTCTGGCCATCTATATGATCACTTGCCCGTGCCCCAAGAGGTACGTGGGCATGACAACCCGAAAAACAAAAATAAGAATAGGTGAACACAAAAGTACTGTCCGATGCCGAAAGCAGGCGACACGATTAACAGCCCATTTCTTGGAGAAGGGACATGGACCTAGTGACTTCAAATGGACTATCTTGGAACAACCGACCATACCGGATCACTGCCCTGACGTAGGAAAGTTTCTGTTCAGAATCGAACAGAAATGGGTTTATAAACTAAACTGTGACAAGGAGGGTCTGAATGAACCGATACCATGGATGTCATTGTAGTTGGGACTGACAAATTGGTGGAATTATATCTCTTTTACAAATCTAGAACTACTGATTTTCCCTGAGTTCCACAAAAAACTACAATTCCCAGCACACACCGCTTTTGCTCGTCAAGCTCCACTGATATACCCGCCCTTTCCTCTGGTTCGGTGCCTCCCCAGAATAGCCCAGAGGGACGTTGGGAGACACCGACGGAGAGGTGAGTGCATGGGAGGCTTTCACTAACAGGGATGCCGGCCACACAAATGATAACACCTCGCTACGATCTCGTGGCTTTCTAAGCTTAAACGCTCGGGCATTTCACTAGAACACACCCTTATCGAGCCCCGAGAGATACGGAATACAGAGTCTAAACAATTACATACTTGTAACCGCGTATTTCTAAACCACGAGCAAACAATAGATTTCCTTGTTTAATTTTACCTCTTGCCTTTTTTCACTGAATCGGTTGAGTGTTTTTGTGATTGTATTTTGCTAACAGAGCGGTGCTCCTTATTTACCTGAGCTGCAGCCAGGTGAGGTGAGGCGCCATCCCCACAAATACTGGGTGAGTGTTATCATGTTTACTAAAAATGTATATACGTGACCACAGGAATAGCACAATCTTGAGAGTGCATTCTTTGATACATGTTGTTTTTCTCTTTTCTTTTTCCTTATCCATATGACTTTTCTAGATTGTGGTGGAGAATCAACACCTGACATTCAGGTGAAATTTTTCCCTTTTATCTCTTTTGTTCTATATCACTTAATTACGCAAGCAGTAGCAACATCAAGGTCCTGAGGAATGCATAGGAAACCTCCGTTTATATGCAGAAACATGTCGACCACTTGCCAGTAGATATTTTGTTAAATCTACTTTTTAACTTGTTTTTAAACTTGGGGGTCTGAGGGAACTAATAAAGCACTTATTCCACTCAGTTCCACCTAATTTTACTCTCTTCCACTCTTTTTCACTGCACTGCTTTTTTTCAGTTACAACTATCATTTCAACACCATATCGATACCACCCTTAAGACATAGGACATCGGTCTCCTCACTCACACATTCCTTCGCACTCGACATAGTGTGATTGATTATGTATACTAACTCCTGGGTAAGGAGGACCCAAATGATGTGATAGTGGTGGTACAGAACGGCAACTGATGGGAAAATTCCTACCCTAGTTGCATGTCATGTATGTGAGTAGTTGAATGGTTTTCACTTTTGAATACTACACAATCTAACTTGCAAGTCATATGGTGGTCAGTCTAGAGCAAAAACACTCTGTTTCGACTCCTGGATACCTCTTGTTGTAAGTAAGTTGTTAGTAGGGGCATGTGTCCAGTTCAGAGTCGTAAAACTAGCCCTTAGACCCTCGTTTATATAGTGTGTTTTGTGATTGAGTACAGCCTTGGCTGTGGGTCTCTTTTGAAAAAAACAGACATATATCTCTTTTGTCTGTTCTGCAGCTCTGTTTTGACTTTGTCTCGATTATAGAACACTCCCTTTTCTGTTGTAAACTTGGCAAGCACTTGTATACTCACAATGGCTTCAAATAGTGGTCTGGCTTTTGAAGAAGCTGAGATTCAGAACATTCTAGATGAAAACCCAAGTTTGTTGGATAATATCCCCCTTGCAATAAGCACCACAGATGAGGGTTGGAATAAGATCTTGATTTTTAAAAAATCCCACTCAAGAACCACAGTACACGGTATAACCATGGCACAATATCTACATGGAAATTGTGCACCGTGAGGACTAATCGTGACCAATACACCAAGACTTTTCTTGGATGAGAAGGATTTTTTAAAAGATTGGTCATTGATTGCCTGGCGTTGTACCAGGGACTGGCTGGTCCTCATTATAAAAACGGCCAAACGTGTAGCTGATAAGATCCTAGTGGAGATACAACTCTTAGAAGGTAAAATCAAGGCTACCTTAAAAACTCCTTCCTTTAAATCCGGGCAAGATGATACCTACAAGAAGAACACTGAATTTAAAGAATCTATTCTCTTCACGAAAATGGAAAAATTTAAAAAAGATCTAGCTAAATTCTCTAGTGAAAAAGTGTACCCATACACGAGTGATTCTTATGTAGCCCCGACATTCAACAATAGTGGAGGTCGAAGAGGTTCCAATTATGCAACCTCAAGCTCCGACGGCAACTCCAGCGATTCTGAAACATCCGACCGTGGCAATGGACGCCCCTTCAAGGGACGTGGCAATAGAAGAGGACGCAGAGGTAATTTCAACAACTTTGGCCAGAATCAGTTCCAACCATTTTGGCAACCAGGTCCCTGGATGTATGGCCCAAACTTTCCTCAAATGGGACCACCTTTCTTCCCTCCCCAGATGCAACAAACCCAAGGACAGCAGCCTTTTTTAGGGTTTGGCCAGAGGACCAACAGAGGAAGAAGAAGACAGGGACAAGGATCCCAAGTCAGATGGGCAACGCCGGTACAACAACCGACAATGGACTTGAGGAGTGGCAAAAAGATCCCACAGGAGGGAGCGGGCACGAGCGGAACAACCGACCAACCAGTCTCGTGATCAATCTGAGCTCCCACTCACTGTCTAATGAAGAAGAAAACGTTCTTAACCGTGGGTTGGGTTTTGTGGCAACCCACCAGGGTGATCAATTTAACACCCAAGTTGAAATCTCTAAACTATTCAGGAAGGTTAGACTCCACTATTTCTTTGCCAAACAGAATCCTGGAGAAAATACAGAACCTGTCGTCAACACTGGTCTTAAAAAACCGTCGATCTTCAATCCCACGACTATTGGTTTACCTACCAGAGTCCAAACCTTTGAAGAAGCAGTGGAAACAGACATTGATCTACTCTTCAAAACAAAGAAATAAAGACCTTTTGTCAATCTACCAAATAAAGAAAAACTAGCCCTGCAGGCCTTAACAAATAACGAAGCAATCATAATAAAGCCTGCAGACAAAGGCGGTGCAATTGTTATCTTAGACAGAGACACCAACAGACAAGAATGCCTCAGACAACTACAAGATCGCAAGTCCTATTTACCTCTAAAAGACGATCCCACTGAGAGACTGAAGACCAAAATCAGCCAATTAGTAGAAGAGGCTACATCTGAAGGATGGATCACTCCCCAAGAGGGTCAATATCTATGTACCTCCCACCCATCGATTCCTTATTTCTATTGCCTGCCAAAGGTGCATAAACCGCAGAGACCGCCACCCGGGAGACCAATCATCTCCGGCATTGGATCGGTTTTGGAGCCTTTATCCACATTCGTGGACCACTTCCTCAACCCTATTGTCAAAGAGATGCCAACATATCTTAAGGACACAAAAGATATGTTGCGACTTTTTCCAAACATAAACTTTGACACCTCTATGGACCTACTCGTGTCCTTCGATGTAGAGTCCTTATATACATCCATTCCACAAACAGAGACGTTGGAAGTGGTGGGCAACCTACTCCAAGAGAGGGACTTACAATCGATTACTCCAGTCTCCTTCATCATGGATCTTGCAGAGCTGGCAATGAAAGAAAATTATTTTAAATTCGAGGATACCATTTACCTCCAGACCTCTGGAACCAGCATGGGCAGCGTTTTCGCGCCCAGTCTGGCGAATTTATATGTCCATGTGTTAGAACAGACCAAGATATTGAATCAAGACAATCCTCACTATGTATCGCTTCGGGTTTGGAAGCGATACATAGACGATATCTTCGTCGTATGGAGAGGCTCTAAGGCCACCCTTTTGGAATTTCACAGTTGGCTCAACAATTGTAATGAATTCTTGAAATTCACAGTTGAATCCAGCAGAAAAGAACTGCCCTTTTTGGATCTCCTTATAGTGGCAACAGACGATGGGTTAACTACAGAGCTGTATAGGAAGCCCATGGCACGCAATGCGCTCCTCAATTTCGAAAGTTGTCATCCGAGAGCCCTGAGGGAAAACCTGCCCTTCGGACAGTTCCTGAGACTCAAGCGGAACTGCTCCACCAAAGAAACCTTTAAAAAACACTCAGAGACACTTTCTGAATACCTACGAGAAAAGAAGTATCCAGCTAAGATCATTCGCCAATCCAAGAAAAGGGCGTCGAACAACAACAGAGACGCCCTATTGGACATTGCCATCCCAAAAGAAAAATCTAAAAGGATGACATTTGTGAATACTTTTCACACGAAATCAAATGAGGTTCGGAAAATCATAACCAAAATTGGTCTATTCTGAATACCAGTGGAGATACCTTACCTCCACCCTTATTTGCCTTTAAGAGAGGACCCAATATAAAAGACCACCTGGTCCACACTAGACCAAAAAATAAACCATCCAGGCAAATCGGCACCCTGTGGGATCTGCCTCCGATATAGGGACACCTTTCTTGCGGAAATTGTGCGGCATGCCCCCAAACAACTAAGTCCACTAGTGTTGACATCGGAACAATGCGCCCTTGGCAATAGCGCAAGTTCACCAATTGTAACAGTGAGAACACCATCTATATGATCACTTGCCCGTGCCCCAAGAGGTACGTGGGCATGACAACCCGAAAAACAAAAATAAGAATAGGTGAACACAAAAGTACTGTCCGATGCCGAAAGCAGGCGACACGATTAACAGCCCATTTCTTGGAGAAGGGACACGGACCTAGTGACTTCAAATGGACTATCTTGGAACAGCCGACCATACCGGATCACTGCCCTGACGTAGGAAAGTTTCTGTTCAGAATCGAACAGAAATGGGTTTATAAACTAAACAGTGACAAGGAGGGTCTGAATGAACCGATACCATGGATGTCATTGTAGTTGGGACTGACAAATTGGTGGAATTATATCTCTTTTACAAATCTAGAACTACTGATTTTCCCTGAGTTCCACAAAAAACTACAATTCCCAGCACACACCGCTTTTGCTCGTCAAGCTCCACTGATATACCCGCCCTTTCCTCTGGTTCGGTGCCTCCCCAGAATAGCCCAGAGGGACGTTGGGAGACACCGACTGAGAGGTGAGTGCATGGGAGGCTTTCACTAACAGGGATGCCGGCCACACAAACGATAACACCTCGCTACGATCTCGTGGCTTTCTAAGCTTAAACGCTCGGGCATTTCACTAGAACACACCCTTATCGAGCCCCGAGACATACGGAATACAGAGTCTAAACAATTACATACTTGTAACCGCGTATTTCTAAACCACGAGCAAACAATAGATTTCCTTGTTTAATTTTACCTCTTGCCTTTTTTCACTGAATCGGTTGAGTGTTTCTGTGATTGTATTTTGCTAACAGAGCGGTGCTCCTTATTTACCTGAGCTGCAGCCAGGTGAGGTGAGGCGCCATCCCCACAAATACTGGGTGAGTGTTATCATGTTTACTAAAAATGTATATACGTGACCACAGGAATAGCACAATCTTGAGAGTGCATTCTTTGATACATGTTGTTTTTCTCTTTTCTTTTTCCTTATCCATATGACTTTTCTAGATTGTGGTGGAGAATCAACACCTGACATTCAGGTGAAATTTTTCCCTTTTATCTCTTTTGTTCTATATCACTTAATTACGCAAGCAGTAGCAACATCAAGGTCCTGAGGAATGCATAGGAAACCTCCGTTTATATGCAGAAACATGTCGACCACTTGCCAGTAGATATTTTGTTAAATCTACTTTTTCACTTGTTTTTAAACTTGGGGGTCTGAGGGAACTAATAAAGCACTTATTCCACTCAGTTCCACCTAATTTTACTCTCTTCCACTCTTTTTCACTGCACTGCTTTTTTTCAGTTGCAACTATCATTTCAACACCATATCGATACCACCCTTAAGACATAGGACATCGGTCTCCTCACTCACACATTCCTTCGCACTCGACATAGTGTGATTGATTATGTATACTAACTCCTGGGTAAGGAGGACCCAAATGATGTGATAGTGGTGGTACAGAACGGCAACTGATGGGAAAAATTCCTACCCTAGTTGCATGTCATGTATGTGAGTAGTTGAATGGTTTTCACTTTTGAATAATACACAATCTAACTTGCAAGTCATATGGTGGTCAGTCTAGAGCAAAAACACTCTGTTTCGACTCCTGGATACCTCTTGTTGTAAGTAAGTTGTTAGTAGGGGCACGTGTCCAGTTCAGAGTCGTAAAACTAGCCCTTAGACCTTCGTTTATATAGTGTGTTTTGTTATTGAGTAAGGTTCCCAAAAAATGAGGTTACAGAAGCCCAAGGTGCCCTTTGGTCTATACCAACTCAGTTGGCACCTCAATGGCAAAAAGAAGACAGGATAGGTCTACGCTTGCAAGGAAACCAAGAGCATCTAGGCCTCAGAGTTTTAAGTGGGCAATATAATCCTGATAAACCACCTAGGCTTTCGTTGTTAAGCAGTTCTGGTGCATCACTCATTGATTACACTTTTGTAAGTCTTCCATTACTGCAGGTCGTTATTGCTCATGGGCTTGGTGAGAAATTGGAAAGCAACCCTCAGCCACAAGAAAAACTCTGGACTTAGGTTTACAAAAAAAACACACCAGCAACGTATCTGGGATTTAGAGGGTACAATCAGCCTCAAATGTATAATATGCAATAAACAAATAGTATCCCAACAGGTCTAACTTAGAGACAATTATGAAAGATATGTATAACACATTATCAACAAAGAGATAAGGAGTCTCTTCTGGTATTTCATATAAGTGCAAACGGCATCATATTTATTACAAATATAAAAAAGGGGAACACACAGTAACAAGAGAACATTTTGCCGTTATTGCAGCACTGCAAAGGACAATATATTGGTTTCAAGAAAACCCAAAATTGAACTTGGTGCTCAGTGCAAGTGAGTGAACGACACGGTAGCAACGCAAGTGACAATAATCAGCGGCAGCGGCGCAGGTGACTGTTGATAATTATGTACAGTGAGTAAAAGACAGCAAAAATGGTTCCTCATTAGTTTGAAACGGACTTCAGTGATGTAGTTATTGTTTTGGGAACCAAATGTTCTGGGGCGCCTATGTTCGCGCTGGATGGTCGACGGCGTTTCGATCCTTTTCAAATCAGGATCATCATCAGGATTTGGGTAAGGTGCAGTGCTTAGGCAATGTGGATCTAGCGTCAGGTCCGGAGTGGCTATGAATCTGACAATCTGGATCCTGAATAGGGGTACTTGGATCGGTGTGAGTCCAACGATTAGGAGCCTATGAGGTAGGGGATCCACACGGCGAGGAAGGCGATCCGGTAGGGCTCCGGAACAGGGATTGTCTATATCGATCCAAGATGGGATCGGAATAATGCCATCAGGGAATAAATCTCCAAGCGGCGCAGTATCAGCCAGGGAATGAGTCCGAGCTTGTGTATATTAAGCATGGTTGTCTCTGTACCAGCACTGACACAAACAGCAAAATCCATGGTGGTTAACTCCAAAATAACTGTCAAAAACCCATTAAATAGCTGGGAGAGGTTTCAATAACACTTGCAGACCAAACCGCATAACCAGTCAAGTCAGTTACAACAAATAGGCAACGGCAAGAGCCCATAGCCACTTCCCTGGAGAGGAGGGAGTGCAATCCTATGATAGGATGCTTAAAAATTGAGTATATTGTCTCTGGCAGGCCCTCAAAAGGTCACCTGAGAACTCTGTTATACTGGAAGACCTTAGGACAGCAAGGAAACAATTGAAAAGGGTAAAATGGTAGCTACAAAGGAAATCCCAAGATGCCTTTTGGGCTAAGCTGCTGCGTAACATAAGGAAAAATAACACTATCTGCTTCTGGCAACCAGTAAATGGGATAAACAGACCCTTCCCAAGAGTGGTCGCTTCCAATATATCTGAGGCCACCTGGTATCACTTCGAGTAGTCAATACAACCAAGGGGAACAACACAGGTGCAAACTAGTCAACTTGTAGTCAGAAAAAACTCTGCAAATTCCAAAAAGGGACAGGTTCCCAACACCAGTCTGGTGCCCAATCAGTTCTTGTTCCATGCAGAGCCAAATTTCAAGGGGATGTAGAGACAGGGTGCTGGGCCCGAACAGCATTCCACCAGTTTTTTTTTAAGGAGGATCCACCATTTGGGGCAGCTCAACTTGCCCTGGTGCTCAATGGGTTAATGCAACTCTACATCAGTCCTTCCTTTTGGAGGGTTTCATTTCTTCCCTATATACAAGGAAGGGGACAAGGGCAACCCCCAAAATCACTGATTAATAGCCTTAATCAATAATGACGCAAAGTATTTTAAAGGAGTCTTATTGGAGGAGCTACAACGCTGGGCTGAGGAACACTTTACAAAACAAACTGGGAACACAGCAAACATTATGGCTCTCTCATTGTTGGTTGACTCTACAAAATCAAATAACTACCCAGTCTATCTGGGTTTCATTGACTTTAAATCAGCTTTTGATATAGTGAACTGGGGAAAGCTCTGGGAAAAACTGACAAATTTAAACATTCCGAATGGACTGCACAAAGCCCTGGTACTACTGCACACAGACACTTGGGTTAGGATTAAGGTAGGTGACGGTTCCCATTTTTTAAGGGGAATCAAAATCACTCAAGGGCTGAAACGTGGATGTGTTTTGGCCCCAATCCTGTTTGAGTTGTTTCTTGCAGATCTTCTGCTCGTACTAAACAATGTGAACTCTCACTTGCCCAAGTTGGGGGGTTTTCAATTATCAAACCTACTGTATGCGGACAACTTAGTCCTTATAAGTTGAACCAAGGTCAGTTTACAGCACTTGCTCAATGCAACCCTCGCCTACTCTGGATGAAACAGATTGAACATCAACAGAAAAAAAAACATTAGCAGTGCAAGGAAAAATGGCACAGACGTTTACCTGGATCGTAGGGAGTGAAAGAATTGAACCAGTGAAAAGCTTCAAGTGCCGCGGAGTTCACTTCAATGGAATGGAAGTTACAGAGACCAACTGGAGGTAATCAAGAAAAAGAGCAATACGTTGGTGTTCAGATTGAGGTCTCTCCATAACAAACTTAAAGGACCCTGCTCCTTACAAATACATCTCCTGCACAAATACGGATGGCATTTGGCATCCCCAAACAGCCGCAGGCTTGGATGGCAGCTTTTGTGTGCTGCTGCTATTGACTCAGGTTGGTTCCAGTGGGCTCCCTGGACAGCTACCTTTGGCAAGAGCTGGCATGTGCTTATCTAAATCATGCCCTGAATTCACTTGGCTTAGCAAATGTCTGGGATCTATTGCTTGGCTCCCGGCATCTAAAAAAACAAGCCAAATCCAGAGCACAGCTGCTATCAATGCTTGAGGACAAAGACAAACTGTCCAAACACACCCTCTCTCTTCAATCCTGCAACAGGCTTAAGCCACAGAGCTACCTAAGTGAAAACTACAGCAACAGGGTCAAAGGTGCCCTTCCTGAAGTACAGGCCGGGTCTTTTATACTACTTAAACATTTCCCTCCATGTAGGAAAAGGCCTAGGCAAGATGTCTGCTGATTATGCATGCAGGAACCGGAGATTACTGCCCATGTCCCATGCCTGTACTACCCTGTTGTAGGGGACTGACACAAGCACTTGTGTTGGAGGTGGAAAACCTGGGGCATTGCGTCTTTTAGGATGGCAGTGCCCACCTGTTTTGTTCCTAATAATGTCAGTTTGAAATGTGTCATGATTAAATTCTTACAGAGGTTTGAAAAGAAGACCAGGAGCCAGGACCTTGCTGCCATCGGGGAGACAATAACTACAAGAGAAGCAACTACATGAGTACTCAGTAACAGACCGCAATCATGCCCAAAGATTTCATCTTAACTAACCATCAATGGAGGGATAAACTGCACTTAGCCTGGCTTTGACCACGCTTACACCTACTCGGCCATCGTGGATAGGGTCTCTATAGCCAACAATGAGTATCTGCTTTTAAAATGGACTTTTATAAATTGGCACTCTGCACTTTAAAGCTCTCATTGCTTAGTAAATGCTTGCATTGACTTATGTTTTACGCTAACTATTTATTGTAATGTAACAATTTTAAATGAGTTTTCATCGACCTCATGGACCTGAAACAAGTCTTCCTTTGTGTTTTTATGGAGGTATATTATTATGTATTATATTTATTTTTTTAATAATGATTTAATCAAAATGTACTTACTTAACTAAACAAATCACATTTTGGTGTGGGTTCACTGTGCCGGCACAAATTTCCTACCACCCAGCGTTCCCCATGGTCTGCTAGTAAAATGATTCCTCACTTGTGTGGGTAGGCCAAGTGCCTGCGACAGGGAAGGGTGAAAAAAGTATAGAGATTGAGGAGGGAAGCAAAGCGGGTCCAAGAGGGCAGTTTTTTTTAAAATACGTTTTTGGACTGACTCTGCTTTATGCACCCACACAAGTGTGGTATCTTTTTAGTCAGGAGATCAAGGTGATGGCAGGAAATTTGCGCAGGCATGGTGATATCATGTTGAAATGTGAGGAAAATGTGATGCATCCACATTGTGTTTTGAGCCATAAAAACATTGCAAAGAGAAGCTCAATTATTTCAGAGGAATCTGGGTAAGAAAACGTTGGCCCCCAATCACTGGACCAAAAACGCAGGTGACACATGTCATGGGCACTTGGCCTATCCACACAAGTTAGGTACAATATTATTGACAGGCTTGGGGGGAATGCTGGGAAAAGGACGTTTGTGGCTCCTTTCAGATTCCAGAGATTTCCATGATAGAAATGTGAGGAAAATATGTTTTTAGACACATTTTGAGGTTAGCAAGGGATTCTGGGTAACAGAACCTCGTAAGAGCAATATAGGTCACTCCATTCTGGATTGCCCTGGGTGTATAGTTTTTAAAAATGTCCAGGATTGCTAGATTTTCCTAGGTGCCAGCTGAGCTAGGAGCCGAAATCCACAGCTAGGCACATTGCATTAAAAGGGACAGTTTTCAGCGTAAAAAAGGGATGTCTCCACGTTGTACTTTGGGCCGTTTCCTGTCGTGGACACTAGGCATACCCATACAAGTGAGGTACCATTTTTATCGGGAGACACAGGGGAATGCTGGGTAGAAGTTTGTTTGCGGCTCCCCTCGGATTCCAGAGCTTTCCATCACAGAAATGTAATGAAAATGTGTTGAGGTAGACACATTTTCAGCCACACAAGTCAAAGGATTTGTCTGGGTGTCTAGTTTAAAAAAATGTACAGGTTTGCTAGGTTTCCATAGGTGCTGGTTGAGCTGGGACCCAAAATCCACAACTAGGCACATTGCAAAAAAAAGGGTAATTTTTAAGTGGAGAAATGTGAAGTATCCATGTTGCGTTTCTCATCTTTTTGAGTCTCGGCGGTAGGCCTACCCACATGAGTGAGGTTCCATTATTGGGAGACTTAGTGGAATGCTGTGCGAATGGAAGTTTGTAGCTCCCCTCAGATTCCAGAACTTTCCATCACAGAAATGTGAGGATTTTTTTTTTTTTTTTTTAAAGGTTTGAGGTATGCATAGGATTCTGGGTAACAGAATCTGGTGAGAGCCACACGCCAACCCGACCTGGATTTCCCTGGGTGTCTACCTTTTAATGGAGGAATGCTGGGTGTGTGGAAGTTTCAGGCTACCCACAGATTCTAGACATTTCCATCACAAAAATGTTAGGAAAATATGTTTTTTACATAGTTTGAGGTTTGCATGGAACTGTGGGTAACAGAACCTGGGGAGAGTCCTTATATGTCCTCCATCCTAGATTCCCCAGGGTGTCTAGGTCTCCCTAAGTTTCCGTAGGTGCCAGCTGAGTTACAGCCCAAAATTCACAGCTACGCACATTGCAAAATGGGGTAAGTTTTAAATGGAAAAATGTGATGCGTCCACAATGTGGTTTGAGCCATTTGTATACCTGGGGCACAATAAAAAAACATTGTAAGGAGAAGCTCAATTATTGGCTCTGGGTATCTCAGGTTCTTGGTGAACCTACAAGCGTTTGGAGTGGATACCTTATGTGGACAATAAGTTACGGGGCTTAAGTGCAAACTTCTCCAAATAGCCAGAAAAAAGGCTTAGCGCAGGGGGTGAAAGGGACTAGCATTGAAGGGGTCAAAGGAATATTTAAAGACAAGGCTGGGCACCAATGCCAGATGGATGATTTTTTTATGCCTGTGTTAGAGAAGACATTTTGATTTTGCTAAAAGTATGTAAAACATAGTTACTTATAGGGGTTTTCAGCCAGACTCCATCCAGAAGTCGTCTGTGATTGTGCCATTCACATTTTACTCCCACCAACTCCAGCATGCATCAAGGAGCAATGTTAGCCCACTTCAGCCACTTGACTGACTTCAGTAGGAGTTACATAATGATGCCACGTGATTTCCTCCGCCACATATGCAGTTAACTTGAAGACTAGAAATAATTAGCAGGAATCCTGAAATTGCCTGGTATCCCTCTCTCATTCAAGCCTCGGACATTCTTTGTCCCATAGGATACAGCCTGGATCTGATCCTTGACACTGCTTTCGTATTTATGTTACTGAGTCCTGATGATGGCCTAACTTTCCTACTGGTCTGAAATAGCGTCGACTTCCACAGTGGAATTCCTGGCGCCTTTCCCTTGCGGATACCCTGCCTTATTCCTTGTATTCATGTAGCATTAATTGTTTGGGTATCTCATACTGTGTAAAGGACTTTTAAAGTTCACTTACCTTTTGTTTTGCGCCCACCACAATCGCTGTATATACCTAGTCACATGTCACTTGCGTCGTCACCAAAATTTCACGAGCACTTGCACACTGTATATTGTCGGTTACATGTCATTTAATGTAGCACAGTGCTTCCTCCTCATGTGATTGTACATATGAATTACAATATGTCTAACATGATAATACACTGAATTTCTGATGAAATCTGTCTCCTTGGCTTCCTTCCCTCTTGATCTATTGCAATGTAAATTCATTGTACCCAGTATACTTGTTCGCCAAATAACACCCTCGCTTGAGACATTGTTGTTTGTTACACGCCCTTTCACAGGGAGCATATCCTCACACAAGTTACTTCCCTTCAGTGCTAAGTGCACCAGAGTAATGTGTACTTTTTTAGACCAAAAAACTATTTTGCCATTAGCCACCATATTTTGTTAGATTTAATGAGGGCTTGACAGCTTCTCGAACAATAATGGTTGTTGCTGTAGCATGAATAGCAGGCCAGATGGTGCAGGCTGCCATTGCTATAGCGCAACGAGCCATTCAGCATTTGAGCGTTTGTGACAATGTCCGTCTGAAAGCCTCCGACTACTGTTCGGAAGCTTTCTGACCGTGGTTGGAGGCTTTCCAATCGATACAGACGGTTTGCAGTTGGACCCCTCGATTACAATGTCGATGGTCGGAACGTAAAGCGTCCGGTTATTCTGACTCGGTTCCGACTGGCTCTCTGAGTCTTCCGGGTGGTCGGAACAGCACCCAATTCCTCTATGGATGGCATTTACGCCGTCAGTATTATGATGTTGGTTTCCCACAGCCTTTCTGTGCTGGCCTTTCCAACATGGAAAGGCTGTTGTAAAGCGACTTTGGGGACATCTAGCAGTGCCTTCTTGCCTCCTCGCGGTCTACAGTTGGTGGTCGAGGGGGTACATAGGGTGCCACCCTGCAAAACCCTGCACTGCACACCCCTATTTCTCTATAGGAGCCTGTATTACAGCTGGTTTATGGCTGTGACACAAGCTCTCATAGAGAAAAGTGAGTATGTAATCGGACAATGTTCAGTCGCATCGTAATCAGGCGAGCAGAACCTCCGACCAGAGGTCGGTTGGTTCTGAGTCAGAGATGGTGTCAGTCCGTGGCAAATCTGAGCCAACATCCTAATGACCCCTCAATGTGTAACAGTGGTGGCATTCGATTGTCACCATGACAATCTGGGGTCGATTACGATCCTGTCCGGAAAGCATTCAGACCGAATCGGTTCCAGAATGCGATCCTGAATGACTGGGATCGGGGGAGTCCGACTGAGAGATTTGGATGCATTCGGATGCTTTCGGATGCTTCCGGATGCGATTCCGTTGGACTCCAATTGACTTCAATGGGAGACTGTGCTCCGAACTAGAACACAGGCTCCCCTTGAAGAAACGGGTGGCTGGGGAAAATCATTCAACGTGTGGCGGGCACCCATCAGTGTCTGCCACACTGTCCATGGTTGGGAAGTGAGGACCTATGAGTCTGATTCAGAGGGCACTGGGTGAAGGGAGGCCTGCTACAGGCCCCCAAAGACAGATTCCGACAGCTGTTTATTTTAGGCAAACCGAATCAAAACGTCAGTCATCATAATCACTCCCTAGGAAACCGTGTCCATAGAGCTGTACGATTTGGCTGAAAAAAAGACTCTATCTGTGCTAATGCCTTTTGTAACTGATTTGAGTAGCCCTATCAGTTTCCAGGCATCGTTATCGATCATGCAAAACTAGGTACGATTCAGTCAGAAATAAGGGTTCGGACTTGGCAAACCCAAATCGGATTCGGAGCCTCCCGGACGGGATCATAATCAACCACTTATTGTTGTAGACCAGGACATATTTACTATCATCAAACTTTGACCCAGAGCAAAAGATGGAAAGATGGAAAGGGGAAAAAAGAATGAAGAAAGTAAATATTGAAAAACAGTGGCAAAAGGAAAAAGCAGCATTGGTAAAGAACCTGCAAGAGCTAAATAAAAAGGCAGAAAATGGAAGTGCAGGAGAAGATAAAGGCACAAGGTGGGTACTAAACTAGAGTGCTTTTGTATTTTGCAATGAGCGGCGCTCGTGGCAAACATGTTAGAAAACTTTGGTGATCTGCATTGATTAATTAATTAATTAATGTTTGCATGTCAAACACTGTGTAAGAGTGTACCCTTATGTTTCATAAACAGGGGCAGCTGATGAATGTGTCATTTATACTTCAAACCCCTAGAGGAGTCCATGAAATGCAGTCAGGTACTTGGTTCTGAGGAAGGTGAGTGATTGTGTCCTTCAAATATGGTGAAGGTAGCAGTTAGTCACAGACCTCACGTGGGCTCACGGTTAAGCTAGAGCTTTTTTTCTTCTGAAAATCTGTGCTTTACCCCTATCACCTACAACAGACTTACATTGCTTGCCCCAGATATTAATGGTTAGTCAGATTGGTTAAAATGCGAAAAAATAAGTCACTTATCTTAATAAACATATTTGTGGTTGATGGAGGAGTGCGAGGGAGGGGGACAGGCCTCCTTAGCCTTCGCAGCAACCAATGCTGGTAGTAAGGCTGTGGGACTGCTGCAACACCCCCAAAATATTCTTGCAGAACTCACAAGCAGAATGAGTCATAAGTGTGCTTTTAAACTTTCAGAATATCTTCTGGCATTTTCAGTGTGGTCAAATACATAGGTCAAGTGTGAAAGTAAGGACATTTTGTAGTGCAAACCCCATGACAATCTTGCAGGGTTACAGGATTTGTCAAATGTTTTCTAACATAAAAAAATTCAAACACTTGAAATTGAGCTTTACAAATATTTTAAAACGTATCAGCAGCAAGGAGGTACAAATGAGGTACATTGTTTTTAGTAATGCTGGGATATGATAGAAATAAAGATTTTAATATGATCAAAATAAACCAAGGCACTTTACTATAAATATATGCAGAAATCCAATTTCCATAATTTATTATTCATGCGCAGTAAATGTTAGGCCATAAAATGGCATGTCTAATGCAAATTTAGTGACATTTCAATGCAAAATGTGCTTTCTGTAAATGGCTAGGTACTCTGCCACACCATGCTCTGGTTATTTATTTGGGACAATGTGCCGCAAAATGCACCACTCGACACACACTTCTCCCCACCACCATTTTCCTGCTGAATGGGCATGTCTAATTTGCTGTACTTGCTGTTTGTGCAATACTTACATTTTTCACAACCCCTTTTATTTAAGTGATGTAACATTGATAGTGGCACCCTAACTCTGAAAATTGTCCCAGCACCACTGAGTGGGAACATCAGATCTTTTAAACAACAACTCCACCAGGCTTAATGTTATGTAGGGACAGGAATTGGGCTTCCATGATAGCAGAATCAGAGAAGACTGATTTAGGGGTTGTTAGATGGCCCATATCATTTCCAAAAAGTGACTGGACTTGTAGGGTTAATCTACAACTAGTTTTAGGGCAGGGCTTCGAACACAATTCGAGCATATTTACTAGAGAAGTGGTGACGCCATGCTCCACCACTTCTGAAACGCAGAGCTGCACCATATTTACAACAAAATGGTGCAGCCCAGCGTTTCTCTTGCACTGGCGATAAATTTAGCAGTCTAGCACCAACGCAGGCAACCTTGCACACATTATAGTGCAAGGGTGTATACGTTGAGGGGAAGATAATTTATTTCCAGTAAGGTGTCCCTTCTTGCACATAAACAAGCTTTAAGTGGTGTTTTGAAGCTTCTATGTTTTCTGCTTAATGCAGCACACTTAAAAGTTGCAAAAAGTATTTTTTTATGGATTGCTTAGGTGCAATCTAAGCCTTTTGCTGTTTCTCAGCAAAAATGAGGAGAAATTAAACATTTATCATCGTTGTGCGTGTTTAAGACCAGGTTTTGCCAGGTCTTAATTTTGGTTCTGCCCCACATTTACACCGCCCTTGTAAATATGGAGCAGCGTCAAAATCAATGGGTGTTGCAGGGGAACGCCCACCGTAACATCCATTGCCCACCCCTTTCATGCTAAGTATAGCGTGAAAGGGGGACTTATTTACAAGGCAAAATTAAGCCATGCTAAGTGGCTTAACGCTGCCTTGTAAATAAGATAAAGCACATATCACCACAGGAACATCACTAAAAGTGGGAACAAGGGGAGCCCTGGGTGGTAGGACATTTGTCCTGGCACGGTGATCCCACACAAAAGTGTGTGGAAAAAGTGTTTTTTAAGCTAAATTTTTGGTTTGCAGGGGATTCTGGGTATGAAAACGTTGAGCGATCCACGCACGTTATACCCATTTGGATTCCCAAGGGTGTCTAGTTTTCAGAAATGTGTGGGTTTAGTAGGTTTCCCTAGATGGCAGCTGAGCTCGGGGCCAAAAACCCAGGTGCCCCCCTTGCAAAACCAGGTTGTTTTGTGATAGGTAATTTTGATGTCTCCACAATACGTTTTGGGCCCCTGCCTGTCGCAGACACTTGGCCCACCCACACAAGTGAGGTATAATTTTTATCGGGAGACCAGGGAGAACGCTGGGTGGTAGGAAATGTGTATCAGCCCATGATCCCACAAATTTCCCACCCGGAAATTTGAGAAGAATTCGATTTTTCCAGCTACATTTGAGGTTTGCAGGGGATTCTGGGTAGGAAAAGTTGGGGGATCCATGAAAGCCATACCCTCCTGGACTCCCCCGGGTCACTAGCTTTCAGAAATATATGGGTTTAGTAGGTTTCCCTAGATGGATAGTTTAGCAGCACAAAATAGTAGAAATGGTAGCACCATTTTACAAAATAGGACAAATCACCTAAACAAAAGCGAATCCAGGCAGAATTATCCACTGTATTAAAATGTGGTGCTCAAATTTATGGTAATGGCCAATCACACTAAAGATAGTAGCTCCCTCGTTCTGCTTGAATCATAGTAAGAGTATACAAGGGGGTTACCCAATGGAATCACAGGGACCTGGGTTCAATAAGTGTTAAGAGGAAGGGGTCCCAGCGAAAGTGGAAGACATATAATACACTTCACAAGAATTGATCTGAAACAATTATTTTGATCCACAAATGTATTATTCAATAAGGGATCCGGTGTAATTAATACACGTAGCAAAGCAAACAGTCAACTGTATTCATGGTCATACAGTGCCCCAGGAAGGAAAAGGAAGTGATCGTGAGGAGGTAGGGGAGTGGTGGGATGGCGTGACAGTAAAATCAATAATTCAAAATATTATTCACGCTATGAATCACATAGCAGTAAGTGCCACAAGCTTATGGCAACATTATATCTGAACAGGCATACGACACATAGTACAATATAAATGCAATTTTTCGCATGTGTGGTTGCCGTAATTGAAAAAGCCGTCGACGTTTCGACCCTCTGAGACTGCAGGAAGATTTAACCTTGCTGCGGGGTCTTCATCAGGACCAAGGAAGGGGCAGGGGACCTAGTAAACGGGTATAATTAACTTAGATTAGAGGGGTGTAGCTTCGACCTCTGTTTATCACATAGGTAAATACGAGCGTGCAAGTGAATCAATATTTTAAAAAAAGAACTTGCATGCAAGTGAATTCACATTAAAACAAACTGTTAAATAAGAATATAAATCCAAACAATTAAATAGATAAATGACTAAATTCATTGGCGTAGAATTAAATTGGCACATTATTACCAATGTCTGGGTGCCTGTGTGGGAAACTGGCAGAATACAGGGCGGACAAACACTCGCCTGATGGGGATGCACTAGAGTGCCAAATTAAAGAAACATAAGGATGACCACAAGGTCACAAAGAACCTAAATTTTAGTTTTTAAATTGGCTAACATTCGATAACCATGAGACAAAGAGTCGTACAATATTAGATAAGTAACGGACATACCACATGGTCCGTAGTTTACAATGTGGTCTTGTAGGTACTTAGATCATAGGAAGGTCTGAGTCAGCATCTAAAATAATTGGTGGTATTAATTAGAAAAGGGCTTAGGTGGCGATGACAACATACATCAAAAAGGTAGAACGGGAAGCTTACCGAAACACGGCATTGTGCCAGTAATCAGTGTTCAGTCAAGCAAAAATGCGCGGGGAATTAATCCATAGTCGAGCTAGGGAGACAAAGCATGAGAATCATAAGGTATCGGTTCGCTAAACAGATTATATATGGCAGAGGACAGAGCGGGCGGGGGATCGTACTCACTCAATAGCGTTGATTCACGGAGCTCCGTACGCGGGCAGCCGATCAACGCGGCATTTCCTGGTTAAATGAAATAACCATGGAAACAGGTCACGTGGTGACGGAGGCTGAAGAGAGACTATGGGTCGCGGAATGGTTATATGATTTACAGCGTAATGGACTGGAATACGGACAAGACAATTAATCATTGTGATGGTAAAATACATGCAAATATTCACAGCGTCATACTAAGCAACAAATTAGGAATAAAGGCAAATAAATTATTATTGCAGGGCGTACCTCGTCCACATGAGGGTAAGGCCCATAGGTGAACAATTGCAATAATCACAGTTGTTGGCCATCTGGTATACATCGGTATGAGAAAGAAGACTATTAAGCAGATTATAAAGGGTGGCGTACCTCTCGCACACGATGGTAAGGCCAACCAGACAAGATCAAACAACAGTTTGTGAACAGTATTTAAAACAAACCCAAATCGGGGTCAATTCATAATTCAACTAACTAATTCAATGGTACACATCCATTAGAAAAAGATAAATTACTGAGTGGTAGCGTACCTTTACTAACTGGGTCTAGATGTGTTATACCACATTCAGTCTGCAAAAGTGACCTGGTGATATTCAGAATCTTCGGAAAAATGGATACCATGGTGATAGGTTGATGAGGGTGGTAAACCTGAGTGTTAAAGAGGAATCAATCACGGTAGTGTGGCCAGTTGAGAAAAGGAACTGTCCTGTTCATTGAGGCCGGTTTCTCTGGAGTTGAAAAAGTATATCCATTTCAGTTCTCGAGTGTTCAGAATGTCAGAAATGTTGCCACCTCGTGGTCCTAACATGGTTTTCTCAATTACCAGCCATTGTAGACTTTCAGGTGGGTGGGCATGCAGCTTAAAGTGTTCCACAAGAGGTGCGCCAGAAACATTGCATCGAATGCGGCTCATATGCTGTAGGATACGTACTTTGATTTTTTGCTGGGTCTGCCCAATATAGATCTTTTGACATGGGCATATGATAGCATAGATGAGGTTGTTAGAATTACAATTACTGAAGGATTTTAGTTTGACAGTTAAATGAAGATGTACAAATTCTTTGGTCTGTATAGTCATATCACAAGCCTTGCAGTGGCCACAGCGGAAATGGCCCGTGACTGGTGGAAGATTCCACACGGTATTGATGGTGGGTTGATTGTCAGGCGATAAGAAGGAGCACACAACGTAGTCTTTGATGCTTTTGGCCTTCTTAAAAGCATGGAGAGGTGTCTCAGATTGTTTAATTTCATCCGATACCAGATGCCAATGTTTGTTGATAATCCTCTTGATGTTATTACTTTTCGTATTGTAGGTTGTGACACAGACAATACGACTCTCTTCACAATTTGTTCTGTCTTTAGGAGTTAGAAGTTCCTCGCGTGGATAGAACCATGCGCGTTTGCGTGCCTTTTTGATCAAACGTCTTGGGTAACCTCGTTCAAGCAGGCGATTGGAGAGAACCTGAGATTCCAAGAAATAGTCGTCTTTGTCTGAACAATTTCTCCGTATCCTCAGAAATTGCCCAAAGGGGAGATTGTCACGGAGAGCGATGTTTCTGGCGCACCTCTTGTGGAACACTTTAAGCTGCATGCCCACCCACCTGAAAGTCTACAATGGCTGGTAATTGAGAAAACCATGTTAGGACCACGAGGTGGCAACATTTCTGACATTCTGAACACTCGAGAACTGAAATGGATATACTTTTTCAACTCCATAGAAACCGGCCTCAATGAACAGGACAGTTCCTTTTCTCAACTGGCCACACTACTGTGATTGATTCCTCTTTAACACTCAGGTTTACCACCCTCATCAACCTATCACCATGGTATCCATTTTTCCGAAGATTCTGAATATCACCAGGTCACTTTTGCAGACTGAATGTGGTATAACACATCTAGACCCAGTTAGTAAAGGTACGCTACCACTCAGTAATTTATCTTTTTCTAATGGATGTGTACCATTGAATTAGTTAGTTGAATTATGAATTGACCCCGATTTGGGTTTGTTTTAAATACTGTTCGCAAACTGTTGTTTGATCTTGTCTGGTTGGCCTTACCATCATGTGCGAGAGGTACGCCACCCTTTATAATCTGCTTAATAGTCTTCTTTCTCATACCGATGTATACCAGATGGCCAACAACTGTGATTATTGCAATTGTTCACCTATGGGCCTTACCCTCATGTGGACGAGGTACGCCCTGCAATAATAATTTATTTGCCTTTATTCCTAATTTGTTGCTTAGTATGACGCTGTGAATATTTGCATGTATTTTACCATCACAATGATTAATTGTCTTGTCCGTATTCCAGTCCATTACGCTGTAAATCATATAACCATTCCGCGACCCATAGTCTCTCTTCAGCCTCCGTCACCACGTGACCTGTTTCCATGGTTATTTCATTTAACCAGGAAATGCCGCGTTGATCGGCTGCCCGCGTACGGAGCTCCGTGAATCAACGCTATTGAGTGAGTACGATCCCCCGCCCGCTCTGTCCTCTGCCATATATAATCTGTTTAGCGAACAGATACCTTATGATTCTCATGCTTTGTCTCCCTAGCTCGACTATGGATTAATTCCCCGCGCATTTTTGCTTGACTGAACACTGATTACTGGCACAATGCCGTGTTTCGGTAAGCTTCCCGTTCTACCTTTTTTATGTATGTTGTCATCGCCACCTAAGCCCTTTTCTAATTAATACCACCAATTATTTTAGATGCTGACTCAGACCTTCCTATGACCTAAGTACCTACAAGACCACATTGTAAACTACGGACCATGTGGTATGTCCGTTACTTATCTAATATTGTACAACTCTTTGTCTCATGGTTATCGAATGTTAGCCAATTTAAAAACTAAAATTTAGGTTCTTTGAGACCTTGTGGTCATCCTTATGTTTCTTTAATTTGGCACTCTAGTGCATCCCCATCAGGCGAGTGTTTGTCCGCCCTGTATTCTGCCAGTTTCCCACACAGGCACCCAGACATTGGTAATAATGTGCCAATTTAATTCTACGCCAATGAATTTAGTCATTTATCTATTTAATTGTTTGGATTTATATTCTTATTTAACAGTTTGTTTTAATGTGAATTCACTTGCATGCAAGTTCTTTTTTTAAAATATTGATTCACTTGGACGCTCGTATTTACCTATGTGATAAACAGAGGTCGAAGCTACACCCCTCTAATCTAAGTTAATTATACCCGTTTTCTAGGTCCCCTGCCCCTTCCTTGGTCCTGATGAAGACCCCGCAGCAAGGTTAAATCTTCCTGCAGTCTCAGAGGGTCGAAACGTCGACGGCTTTTTCAATTACGGCAACCACACATGCGAAAAATTGCATTTATATTGTACTATGTGTCGTATGCCTGTTCAGATATAATGTTGCCATAAGCTTGTGGCACTTACTGCTATGTGATTCATAGCGTGAATAATATTTTGAATTATTGATTTTACTGTCACGCCATCTCACCACTCCCCTACCTCCTCACGATCACTTCCTTTTCCTTCCTGGGGCACTGTATGACCATGAATAGAGTTGACTGTTTGCTTTGCTACGTGTATTAATTACACTGGATCCCTTATTGAATAATAAATTTGTGGATCAAAATAATTGTTTCAGATCAATTCTTGTGAAGTGTATTATATGTCTTCCACTTTCGCTGGGACCCCTTCCTCTTAACACTGAATCATAGTAAGAACAATTAAAGTTAGGGCTGCTTACTTTGGCTTCTTTCGGTAACAGGATTGCATGCAAGTAATGAAAAACACTGGATTAGGAATGTTAGGAATCCAAGACAGGGATTAGTGCTGGACAAATCCTTTCTTTAGTTGGCAGGACCCAACAGAGATTTCACAGGTCTCACAAAGGAAGTTCCTTTGAGGTCAAATCGCCTATGACCACCTTCACCTTGGATTTACATTTGAGGAAATGGGATGCATATCATGAAGGCCGATTTTGAGGTCGAATCACATTGAAGATGAGTGCAAATACGTTCAAACCAACTAAAAACCACAAATTAACTTCAAAATTCAGTTAATTCATGTTCATTCAGCTTCAAATCATCCAGCACTGTTGCAAGTGTTGTTATACATTTATCCTTAATTTCTGACATTCCTTTAGAGGTGCATGTTTTTGTATTCATTATCTTGTATTCTAGACATCTGTTGATATTTCATCTAAGTGTTTGTCTAAGTATGTACATGGAAATGCCTCGACAGCAGAGCTATCTCCGATGGGAATGACTTTACGGGTGCTCTGCACAATAGTCCCTATAGCAGCAATCACCAAGGAACTGATGCTTTGATTTGATTCTGGAGTTGGTGAAGTCAGTCTTGCCTCTTACTTTTAACTAGCATTGTGTTGCTCCATTGGGTATCTCCCACTACTGATGTGCCCCAACCTGATAAAGCTGATCCTCCAATTCCGGCCATGATGATGGCCATTCAAAAGGTTTTAGCTTTCATGGCAAAGTTACTCACCAAACAACTTTCCACACAAGATCATATACTTGGGGCCTTATTTATGAAGGCCTTGCGCCACCGGTGCGTCACTTTTTCCCATGTTAAAAGTGACGCACCGGCGGCGCATGGCCTTCATAAATAAGGCCCTTGAAGCTTTTACCTCTATTCTACGAGCTTTAAACACCCTAAAATCTTTCCAAATATTAACTAACCTCTGTTCAAATTGATGCTCAAGGTTATGGAAATAAACAATCCATTATATATTTTGACATAGCTTCATTACTTCACAGTTCATCTGAAAACCTGGATGCTGTTTCTGTTGCAAATCAAAGAATGATGACTTTGTATTCATAGCTCATTTAAAGTCATGAAAAACAATACATCTCTGCCTTCAGTTCACAAGATTTTAAAGGTATAAATGCAGATTTAAAAAAACAAAAATCATTGAAAAGAGAACCCGTAAAATCAGATTTCCTTTCCCACCTCTTCTACATACTTCTTCCAAAAAGTCTACAGTTTTACCTACAAAATTGCATCCTTCTGCAGAAGTGTTTATCCTCCTGAGATGTGTATATCTGATTTGTTACCTACACTTTGTGCTTTTTCTGATTCTTTGAGTTTTGATCCTTCCTTGCCTGTTCAATTATTTGAATTTTTTTTGTCTAAGGATCAACAGCCAATGCTAGCCCCCAAGTCCAACGTAATATTTAAAAAACTATTACTGAATGCTAACAAAGTCCAGGCAATGAATAGAATACACATTCTTGATATTTTACACCTAATCTCCAAATTAAATGTAATGTAATTTAATCATTAAAGATTACTCTTGTTGAATTTCAAATAAGTAATTTATCTATTACAGTCTTCATGATGATAGTGTCCCTTTCTGCTCATATGTGGTTGGTATACTTCTGTTTGTAGTTTTCATTGTTATGAATTTGACATCAATTTGTCTAAATAATATAGATCTAACTCACACTTTATACATACTGCTTTTTACACCCTTCGAGATTCTATTGATTCTGAGTGTCTTCTTGGTTAGTTGTTTCAGATTAGGAGTCACATCAGATTTATCCAATGTCTAGATTGGATTAGATTGGTGAACGGTAACTTCGGTACTCCATGGTAGGTCTCCATTAACTAATGAGCTGATTTCATGCTAGTCCAGTATTTATTTGTACACTACTATCATTTTAAGAAACTTGGCAAATTCCTTAACATGATTTTTTAGATTGTATATCATTCTATAGACCTGAAATTTCCCCCTACGAAGGGTCAGGAGAAAGGGGGTATTGCGATATCACTGGCCAAATATATTAATTGGAAATCTTTGCCTAATACAAATGATTTAAAGTTGCAGATGGCTTTAGGGATTGGCATTTTTTCAATCTCTCTTTGTTCTGTAGCCTTAATGTTGTTTGATGTTTACATTCCACCAGGGAATTGTTACAATTGCATTTTTGATGACACCATCGCAATTTGTAAGCTACTAGGTCTTTATGATAATTCTGCTGTAGGCACAGTGGGAGACAGATACATCCCAATACCTCAGCTCTATAAGCACAGTCCTCTCTATTGTAGAATAAGGAGAACTGGGGTCTGGGTGACACTGTGGTGCGTAGTTTTACCTTTCAAATTTGGGCTTTCAAATTAATTATTGCCATTATGGATGGTCGTTCCAGAGATTTATATTTAGAGTTCCTTAGTGTGGGCACAAGGTCTCTGCAAACCCACTATATATCAGGCACTTCTTTCATATCGATATGCATGTTCTATGATCCATTCTTTTTAATTGAATGGAGTCTATCAGTGACCATAATTCTATTGAGGTAAAACTGAATTTTAAATTTTAAATTAGCCAATTGGGATTTTTTCAAAGAATGATATTACCTATCTAAAATGAACACTTGCACTAACTACATTTTTGGAGTGATTACCATTAGCCTTTGGCATTTATGACTTTGTGTCTTTGATTGCAAAAGTTTTGTATATGATCTATCAACAGAATGTATAAAATATCACCTCTAAAAGAAAACACTTTCATTGCTGCTTTAATGGTAGGCAAGCACTGGAATTGGAGTTACCAAAATACTGGGACAGCATACATACAACATTAATGAAGGGAAATATGAGACAGTTTTTGTTTTATGTTGCTCATATGACGGGAGCTGCCATTCCAAAAGCATCGTCCACGAGGGTAAAGAAGGTTGGAATGCATACTTTCAAAATTTGCATAAAAACAATCACCCAGACACCTCTTTTCTATCGTATTCATGTTATTCACAGTCACAAATCTTTGCATTAGCATTGTGGTTTACCAAGGATAATGTCATCAACCGCATCAAGTCTATCAAACCATCCATGGCAAAGGGCCCAATGGTGTTCATATGCTAGAGTATCACGCTGAGCCCTCAGATGGAGCCTCACTGTAATTTCAACCATTTAAATTCTCTATTAAAATGTTAACTATTCTATCTACTTGGAGAGGCTCTCTAATGTACAAGAAGGAAAGTGAGGAGCTGCCTCTGAATTACTGCCTACTTACTCTGCTTTATACTGCAGGTAACCTGTTTGCAAACACTCTATTGTCCACTCTTTCAGATTGGGTGCAAAGTAATAAACTTTTTCCATTTTCATACTCAGGTTTTCATTCCATGGGACGAATGAGTGACAGCATATTGATATTTAATCAGTGCTTCTGAGTATTGCTCTAGGTATATTTTATCGGTGACTTCCTCTAAAGAAGAGGTGGTGGGTTGTAACCACTGGTTTCCCGGATCCTTATGCTAAAGTATAAGGCCCTCAGATTGTCCCCTGTGACCCATTTTTCCTTGGGGAACCTGGTGTGGTAATGTTCTGCATCACAGCGCAGCTTTTCCAGGATGGCTTTCTTTATCTCAGGATAGGTAGTTGTACCATCAGGGTTGGCTGCCTGATATGCGGCTTGTAATTCTATAGATAAGAGGGGAGCAATGTATTGGCCCCAACTCTCTGGGGACCAAGTGGCAGTGGATGCTACCCTATCAAGTAAAAAAAAAAAAAATCCTGGTCATACCCCTCTTGAAACTTTTGTAAGACCGAACCTGGTGTGTTAGGGTGAAGATGGGTGTTAGAAATGGCATCTGTGAGGTGAAGAATGGCAGTATCTTGTATATGCTGGCTGGTGGTAAGCAATGATGCTTGCTCCTTTAGGGCCGTTTGGAAAGCTTTCCTCTCTTCTTGTGCTGTTTTTGTCTGTTGCTCCATGACTAGTTGTAGGTGTTGCTGCCCTTCAGCTAGCTGGGCTATCATGGCCTTCATCGTGATGGGTTGTGTCACTTTGGTCTAGATACAGTATCTCACTTCTGACACCACTGTTGTCTTGGTCACCCCCCCCCCTCCATTTTCAGGTACATCAATGGAAGGGGTGTGCTATTCCCTCTTTTATTTAATTGGCGGGTACAGTTGGAATATAAGCAAAACAACAAAAAGAGAAGACAAAGGACACATGTTGTTTATCTGTCCAACTTGTCCTTCTGGGAGACCAGCTTGTGCTCCCTGGGGGCAGGGGAGGTTTCTCCCTGCTTCTCTGCTCTCTTCTGGCTACAGACTCCTCGCAGATTGTGATCAGGCTCCCAGGCGGATGATCCTCAAAAGTAGCAAAAGAGGGGACATTGTGAGTGGGCTGCTCATAAAACATGTATGTGTTCTAGTGTTTTTGTGTCTACTCCACCACACTTGTGACTATCCAGCACCTTTAGCGTTCTCCTCAAACTACTGGCTGTGATTAATCCCTGCCCACCACTTATTTAATGAAAAGAAGTTAAAAAAGGGGCCCTGCCTGCAACCACTGCCCTCCTGGGACATGGCAGACTGGAAACTGGTGGTCTTTCTTTTCTGGAAACCATCGGCGTTGAAGGGAGAGGGTGTTGTGTCTCCTGCTTCTGTGCTGGTGTTTTAGTGAACCTGGATTCAGCCTCTACTCATGCTCCACGTAGTTCCTGGACTCTCCTTCGTCTCTTCGCTGTAGCTGGTGTTGTCCTCCTTGCTCAGATCCTCGGACGCACGACCCATTGCGTCCCGCGGGGTGTCTCTGCCTTTTCTTCCATGCACACTTGGCAAACTGGTGCTCTGACTTCAACTCGACCCGTTCAGCTGCTGGCTGCCGTGTTGGATTTTTCGGGAGCAGCTGACGTGGTATCACAATTTGTTTTCCTAAAACACATTTGCATAGCAGAAGGTTGTTTTAGAGAAACAAAAAATATGGCTGACATGGAGGGAGTTCTCGCCTATGACGTCAGAGCCATTTTCAGTTTTCCCTGCTGGAAACAACCATGCCTTGGATGCCAATCCTCAGCTGTGAAATCCAGGGATCCTAACCCTGTCCAAAGCCAGTTTTGTGGCTAACAGACGTCCAGGTCAATGAGGTCTGCATTTGGAGCATGCCAAAGCTCCCCTGGTGAAATCTGTGTGATTTCCTCACTTTCAAATAAGGTCAGTAACCATGAGAGTGGTGGGCAGGGAATCAGCATTTTGTGGTGAATGCCCTACCATCCTTTACATGACCCCCTCTTTCTCTTACCTGATAGGTGGGTGCAAACTAGTGATGTGAGTATGCACCGCAATAATGAATGTTTTCACTTTGTCTAAGTGTTGTCAAGCCAACTGCAGAGTGTTTTCAGTGTTTTCAAGCTGTGGAGCCTTGGATGGAGATTAAATGAACATATGGCAGCAAAACATGTTTTCATTTTCAAGGAGCTATCATCATTGGTGCTTTAGGTCCAGCCATCTAGTTGAGGATAATAGCTTGAGGAAAGGTTTACCATGATTTACAAGACAAAATAAAATATTTCAAAGATGAGATACAAAATGCAGGAATCATATTGACAAGGCAGATTCTTTAATCCGTCAAAGTCAAAGATTTGGCTAAAAGCTTGAGTCAATTATGTGGATTTGGGAAGTTCCTTAACTAAAAGTAAGTAAACCTGTTCACACAGCAAATCTACCACTACCACACAGAAGATAGCATGATCATTGAGTAAGCCCACGACCAATCTGACTAACTGACTGACTGACTGAAATATTTGTAGAGCGCACGAATGCCGCGGCGTCTTGGCACTAAATCTATAGGCTGCATCCTCCATGGAGCAGATGGATTTTGTAAGGGACTCAAGAGGATGCATGGTTTTTAATCGACTCACATTGTTTTTAGCACAGACACAATCTTCTTCATGTTTTTTGACTATGATGCTCATAATAGGCCACCAAAAATGTCTTTTAACAAGAAACAAGACCCTAGCAGTTCTTGGTGGCCAACCAAGGAGGGACCTTGATTCACGACAAAGCTAATGACGTTGATCTTTGGCAAGAAGCAAGACTCTAGAAGCCATAATTGATAGTATTATGTTTATGTTCCTTTTGAAATCATTCCTTCTGAACCACTACAAATTGCAGGTGAGAACACCCTTCAATTTGAGACAGCTTGAGATGACTAGATTTACAAACTTTTGTGATGTCCTTAGTTCTGCGCATCATGTGAACTAAACTTTGCTCTCATGGATGAGGGACAGGCGTCTGTCATTCAATTAACAGATCCAGAATAAAAGTAGGTGGTATCACATTTGCAAAAGGGAAGGAACCTCCTTCTCTTTTGTGTCTCTTTAAACAGTTGTTAAGGGACTACCACCACCCCTACAATTAACTTGATAGAAAGAAAAAAGGTGTTTTAATACAAATCAATTGTCCTTAAGAAAAAATCGGCTGCATTTAAAAACATTTTTGCTTTATTTAAAACCAAAGCAGACATGGTGGTTTGCTGACCCCAGCAGGCCTCCATCCCTGTAATGGCATTCAATCTCAGTATGTTGCAATTTGTGACCTACTATGATTCAGAATTTAAGAACTGACCTACATAGGTTGGTTCTTTAAATTATTTACTTGTCTCCAAAATGCTGTTCACAAATTGGAATTTTTTTTGCAACCACTAAATAGTATATTTTTGGTCTGGCCCTTTTTGAAGTGTTATCCCCAAGCTTTTTGCTTTCTCCCTCCTACTTTTCAGACCCTCTTTTTGTTGGTTTTAGGACTCTGGGCACTTCACTACTGCTAATCAGTGCTAAAGTGCATCTGCTCTCACCCATAAAACATGGTATGATTACTTTACATCAATCAATCAATCAATCAGGTGTTTGTTAAGCACAAATTTGAGTCAGCTGTTCAGGTATGCTTGTCCGGTGAAGTGGATGGCCTTGTGAGCTTGGGTTAGCATCTTGAAGGTGACTCTAGCTTCAATCAATCAATCAATCAATCACGACATTTATAAAGCGCGCTACTCACCTGGGAGGGTCTCAAGGCGCTGGGGGAGAGGGGTCTGTCACTGCTCGAACAGCCAGGTCTTGAGCTGCTTCCTGAAGGAGAGATGGTCTTGGGTTCTCCGAAGGTGGGTGGGGAGGGAGTTCCTAATCTTGGCTGCCAGGTAAGAGAAGGATCTTCCTCCGGCGATGGCTCTGCGGATGCGTGGTACGGTGGCGAGGGCGTGGCTGGTCGATCGTAGCTGGCGGGTGGTCGTGTAGAAGGTCATGCGGTCATTGAGGTACTTGGGGCCCAGGTCGTGGAGAGCCTTGTGTGTGTGGGTGAGGAGTCTGAACATGATCCTCTTGCTGACGGGGAGCCAGTGCAGGTCTCTCAGGTGTTCGGTGATGTGGCTTTGTCGGGGGATCTTCAGGATGAGTCTTGCGGAGCCGTCCTGGATGCGTCGGAGTCTTTTTTGAAGTTTGGCTGTGGTTCCAGCGTAGAGGGTGTTCCCGTAGTCCAGTCGGCTGGTGACGAGTGCCTCGGTGACGGTCTTCCTGGTTTCCGTGGGGATCCATCTGAAGATCTTGCGGAGCATGCGCAGGGTATTGAAGCATGATGAGGAAACGGCATTGACTTGTCTAGTCATCGAGGGGGAAGAGTCCAGGATGAAGCCCAGGTTGCGTGCGTGGTCCGTTGGCTTGGGGGCGGTGCCCAGGGCAGGGGGCCACCAGGAGTCGTCCCAGGCGGAGGGTGATGATCCCAGGATGAGGACTTCCGTCTTCTGAGTTCAGTTTCAGGCGGCTGTTCTTCATCCAGTCGGCGGCGTCTTTCATCCCTTCGTGTAGGCTGGCTCTGGCGGTGGCGGGGTCGTTGGTGAGGGAGAGGATCAGTTGGGTGTCGTCGGCGTAGGAGATGATGTTGAGGTTGTGTTGGCGTGCAATGGCTGCAAGGGGGCTCATGTAGACGTTGAAGAGGGTTCGATGGGGAGCCAGTGGAGTGTGTACAGGTGCTGGGAGATGTGGCAGTGTCTTGGCATGTTGAGGACCAGTCTTGCGGCGGCGTTTTGGATGTTCTGTAGCTTGCCGGTGGGGTTTTTGTTTATTCCGGCATAGAGTGCGTTGCCCTAGTCGAGCCTGCTGTTGACCGGGTCGTGAGAGACGGTCTTTCTGTGTTCAAGGAGGATACATTTGAAGGTCTTACATAGGAGACAGAGGGTGTGGAAGCAGGAGGACAAGACAGAGTTGATCTGGTGGTCTATTTTGAGCTCTGAGTCCAGATTGATTCCCAGGTGGTGTGCGTGGCCCGTGGGGGTGGGCGGGCTTCCGAGGGCGGGGAGCCACAAGGTGTTGTTCCAGGCGTCGGGGGTTTGGGCCCATAATGAGTACTTTCGTTTTGTTGGTGTTTAGTTGTAGGCAGCTGTTTTTCATCCATTTGGCAACAGCTTCCATGCCTTCTCGAAAGTTGTGTCTGGTGGTGTTGGGTTTCTTGGATAGGGAGAGGATGAGTTGGGTGTCGTCAGCGTATGACACAACGTTGAGTCCGTAGGTTCTGACGTTGGGGGCGAGCGGAGCCATGTAGATGTTGAAGAGCGTAGGGCTGAGGGAGGACCCCTGGGGGACTCCGCAGGTGGTAGTATAGGGTCCAAGAGGATAAGGGGGGAGTTTGATCCGCTGCGTTCTGCTGGAGAGGAAGGAGCGGATCCAGTCGAGGGCCTTGTCTTGGATCCCTGCATCGTGGAGTCTGCATATTCGGGTGCAGTGAGATACTGTGTCGAATGCTGCTGAGAGGTCGAGGAGGATGAGGGTTGCTGTTTCTCCTTTGTCCAGTAAGGTACGGATGTCGTCTGTTGCAGCGAGGAGGGCGGTTGCTGTACTGTAGTTTTTTCTGAAGCCGGATTGGGAGGAGTTGAGGATGTTGTGCTCTTCAATGAATGTGGCGAGTTGGCTGTTGATGGCTTTCTCGATTACTTTTGCTGAGAACGGGAGCAGGGAGATGGGTCTGTAGCTTTTTTTTTTTTATTTTTTGAAAACCTTTATTGAGCCTTCACAGTTGTTACACAGCTTGTCGCCTACAACCCAACCGGGCCGGCCGCTAAGAAAGCGTTAAGCAAATAAATATGCATTATTACAGTACAATTACACCTGCGGCCGTGAGGACATGAGGATGAAGCTCCAAAAAGAAATTGTGAAGAAGGGATTGCGAATGGTCTATGCCGAATTAGGAGGTTTTCGTTTTCTGTTTTGTACCTAAAAAAGAACATTCAAACTTCGGGAAATCACTTTGCCACCGATACAGGAAACTTAATGCCAGTTAGGTGGGAGCGTACTTCAGAGTCCATGCCAACAGCACTTTGCACACCTTGGTAGGCACCGTATTAGTCGTCCCATTCCGTTTCCCCGCCCCCACCCGGTGTCGCCCTCCCCCACCATCAAGCCCTCCCCGCACATTCACTCTTCCTCGTCCGACTCTAGTGTGTCACCTTCAGGAAGTGGCTCACAAATCTCACCTCGGTAAGCATTCCATGGGGACCAAACTTTGTTCCACTTGGTCGGGCATCCCCTGGTCAAATACACTGCCCGTTCCGTGACCATGGCCCTGTCCATATTAACACACCATTGTGAAGCCTTCGGTAGATCTGCCACCCCCCAGCGCTGCGCGATATCCCTCTTAGCCATCATCATACCAATCGTTACCCAGAGGCGGCCATGCCGGGACAAGTCAGTTGGTTCCCACACATTAAGAAGGCAGCGACGAGGCTCTGGAAGCACGGAGACCTCCAGCACTTGTGAGACGGTGCGCAGGACCTGACGCCAATAGGTTTGTATAAGGGAGCAGTCCCAGAGAGTGTGGAATAGTGTGCCCTCCTCCCCGCAGCCCCGCAAGCAGAAGGGGTCAGGGGCTCGCTGTATGTGGTGAAGCAATGTTCTGGTGTAATATGTTCTGTGCAGAACTTTGAGTTGGACGAGTCTCATTCTAGAGGATATGCCCGCTTCTTTAGGGGACGCCAGTGCCTCATTCCATTCGTGTTCATCCATCTCTCCCACGTCCTGTTCCCATTTTCCCTTAAGAGGCACTAGCGGGTCTGGGGAATTATTTAGGAGTTTCCGGTAGGTAAGGGAGGTGGCCTTTTCCACCATATAGTCAGTCAAGAGGCGATCTTCTAGCGGGGACGACTCTGGGAGAGTTGACCCCACCGGAATAACCGCCAGCAGAGCATGACGAACTTGGACATACCGATAGGTTTCATGTGGGTCTGTAGCTTTTGAGTTCGGTGGAGCCCACCAAGGGTTTCTTCAGGAGGGGGTTGATCTCAGTGTGTTTCCAGTCTTCAGGGAACGAGGCGGTTGCCAGGGAGTGGTTGATGGTGTGTCAGAGCATGGGTGCGATGGTGTTGGCAGCTCTGTTAAAAATGTGGTGGGGGCAGGGGTCCACGGGGTCAAAGAGTGGATTGACTTCCTCGTCTTCAGTGTGTCTTCGGTGGTGAGAGCTGTCCAGTTGTCGATCGCTGGCTTCAGGGTTTCGGGGGTGGTTGGTGAGGGTTCAGTGTCGGTTGTCTTCGTCGAAGTTGGCGTTGATGCTCTTGATTTTGTGGTGGAAAAGGGTGCTGAGTTTGTCTCAGAGGTCTTGTGAGGGAGGGATGTCAGTGGACTCGCTGGTGGGTTGGGCAAACTCCTTGATGATGTTGAAGAGTTCTTTGCTGTTGTGTGCATGAGTGGAGATTCTGTCTTCAATCGCTTTTTTCCTAGTTTTTCTGATGAGTTGGTGGTGGGCATTGGTGGCTGCTCTGAAGTTGTTGTAGTCTTCTGTGGATTTGGTGTTCCTCCAGGCCTTTTTGAGGAGGCGGCAAGTGCATCTGGATTCTCGAAGTTCGTTGGTGAACCATATAGCTTTCTTTGCGTGGGTTTTGTTGTGTTTCTTGAGGGGGGCTATGGTGTAGGCGCTGTCGGAGATCCATCTGTGCAGGGTTCGGGCTGTGGTGTTGGGGTCGTCATTTTCCGCTAAGGTTGGGGTGGAGTTGCTGAGTGATGAGGTTAGGTGGTCATCTGTGATTCTGGTCCAGTTTCTTCGTGGGAGCAGGTGCTGGTGTCTGTGGATGGTGGGTGTTCTGAAGGTGAAGTGGACTCATCAATAGTCAGTCCATGGGAGTTCGGTGGTGTGGCTGAAGATGATGGAGTTTCCTGTTGTGAAGAGGGGGATCGAGAGTGTGTCCTCCTGAGTGCCCATGTTCAGTCACCATCTGGTGGAGCCCAATGTTGTGGAGGTTGTCCAGGAAGTATGTGTTGCTGGGGTCCAGTTGGTTGCTGAGGTGGAAGTTGAGGTCACAATGGCATGCGGGGAGATGATGTTGATGATGGAGTTGACGAAAAGTCTGTGGGATCCAGGGAGTCGGTAGATGAGGGTTCCTCTGAGGGTGGAGGTAGGACTGGCCAGTATCTTGAAGTGAAGGTGTTCCATCAGGTCTGTGGGCTAGTCGCGAAGTGTGATCAGGCGGAGAGTGGATTTGTAGAGGATGGCGATTCCTCCTCCCAGGCGGGTGGGGCGGACCTTCCTGGAGATCTTGTATCCTTGGGGAATGGCGATGGCGATGTCCGGCCCCGAGGTGGTGTTGGTCCATGTTTCGGTAAAGAATACTACGTCTGGGTGGTGCTGTCGAGGTGGTCTCAGATTTTGGTGGTGCGTTTGTGGAGGGATCGGACCTTGAGGAGGATGCATTGCAGGGTCTTCGGTTTGGTTGTGTTCTTGAGGGCAGGTTGCGCTGGGTCCCTGGTCTTGGCAGTGCTGCAGGTGTGCCGGCAGCGGTGACAGCTGAAGGGTCCGTGGGTGTCAGCTGATAATGCTATCTTGCAGTTGTTGTTGTGGCCTGGTTTGAGAGCTTGGAGTGCCGCAGGATCATAGCGTTGGCGGTGCAGAGATCCAGTGTTCCTGGCACTGGGCGCAGTCGGGTCTCAGACGGGCGCAGACGGGCTTGCCTTTGGAGCGCAGGTGGCGCGACGGCTTTAAGTAGGGGTCAAAGAGGGCTGGACAGCCTGGAGACGGGAGTGTGATGGGGAGCTGGATTGGGCCGGTCTCACTGGTCGTGCTGGTAGAGGGGCCACAGGGGCAACAGCAGCAGGGGAAAACGGGATGAAAAAGACAAACGTAAAAAGATAAGAAGAGAGAGAAAATTGCAATTAAGGCAGCAAAGGTGCAAGAAAGAGTGGAGGAAAGACACAGAGGACACTGAAGGAGAGTGAAGGGGAGAGCTTTAAATGAGGGGAACAACAGAAAATGGAGGAAAGACCCAGAAGGAGTGTGAAGAGAGCAATAGAAGTGAGGGGAAAAAACGAGTGAAAAAGGAGAGAAAAAGCGAAGCGAGAGAATGGAGACAGAGGTCCACTGGACCACCAGGGATGAGGCACAGGTGAAACCTGCAGGTGGAGGAGGGTCTCGAACACCAACACTCGAGAGAGCAGGGGTTCGGGAGAAGGCGTAAAAAACAGAAGGAGGTATCCTTACAAATCCGATAGGGGACAAGGAGAAAAGAATTGGAAAATAAGAAAAGTCCCTAAAACCCCAATGGGAGAAAGAATTGGCAGCTGATTCAAGAGCCTACTAGTTCCATCTACTACAGATTTATCGTCATATTAAACAGTTATGATAACAAAAATTATTGTATTTAAAAAAAAATTTCATTCAGCAATTTATTCTTAAAAAATAAATTTAAAAAAATTAATTTTATGCATATACGTGCCATATCAGCAGAACATTAAAAGCTGTGTGAAAACACAGTGACAAATTTAAAACATAAATCAACATGAAAGAAAACAAAACAGAAAGTCTCCTGTTGTCTCCTGAGGCAAAATAGCCGGGAGTGCTCGTTTGTAACTATTTTTGTGTCATTTGTGATCTAATACTTGTGCTTTTAACTCACCTGGACTCCCACTGCTAATCTCATTTTTGAGGGCGCCGTGTAGCGGATCAAACGCTCACGTGACCCCCTCCCCTCGGCCTGTTCCACGCTCGGCCACGCCCACTTTGAGGCCACGCCCCCTTCCCGCCCTTTATAAAGCGCTGAGACGCTAGCGCTGGGGTGTTTGTTGTCTCCTGAGGCAAAATAGCCGGGAGTGCTCGTTTTTAATTATTTTTGTGTCATTTGTGATCTAATACTTGTGCTTTTAACTCACCTGGACTCCCACTGCTAATCTCATTTTGGAGGGCGCCGTGCAGCGGATCTAACGCTCACGTGACCCCCTCCCCTCGGCCTGTTCCACGCCCGGCCACGCCCACTTTGAGGCCACGCCCCCTTCCCGCCCTTTATAAAGCGCTGAGACGCTAGCGCTGGGGTGTTTGTTGTCTCCTGAGGCAAAATAGCCGGGAGTGCTCGTTTGTAACTATTTTTGTGTCATTTGTGATCTAATACTTGTGCTTTTAACTCACCTGGACTCCCACTGCTAATCTCATTTTGGAGGGCGCCGTGCAGCGGATCAAACGCTCACGTGACCCCCTCCCCTCGGCCTGTTCCACGCTCGGCCACGCCCACTTTGAGGCCACGCCCCCTTCCCGCCCTCAAATCCCCTTTATCAAATGTGCTATCCTAGGGAGCGCAGCGGACGTGCGCAGCGGGCGCGCCGTTTGCGCACCGAAGGCGTGCCTAAGGCAAGCCCGTCTGCGCCCGTCCGCGGCCGGACGGGGCCTGGGGCACGACCCCTTGCTCAACATACCCTGTATTCATCCAAGCAGCTTACCACCCTTCAAGGAGACTGGCCTCTCCCAGAAACTATACTAAGGCACATTGCTTCCTTAGGTCTTGCTCATTCCCCCACCTCTAGGCCACTGTCCGTCCGCTCGATCCCTCCACCGCAGAACCCGCCCCTGCCTGTCCCTCCCTCCTCGCCTCCACCGCTATCTTTTCTTTTACTTAATACAAGGTCAGCGGTCAAGCACCATCATGAGTTGTTTACCCTGCTTGACACTGAGAAGCCGGATCTGTTGCTATTAACCGAAACCTGGTTCTGTGACTCCTCCCTTCCTGTTCTCCCGGCTACTCTCCCCCCTTCCTACGTTGCCCTGCGCGCCGATCGTCTGGCGGGCAGGGCCGGCGGCGGCGTGGCGCTTATCGCCCGTTCAGAATTACAGTTTCAATTTCTTTCCTATTCTCCCATTGCTCCTACTGAATTCCTTGTGGCCCGTTCCCTATCCTTCTCTCCCCCCATCACTTGTCTCCTTATGTACCGGCCCCCCCAGTCTTCTCCTTTATTCCTGCCGGCATTTCAAGACCTGTTGGCCAATTTGGTGGTCAACTACGCCTCGGTCTTGATGCTAGGCGACTTCAATTATTGGCCTTCGGACCCCTTTGAGTGCACCGCTTCCAAAGAGTTCACCGAATCTCTCTCCTCTTTGAACTTTGTCCCGCACATAACGGTCCCCACCCATTCCCACGGCCACTTGTTGGACCAGGTTTGGTCCCTCAACCTTCAATTATCCCCGGTGATGGTATCCCCCTGCTGTTGGTCTGACCACGCTCTTATTTCTTTTTCTATCTCTCACCACTCTGTACCTAAAGTTCCACATGCCAGAAACACCTGGGCGCGGAACTGGAACAGAGTTGACCTTTCTTCTTTGTCCTCCCTGCTCCGTAATTCCACCCCGTCTCTCTCCGGTCTCTCCTCCCATTCTCAAGCCACTGCCATGAACACCTGGCTGACTACAGGCTGTAACACTGTGGCCCCCTTGCGTCGTATTTCCATCCGACGACAAAAGGACTCCAACAGATGGTTTAACGACCACCTAAAAGAGTTAAAACTATCGGCCCGACAGGCGGAGAGACAGTGGAGAAGAAACTATTCCTCCGCAGCAAAAACCCTCTATCTCAAATCACTTGCTACTTACAAAATTGCTATTCTCTCTGCTAAAACCACCTATTTTTCCTTAAAAATAGAGGCAGCGGAAAATAAATCCAGAGAAATATTCAGCATAGTTAACAACTTGGCTTACTCTGACAGAGCTTCTTCGCAAATCCTTCCATCTCAATCATTTTGCGATCAGCTCAATACCTACTTTGCAGACAAAATCATTACCATCAAGGCTAACATCCCCCCCCTTCACCTACTTTTGTGGACCCCCCTTCCCCCACCGTCCTCAATCGCCTCACCTCTATTCTTCCCCTCACTGAGGCCTCATTCCGCGAGATACTCCCCAAAGTCAAGTCGGGCTCTCCGGCAGACACTTGTCCAGCGCGTATCTTGCAACATATTTACTCCTCTTGCCCTGAAGCCCCCATCACCTTTCTCAACAACTCACTCGCTCAGGGAGTAGTGACCCCGGCACTCAAAACAGCCTTTATAGTGCCCATTTTGAAAAAAACCCGGCACTGACCCTACCATCTCAGCCAACTACCGCCCTATCTCCCTGCTGCCCTACCTGGGCAAGGTGCTGGAACGCCATGCCACCGCGGTCCTCAGCGCCCACGTAGAGGCCAACGGTGGGTTGGCTTCCCGCCAGGCCGGCTTCCGCCCCAGACACTCGACCAAATCAGTCGTGGTGTCGGTACTGGACACCCTCAGGACGGGCATGGACAACAATAAACACCAGGCGCTGGTGCTTCTCGATCTCTCCGCCGCCTTTGACACGGTTGACCATACCATCTTATTGTCCCGTGTCGGGGCGGCGGGAATCGAGGGCTCAGCCCTGCTCTGGCTGTCCTCATTCCTGAGGGACCGCACCCAGGCAGTTTGGTCGGGTGACTTCTCGTCCACTCCTATCCCTGTCACTTGTGGTGTCCCCCAGGGATCTTCTCTTTCCCCCTTGTTGTTTAACCTTTACATTTCCCCTCTTATCTTTGCTCTTCAGCAGCTGGAGGTCACCGTGTACAACTACGCCGATGACCTCCAGCTCATCTTCGACCTGTCTACTTCCCCTTCTTCTGTCTCTAATTTTCAGTCGGCTATGACCTTCATCAGGGACTGGATGAACCACAACCAGCTGAAATTGAACCCGGACAAAACCGAGCTGGTTCTCACCGGTGGTTCGTCCAGTCCCTGGAATTCTCATTTCTGGCCACTCTCTCTAGGTCCCCCCCCCCCTCTCCGTCACCCACAGTTAAAACATTGGGGGTTAAAATCAACAACCAGCTCACCCTCCACTCACAAATCAGCACCGTTGTATCTTCCTGCTTTCTCACCCTTCGCACTATCCGCTCTGTTTCCCGTTTTTTTTCCCCACAGGCACTTAAGGTGATCATGGCTGCACTGGTCATCTCGAGGCTAGATTACGCTAATGCCATCTACAACGGCATCCCATTATATAGCCTGCGGAGACTCCAGTTGGTTCAGAACCAGGCAGCCCGTCTGGTCTATGGTCTCCCACGGTACCACCATTCCACACCCCTCCTCAAAGAGCTTCACTGGCTCCCGGTTAAAGAACGTTCCCTGTTTAAGACCGGGTGTATGGTCTTTCAGGCCCGACAAGGCACTGCCCCTGCCTTTATTGCCTCATTACTAAAGGAATACGTCCCCTCTGGAGAGCTTCGTTCTTCCTCCAAGTCCCTTCTCCTAACCCCACGTTTTAAACGTAAAAAATGGGGCGGAACCAACTTTGCCACTCTTGCCCCCACTTTTTGAAATTCCCTCCCTGATCACCTCCGCTATTCTACCCATTATCTTTCGTTCCGCAAGGATTTAAAAACCTTTCTCTTCAAACAAGCCTTCCCTGTATAATGCCCCTCCCTACCCAAGACTGGTCTTATTTTCTTCAGGTGTCAAACGAACTACTAGCGCCAAGAAACCGTACGGTATACGCTGCGCTCTACAAATGTTTTAAATTAGAAATTAGAAAGTCAACAGAATGACTTTCTGTTTTGTTTTCTTTCATGTTGATTTATGTTTTAAATTTGTCACTGTGTTTTCACACAGCTTTTAATGTTCTGCTGATATGGCACGTATATGCATAAAATGTATTTATTTAAATGTATATGCATAAAATGTATTTTTTTTAAATGTATTGTTTAAGAATAAATTGCTGAATTAAATTTTTTTTTAAATACAATCATTTTTTCTTACAATTTTTGTTATCAGAACTGTGTAATATGACGATAAATCTGTAGAAGTTGGCACTAGTGGGCTCTTGAATCAGCTGCCAGTTCTTTCTCCCATTGGGGTTTTAGAGACTTTTCTTATTTTCCAGCTCGGGGGAAGGCCTCACTTCATGGTGGGGCTGTGAAGGAGGGAGAGCAATTTCACTGACAATGAGTCAGTGGTCTTGCCCATTTGTTGTATACCACATACCCAGGGCCTGTAATTTAAGTGCTACAAGTGTGCCTTCAGCACTGCTTGCACCACACACAGAAGTAGCCTTTCAACCTGTCTCAGGCCTACCGCTGCAGGCCTGTGTGTGCAGTTTACTGCCACATTGGCTTGCATTTTAAACTACTTGCCTAACATTACACTCCCCTTTTACTATATATAGATCACTCCTAAGGTTGGCCCCAGGGAGCCCTATGGCAGGGTGTTGTGTAGGTAGCAGGAAGGACATGTGCCTTTATTGTGTGGCATTTCCTAATAGTGACAAACAGCCTATTTTGTTTCTCACTACTTTGATGCCTACTACTCTCATAGGTTAGCATTGGGAATTCCCTTATGTATATTTAAGTGGTAATTCCTGATCTGAAATGCTTAGCATTGCCATGTTTGGTATGTTTAGAATGGTAGTGATGAATCGTGCTTACTATGTATGTGGATTTTTTTATATGTCACTTTTAGAAAGTGAGCATTTCTCTGTTCTCATAACTCTATGTGCTTTGCAGCCTGACTCCATTCCACATCTGGTTAAGGGTTACACCTTATTCATTCTTTCCAGACAGGCATCACAGAGGAGGGGCTGAGTGCATCTGCATATTGATAGTCTTCCTGGGCTGGGGGAGAGTGAGGCGAGAAGCACTTAGATTTGGAAAAGGCTGTGCCCTGCCCTCACACAAAGGGCTCATTTTCCTTCTACTGTACTTCTAGAGCCAGTGCTGAGTTGAAAGGGGGTGTAGTGAACTTCTAAAGTTTCTTTTGAAGTCACCTCTACATCAAAGATAGTTTGAGTATAAGTATAGGGGCTCTGATATTACATCTTTAGACAATACATGGGCCTTTTAACCAGACACTGCAGCCTCTACATTCAGCACCAGAAGATTACTGTGCTGCCTGTAGGAATCACCATTTTAGACTTCTTTTTTTGTTGGGCCAACCTACTGCCTGCTAAGTTCCTGAAAAACTGCCACCTTGGCACATAACTATGTGCTGTTCTACTGCTTGCTAACTCCCTCTGTGCACCACACCTAGTGTTCTCCAGGGGCTCGCTGGATGACCCTGTTGCCTCAGAGTTCCTGTGCCAGTGGGACTGCAGCGGGGTTCTGAGGCTGACAGAACCTAACTCTTTCAAATAGCGCATGGAGAGTGCTTTATATTGTTTTTTGTTCATTCCGAGCAGCATTTGGTGAACGCTGCTCCGAACTCTTTGTTGTGGTAGTTCAGTGTGTGTGGAACACTGTACACTGTGGGCACTTTTTCTCAGGATTGAGTCCCTCCTTGGATGTGTCTCCTTCTGAGGCAGAGCGGCGCTGAAGGCCGTACACCGACACTGCCTGGAGAACTGCTCCCTCTGTGAGCCAGGTGGCTCAAAACAGTGCATTTAAATTCCAGACCCCAGGTGCTAAAGCACCGAGGACAGCCCAGGTGGGAGCACTGCTGCATCGGCAAAAGAATGCTGCCGCTGCTAACACTGTGGCACTCCTTGTTTCCCAGTATATTCCCGGGCTGCTGCCAGTGTCTCTAAAGCCTTCCCCTGCTCCCGCACTCTTGGAACAGCAGATTTGACACATCCAAAGGCGGCAGGCTGTCAAAACATCCTGTCCGCTGCAGGGGAAGCATGTACACGAACAATGCCAACAGGTGTCATCAGGTTTGGGAGAAGCAGGGCTGGAACTGTTCTTGGGGCTCGTGTGCACCACCTCCAATCTCATCACCCTGCTCAGGCCCACAGCCATGTGTGAATAGATTCCCCCATATTTGTGAAGAGATCCAAATGGTCCAGGGGAGGGGGTGCTGCACTTCTTGCAGCAGCAGAAGCATACCTTTTTCCTTTCGACTGGACTTGAGAGGAACCTGTGATTATGATTTACAGGAAAATTGGGGTTGAGATACAGTAAACAGAATCTGCACATAAAAGAAGACAATGTATTTAAACAGTGAAGTCATCTTTTCCACACAGTACAACATGTACAGCAATCATATTTTCAATATACTACGTAATAATTGGCTCATTCTTGATTTGATTACAATGCCAAAGGGTATTGTCTCATCAAAACTGAAAATTGCATATCAGAAGGGGACTGCCCTAAAAAAATCTCTCTGTCCCAGTTATGAGAAGGTCAATAAAACTGAATTGAGTTCAGTGACATGGATGCTGTATAAGCCAAAGGGTGTTTTTTTTTCCCTGCGGGGTTTGTTCTGTGTGCCTCTTAGGACATTTATGTTCAGTTATAATACAGAGGGGAAACACAGAATATATTCATTCATAAACTGCAACACTAACTTCACTGTCTCTGTGATTGAATGTGGTTGCGGTAAAAGATATGTTGGAAGTAACACACAACTAAAACCACACATTCAGGAACATGTCAGGGCAATCAGACAATGTGATGGCAAGTATCCAATGGGGATTCATGTACATCGGGACCATCCGAAAGAGAAATTGATTTGGTTTCACGCAATAGAGCAAGTCATGAATAATGAAAGGGGGGAGATAGGAAACTTTTCCTTAGACAGATTGAAGCAAAATGGACATGCTGTGTCAGAACTGTACATATGGCCCTCAATTCCAACAATGAGCTTCATTATTTTATGTAGCAATTGTGGGGGAGTACATCCTGTGAGTGGATCCTATGCACTTATATATACCATTTCAGCTCTTAGGACAGAGTAATTGTGACCATCCACAAATAAGGTTTATGAGTCAAATGGAGTCACATTGACATTGTGGCTGGAAGTATTCAAACACCATTCCAATATTAAACTGACTGACAACATGTGATCAACACAGATCGGGCATTTTTAAGTCACATACTTAATGGACTCACATGTGAGCCTCTATTCTAGCAATGAGTCTCAACAATTACTATAGTAATTGTATGGGAGTAAATCCCGCTAATGTGAGTCCCACACACTTCTATATACCATCCTAGTGTTTGGGACACAGGAATTTTAACCATCTATATAGAAGATTTTGAAGTTACATGGAGTCATATTGACACCTCGGTTGGAAGCTTCTAAATATGATCAAATAGTAAATTGATTTATAGTATTGATCTATATAGATGGGATGTCTGAAAGTGAATCACGCAATAGACCCCATTGAGGTGTTTGAATGCTTTTTAACTTGCAGGCTAAGTCCGACGTGTGTTTGATTAGTATTGCGTGATACATCTAAGATGGGGCGAATAAAAGTTCTGCTTTCTATGAGTCAAGCAATGTTTTTGTTTGTTTGTGAGCATATATTATACTTAAGATGGAGTGACTAAAGGGCTTTTGCGTGTGATGAGAGGCAATTGAGTTGAGTTTGACTATGCCAGCCGGCGGCTAGTTTGTTTGGTGGCGTGTAATACAATCAAGAGGTGCTACCAAAGTTCCATCATGTATCAGGTGAAACGTGATCAGAGGGTTTGCTCCAGTTCTTAGGAAAGAGTAACTCTGACTATTTACATAGTGGCGTGCAATACACACAAGATGGCTTGACCCAAGTGTATTTATGTGTGAGATGAGGCCATCAGGTGGAGTTAGAATATATACCCACAGGTGATATAGATTGGGCAGATACATATAAATTAATTGGGAAAGTAGGAGGTTGCATTTGGCCATTCGACTGCTTGGATGCTATTGAAGGGTGGGAACAAGCGGCGTGCAGGTAAGATATGCCGAGACTCTGGAATATTTCTACCTAACAGTAGGAATCAAACTAACATCCTGATTCGAAATATTAGTGGCCTAAAACATACGGTGGCTTGAAATATATTCAAGATGTCGCAACCAAGTTGACGATATGGGTCCAATTAATAGTGGCTAACCCCTCTGTTTTGAATGTGTTGGGGGCAGTCACAATATACAGTGGGTCGAGCTGCTTGTCGTAGAAAATGGAAAACTATCCTATGGTTTGTGTTACGTACGAAGGGAGATGTGAATTGACCACTGTAGGAAACACTCAGGTGATGAGGGTCATGTCACCGATTAATGATGATCAAAATTGAGAAATGTTGAGAATAACTGGTGTAGTGGGTTGTATGGTTATTGCACAGTCATGTTTATACTGTTTGTGGGATGTGCCAAAATCTATTGTGGTATATGCAGTCCAAACAAATAAGATTTTGCTTTAATAGGGAGCCTATAATTTAATGCTTTGGACATATTGAGTCTATTTCTGCTGTAGCAGTGGCGGGAATGTGGAACACCCCAAATGACAGGAGGTGCAATAGCTGCGAGACAGATGTAATTGTCGGAAACAACATAATCTATAGATCGGACTGTAATAATCCAGGAAAAATGTATGTCCAAAAGAGATTTATTTCTCAGCAGAGCATAAGGACTTAGTACAACAGCATCAGGATACAACTGACAATTCAGAGCAGAATGTTACATGAGGAAAGCTCTGTTCAGAACATAGAATACATGAGAAAGCATAACAAGTCGCATGCACTTAAAGGAGAAGAAGAAAGAGATAAAGTGATTGGAATGTAACACATCTCCCTTATATGAAAAATAAGAAAAATGGAAAAGAAAGATTAGACATAGTCTTGCAAAGAATTAGGTCTTCTTCTGATACGTACATCATCTTTAACACTTGATGCCACAGTGTCAGAAACCTGTTCAGACCCAATGCTTTCATTCGAAAAGTCACTTTTACATTGGTTGGTTCTTAATTGAGCATCTTGAAAAGAAGGACATTTAGCTACCTTACTCACATTCCAAATGTTGCCATCCTGAGTGACAACAGTATTATTAAAAACTTTCTTAATCTGAATGGGCCTTCCATACTTACTCATTCCCTTGCTTACCATAAATGGTTTCAAAATCCTGACCCAATCACCAATTTCAAATTCATGCACCCTTGTTTTCCATTTATTGTTGTACCACAAAGCTGACTTATTTTGCTTGTCACAAATCTTATTAGCAACACTCTGAATGTCAACCCTATTATCAGTCAAATCCCTACACTTCTCCTTAAACCACCAAGGACAAATCGAAGAAGCAGGATCTCTTCCTTTGAGCAATCTAAAAGGGCTAATCTCTGTAGTGGTGTGAGGTGTGATCCGGTAACACCAAAGCTTTTCCCTGAGTGTATTTAACCAATTACCTTTTTCCTTTATGGAATCTGTAACAAAACCTTTGAGAACCCTATTAAACCTTTCTACTTGGCCATTCTCATGTGGCTCATAGAGAGAAGTTTGAATGTGCCTGATGTTACAATTCTTCAAAAAAAACTTCATTTCTGATGAAACTAACTGTACACCGTTATCGGAAACCAAAACAGAAGGGACCCCTTCTCTAGAGAACACTTCCTTAAAAAATGTAATGTCAGCCTCAGAGGTTGCTCTTGCCACAAACTTAACTTCTGGCCATTTAGAATGATAGTCTATGATGACCAAAGCAAAACGTGAAGACTCCGGCAGAATATAGAATGGACCTGAGATGTCAAATGCAATTTTATTCCAAGGTAATGCAGGCCATTTCACTGTCCTAAGAGGAGGAACATGTAATCTAAGCATTTTATCGTTGGAACAACACTCAGTATACTCCCTGACAGTACGATCCACATATCTGTCCATGCCTGGCCACCAAAAATGTAATCTAATTAAACGCTTCATAGCTGATATACCTGGATGAGTTTTATGTGTCAGTTTCAATATCAACTCCTGTACTCCGCTAGGTGGGACACACTTACCCGCCTTGAAAATCAAATCCCCTTCACAACCTAATTCCTCCATAACTTTATAAAATGGAAGTAACTCATCCTTGACACAGTCTTTATTAGGCCAACCTTCTAGAATGAATCTTTTCAGCAAAACAAATTTTTCATCCTCATTCTGACACTTCAACCAAAACTCTTCAGAAATATCCTGATAATGAGGAGAAACAACATCAGAAAGGCTTAAAACACAATCAGCCTCTACAAGTCCATTTACACTATTCTGGCTATCCACACAAGGAAGACGTGAAAGGCAATCTGCAGTGACATTTTTTTTCCAGGTATGTATTCCACTGTGAAATTGTATTCCTGTAACCTAGATGCAAGGCGTGCAATTCTTGCTGTGGAATTCCAGCCACCTCCAGCTGAAAGAATGTTCAATAGGGGTTTACGATCTGTTCGCAGAATGAATTTGCTACCCCAAATGTAAATTCTATAGTGTTCAATTGCCCAAACACATGAAAGCAATTCACGCTCAATGACTGCATATCTGCGCTCAGTCTCATTTAACGTTCTAGAGGAAAACGCAACATTCCATTCCAATCTGCCATCTGTTTGGGATAACACACAACCCAAACCATACAAACTTGCATCCGTGGTGATAATGCATGTCCTGCCAATTCTAAAAGGCTTTAACGTTGGGGAATTTACAATATCTATTTTAATTTCCATAAAAGCCTTTTCCTGTTCATCTTCCCATTTAAATGCATTATTTTGCCTCAGTAATTTTCTCAATGGCTCCATTTTAGTGGCAAGATTCACCACAAACTTACTGTAGTACTCGCACATTCCTGAAAAGGAAAGAAGTTGATCCTTATTTACCGGAGGTGGAGCATTAAGAATAGCCTCAACATTGGATTTTTTTGGAATAAGGCCTTCCCCAGATAACGTATGGCCCAAATATTCTACAGATTTCTGAAACAATTTGCACTTATGCCCTTTAAGAGTAAGGCCATATTGTTCAAGCCTTTTACAGACTGCATCCAAATGCACAACATGGTCAATATCATTTTTAGAGAAAATTAATTTGTCGTCTTGAAAACATTTGACGAAAGAATCAAGATCCCTGAAAATCTGGAACATAACTCGCTGGAATACAGAAGCAGCAGAAGCTAGCCCAAAAGGCATTCTTCTGTACTGGAATAAACCCATGGGAGTGATGAAAGCTGTATATTTTTTAGATTCTTCTGCAAGTTCAATTTGATGATACGCGGACCTAAGATCTAAAGTAGAAAATATCTGCGCACCATCAAAAAGAGAGGCAAGCTCATTAATGTTAGGAAGAGGGTGGCAGTCAATAACAATGTTAGCATTGAGAGCTCTTAAATCAATGCAGACCCTCAATTTTTGGTCAGGTTTACGCACGAGAACAATGGGCGAAACCCATTCAGAGGACTCAATGGCTTCAATAACGTTCTCACTCAACAACTCATTCAACAATTCTTTCAACTCATCTCTAACATTAAGAGGAACACCTCTTAATTTCTGTTTGACTGGAAGGGCTTTTATGTGTGAAATTCTTCAATTTACCTAACTGATCACAAAACACTTTGTCAAATTTCTTGCTCCAAAAGGTCATATTCTTCTTCTCTTCAAAACCAGAAGAGATAACATTAATCATCTCTTGTTCACTATTTAGCATATCTTGTTCACTGCATAATGACACAGGATCTTTGGCACGTGGATTTAGTGTGATGCCAAGCTCCCATTGATCATGCCATCCAAGAACATTTACACCTTTGGCAGCAATAAACAATTTGATATGAGCCATTCTACCTCTGAAAGCTAACGGTACCCTAAAGTAACCTTCTACATCAATCTTAGCACCATTAAAATCATCTGCAAGAATATCTGGTAGTTCCATATTAGCCATATCACATACCCCAAGTAATTTTTCTTTAAAATATTCCTTGGTAATAATTGTCCAGGGCGACCCTGAATCCACCATAAGTTCTACTTGAACAGCAAAAATATTAAAGATACATTTAGGTGATTTCTTACAAGTAAGCATTACACAGCCTGAGTGTACAATGGAGACAACATAACCTCTATCTAAAACCTGTGTATCTTCTTCTGTATTTGTGATAGAGGAGACTTTTGCAGGAGTAAAGTTACTAGAAGATGGTCGTGATTGTCCCATTCGAGATTGATTATTGAAACGTTTTTCCCTGCAAACATTGCCAAAATGTCCAATCCTCCCACAAACATTACATTCTTTATTCAAAGCAGGACACCCCTGAAATGAAGCAATATGGGATTTGCTCCCACACCTAAAACAAACTAAATTATTATTAAACTCTGTTTTCCTATTGCTCCCCATGTAGAAGTTTTTATTCCCTTTTTGAGCAGAAGAAAAATTTTTGTTGTCTCCTTTTGGCTTGACAACGCATACTTCTTCTTCCGTTGTAGTTTTATTAGAAGAAGAACTTTGTTTGACAACAATATCCATCCATTTTTCAGATAACTCTGTAGATTTGGCAATAGCAATTGTTTCCTCTAAATTAGGATCACCCAAGCACCATAGTTTATCTTGAGTCTTTTTGTTTTTAACATGAACAATTATTTGGTCTCAAATCATTTTGTCAGTCATTGCTCCAAAATTACAATGTATGGATAATGCTCTCAATGCAGTCAAAAAGTCATCAAAAGATTCATCCTGTTTTTGTGCCCTAGTATAGAATTTAAAACGATTTAGGGCAATGTTAGCAGTAGGTTTGAATCTTTTTTCAAGTCTATTTAAAGCCTCAACGTAGACATTTAAAGTATCTCCACTTCCAGTAGGAACTGTCAATTGCGGTACATTTCTGAAAATTTCGTGCCCTTCAGAACCAATACAATGTAAAAGAATACTTTTCTTTCTCTCAGCACCCATGCGTTCTCCATCTATAGCACGCATGTAATTAAAAAATTCTTCCTTCCATCTGGACCACGGTATAGGTGGATCACCTTTGGTTTGAAGAAATTTAGATGGAGGATCAAATTGCATTATGGAAAATAATCGTAATGTTTAAAATAAAGAAAGAAATAATAAATTAAAATAAATAAAATATGTCCAAACTTTAAAAGTAATTTACATTGCCACTTCCACAGTATAGTATATTTTCTTGGAGGAGATAAGTTGAAAATACTAAGAAAATAAGTAAATATACTCCAAATTCGAGTTACAGAAATTACTGTTGGAGAGAAAGTTTAAAATGTAAATATTGGTGAAAGAAATACTTCAGTGTGAATACTTGCAAGTCGCTCTTGAATACTTGTAAGTCGCTCTCAGCCGCTTGTTTAGTGTGATCGTGGCTGTGAATATTAGTAAGCGTCGTTTCCCACAGCTTGTTTCCAAGAAATCGTTGCTAAGAAAAAAACCACACATAAACGCGTAATGCCGCTTCTGACTTCCGTTGTTAGAAAGCGAGCAGCCCGTAATGGCGCTTGTGGCTTCCCGTTGCTAGGGAAACAAAAGACGCACTTGCGTGAAGACGTAGTCTCTTGTTTTCAACGGAGGCTCTATCGGCAAACACGTCAGTGAGGATTTATGACGTGAGAAGATACTACGAAGAGCAGCTCCGTTCGTGAAGATTCGAGGCAGCGCGGCTTCGTGAAGGTAAACTCAAAACTTTGAAAGATGCAAAGCGGCAAAGTCACAAGTAAAAAGGCAAAATATAATGAAATCCACATTTACCTCCATGGAACGTCGTAGTGAAGTAGAAAAGGACAGTTCCAAAGATCAGAAAAATAAAAAGAGTAAACGGATCCAAATTTGTTCTAAAATAATGAAAAAATGAATAAAAATGGGTCCAAACTCCGCTCCTCTGCTGGTAATGGCAGGAGTGAAAAAGCCTTGTCGCCAAATTTGTAATAATCCAGGAAAAAGGTATGTCCAAAAGAGATTTATTTCTCAGCAGAGCATAAGGACTTAGTACAACAGCATCAGGATACAACTGACAATTCAGAGCAGAATGTTACATGAGGAAAGCTCTGTTCAGAACATAGAATACATGTGAAAGCATAACAAGTCCCATGCACTTAAAGGAGAAGAAGAAAGAGATAAAGTGATTGGAATGTAACACGGACTTATGAGCGAATACAATATTCAAGTAAACAATGTTTACGCTTTGAGTTGCTTCCTGAAGGCGAGATGGTCCTGGGTCAGCCGTAGGTGGGTGGGGAGGGAGTTCCATGTCTTGGCCGCCAGGTAGGAGAAAGATCTTCCTCCGGTGGTGGTTCTGCGAATTCGTGGGACGGTGGCGAGGGCGAGGCTGGCGGATGGGAGCTGGCGGGTGGGTGTGTAGAATGTGAGGCGGTTGTTGAGGTTTTTGGGGCCCATGTCGTGGAGAGCCTTGTGTGAGTGGGTGAGGAGTCTGAACATGATCCTCTTGCTGACGGGGAGCCAGTGCAGGTCTCTCAGATGGGCAGAGATGTGGCTGTGACGGGGGATGTCCAGGATGAGTCGTGCAGAAGCGTTCTGTATGCGCTGGAGTCTTTTCTGTAGTTTTGCTGTCGTTCCAGCGTAGAGGGTGTTCCCGTAATCCAGTCAGCTGGTGACAAGGGCCTGGGTGACCGTCTTTCTGGTTTTGGTGGGGATCCACCAGAAGATCTTTCGGAGCATGCGCAGGGTGTTGAAACAAGATGACGAGACGGCGTTGACTTGTTTGGTCATCGTGAGGGAGGAGTCCAGGATGAAGCCCAGGTTGCGTGCGTGGTCCGTGGGCTTGGGAGCGGTGCCCAGTGCGAGCGGCCACCAGTAGTTGTCCCAGGTGGAGGGGGATGGTCCGAGGATGAGGACTTCCATCTTGTCTGAGTTCAGTTTCAGACAGCTGAGCTTCATCCATTCCGCAACGTCTTTCATTCATTCCTGGAGGTTGGCTCTGGCGGTGGCGGGGTCGTTTGTGAGGGAGAGGATCAGCTGGGTGTCGTCAGTGTAGGAGATGATGTTTAGGTTGTGTTGGCGTGCAATGGCTGCGAGGGGGCTCATGTAGACGTTGAAGAGGGTGGGGCTGAGCGAGGAGCCTTGAGGAACACCGCAGATGAACTTGGTGGCCGCTGAGCGGAAGGGGGGAGGCAGACTCTCTGAGTTCTGTCGGAGAGTAAGGAGGTGATCCATTCCAGGGCTTTCCCTTGGATCCCGGCGTGGTGGAGGCGGGTTGTTAGGGTGCGGTGGCAGACTGTGCCGAATGCGGCCGATAGGCCGAGGAGGATGAGGGCAGCAGTTTCCCTGTTGTCGAGCAGGGACCTGATTTTGTCGGTAGCTGCGATGAGGGCGGTCTCGGTGCAGTGGTTTGCTCTGAAACCGGACTGCGAGGGGTCGAGGGATCCGTTTGTCTCGAGGAAGGCGGATAGTTGTTTGTTGACGGTCTTCTCGATGACTTTGGGAGTAAAGGGAGGAGCGAGATGGGGCGAAAGTTCTTGAGGTCAGTGGGGTCCGCTGTGGGTTTCTTCAGGAGGGCGCTGAGCATGGTTTCATTCCACCAGACGAACATGGAACACGTCTTTTTTGCCTCCCAAAGAGGATAATAGAAAAGTTACTCTGAAAAGGCATCTGAAAAGCTCAGATGCAATTAAACCTGTGTCAAGAAATGTTGTCCAATTTTTGGTTCCCCGGAAAAGTTCTTTACCTTGCCAAAGGCTGAGGAGTGAAATGACCAGTATTGACTCAGCCTGTGTTCCCATGCTCAATTGAACTGCAGTTTAATTCACCAAGGTTTGGTTATACTGACTTGAGGAGCCAATGGTGGGGGGGGGGGTCATGAATACTGTTGTTGGAAAAGCAGAGAGGTCTTAAAGATATGGTCTCTGTGGGTATATTATGCCAGCAAAGGGCCCATTCTAGTCCCAATGGCTACAGTATCACCCAGCAAAGCATCTACTTTAATAGCTAGGCTATTTAATTGTTTAGAGATCTCTATTAACATAGAATGGTGGGATTCATGAAGCCCGGCTAGATAATGAACATGTGTTGCTATACTGCCAAGATGCAGCTGTTCTCCATTTGCGTCAGCAGCATGGGGAGCCCTGTTAATCCCAATAGCCACTGCCACTGTTCTACTGTGTCAAGCAAAAACATCCAATATAGAATCCTACATAAATGGTTTATGAAGAAACACAAGGAAGTAGGGCCACTGGAGAAGTGATAACCAAGCACACAATTAGTACTTCTAATCCTGAAAACACCCCAACCATCCTTGTAAATGTTGTGAGGGCACACAAGTCAGAAAAAAACGTCATTTCTGCTAAACTTACAACAATTATGATATCATGCTACTCCTGAATTAAATAATCTAGAGACATGTGCCTGACTAACTGCCCCACAACCCTAAACAAATCTAGCAGGTATTTCAAAAATTCAATTTGCCACAGAAAACTTAAACTGGAACTGATTTAGAATTTTACCAGCATTAGACTGTATATTTTTCGAGCCCTTACAAATGACAGTGTAAGAACCACACAGATAGTTAGGAGAAGGTTCTCAAAATATTCTAGACACGCCTTTTCACTGCATTGGGCTATAAGAGTCTGCAGACCTTCTGATGCATGTGCCTGTTTCTATTTAATTTTTCAATGCCATTATAGCTCCAGATACATGTCATGCTGGTGTGATGATGAGGAGCATACTATGGAGTTTCAAGATAGGATTCTATTCTGAAGTGTTCCAAACTCTAGGTCTCTTCTGCTCCAGTGAGCAGTGGGCTACTAAATGTGTTTCATATTATTATCAGCACTTTGATTGAACATGTGCAACAGAAATAATAAACCGTAAGATGCGCAGGGGGTGCGGTAGGAGAGGACAGGCATGACATTGGTGACATCCATTTTAAATAGGATGGATGCTAGGCCAAAATTGAGGCCCAGTTTTATGAAGGCCAAGAAAACGCACTTCTCGCGACATAGGAACATTGTTTCAAAAGAACAATACTAAATAAAATTGAGCATAAAACTGCATTCTATAGTTGTTAATAATACCAAAAAATATAAATGCACAAATATCTCAATACTCTCTCCATACTTTTTTGCACTTTTGGCTGGGTTGACATCCTTCTTGAGGGCTATCTGTGGTACTCTGCGGCCCAACATTCTAGAATCTTTTCACTTTTCCCCGTAAAGATTAGAAACCTCTAACGTCTGTTTACAAGTAAAAGTGCTATTTATCACACCTGGTAAATAACAATACCACGGGGTTCGTTATTTTTTGGGTGTGAAAAACAGCACCTATTACTTGTTGTTGGGGGAATAACATGTAAAAACTGTATGATATGGTATATACCATACACATTTCCCCTGTTAAATTTCAGAAGGTTTGACCTGCCGAAATGTAATGAATTTGTTTTTTTTAGCACATTTGATAATTATCAGATGTGTTGTATAAAACCAAACTTGTAATTCTGTCCCATGCATAAACCTTTGTTTTATGCACGGGACAGTATTAACCACCCAACTTGTAATCGGTGACCCAGAGGCATTAATCAATCTACACTTAAGGAAGAAATCACTTACCCAGCAGTTTTGTAACAGAAATACTGGTTCAGTCTCCTTGAAAAACAAACTTAAATTAATTACTTAGCAACTAGCACGCTACACATTTCAATAAATTAATCATCACTTGGAATGTGTGCGATTCCAGTTCGGAGGGAGTATGTGTAAATGTGTGAAAATTTATTTTGGGATATGTAAAAAAAAATCCAACAAAAAAGGTACAAATACAGGAGTTAGAATATGGGAAAAAACTCCAACAGTTAATTTAGAAAGTTCAGGTTATAGCTTCTAGCATCTTTTACCCGCCCATTCTGGAGCGTATAGGTTGAACAGGTGCTTGGTGGGGGGAAAGTCATTGGGCCGGATTGCAAAATATTCTTGACTAATACATTAAGGTAGTGCTTGTTCGGAACACCTTTTTCACCATATTAGGAAAACAGGATTCTGGAGATGGATATATATAACATGCATATCTTTGCACATTGGCTGTGTCATATTGTTGTGCTGTTGATGTGTTCTGTTGCTTTCTGTGCTTCTATTTTTTCTGCTGCATTATTTCAATATGATTCTTGTTGCTGTATTGCAGTTATTGTTTGCGTTCTGTTTTGACTATAGCGATGTGCCATGTTATATTTTAGTTTTGATGTTTTCTTGCTTTGTGTATGTTACTGTTTTATGTTTAGTTGCTCACTTTTGAGATGTCGACAAACGCTAGTAAATGTTCTGCCAAAAGCAGCACGTTGCTTTAAAGCTCTCCTGGCAAGCAACCATTTACCACTTTCTCAGGTGGTAAAATCGTGCTGCGCCAGCTCTTTAACCACTAAAGAAACCAATTCCTTAAGCGGCAGATTTACAAGCCCCGTGCACCACTAATGCGTCACTTTTCCCATGTTAAAAGTGAGGCAAAGGTAGCGCAAGGGGCTTGTAAATCTGCCCCTAAAAATGTAGCCAATGCCGGGGCTCATTTATTGTGGTATGGTCTGAAAATGTATGTATTTGGTGTTTCTATAACACAATCATATCCAAAAGCAGCGGAGCACTACAGAAGGTCAAAGCCAAGGTGAGAGAGAAGCTGACAGGTTCACCCTTTCAGATCTCAGGACTGAACCTGATCCAATGGGTCAGCTATTGCTGAATAAACCGCATTGAACAGTGGCTCTAATTGTCACATCCCTTAAGAAGCAGAAAGTGGTTTTCCACTCTCTGCTAGAGCAGCTAGGCGGTGAAGGACCCCAACTGTGCTCTCGAAGGCATTTGTAGCTGTAATCTTCCCATATGTTCTTCGCTGTCGCCATTACTGCTCAAGATTTACTGAATGATCTGATAATGTCTCACAGCAAATTATACCAGCAATTTGCTGTCAGTAATCAGCTCTGGTTAAAGGTGTCCGCCAAAAAAAGAACATGCATGTGAGTGTCTTTCATGTATCTGTCGGCTGCAGACATCTGGGAGCAGAGAGCATGCTAATGGGACCTCCACATAAAGCAGCTTTGATAACTAGATCACATTTTTTTGCCGCCCACCTCGTACTTTACCAGCTCATTACTGGAAATCTACCAGTCCGCTGTGGGAGTCGGTTTCTTGTAAAAGGGTATATTCACACCTCAAATTACAAGACCTGGAGCAGCCTGCATGCACTTTTCTATAGCACTATTATTCTTTTTTTTCTGAATACTAAGAGATTTCACTTAAGGGGGCAGTTGTGTGAGAGATCACAGCAGTTCTCTAATCACTCTGCTTCGTCCATTTTTCTTGTCACAGTCCTCAATTTAATGACGATCATACATTTCCTGCTAACAGGCACCCAAATGCATTACTCAAAAAATCCTATTTTTATGAAAATAAGTAAATAAGGAATCCCATCTGACCATGACAGAAATAAAAGACATTCAAGCTAGGGTCAATTTCAGCTTTGCCTGCCTTTAGCGGCGCAGTTTTCCAAACTATGCTCTCCAGCTAATCTCTACCATCTGATATAGTTTTTAGTGGCTCAGTTTACAACATCTTCCTGGGACCTAGGCCAGGCCGAGAAGGGACATGCATGCCCCTTGTCTTCTCGCAGGCAGGAGCAGTGGCGAGGATGTAGGGCTTGTGGTTGTAGAACTGCTCTAGGCACAGCCTTTGAAGCATAGTGCGAGCTAAAAATCAAGATGCTGGCAGGGCATGGCCTCCTGTGTGGCCCCCCCTAACCACTTCTGGTACCCCAGTGAATGATTCCTCAAGTTCACTATCTGAGACTTGATGCTTCCAGGAACAGCTGCACTGAAAACCATGGAGTACAGCATCCCCCTCGCTCTTCCTGATTGCACAGGGGTGACAACCGATGTCCTCATCCTGACGTCCAAAACTAGATTATGTTTCATGGCTCAGTTAACACCTCCTGGACTTTTTCTCTCCTTATCTCTGATGAAGCTCCACAAACACCTAAAGCAAGGCCCCTGCTTCTGTGGATGGGCTGAAGCAGGGAATGGTGCTTCACTGAACCTCACCTGCATTGCACCAAGGGTGCAAGTGAGTTCTAGGTAGGGCTAATAGAGCCTCCAGATAATCAGCATACATCCCAAGCTGGTGGCAGACCATATTTCATTATGCGTCCAATCAATGACATGGTTCTGAAACATCATACTCTCTTCCCTGCATGCGACAGAAAGCTGGGGTATGGCACAAGGAAGATATCAGTCTCAGAGAAGGCAGAAATCATTCTGAAGTTTGCACTAGATCAGCCATCTTTGCTACATTTTCCCTTAGTGCAAGAAAGTCGCACTTGTAATTCCATGTAACCTGGCCAGTCCATTTTGAGTGCTACATTCTGATGGGCCTGAATGAGCTTCCAAGAAGCCAAACCCCAAAGATTTCTTCAGTCGGGGTTGCTAGGAGCGAGAGCCGAGACTGGCATGCAGCCAGACAAGCCGGTTCCACACGTCTCCTGCTTCTGGTTTATGCCGCTGCACTATAACCTGAGTATCTGCACGCCAGATATGTGGAGCCGGGTGATTGTGTTCAGCTGCACCAGCTAAGGAATGTTGCAATCTGAACAAAACTGCCTACACTCTTAAGTAATTAGAGACCCTCCGAGCAGGAAGGTACCAGGACAGTAATCTAAACAAGCATTGGAAATGCAATAGGTCTCGCATTAGGAAAGTTTGAGCGATTGGTATTGTAAATGACACTTTTTTATTTATGTGTTGGTTTTGAAAATAGCAAAATTATTAGCTTTGTCAGTTACAATGTCAATAGTTTTAACTTCCGCAAATGTGACACCTATAGCATTTGTAATGCAATGTGTGTTGTATTTACTTGACTTAGATGTATTGATATTACAAATAACAATGGCTTTTAATTTTGTAAATAATTAATACTTAAATAAAAGTTATTGTAATTTATAATGGCAATAGCTTAAACGTTTGTAAATAACTTTTGTGAAGATTATGTTCAGTGTATTTTATTGTGACGAAAATCCAAGAACATTGAATTTGCACTTACACACACATGTGTTGTAGCACTGAGTGGTGTGAGGGTGAGGGGTGTGAGGGTGAGGGTGTGTGAGGGTGAGGGGTGTGTGAGTGTGTGAGGGTGAGTGAGGGGGTGTGAGGGTGAGGGTGTGTAAGGTTGAGGGTGTGAGGCTGAGTGAGGGTGAGAGGGTTGTGAGGGGGAGTGAGGGTGTGAGGGTGAGTGAGGGTGTGTGAGGATGAGGGGGTGAGGATGAGTGAGGGTGTGAGGGTGAGGGGGTGTGAGGGTGGATGAGGGTGGGTGAGGGTGTGACGGTGGGTGAGGGTGAGGGTTTGTGAGGGTGAGAGGATGTGAGGGTGTGTGATGCATAAAATAAAAATAAAATAAAATACATTTGTATGCGCTTGCACAATGGCAATACAAAAATGCTCAATGCATAATGGTACGTTTGCATCAAGCAGAAAGTAAAGTCAGACATCAGCGAAGTAGCCAGCTTTTAAGACAAAAGTATAGCCTTCTGATAAACGTTGTAACAACCAAAACACTTTTGTTCGCAAATATTAAAAACGCTGTGCAGTTAAAAAAGGAATAGAATCAAACATTATGAAATGGAAAATAAATATACACACTTAAAAATATGAAGACACTCGCTATTGAAGTTTTTCAATATAAGTTTAAGCCTGGGTCTTACTTACTCAAGCTTTCATACTTCTGCCCTTTCACGTATAACTAAGACTTGACTGTCGGCTACACTCCAATATGGCTGCGCCTTTCCCTGTGAGTATTAGTCTAAGGTTGTAACATGTCGGCACAACCACAGTGCACACAGCCCTTCAACCTGATTGTTGCCCTGGTAACGGACGCCGCTGAAACGCTGCTGAAGGAGCGGTGGTGGTGGAATAGGCAGAATCCTGGTGAGGAATCCCAGGGGCAGACGGAGGATGGAGAAGGACAGCAGGTGGGGATAGATCCGGGGCAAGGGGTGGCATATGTGTATGAAGGGAGGCGGGAGGAGAGCGAGATACCTTGTCCTTTTTTTAAGATATCCGTTGATTTTTAAATAGAATGCGTTATTTATATAATTTGGTTAGTATTACAATTATTTGTGAGTGGTGCGGGGAGCATTGGAAACCCCCCGTAAACCACTCTGATTGCAGTGCAGCACAGCACAAGGGTAGCGTTGCTGAAATGAGCGTGCAATGAATGCTCGACTAAGTTATGGCAGCAAAGCTTCCGGGGGCGCGCTCCTGCAGATTTGAGGCCCCTCTCTCTGCTGTATGTGTTTGCAGCTCTCCCATCTCCCCTGCCGATTAAGGCGCCCCTTAGTAATCAACATACAAATAGCTTTACTAGGACATGCTTGTATATGACAACTACTATTATTTAGCACGTTTCTCCTCCATCTATAGCATGTAAATAAACCAATGGGACTAAAAGGCATCGTCTGTGCTGTACTTTGAGGGTCAATTTGAGTCCACAGTGGCAAGTGTGGTAGTCAGGGCAATAAGTGGAATGAAAAAACCAAGACGAGGGCATTTCTGTGGGGAGGGGGGAGGAGAAATGAGACACGGCGGGCAGGGGAGGGGGCGGAGCGGGGAGAGCGGCGATGAGGGTGTGAAGCAGCAGGGACCTTTGAAGTGAAGCTAAGCTTCACTTCAAAGGTGTGGGAGGAGTGCGGCTGAGGGAACAGATGGCGATTTGATGATGTGCACGTGCATTTTAAGTCAATGCGCTTGCGCATTGACCTAAAAGTGCACGGGCACAGCACCAAATCGCCCAGTTGGGTAAAGTCTGTTTAAGTCGCTATAGTCTCTCTCTGCTCAATGCGCATGCGCATTGAGAGGCGAGACCTAAAAACGACAGTGTGTGTGAAGCTGCTCCTGAAGGAACTAGTGATCGTGAACTATGAGTCCCATGGTGCACTGGGGCAGCTTAAAAGAAAGCAAGAAGTGACTGTAGGAGTGTGGAAACGTTATACTATTATGAGTACTCCACCACAGGCATTCAGTTACCACTAAATGGCTCGAAAACTGTGAAAATGCCAATATGTGACCATTGCATTGTGAAAAAGAATTAACTAGTTTTCCATCTAAAACGCAAAAACACTGGTTGGAAATGGATTTATTTATTGGTATTTATGATCTACTGAGTTCTCTGCGTAACCCCCCCCGCACCACATCCACGAGTAAGACTTTAACTGCTCTTCTTCACTATCCTCAGAGTTGTTTTTAGGTCTCACTGAGTCAGCACGCATGCGCTGCTCGGAGATAAATTTAGTAGCTGCTTTGGGAAGTGCTCCCAAAGCAGCGACCAGCTTGCTAGAACGCGCATAAGCACGATCGCTGTTGTGCGCGCATCCATTTTAGCGCGTCATTGCGATCACTTTCACTTTCCAAGCGATTGTGATCGCGATTACTTTTTTTTTTCCCTCCTGGGGCCCACCACGTGCTCTCACTCTTCTGGCTTCCCTGTGCTGTCTTTCTTTGTGATCACTTTCACTTTCCAAGCGATCGTGATCGCTATGACTTTCGTTTTTTTCCCTCCTGGGGCCCACTCCGTGCTCTCACTCTTCTGGCCTCCCTGTGCTGTCTTTCTTCGCGATCACTCTCTTTCCAAGCGATCATGATCGCGATGACTTTCATTTTTTTCCCCTCCTGGGGCCCACCCTGTGCTGTCTTTCTTTGTGTGACCCCCCATTGTGCTCTTGATCTTCTGGGTGCCCCATCCATGCTTTCGCCCTTCTGGTGCCCCCAATCCATGCTTTCGCCCTTCTGGCCCCCCTTGCTTTTGCCCTTTTGGGCTAACTGTGTTTTTCCCTTTTGAGCCCCTGTGCACTCGTCCTTTTGGACCCCCTGTGCACTCATACATTTTGGGGCCCCTGTGCTCTTGTCCTTTTTTTGGCCTCTTTGCTCTCATCTGTTTTGGCCCCCTGTGCTTTCGTCCTTTTGGGGGTCCCCGGGGTTCTCGTCCTTCTGGCCCCCACCTGTGCTCTCGTCCTTTTGGGGCCCCCTGTGCGCTCGTTTTTCTTGGTGCTGCCCTGTGCTTTCGTCCTTTTGGTGGCCCCCTGTGCTCTTGCCCTTTTTCAGCCCCCCATGTGCTCTCCACCTTTTTCAGCCCCCCCTGCGCTCTCCTCCTTTTTCAGCCTCCCTGTGCGCTTGTCCTTTTTTTCCCCCAGTGCTCTAAACCTTTTTTCGAGCCCCCTGCGATATCGATCTTTTTCGACACCGTGTCCTCGTCCTTTTTCAGCCCTTGTCCTTTTTCGGCCCATGCTCTCATCCTTATGGGCACCCAATGCTCTAGTTATTCTAAAAGGTGACACTTAACTTGCACATGTTGGGCACGTTAAAGAAGTTCCGTTGACTCCATGCAAACCTTTCATCGTTACATTCATTTTCCTGGTGCATTGTGTGCTTCAGGACCTGTTTTTTTTGGTTTAACAATAAAAACAAATATTTCGATTGGAGGACGCTTACAGTTTAGGTATTGACCAGTGTACCACAGATTTAAGCAGCCTTATAATTCTATGCCACCACCACAGGCAATGGTTATACTGTTACTCTTTACAATTTAATGATAGCCAACACACAACAACTCCATAATACACATACTTCCATTGGCTAAAAGTACAATAAAGGACTAGAATCCGTCCTACAATATTTACTTACATCTTATCATTATCCTCTTCATTGCAGCTAAGTGCTCTGTATTTTATTTGATGCTCAGCTTTGCGTGCTTAAGGCAAAGAGAGCATACCTGTCAAGTCCCTTCTTGATCATTGTGCTAATTTATGAGGGTGATTGCTTGGAGTGGCTTTTTGTTCCTCCAGCGCGGGGGTAGAATATCAGTGGCCCGTCCTGGATCCTTTGGGGGTGCACATTAATCTCTTCTGCAAGCTGCCCATTAGCCACTGTGACATCTTGGGCTGGCCAAGGCTTCCTTTCTTAACGATTCAAAAGGTGCTCTGATTGGCATAGTTCAGGGGATATTAGTGTGAATAATCCCATCTCTCACCTCTCCCATCGTGGGCACTATGGCATTAGTGCAAGCACTTCTACAGCCAATAGGTCTCGCTTTTGGTACCTTATAAGTATTTAGTTATGCAGGACAATATCCTTGGTGCACCGACATTACCTGTTGCATGGCTAAACACTTATAAGGTCCCAAAGGCGAGACCTATTGGCTATGCCAATGCTTGTTCTATCAGCTATCGATCCAATCGGCCATCTGTCAAATGTTGCAAACAACTCCAGTTGGAGCAGTTAGACCCTAGAAACTCCTGCCTGCCCTGTGGCCGCTGAACTAGTTTTGACAGCGGAAAAGTTGCACTTGTAATCTCGAGAGACCTAGATTGCCACCTTAGGTATAGGTCCTTTTACAATCAAATGGCAGAGTTTATTGAGTAACTTGATGCAATACTGCTAAATGCAGACATAAAAGAAACTTTGAATGATCGCCGGTAACTTTTTTCTCTGCAACTTGTAACTTGGTGAAATGTTATTGTTTGTATAAAAATGTTCTGCCATGTAAAAACACTGTTGTGCTCTGCTACCCTGTGCAATTGAATGTGTGCAGTACAAAACGGCAAAATAAAATAACAAACAGTAAACTGACCTGTAGGGGACAGCAATGCCCTAGTCCAAAGTTCACAGTCTGTTAGTGTTAGGCGAGTTTCCTTATTTGTAGCAGTGATAACTGGAAACGGGTTGGGCAGTGCCAGATGGGTGATGGGGAAAATCTGGACCTACGCGGCCAGTGCAACGCATTACGGAAACACACAAGCGTAACCACACTTGTCCGAGCAACGCATTCCCCTAAACCACGCATATGCATGGTTAAGCCCAATGCGCTCTAGTGTTTGAGATGGGCAGGGACTTGAAACTGGACAGGAGCGTCGAAACGGGAAGAGGACACGGACAGGTAAGTGGGACTAGGGCCGAGTCTGGGGTTCGATTTTGGGGGACGGAAGGAGGGGGATCGGTGGCAAGTTTTAGGGCTCAGAGAGGGGGAGTGAGTCAGAGTACTTTTAAGGAGGGGACACGTTTTTAGGGCTCAGGGCAGGAGGAGGGGGTTTGGGTAGCTTTAAGGGCTGGGTCCGGGGAGTATTTAAGGAATGGGGTGTTTTTAGGGCTCAGGGCAGGGGGGCAGGTAGGGGACTTGTAATTTAGGATTAAGGACGGGGGCAGGCAGGGGGTTTGTAATTTCGGGATTACGGCTGGGTGCAGGTAGGGGGTTTGTAATTTAAGGCTCAGGGTGGGGGGGCAGGTAAGGGGTTTGTAACTATGTCTTAGGGCAGGTAGGGGCGTTGTAATTTAGGGCTTAGGGCTGGGAGAGGGTCGGAGAACAGCAAACATAGCCACGCATAAACCCTTACCATTCATGCCTTTACCAAAAAATGCGTAGTAAAGGAATGTGTGGTTAAGTCACATTCGAGGTTCGTGCTGCATGATAGAGGCACGAGTGGATGATCCTTGCGTGCCTCTATCATAGAACCACCAGTGATGGAAAGAGGAGGTGTGGATGGTGCTAGGGGAAAGATGAAGAAGTGACATACCAGGTGGGAGCATCGCATGCTCCTCCCATGCCTTAGGAGGTAGCAGGAAGAGGGCTGGGGAAAAGGCCAGGCTGCAAAAATAAAACACATTTTTCCAGCTGGATTTTCAGGTCAATATAATGGGATCTACTGCTCCCACAATTGGAAATCTGAGTGCAGGAGATGTGGGCCAGTTATAACTGGGGTTTAGTAGATTCCTCTCTGGGCCCATGGTGAGGTATGAGGTTCAAGAGGAGAGAACAGTGAGGGATCAAGTGCAGGGTCCTCAGAAGGAATTGGCAAGGGGGCAGCAGGTTTCAGAATATGGAGGCACAAGCGTGTGCACTTTCAGCATATGCCATGTGATGAAAATTGCGGATAGCTAGGGCTAGAGGTATAAAACGAAATCCAAGATACTAGGATGGGAGAGGAGGCAGGATAAGGTGTCTCAGGAATTGACTGACACATGACAAGCCCGACAGGGCTGATCCGATGCACATGCAGGCCTTCCTACAGCAGTTCAGGCAGAATGCATCGTAATACGGTGGGTGGAAGACCGCCAACACGATGGTACAGAGGTAAGACCACCAAACATATAATCAGGCCCTAAGTCATATAGGCTACACCTACAGCCAAAAAAGCGCATCCGCAGAAACTATAAACTGAAAATGTACTAAATATTGTTCTAATGCATGCCATGGTAGGGCAACTACAAAAGAAAATGTTGTTATTAATGTAAAATAACACAACCATCCCCCAAATGTTACAGAGATAGAAGTGGGAGAAATTTTATAAGACATAAGAGAGGGAAGCACTAGTTCTCAGGAACCCACATTCAAAATCCTTAAAGACATAATACCCAAATTTCCTGACCACATAACAGTACAACAACCATCTATCACCACTTCAAAAAAATCTAAATATGTGCACTATAAAAGCCACCAGCGATACCCCACCTGCTCCCTGAAGATACCAGGACATAGACATACCAGATTATGTAACAATTAGACATAAATATGCACCCTTCATTTTACATGACAATAAAAATAATGAAAAGCAAATCCTATTCTTCTCCACTGCAAAGAAATTAATGAAATTACCCAATGCCATACCTGGATGATGGATGGGAGCTTCAACAAGTGTTCCAAACTATTCACTAAGATATACACCATACATAGTGAATATCAAAACACCAATATCACTTTCAGATATGCTTTACTCCAAAATAAACAAAGCAGTACCTGCTATGAACTCCTAAACTATATAAAACAAGAAATAAATAACTACTACCCTCAGGGAATATTCGTAGACTTTGAACAAGGTATGATTCAAACAATACTAACAATATACCCCATACACAGCCATACAAGGCTGTTACTATCACTTTAATCAAAGTATATCGAGTTTAGCGGTGTGGCAGGACCGCCATGGCCGCTGCAACACCAAACCTGTGTTAGAACCGCCTGCTGTATTATGACTATTTTAGTCCTGGAGGGCGGATTCTTTGGCGTGCCCAAGGTGCCTATAACATAGGCACCGTAATGGGAGCATCAAAGGAAGTTCCAGCACAGCATTGACTTGCTGGAACTTGGGTTGTGGGGCATGCACGCAGGCGGGCATATTTTGTGCCCCTCTGTGCGCATCCACATAGGGTTAGCCCAAGGGGGCCCTGAAGAGGAAAGACCTCCATGAAATCAGTGGCAGTGAGGATTATCGTAATATGCTTGGCACAGGCATATAGTGCCTCTAGACTGCCACGTCCCTGCCAGGGAACAGCGGTTCCCTGGCGGAGTCAGCAGTCCCAGGGTGGCACGACCACCAAGGTCGTAATGTGGCGGTTGGAAGACGGCCACCCCACCATGGGTCTGGTGGTCCGAGGACTGCCAGACTCGTAATTAAGCCCCAAGTGTGGAATACTCCACTAACAGCAAATTTGTATTCAAAGTAAAAAAAATTATAGAACTAGCCTATGTCCCTGTCACAGATGTATCAACCACTATGACTTACTAATAGAAAGCCCTTTCTATCAACAAAATGAAGACAAACTTAGGGCCTGATTATGAGTTTGGTGGTCTTACTGCCATTCCGAGGCAGTCAACAGTACTCCATTGAGTCACCAGACTCTCACCCACCATATCATCACTGGCCCAGCGGCGGTGTTTCTGACAGTGGGGGCGCAATTACAAAATATTTTTTTATATGTGTCAGTGCAGGTATGTACATTTTGACTAAATACGTGTAAAATGTACAAATATGTATGACAGTGAAAAAATACCTTGTACGAGTCCTTTTCCCATTGCTGGAGCATGGACCATATGTGCTCAGTCCAGTCAATGAGAGAAAAGCGCGAAACAGACTTAGCTGGATTTCTGCGCTGACAGGGTCACTTTCTCTGGTGTCAAGTTGCTGCTGTGAAAGGGAGCCCTGGACAAAGGGGTTCATGCCAGAGACTGTAGGGAGCAGAAGGAAATGGATGAGTTTGTACCCCATTTCCTTCGATTCCGCTGACTCAAAGCAGGGGTTCCCTCCGCCACAGTTGGCTTGACAGAAAGGCACTGCGTAATAGAGATGGCAGAAACCTGTCTCTACCACCCTCTGACAGCTGTTTATTCCCATGTCACTGTCAAGGCAGTCGGCAAATGGCTGGTCGAGTCAGAAGGATTCTAGCTGTCTTTCGTTCAGAAACCCGTCAACATCGTAATAGAGCAGGTAGACCGCCATTTAGGCGGGTGGTTAATCCAATGCCATTTCCACGGTAGTACACTCTCTGCCAAACTCATAATCAGGCACTCAGTCCCCTAAAGGACTATTTGAAGATACATGGTTTGGCAGACTGCATTGGTCAGGACACAGACGCCAAGACAAATTACTGATACCATGGTTAAATGCCTATGACAGCACCCTGGTGCAGGAAGCCAAAAGAAACAACACAGTGGAAGGATGGCATAATGCCTTCCAATCCACACTAGGCAGAACTCAACCTACATTATAGAAATGGATCAAAGCATTACCAAAATAACAAAGCTACTAAGAACTGAGGACAGAAAAATCTGTTACCGAAATTGGGGCTAACTTTACCAAACAAATAAAAAATGCAAGACATGTTACAAAGTTAAGTCAAGATATTCACAAATAACAAAGAACTACACTAACAAATCAAATCTATCTTATAAAATACATATTAACCAACCAAAAACCTAAAAAACTACAACATACGCAAACACAACACAGCAGATATATATTTTGTTAATAATAATAGAAATTTTTTATTATATCAGTGAAAAAAATTAGATGAAATAGACAAATTATTAATCACTGATATAACAAAAATATTGATATTAATAATAAAATATATCTATAATACTACCCAACTTTAAAAATTACATCAATCACATCGAATGAATATGACACATAATGCATACAAACCACATAATAATAACATAAACGTTACATAAACAATAGAATATCACATTGCTCAACAATAACAAAAAATGAATATAAAACTTACTGTTTTGTGGCTATGGATCTCTTGCCAAATCCACATAACAAAAAATTGTACTCCACAAAAAAATGAAGAATATGAATTAAAAATAGCCTAAAAAATGCACAAATATTACAAATTCAATCGAAATACCTGGGACCAGTCCACAGTCTGTAGGATCCATAAAGGAACCCCCAAAAAATACTTTAAAAAAGAACCGCACCAGGAAGCCCGAAAAAATATTGAAAACAAAGTCAAAATAATTGGTTTATAATAAATCAAAACAAATTTCGTTTGAAAAATTTCATTATTTTATTCAATTCACTTTGCAATTGCTATTATTTTAAATATATTTCTCAAAATGTAAAATTATTCAATGAATAAAAATTGCCAAAAAATAAAATATAAAAAATGTGTTGCATCATTTTTTGTATACTAAAGTTGGGCAACATCTTAAACAAAAAAGGGGTAAATTTACTATTCCCACTCCATCCTAAACCAATTTGGGGAAGGTGTCAGACACTAAAGGGGTGACATCTACTGTTCCCACTACAATCTAGAAAAACTCAATTAAGGTGTTGCGCACTAAAGGTGTGCCATTTATTATTTCCACTCCAATAAAAACCAACTCAGGGAATGTGTTGGACACGAAAGGGGTAACAATTATGTTATATTCTCCCTGTCCTCAGCTTGCATCTCGTGCTGAGCTCGTGCTGCCCGATTCTATTACGTGGCCAGTGTTCGGTCCTAACGGCGGTTTGTTGCCCGTTTGGTCCCGGTCTTGCTGGTTGGGTTTTCTACGCTCTAACTTAAATAAACTACCTAACCAACGCGACATCGTTGTGCAGCCTCGTCTTCTTTCTACAACATTTTGGCGACATTGTGTCATAGACGAAGGCGGAGGGTAGCCGAAGAAAGAGAAAGCGGAAACTGACGAACAACACGTCAAAGGAAAGAAAAGCGGAAACTGACGAACAACACGTCAAAGGAGAGAAAAGCGGAAGACCCGACCAAAGGAGAGCACTTGCGATCTTGTGAGAAGGATCGCTTAAAGAAAGGAAAGTACTGTAAGCCTCATCGGAAGGTATGTTTAAAATAACTCACCGGGGAAGGATATAGCATTGGGTGAAGCGTGACGGAGCCGTAACTGTAAGCCCTCAGCCCGTCAATGCAGGCAACAGCGCCTCGGCGTCATCACTGTTAAAGGGGAAATTTCTCTCTAAACGGAAAGGCAGTATCGGTGAGCCCCACCACTGGGTGAGTCTAATTAAAAGAGCAACGCGCTCAAGGAAGTGAAGTACGTTTGTTTAATTAAAAGGATAACGCACTCGAGGAGGTGAAGTGCATTTAAAACCCTATACAAGCATCAATTTGAAACGGCTAACTTTCGAAATGCAGACAACAGTGACACACTCACTTTAAAATAATTTCGTCACACAGTGTGTCATACAATAGTCAATCAAACAACAGTGACACACACACTTATATTTGTTGTACCACGAACATTATCCTTCTACAACAGCAGTATACGGAGGTTCACATCCAGCAGTATACGGAGGTTCACATCCAGATTTACGTTTCCTCCTATTTTTGTTATTTAAACTGTTTATATTGCTGTGACTTTAGCTTAGTGTATACGCTATGAATGTAAGCAATACCATCCAAGCCCCTGTCCCTTTCTTGAGTGCCCCGGGTGAGCCATCCATGGAATGGGATGATTGGTGTGAGGCATTCGAGAACTACATCGTAGCCTTGGATGGCACAAAGTTTTCTGCCATTAGGAAAAAGGCTTTGTTACTGGGTGCTTTAGGGAAGGAGGGACAGAGAGTTTTTAAGTATTTACCGAGCCCGCCCTTAGATATTGATGATGTATATAAAGATGCTTTGTTTAGATTGTATACAAGGTTTGCTAAGCAAGAAAATGTAGTAATGTGCAGAGATAAATTTTACACTGCTCCTCAAAGAGAGAATGAGACAATTGATGAGTTCGTCTCTAGGCTAAGGGAACTTTCTGTGAAGTGTCAATTTGGTAATATACAGGATGAAATGATCCGTGATCAATTAATTGTGCAATGCCTTAGCAAAAAAACACAAGAAAAGCTGTGGGCAGCCAAAAACCCCACTCTCACAGAGGCAATCACAATTGCTAAGGTTGCTGAAGAGAGTGACAGATGCATGAAAGAGCTTAAGAGAATACAACATGGGCACGCCAGCAGTCAAGAAATTGCAGCTTTGCAAACAGATGTTTCAGAGGGCATTAGTTTAATACAAGGGAGACAGACAAATAGAGGGGGGAAGGCCACAACCTTGTTTAATAAGAGTGGGCAACCAAACAGGTTTAGACAGACCACACGTTCCTGCAACAGGTGTGGTAGTCCTTTTCACCTAGCTGATTCAAAGAATTGTACAGCTTTGTCTAGAGATTGCTTGAAGTGTGGAAAGAAAGGACATTACGCACGTATGTGTAGAACAAATAGTTCCAAAAAGATTGCCATGGTTGAGAGTGAAACCACTGATGATGAGGCGGAGGTAATGATGATTACATCTGCTGGGAGCCAAGCGATAACGGAAGGTGTTATTTTATCTCGCCCTAAAGCAGATTTTGAGTTGAATGGGTGTGTAATAAACCTAATGGTGGATACTGGGTCACTATATACAATCATTCCAAAGAGTTTGTTTAATTCCTCATGCAAAGAGTCGAGTCTTATCAAATCTGATATCACTCTGAGAGGTTATCAGGGGGTGAGCATTGGTGTTCTTGGGTTCTTTGAGGCCAGTATTAAGTTTAAGGGGAGAATCACTCGAGGGAAGGTTTATGTATCACCACACGGCCCTGCTATTTTGGGATGGTTACATCAGTACGAGCTAAACATAAGGGTGAACCCGAGAGCAGATCCACCTGTGATGTGTGTAGATGGTGAAAACGAATCCAATAGTGTTCATGGAGACTTAGAGACCATTCTCAAAAGGCATGAGAACATCTTCAGTGAGAAACTGGGGAAGGCTGTTGGTTACCAACATATTATTAAAACCAAGAGGTGTGTTGCACCTGTAAAACACACCGCGAGGAAAATACCTTTGTCCGCCAGAGATGAAGTCAGAAAGATTATCAAACAGTTATTGGATGATAACATAATTGAACCTGTAGAGGCCACACAGTGGTTGAGTCCTGTAGTTATCACACAGAAACCGGACAAATCTTTGCGTTTCTGTGTGGACATGAGAAGTCTAAATAAGGCTGTGATAATGGACAACTTTCCACTTCCCAACATAAACGAAATTGTTCTGAGTTTGGGTGGAGGAAAAGTTTTTTCGAAGTTGGATCTTCGCAGCGCATACCACCAGGTAAAACTTCACCCGGACTCAAAGCAGTTTACATTGTTCATGTAAATAAAGCCAAGTAGTCCATATGATTTCTGTATGCTTCTTTAATCAGGTAAGTTGGTAGGTAAGATATATATAATGGGAAACCCCACCAGGAGTGGCCTCCGGCCACTCAGCCCACAATCAACTGCCAGACATCCACACAGAACATTCTAGCAGGCTCTTGCATCACACATTCTAAGCTGGGCAGCAGGGACAAGTATAACACATCTCCCTTCTTTGATTTGATGAATGAGAGAGATGAATAGAAATTGCGGAGAGTAAATGAGATAGCAAGTCACATCACGCTGATGATAAAGACAAACTAAGGTCTTTTATGGGCATGGTGGAGTACTATGCAAAATTCGTTAAGAATTTTGCAGAGAAAGTGGAACCCTTGCGAGTCATCATGAGGAAAGGGAAAGGTTTCACATGGGGAGCTGACCAAAGAAATGCTTTTTTAATGATCAAACAAAATATCTTGAATGCTAACATTCTCTCAAGTTTTGTACAGTCATTTCACACCATTCTCACTGTAGACGCCAGCTCTGTTGGGATCGGAGCAGTTCTGACACAAAAAGGTGGTGGTAAATAGAACACTGTTGCGTTTGCTTCACGTTCCCTGACTGAGACTGAAAGGAATTACTCGGTCATAGAGCGTGAAGCATTGGCGGCTGCATGGGCTACTCGGTATTTCCGTGTGTATTTGTGGGGGATCACATTCACACTCAGAACTGACCACAAGCCACTGTTGAAGGTTCTAGCCCCCGGGGGTATTAGGAATTGCTCAGGGCGGTTAGCGAGACTTGCTGTCAGTATCCAAGAGTTTACATGCAATGTGGAATACCTACCTGGTTGGTGCAACAGTGTTGCGGGCTGCTTATCGAGGTTGCCTGACACTAAAGTGCAGCCTAAAGAGATGGTAACTGAGAGTGTAGTTGGGTTTTTAGATGACCTGGAGAGCGATTTACCCTCTTCCATATCTAAGGAGGAATGGATGGAGGAAATGAAAAAGGATCTTGTAATGGAAGGGTTGGTTAAGATGTGCAAGGAAGGGGTGTCAAGGCAAAGTACGGTCTCACCTGCTCTTAGGCCTTATGTCCAGTTACAGGATGAAATTTCTTTACTAAGTGAGTTCATTCTTGTGCGGGGTGAGAAATACATACCACCTGTATCCCTTAGACCCCGTATCATTGCCTTGGCGCATGAGGGCCACCTAGGACAAACCCTTACTGGCAAACGCATCAAAGCTGACTTTTGGTGGCCGGGAGTTGATGCACAGGTAAAGAGTTGGGTTGAACAATGTCAGTCGTGCAAAGAGTCGGAAAAGAGGTTACAGGTTCGTGCTAGTAAGGATACTATGGGACAGATCGTTTCTGACGATGGTGCGTGGCAGAAGGTCTGTATTGACTTCATAGGTCCTTTTCATGACCTGCTGGATACGGAGAAGTTTGCTTTGGTGTTAGTGGATTCGGCTTCAAGGTGGGTAGAGGTTGCTTTTATGAAGAGCATCACTGCTGAGTCCACTGTCAAAGTACTGGATGAGATTTTTAGGCGAGAGGGGATCCCTTCAATAGTATTGACAGATAATGGCACACAACTCACCTCGGCAATCATGGAGAACTATTTTGTGTTTTTGGGTTTAAAGCACTTGCGCATGTCGCTTTACAACCCACAAGGGAATGGACTGTGCAAGAGGGTGAACAGACTTGTAAAGGGCACTATGCAGCTTGCTTTAGCCTCTGGTCGGTCAGTGCAGAAGGAGATTAAAGAAATGTTGTGGGCATACCGCACAACGGTTTAAAGCAACATGTCCGTTACACCTTTCGAACTCATGAGGGGGAGGCCTGCGGGTACGAAGTTGATTCCTACTTGGCTACATGGGAAAGTAGAGAAGGTTGGTCACAGTAAACCGGAAAATTATGCTTCCACTAACATAGCTGAAGGGGATTTAGTAAAGGTGAAACCTGGCGGGAGTCAGAATATGTTCAACAAGTTTAGAGGACCTTACCAAGTGAAGTCTGTGGTTGGTAACTACATAAGGCTACAGAATGGACAAACTTGGAATCTCCGCAGGGTAGCTCTTTACCAGAAAAAGGCCAAGCCAACCACTCATGTGCCTGTCACTAAAAAGATTGTTGCTGAAGAAACTTGCAGACCGATTCGCAAAAGAGTTGCTCCTGCTTATTTAAAAGATGTTGTGTAATTTTCGCTTATCCAAGGAAGGGTGTGGGGTTACATGGTCCTATGTTACATGGTCCTCTGTTCTCAAGAGAAAAGTGTATGTTCCAAGCAATGTCATTTTACAGTCCTGTGTTACTGGGTTCTCTGTTCTTAAAGTGAAAACTGTGTGTTCTAAGCAGTATCTTTATTTTTTTGTGTTTTGGTGTACATTCTTGCCTAATTTGTTTTAGTACACTTTCCTTTTCCACTGTTTAAGGAAAGGAGATGTGTTATATTCTCCCTGTCCTCAGCTTGCATCTCGTGCTGAGCTCGTGCTGCCCGATTCTATTACGTGGCCAGTGTTCGGTCCTAACGGCGGTTTGTTGCCCGTTTGGTCCCGGTCTTGCTGGTTGGGTTTTCTACGCTCTAACTTAAATAAACTACCTAACCAACCCGACATCGTTGTGCAGCCTCGTCTTCTTTCTACAACAAATTACTATTACCACTCCAATCTGAACAAACTTGAGGAAGGTGTTGAACAATAAAGTGGTGACATTTGCTATTCCCACTCCAATATAAACCAATTCATGGAAAATGTTGGACACTAAAGGGTACCATGTGCTATTCTCACTTCAATCTAAGCACACTTTGGGGAAGGTGTTGGACATTAAAAGGGTAAAACGTACTATTCCCACTCCAATATAAACCAAAGCATTAAAGGTGGTGGACACTAAAGGGGTGACATTTACTATTCCCACTCTAATCTAAGCACACTTGGGGAAGTTGCAGGGCACTACATGGGTAACATTTACTATTTCCACTCCAACCTAAACAGATTTGGTAAAGGTGTTGGACACTAAAAGGCAGAAACTTACTATTCACACTCCAATATAAACCAACTGAGGTAAGATGTAGAACTCTAAAAGGGTGACATTTACCATTGCCCCTCCAATCTAAACAAACTTATAGAAGATGTTGGAGAGTAAAGGGGTATCATTTACTATTCCCACTCCAATATAGATCAACCTTAGGAAAGTGTTGCACACTTAAGGGGTGGCATTTACTATCCCCACTCCAATGAATACCAATAGAAGGAGGGGTCGGAGAGTAAATGGATGGCATTTACCATTCCCACTCCAACCCTGTAATGATCCCAGCACTCACAATCATGATTAGTCAGGACTAGGAACACTAGTGAGTTCTCTATGGCATATGTGGTACATATTGTGAGATATATGTTGGTGACAGGACATATTCCGTTAATTACGTAAGCTATCTTTTATTTTATCTTATATTTTTATTTCTGTCACATTGTTCTGGTATATTGTATTGGTAGCATTTGATGTGCAGAGCAGGTGAACAAGCATGTTTCAACAATGATTGGAAATCTTAATGTCTGCACGAGTTGACAATCAGAGGAAACACCCATTACTCATGTCAGGCATGAGTCAGCACTGAACACGAGTCAACTGTCGAGAAAAACTGCTGAGTGTGCTTTGTATACACATGTGCAGCAGGTTCAGTGGGCTATAAAGACGTGATTCTCTTTAAGAGCAGTGCTTGGCCGTGTCTGTACTTCACTCACCTGTGCTCCATTGATGCGTCTTCCACTCCAGATCCTGCGTCGTCTTCTTCGAACAGTGGGCTACCTGTCTTCCGGAGCTGTTTTTCTCTGGGAGCTTTGCGAGTCTTCCGCTCACAGGCTTCCTGTTCCTGAAGCTGAAATAAAACCAAACCATGTGTTATTGATTTAAGAGTGCGCTTCTAATAGCGCGAATGACAAGTGAAAGGGTATTTATTTTACTTTCGAATTCATGCATTGAAAATGAGAAAAACTTTTCTGAGTTTCTGACTTCTGAACAACTTAACAAAGAGACTTAGGGGCCTGAAAAGGATGTTGGTTAGAAAGCTTCCGACCGACAGTCAGATTCTCCTAGACGTGTCAGAATCCATCCTACCAACTTGGTCGGAAACATTTCCGACCGACTGATTACGATGCACTCGGTCAGAAGGAAAAAGAACAATTGATGGACAGAACACAGAACAATGTCATACATTCACCCCAGTACAGAGATCTGGGCCTAAATCCATAATTTTTTTGCTCACACTGACGTACCATAAAAATACAGATCAGCTATACCTACCAATTGCCCTGATGCTAATTACTAAATAACCAGTCAGTTGGCAGTGAAGAAAGTTCAATCGTTTATTATGCAAAATACTCTAGAGAGGAGCCTCTCCAACCCTCACCATCAGGTGCGCAGAGAGAACTGCTGCCTTACAGTCGAAACAGCACATATATACTTTCAACACAGTACATGAAGTCACCGTAAATGGAAAAACACTACTTGGCCCTTGGGCCTCGAGGGAAGACCATATATGGCACACATGATTAGTTCAAAAGCTCTGCTTAGTTATTATTGGAGAGGTCAGGAGGGGTGACTCCCTTTCATCCCAGTGCCCGGGAGTGCAGGCACGGCACCTTCAGGAATGCGCTTATCTTCCCCAAAGCCAGATGCGACCTTGAGTCCCAGAGACAGACAAAAAATAGTGTGCATTCAGCTGCTCTCAGTAACTCAACTAAATTAGGGCCTGCCAACTATTGGAGGATAACACATGATCGTTGCTTGTCTCTGGCGCAGGCAGGGAGAAGATGGCGTCTGTATGGTTCTCGGCCTACCCGATATTAACAGTACCCACGAACAGCGTATACCCTCAATGACTAGCTATAACAGATATAGGTGGGGCATTATGCGTATATAACACAAAGAGTATATAGATACTTCATGCTAATACTATATATATAGATATGGCTAACACTACTAATATAGGGGAATTGGATTTTTGTCCCTCAACCATGCCATCCAGTTTGGACCCAGCCATAAGCAAATCAGTCTTGACCCTGTGCCCAATGGAAACAGTCCAGCCCGAACTGCCAAGCCAGGTCCTCCCTGGACTGGAAACAATCATCCTAGAACCGGTTTCGGGCTTTCAGCCCTCATCAGCCAGGATAGCTGGACTCCAGTGGCATGGAGAGCACGGGACCCACATCTGTGCATGCCCGTCCCCCTCAGGGTGACAAATGCAAAAAGAAAAATTGATGGACAGAATGCAGAACAATGTCATACATTCACCCCAGTACAGAGATATGGGCATAAATCCATCATTTCTTTGCTCACCATGCCATTCCAGTTTGGACCCAGCCATATGCAAGTCAGTCTTGACCCTATGCCCAATGGGAACAGTCCAGCCCAAACTGCCAAGCCAGGTCCTCCCTGGACTGGAAACAAGCATCCTTGGACCGGTTTCGGGCTTTCAGCCTTTATCAACGAGATAGCTTGACTCCAGTGGCATGGAGAGCACGGGACCCAGGTCTGGGCATACCCGTCCCACTCGGGGTGACAAATGCAAAATAAACAATCGATGGACAGAATGCAGAATGATGTCATGCATTCACCCCAGTACAGGGATCTGGGCCTAAATACATAGTTTTTTGCTCACCATGCCATTCCAGTTTGGACCCAGCCATATGCAAATCAGTCTTGACCCTGCACCCAATGGGAACAGTCCAACCCGAACTGCCAAGCTAGGTCCTCCCTGGACTGGAAACAATCATCCTCGGACCGGTTTCAGGCTGTCAGCCCTCGTCAGCCAGGATAGCTTGACTCCAGTGGCATGGAGAGCACGGGACCTCATCAGCCAGGATAGCTTAACTCCAGTGGCATTGATAGCATGGGACCCACATCTGGGCATACCAGTCCCACTCAGGGTGACAAATGCAAAAAGAACAATTGATGGACAGGATTTCGAACAATGTCATATATTCACCCCAGTACAGAAATCTGGGGAACAGTTTGGTCATTCAATGGCCAGCATTTCTCACCGACCGATTATGATGTCGGATTCTAACAGCCTTTCCGATTTGGTCTGTCTGACACGAAAAGGCTGTCGGTGACTGCCTTTTCGGGCACCTATCAGGCCCCCCTTCATCCTGAGTCTTCCTGTTTGAGGTCAAGGGAGTACCGAAGGGACACCCCTGTAAACCATGCGCAGTGTGGCTGGCACCATGGGGTGCCCGCAACCGGGTTTAAGATTTTCCGCAGACACCCATTTTCCCTACAGGAGCATATGTTATCGGGTGGAACACAGGCTCCCATTGAAGTCAATGGGAGTCCTTCTGAACCGTGTTCAGAAGGACCATAATTGATTTGGAGGAACCGCTGACCGTGAGTCGGTTGGAACCGAATCCGACAAGGAGTCGGGCAGTTTGGTTTCCAACCCACATCGTAATCAGGCCCTTAACCTTGTTCGTTTTTCAGAGCAATCTTGCTTTGGAACAATCTTGTAAAACTCATCTTTGGAGAGACAACATCTCCTCTTGTTTTGCTTTAATGACTTTCTCCTTCAAACTCATCAAAGACACCTTGAACTCTTTGTGTCCTTTGGTGACATTCCCTTCAGATTTCTATCTATAGAAATGGTAGTCATGCTGTGTAAGTGACAGAAAACTGAGTTAATATTCTTTACCAGCATTCTTAGTGTACTTTCATGTTAAGTAATGTTTAATGTTATTTTGCAGAAGGATTAAGAATAAATGTTCTGGCGACAGTGACAACATATATAATATATAATACCCAGCAGTGAATGTAATATAATGACTTGTTCCCACACATTTATTAAAGACTTAGGGGACGATTACGATGTCATTCTGAAGGGCTCAGAATGGGATTCAGTATTGCAGAATCCGATTCGGAACCCTTGTTTCTGAACGAATTGTACACTTTTCCCAACGACCGATTACGATGCCTGTAAACCGTTGTGGCAGCCCGCATCAGTTCGGAAAGGCATTTGGACAGCCCGAGTCTTTTGGAACCAAATCGTAGTGCTCTATGGACACGGTTTCCGGACAAGAAATTACGATGACCGATTCTTACAGCTGTTCCGCTTCCGTCTGCCGACACTAAACGGCTGTCGGAATATGTCTTTGGGGCCAGTTGTGGGCTCCTCTTCACCCAGAGGCATCTGAATGGGTCCCATAGGGGTACCCAAGGGGCCCTCTTCCTAACCATGCACAATATGGCAGGCACCATGGGGTGCACTCACAGGGTGCACGGTTTTCCCTAAACACCCCTTTTTTCAATAGGAGCCTGTGTTTGTGTTTGGAACACAGACTCCCATTGAAGTCAATGCATCGTAATTGGTCATCTGGACCCGCAGGAACCAATTTGTTTGGAAACGAGTCAGAGACAAATCTGTTTGGAACCGTTTCCAAACGACATAGTAATTAGCCCCTTAGAAGTGAAACAAGGTTGTTTTAGGCATGTGCTAACTCTCATTATTCTTCCATGTAAGAGTCAGTCCACAAGTGTAGTTCATGATAACTGTGAGCTGATTACTTCAGTTTTTTCTTTTAGAACACTTCACATCACACAACTCACCTTAATCCTAGTGTTAAGTGTAACCACACGTATTTCCAGTTGTGATACAAGTGCTGAAGTATAGAATGTGCAAAACACCTTGTAGCAGTTACAAAGAGGTTTTCCAGCGCTCCAGTGTTTATTTTCTTTTTCTCTCTCGTCTCACTTACTTTCCCTTTGGCGCAACTGACAGCTCAGTGTATACATGTAAAAACAATGTAGCTGGGAGGGGTTCCAGGAGGTATCAGGACCTAGCATCTCCCAGAAGGAGGACCTGGAGTTTCAGGTGAATGGTATTGACAAATCTAAACCAACAAGGTGTTGGACTCAAAAGGGTGGTATTTACTATTACCCCTCCAATCAAAACCACCTTGGAGAAGTTGTTGGACACTTAAGAGGTGAAATTAACAATTCTCATTCCAATCCAAACATTCTTGGGGAAGGTATAAAAAGCTTAAAAATGCAAATTATTTAAATCCATCTCAAAATAAAACTTTTTACCCACAATAAAAAATACACAATTAATACTATACATTATCACACTTAAGTAAATTATAAAAAATGTTAAATGATAAATTTTAACACACTAATTTAAACTACTATTATTTATATAAAAAAGTTATACAAACATAAAATGTATTTTTAAATTTTGCAATAAAATATCCAAAATTTTCATAAATATTTTCTACTATTCATACATTTTTTTAAAGTACAACGAAATTGTTTTTTAAATAACCACATTTTTAAATCAAAATTCACAAGATATTTTACATTTTTAACATTATAACAAATTTAACATTTTCTATTTTGTTCTAAATTTCTTTATAGATTTTTTTATACAATTTTACCAATTACATACAAAAAATAATCCTTGTAATTCAAACATATAAATAAAAATAAATATTTTATTTTTATACATTTTTCAAAAATATTTTATAAATGTTTAAATATTTTATATTTTATTGTTTTTAAAGCATTAAAATAAATCTTATTCACCATAAAATTTAAAAATAAAATAAAAATATAATATAATGAAATACATTTTAAAATTAATGAAAAAAGGTTTGCATATCTACATTTTTTTAACTTAAAATAAAAAATAAAATACACATTTTAAAAAAACTCTCCCACACTTATACCCTATTAACCCAAAATCCCTGTACTGAAAAAAAATCAATAATTAAAAATAAACATTAAAACAATTAAAGATTACAAATGATAACAATGTAATAAATGAAAACAAATCTAAAACATAATTTAAAAATATATAAACACATATGATAATAAAATAATACATTACATAATATTTTACAATAAAACAACAATAATATATCCAATGAGATTTACTAGATTGATATTTTTTACAATGATATTAAAAATAACACTTAAAATTATATTTGTACCTTCAATGTTCCTGTCCATGACATATAGGAGATCCCGATATTCTTGATGCAATAGTTCTGGAACACATTATTTTTTACCTGATATTTTGTCCAAACAGAATCAAGGCACACAGAGAAATGCTTGTTGGCCATTTAGCACTTGTTTTATGTTCAAGTGTTCTTTAAGTTTAGGATTATGTGTCTGAGATCGAGGGCTATAAACCCAGGCAGCCATTGCTTTTAACATCTTGAAGTACAAAATTCAGACTAAGAAGCTACAGGGTAGGGGATCCTTGGTTGTGTGTTCCAAAAAAGTCTGATATCAGTTATATCGAAGGAGTTAGAGGCAGGGATAGATCATAACATGGACCATTACCCAGATAGGGAAGGAGCTGCAGTGTTGGAAGAAGTTTGTATTGTGGTTTTCACTAAGCTGCATGGTGTTGCAGGGATTCTGCTCAGCAACAGAACTGTGCTTGGGACCATAGAACATGAATTAATAGGCACTGAGTCACCATACCATCTCAGCACCATGAGCAATTGTGTCCCACTAGCTATAGTGTCTCTCTTGCCCTCCTACTCATATGCAGAGATACAAGTGAATTGACACCCCAGGTGAGAACACTCCCGACACTCACAGGGATCGCGGTGACAGGACACCCCCTTTCACTCACACACTTGTACTCATCCACAATGAGATATGGCAGAGTCACAAAGGAAGTTTGAATTGTTGATTTAAACAATCGTACTCTAAAAAGGCAGTATATGTGCTGCAATTAGAAAACAACTGCCTTGCAAAAATACCATCAGCATAGTCAGTAAAGCGTATATTATGAAGAGCCCTGTCAAATTATAAGACAGATTAGCCTAACCCCCTCCCCTTCTGATTATACAGCAAAGATCACTGGGATTAGTAGCGGAGCCCATACCTTAGCATCCACAGATGGACATACTGCATCTCAGATAAAGCTGTTATCTTCTCTCAGGAAGATCTCTCTCTGTATGTGTTACATTCCTGTGCATACCTATAGGACAAGGCATACATGCTCGTAAACTTCAGCTGTATTATTGTGTTGTATCTATGTGTTAGTTCCTGACCTGAAAAAGTAACAAGGGAAACTGTTGTTTGACCTTATCGGCTGTGTTCTGACTAAATCCCGGGGGAAGAACAGAATGAGAAAACAAATGCAGGTTCTGTGTGAAAATATAATCTGGCACAAAAGCAAACATGTTTATATAGTAACGTGTGCAAAGCAAAATAGGCTTGTGTCATGCACAGTTAGGCTAACATAGAGAAAACTACAATGGGCCACAGACAGAACAAATATTGTGTTGCAAATAACTCCATCGCTGTTGCCTGGTACATCACTTTATACATCACAAAATAAAATTGTTAAGTGTTCTTAATTTAATAATTTGTTGGGCGATGGGCAGATAATTGGTCAAAAGTGTTCTGTCTGTCTGTTCAAAGGAAACCGCGATCCAGATGGCAATGGAACAAAACGCCAGCACCTCAACCACAGCAGTAAATTTGACTCCTATCTCTGATAACAGCACACATTCGGTAATCAATCTGACCGACATTGTGTTAACGCCTAAAGAAACTTCGATCTTATCCTTGGGATTATCATATAGTCCCAGAGGAGACTTTGACTACGCCACAACCAGAATTGATATGTTCAAATTCACGCGTAAACTCAAACTACGCAAACACTTTGCTACTCGCATGGTGGGTGCCTTTAATAACAATATGTGCACTCAAGGGTCAATCTCAGACCTCACAGTCAATTCTGGTTCTAATTAAACAGTGGTTTTAGGAGCAGCGTTAACCCAAGAGCTGTTATCATTACAAGAGGAAGAAGAATTAGCTTCAACGGAAAGTCAAAATGCATTGGGAGGTGAACCTCTTCCAAGAATCTGTCAGACACCATTTAAACCTAAATCTAAGTTTTGTCCCCTCATGGCCAAAGACAACGTTGATATTTTCCATGAGCGTGTGAATTCCCAGTTGAAGGATTTACAAATGACAATCTCACACTCCAAGAAACGGTGCAATCATAAGGATGCTGAATACCACAAGTTGATAAAGAAACTAAAGGCAAACAAACATTTAGTCATTAGACAATCAGACAAGGGGGGCAATGTGGCATTGTGGCCACGGAAAATGTATTTGGAAGAAGCTCACAAACAACTAAATGACAAAGACTGCTACAAACGTGTAACCATGCAGGATGCTGTTGCAGCGAAAAATGCAATATATAGCAAATTGTCTGCCTGGCGAAGTAAAGGTTTGTTGACCATGGAGGAGTACACATTTTTGAAAAATGAACATCCTGTCACTCCGGTGATTTATTTCATCCCCAAGGTCCACAAGAACTATGACCAACCGCCGGGCAGACCTATTATCTCTGCATGTAACAGTCTGTTGGAGAATGTGAGTAAGTACATTGACTTCTTTCTACAAGATCATGTGAGAAGTTTGCCCTCGTTTGTCCTCGATACAACGGATCTCATTAAAAAACTCATTGATTTCAGATGGAATTCGACCTATATGCTGGTGTCTATGGATGTCACCTCGCTTTACACCAGCATATTCCATCAAGATGGACTAAAAGCTATCAGACACTACCTGGGAAAAAGGGAAGTCTGCTTTAATGAACATTCGCAAATGCTGATAGAGATGATCTCAATGTACTTAGAGAACAATATCTTTTTGTTTGCAAAACAACTGTTTCTTCAGACCAGAGGAGTAGCTATGGGGGCCTGCTTCTCTCCCAGTTACGCCTGTTTGCACTTGGGGTACTGGGAGGAGCAGGTCCTGATGGGGGAACATTCTGTCACCATGAATACGAAGGTGAAACTCTGGTCTAGATACATAGATGATTTGTTTTTTGTTTGGGACGGTACTGAGACTGAGGTGAGAGATTTCATACAAATGCTTAACAACAATAATCTCAATATCCAGCTTACTAGCACCATTAGCGCTGAATCAGTCATCTTCCTGGATGTTGAAATATATGTTCAGGGAGACACTCTCCAAACTAAACTGTACCGCAAGCCCACGGCAGGGAACACACGGTTGCATGCGGATAGCCATCATCCTGCACATCTGATACGCAGCATTCCCTACGGGGAGATGCTGCGTGTCAGAAGAATTTGCAGCAGTGAAGAGGAATGCCGTGTGGCCCAGTCGGATTGGTGTCAGTACAACGCGATGTATTACAACGCGTTCCGTTACAACGCGATTTTTACAACGCAAAAACCATTACAATGCATGCCATTACAACGCATGGCATTACATAGCACATACTTTTACAACGCATGGCATTACATCGTAAGTATAGGTAAGTATATCTTTTAAAAAAAAATGTAATAAAGTTAATTAAATTAATTGAAAATAATAAAAATAATATAACATTTTTAAAACAGTAATTAATTTAATTATAGTAATTTAATTAATATTAAAATTGATATTAATTTAATATATTTAAAATAATATAATTAATGAAATATAAAAAATTTATAAATAGTAAATAATATAATGTAATTAATTACAATAAAGATCATTATAATTTAATTAAATTATAAATAATACATAATATAATTATATTTAATATAATTAAAAGAATTTAATTAATTAAACATTTTAAAATAATATAATTTAATTATAATCGTTTATTAATACAATTAAATTAATAATTGTAAATATAGTTATTAATGTAATTAAATTAAATAAAATTAATTTAATTAATTTAATTTATATAAAGTCGTAATACCCCTGTACCCCCAAAAACAAACCCAGCCCTAAAACCTAAAAACACCCCTGTACCCCAAAACCCAAACCCTGCCCTAAAACTTAAAAACACCCCTGTACCCCAAAACCCAAACCCTGCCCTAAAACCTAAAAACACCCCTGTACCCCAAAACCCAAACCCTGCCCTAAAACCTAAAAACACCCCTGTACCCCAATACCCAAACCCTGCCCTAAAACCTAAAAACACCCCTGTACCCCAAAACCCAAACACTGCCCTAAAACCTAAAAACACCCCTGTACCCCAAAACCCAAACACTGCCCTAAAACCTAAAAACACCCCTGTACCCCAAAACCCAAACCCTGCCCTAAAACCTAAAAACACCCCTGTACCCCAAAACCCAAACCCTGCCCTAAAACCTAAAAACACCCCTGTACCCCAAAACCCAAACACTGCCCTAAAACCTAAAAACACCCCTGTACCCCAAAACCCAAACACTGCCCTAAAACCTAAAAACACCCCTGTACCCCAAAACCCAAACCCTGCCCTAAAACCTAAAAACACCCCTGTACCCCAAAACCCAAACCCTGCCCTAAAACCTAAAAACACCCCTGTACCCCAAAACCCAAACACTGCCCTAAAACCTAAAAACACCCCTGTACCCCAAAACCCAAACACTGCCCTAAAACCTAAAAACACCCCTGTACCCCAAAACCCAAACACTGCCCTAAAACCTAAAAACACCCCTGTACCCCAAAACCCAAACACTGCCCTAAAACCTAAAAATACCCAAACACCCCAAAACATATACATCAGTACCCCAAAACATATACTCCTATACTCATACTTATTTTAAAAAATACTTAAATTAATATATTTAATTTATAATATTTAAAAACGAAATAAATATTTTTTAATAATTAATAATAATTAAATCAAATATAAAATATTAAATAAAATTTAAAAAAAATTAAATACTTACCAATACTTACGATGTAATGGTATGCGTTGTAATAGCATCTGCTATGTAATACCATGCGTTGTAATGGCATGCATTGTAATGGTATTTGCGATGTAATAGCTGCGTTGTAACAGCATTACGTTGTAAAAGATGCGTTGTAGCAGTAACACACCGGCCCAGTCACAATGTAGGGAACACTTCCTTCAACGAGACTATAAACCAGCTATCGTAGATAATGCCATTGCTAGGGCCAACAAAATAAATAGGCTAGAACTCCTAGGCTTAGGAGATTCTAATCAACCTGTTGCCTCTACTAGTGGACCTGATGAGGAAACCAGATTAATTATCGGGTTCAGTAATCAGCATAGGATGATTCAGAAAATAATCAAGGACAATTGGTCATTGATCTCGAATGATCCTATACTAGGTGCCACTTTGCCCAAACACCCCAGTATCACATACCGCAGGGCACGATCTATGAAAGATAGTTTGGTATCCAGTAGCCCAGAGGTAATCACATCTACATGGTTAGAGGACAGCAAGGGATTTTTGCGTTGTTCCACTTACAAAGCATGCAAGCATGGGGTGAGCAAGTGTGAGGTAGTTACACCTTTATCCCCTTCCCCCATTAAAATCAAACAAAAACTAAACTGCAAAACAGAGTTTGCGGTCTACGTTTTGGAATGCCCATGCGGGCTCAGATATGTAGGCAGCACAAGACCGCAGGTCCATAAGCGGATCTTACAACATCTGCGTGCAATAGCACATGCTGATCCTACATATCCTGTAGCTAGGCATTTTGAGTTAATGCATGGGAAAGATGCCTCTGCTTTGAAATATTTTGTTATAGATTGTGTTCCCCCCGAAAGAAGAGGTGGCGATAGGGAGGCTTTACTCAGAAAGTTGGAGACCCGCTACATAATATCCCTCGATACTAAAGCACCTCAGGGTCTTAATATGGGAGAGGATTGTTATACTTATCTATAACTCTTGAATACCCTTGTTATCTAGCACTTTGCACTTTGTCCTCAAGGAATATGGTTTAGTCCTGTAATACCAACTGATAACCAGAAATCTTGAAGCCATGTAAATAACATGAACCCTGGACCCTCGCTTTCTGACCTGTGTTTTTAAAAAGTGTGTAAGAATAATGATTTATCTTTTCTTATTGCACTTTTTCACTTTAATGTAGCACTTTATAGCCATCTACATGTAATTGCACGTGATATTGCTTATTTTGCACAAATGATTGAAAACTGTGGAATTTCGTACATGATAGCCCACTTGGGCAGTATAACCTCTTATTAATTTTGCACTTAAGGGTAACCATGACATTTGGCCCGCTTTATACAAGTGTTGCGTACTCACTATTTATTTTATGCTTGAAGAAGTTAAACATGCGAGTACCTTTTGTAGAGAATTCTTTTTAATGGCATCATGATTATTTATAACTATTTATTGGCTTTTAACCTTTTGTACATTATGAAGTTTATTTATTAGCCAATGCCATGTGTTTGATGACGGAATTCCATTTCACAAAATGTGGATGTTTTCTTTGTGTAACTTGCATTTATGCAGTGATTCTACAAATGTTTGTAGTTTTATTGAAAGCTGAGTATGTTTTCGCTTTCTATGACATGTGATGGCACTACTTGCACTTTAAAAGGGGTGGTCATCCCTCGTGACGTTGTCATGTGAACAAGGCTATCTCTAGCCGAAACGCGTCATGGCGGATTGGTGCTGGGCTAAACTTTAAATAAAATCATATTGCACCACTTTTGGGTCTCGCTGGATCCTGCTTGTCGGTGTGGCTAACTGCGCTGCGCTACATGTGCTGAGAACTGGACATACCTCATATATATATATATATATATATATATATATATATATATATATATATATATAACACTTAACAATGGGACAAAGAAAGAAGCTATGGGCAGGTAATTGGTCATCAGTAAAAAAATTACTGGAACTGGTAAGAATGAAATTACAGAGAGAGGTATCAAAAGAGGAAGTGGTGAGCCAGGACCCTTCAATATATAGTGAATGTAGAATGAATTACTTAATAGTAGAATTGTAGGTGTAGTATCTAAGACCAAAAAAGAATATAGGCTGGTGCATCGTCTGTTCTAAAGGGCAGTCACTAAAGGCCTGATTACGAGTCTGGGGGTCTGAGGACCGCCAGGCTTGTGGGTGTGCGGCGGTGGCAGTCCAGCCACTGACTCATTGGTGGTCTGACTGCCCCATTACGAGTTGGGTGGTAGGACTGCTGCTGCCACTAGGAAACATCCAATCCCTAGTGGTGTTGTGGCAGTCAGAACCCGCAATATGCTTGGTGGGGCTGCCGCGGTCCCGCCAAGCATATTATGAGTTTCATCTCCACTGGTGGTGTCATGGAGGTTCCTACTCCATGTACACCATGGCAGAGTAAAGGGCCCCCTGCGCCTCCACTGCTTGTGAAAGCAAACGGGGGCAAATAACATGTGTCCCCCTGTGAGCATGCACACCAGTGCCTACACAGCATGGACGTTTGAGTCCATGTTGTGCTGCACCATTGCTGTGCTTTTTCCAAGGCACCGCTGCCTTTGAAAGAGGCACCACGGCGGGACTGCCACGCCGTCCACTAGCCAGGCCTTTTAAACTATGAATCTGGTGGGTGGGCGTTGGCGAGTCTCATCGGTGGAGGGACATTCTAGACTTGCTTATTATGCCCTGAATGGGCTAACTGATACAATATATGGGGTAGTTCAAAGTGTTTAGATCATCTTGGAATACTCAAAGTACCACGTACTAATTTCTTATTTTAACTGTATTCATCATGTGAAGGACAAATGCTTAAATACAAAAACAACCAGAAATGTATTCTGTTATATTGTTGTCAATTACATCAAAGTTATTCCTTGCACTATAATGTAACCATTCACTGTGTGACGTGTCTTTGGATACACATGACCACCACCCTCTTCATTTAGTCCCACAAGCATCTTGATTTCTCAAATTACGCATACAATTACATCTTCCAGAATGTTTTTAAAACTAAAACCAGCACATACCAGGTAGTACTCACGTAATATCCTGCATGTAATAACCTATTAGACAGTGTATTGTCCTTGACAATACCTGATCAATGTGAAGAAAAATAATAAATGAAAAAGATAAAAAACAATGTCAAACCGAATGTGAGGTGGACCAAGAACTGGAATGATCAGAAAACTAAGGGGTCTATTAGGATAGCGGGCAGATTGCCACCGCCGGACTGGCGGTGGCCACCTTCAGCCTGGCGGTGGCAATCCGTCCGCTATTTGACTAACGTTTACCCCCGCCATATTATTATGGTTGGGGCACCGCGGCGACTGGAAAACCGTCCGCCGTTTTACCACCTGTCGACTAGTCGACCGGGCAGAAAAGGGGTTTAATATGTTGGTGGTGTCTGCAAGACACCGCCATCCATATCAAAATACATGGCGCCGTTTCCACCAGGGACAGGCATACGGTGTCTGCATGTGGGGGCCTGTTGCCGGCCGCCAGAGTGTTTGGGGGTGGGGTTGCACATGAGGGTACCTATGGTACCCCTGCATTTGCATGCACAAAGAGGCAGGCCCCGCGCAGTGCCTGCCACGTTGTGCATGCAAATGCACAACATGCCTTTTTTACATTGCGGCGGGTGCTGCTGACAGCAATGTAAGAAATTCGGGATGCGTCCACCAGTGTGGTGGATGCATCCTAATCTAGATCACGGGACCGCCGCACATATGAAGGGCAGTCCCTTTTGCTGTTACGGTGGTGGGCCGACTTTGTCCGCCCACCATCGTAATAGACCCCTAACTATCAAAGTTCATAGAATAATACAGAATCCCTCAGTTGATATGTGCCACTACTTCATCATCCTATTATATAATTCCGGGCCTGTCAGAAAGCCCTGATGATGTACCACTTTACAAAATATGCAATACAATTGGAGAATCAAAAAGGTTCAGTATTGGTTTTTACCACAACCAGCCCAAATATACTGCTAACTCCTCATCACTGTTAAGTCTATCAGGAGTCTAAGGGCCTTATTATGAACTGAGCGATCCATAGGACCACCGAACCCATGGTGGCAGTCTGACCACTGCCACACTGCAGGCCTGTCCACAGTATTATATGTGTGGTGGTCGGACTGCCACAGGACCGATGAGAACGCTGGGGATCCAGGATGCAGGGGAGGTAAATGTTGTGCACACCCTGGAAATGCACCCCCAGCTACTGCATAGTATGGAATGCACAACATGGTGCATTCCATACCATGCAGGAATGTGCTGCAGCAGTGTCACGGCGGTGCCTGCGTAAGGCTCTTCTATGAGTCTTAGACAGGCACTGTCATGACACAGCCACAGCACGACCCGCCCCCCCAATGATTACTACCGTAATTCAGCTGGCTGTCACACAACAGGCTTGGAGTTCCTCCTGAGCAGCGCTGCTGTGGCGGGCCACTGGAGGACCACCAAACTCATAAAAAGGCCCTTAGTCTTTAAATTGATAATACAACTAGATTCAAATCTGCATAACAGCAAAGCCCTATTTCCTCCTCTCTAACTGGATGCTACCCTGTACAGACAATAACAAAGTCAGGAGATCAGAACTACTGCCATGTGCCATCTGAAAGTGTCTTGTCACAGGGTATGATTGGTCTCTCTTAGTAATGGACTGCGTATGTTCTCAGCTGCTTTTTTTGGTGGGATGTACCATGCTGCGCGCATATTGTTTATTGCATGGATATACGAGACAGTCCACCATATAATCAGTTACAATTAATTAGTTTGGTTATTTTGGCTGATTTCCTTTGGCGTGGTATCTTCTACATAAATGTTATCTTACTGTGTCTGCATGCTTTTTAGTTCATGCAAGGGAAAAAGCCTGTCACAGACATATCTGATTGTAAACAAGCCTTAGATGGAAAATGGCATTGAACAAGGAATCCTGTATGGATGGATCCCACAACAACAATTCTTTTAGTTGAAGAGGGGTGGATGAAAGGTACCAAAAGTTAGTATATTAAGTATAGAATTTCAATAAAATCTAAAGGTCTTGATTAACGCAAAACCTAAAAACATTGCTATCTTTTGTCAAATCTGGCTTACCCATATACTTTGCTCGGACCTTGATAAATGGATGATAACTGTAGACAACAAGCTTTGGCAAAGCCAATAGTTCTCTGCCCTATAATGTGACCTGTTGGCTTTGCTAATGCTTGTTTTTAAAGGTTTGCATTTTTGAGATACAGTGGTACTGCATCGATTGCACATGATTTGGAATTTACAGCGCAGTAGGTATAGTATTGTGGGGTAGAGATGGAAAAGATCAACATTTCACAGTAATTGGTTTTGTACGAAGAGGGCACAGTGAGTGACAGAGCAAAGCTTGTATTCTTGAATGGGCTCGAAGGCACGAAGTATGGAGTGTAATCAGTGTACTGTGGAACAGAATTCAACACAGAGCATAAGCAGTGGGTGAATGTTGTTAAAATGTACTTAAATATGGTAGCAGCTAATGGGCAAAAAAGAACGTGAAGGGAGGTTGTGAAGTTTTGAAGTGGAACAGGAAGATGGAGATGGGGTGGCCTCCAAAGATGTCTTAGAAATCCTACTGTGTGAGACTTATTTGAGGTAACAAGAGGGGTACTTGGCCCCCAAGGACATCCTTGTGGACCAACTACCCCTCCTATTACCTCCAGTAAGTACCACACAGCAGAATTGCTAAGTTCTCATAACAGTCCTTGCCCCCTATGCCCACCACTCTGCAAATGCTCTCCCTGATGCGCTCTTGGATGGGGATTGAAGTACCCTTCGCTTTTGAGGGCTTTAGTGGTCAACTAGCCTACCTCTTACCTCCAGTAAGCACCACACAGTGGGATTGCTGAGAGGTGGACACAGGCCACGCCCCCTTTGCCCACCACTCTGCAAACACCCTCCCTGATGCGCTCTTGGTTAGGGAATGAAGTCTCCTTCGCTGCTGAGGTCCTTTAGGGGCCAACTAGCCTACCTCTTACCTCCAGTAAGCCCCACACAGTGGCATTGCTGAGAGGTGGACCCAAGCCACACACCCTTTCTCTACCACTCTGCAAATGCACCCCCTGGCGTGTTCTAAGTTGGGGATTAAGTCCCCTTGAATACTGAGGGTCCCTTGGGGACAACTAGCTCACCAGGTACCTCCAGGAAGCACCACACGCTGGATTGCAGAGAAGTGGTCCGAGGCCATGCCTCCTTTTTACACCACTCTGCAAAAGCGCCTCTTGGCGCACTGCTGGTGAGGTGATGAGGTCCTATTGTGTCCTGAGAACCCATGGGCCCCCACAGCTTAATTTAGAAATGCCCCCGGGACCTGGTCCACCCGGGGAATTTTTAACAACTGAAGCGTGGGAGACCGCGCTTTGTTTTAAAAAATATATAATTTCAGCCAGATTTGTGAACCCAGCCTGAATTTGGCCACAATTATATATGCATTTTTTGAGCCTGGGTACAGGGACCCCTTGAGCAGGCCTATGGGGTCAGGGTGTTTCTACCCTGCCCCCTTTCCTTGTTTTTTTATGTGTTTTCACCCCTTTTCTTGTGACTCGGTAACCGCGTCACAAGATGGCTGCAAACCCATTCTGGTTTAGAGTGTTGGCAGGCAGCTCCTGCCTGGCAGGGTTCGCGAACCCTCCTCGGTGCTCAGATATTGATATTTTTATTTTTTAATTTCTCAGGAACTACTTAACAGATTTACATCATTTAAAAAAGAGTGCTTTTTGAACCATATCTCCCCTTTTGCCAAGTTTGGTGTAATTACTGTCAGCAGTTCGGGCTGTAGCCATGTCTAAAGTTTCCAATGGAATTTAACATGGGGAAAAGGCGTTTGGGGATCCCCCTTTTTTCTCAGTCCCCGCTTCACAAATCACCCAGAAAGACAAGAGCTGACCGGAGCGCCCCATTCGTTTTAAAAAATTTGCGAAGATTAGTCAAACGGCGCTAAAGATATTGGGAAAAGAAAAAAAGCTTTTTGAATAGAAACAAGGTCCTAACTATAACTACCTATTGGCGACCGGCAGTATATATATATATATATATATATATATATATATATATATATATATATATATATATATATATATATATATATATATATATATATATATATATATTCACTTAACAACCGAAGGTTACACGGTTACTAAAGTTAGGAACTATAATTAAGAAACCTTAAACTGACCTTTAATTTTTATTTGGAGAGGATACCTTGTCACTCACCTCATATCTTGGGGGTCCGTATGTACTTTTCAAAAGATTCAAGGATTTTAGCTATTAATGTGTACAATTTAATATCTGAGTGGGTGGATCAAGATGTCTTCAAGGATTTGAGTGTATTTCTGAATGAAGATTTCCATCATGCCCCCGAGGACTGAGGTCTGATTTTGGTGGGGGCTTTTAATTTAGATCCTTACCTAGATTATTACTTGTATGACACGCCTGATTTAGAGTGTGCCACTAGCGACCGAGGGTATCTTAAGCATTCAGTTCAAGGGGTCTTTTCTAAAATAACTTTATTTTAGATTAATGTGTGATCAATGTGCTCAATAAAAATAATATTTCTGCAGAAAAGAGAACACCTACTTTTAAAGGCTTGTGGGTGGGGTCAATTATTGATTTTAAATTGTATTTCTGCTTATTTCCCTCACTTTTGAAATGTAGTGCTGATTGGGACATCTATAGCGATCATAATCCACTGCCATCGACTTTGAAGTGGTAGCCGAGGCAGGCAGGTCCTACTCATTTGTATATTGACCCTGTTACTCTAAAAAATCAGGGCTGTAGAGTGAAATGGGTCAGGTTTATACCAGAGGATTTTAACTTGAGTATGCTGTCTACCTATCAGTAAGATTTTCAGACTTGTCTTTAGGAGGATGTATCAGATGACCATATTCTCACTGCTTTTGATTCATTGTGCGGACATATCAAGTCCACCCTTACATGAGCTGCCCTGCCACCTCGCCCCTGTAGATGGTTTGACAAGATCTGCTCAAGACCCATAGAGAGCTGTTGGTGGCACTCAAAAGAAACTCAGGGATAATTCTGATGTAACAAAGGCCAGGGCGGCCTAATACATTGTTTAGAAGGACAGGAATAGTGACATAAAAAGGGAAATGTGGGAGAGTCTTCAGCTGGCCAGTGAAATGTGGGACAGAGACGCATTCTGAAGGGTCATTAATCATCCCTGTTAAGTTCAGCCCAGGCCTCACTCCAGGCTGTGACAGTCTCTGTGCAGGCATGGACTGATCGTTTTTCTAACTTGTATGACTTCGAGGGCTCTGACCTCCCTATCAAGGAGTGCAGCCCAGCAAGAGGCTGGACATACAGTGGGTAGAAGTCAGGTAAGCTATTGTAAGCCTGCCAACAGGGAAGGCACCAGGACCAGACAGGATCCCATGTGACCTGTTCAAGTCTTTAGTGGGTCTTTGGTGGAACCATTGTGACACAGCACATAAATACAGCACTTGGTGGCTGTATTCCTACAGGCTAGCACCACTCTGTGATTGGGCCCATATTCAAGAAGGGGAAAGATCTCATCCTTTCTGCTACAGGCCAATTTCTTTTGAGAATTTAGAAGTCAAAATAATTGGCCAGGTATCATGGAATGGCTTACTTGTTGGGCTAATGAGCATGCCATTCAAGCTGACATACAGCATGGATTTAGACCTGGGCGAGGCATGATGGAACAAAATCTCAAACTGTTGGTACTAATCTCCAAATATACCAAGGTTAAAAAATGGTTCCATATGTTTCGCCTTCAGGGACCTCAGCTCTGCTTTTGACATAGTGGATAGATCCAAGCTCTGGGAAGAGCTGGGGTTCATGGGGTAACCTCTGCACTTGCTGCATTTTTAGGAGACTTTTTACAATCCGGATAGTATAGTCAAAGAAGACCTCATTTGGCTGAAGCTGGCTATTGGCATAAGGATGGCAGAAGATTGTAAAGAATCTGCTCTTTGCAATAGCTCTATCCCACAGCACTTGCTGGTGAAGACGGCAAGTGGGATGGAACCCTATGTTACTGTTGTAACGTTGAGCCATCATCGACGGTTGTTGACATATTTAAGACTGGGCATGTTCCATCAGCAGCTGCACCCTCATGGCTGTTGGTTTAAGAAATCAAGGGGCATATTATTAAGGGCAGGCGATACATTATCGCCGCTTTTATCGGCAGGAAACTGCCGATAAAGCGGCGATAATGGCCTTGATAATATGCTCTATGAATTCCAATCGAAGCCCATGTTAGATGTGAACACAAGTAATTGGTTTTGTATGAAGAGGGCACAGTGAGTGACAGAGCAAAGCTTGTATTCTTGAATGGGCTCGAAGGCACGAAGTATGGAGTGTAATCAGTGTACTGTGGAACAGAATTCAACACAGAGCATAAGCAGTGGGTGAATGTTGTTAAAATGTACTTAAATATGGTAGCAGCTAAAGGGCAAAAAGAACGTGAAGGGAGGTTGTGAAGTTTTGAAGTGGAACAGGAAGATGGAGATGGGGTGGCCTCCAAAGATGTCTTAGAAATCCTACTGTGTGAGACTTATTTGAGGTAACAAGAGGGGTACTTGGCCCCCAAGGACATCCTTGTGGACCAACTACCCCTCCTATTACCTCCAGTAAGTACCACACAGCAGAATTGCTAAGTTCTCATAACAGTCCTTGCCCCCTATGCCCACCACTCTGCAAATGCTCTCCCTGATGCGCCCTTGGATGGGGATTGAAGTATCCTTCGCTTTTGAGGGCTTTAGTGGTCAACTAGCCTACCTCTTACATAAAGCGGCGATAATGGCCTTGATAATATGCTCTATGAATTCCAATCGAAGCCCATGTTAGATGTGAACACATCTAACATGGGCTTCGATTGGAATTCATAGAGCATATTATCAAGGCCATTATCGCCGCTTTATCGGCAGTTTCCTGCCGATAAAAGCGGCGATAATGTATCGCCTGTCCTTGATAATATGCCCCCAAGTCCCCCTTTGTGTGAGTGTGACAACACTTTTGCCTGCGACATGTTGCATATAATTTTTATTTGTCCAATATTTAAAACGCTTCGGCTCAAATTCATTAGGACGCTCTTGCTGTCCAAGACCTGCTCTGTTATACCTGCAGTTTTTATCAACTCCAACTATGTTTTTATGTATCTATTTTTTATCAGGAGTTTTAAAAATGTATGTTTAAATGTTTGTTCTTACAAGATAAGCGAGGGTCTTTGTTTGCTAACATGTTTGACATGTTGTTTTATCTTGATGAATTCTTAGGATATTGCAGCCTTTGGTGATGTTTGTATCTATTGCCTTTTTTATCTGTTTGTTGTCTATTAATAGCTGAATATGTACTGTAAGTTACTTTTATGGTTTGAAAAAAAATTCAAATAAAGTTGGTACTGATTGACTGAATCTATTCACAGTACATCCCTCCCGCAGATTATTTATCAAGGATGTTAAGTTGCTTTCAGAGGTTGACAACAGGGGGGTCGTCAGCTCCCTGCTTTAGGTCCGAGTCCTTGGTGGGCCTCTTCTGCCTGCAGGTCAGCAGACAAAGGCTCATAATTAACATGTGAGAGCGGGAGGGTGAGTGAAGAGGTGGATGGATAAATGCATGGATCAATGAGGTGATGGATGTAAGGATGGATGAGTGAAAGGGAGGGAAGGAGGATGAATAGATAGATAGATGGATGAGTGAATGGGTGAATAGATGGATGATGAGAGAAAGGATGGATGGATGAGTGAAAGGGTAAATGGAAGAATGAATGGATGGACTAAAAGGCTAAACAGAGTGAAGGGTGGATGGATACAGGCTAGATGAAAGGGTTGACAGATGGATGAGAGGGATGATGAATGGATGGATGAATGAGTGAAAGGGTGGATGGATGAGTGAGTAAAAGGATGGATGAATGAAAGGGTAAATGGATAGAAGGATAAGTGGATGGATGGATATGTCGAAGGGGGACAGATGAGATGAGTGAAAGAATGGATGGCTGAGTGAAAGAATAGATGGGTAGAGTGGAAGGGGGCATGGATTATTGGAGTGGAAAGGAGGGTGGATGAGTGAAAGGATGGATGGGAGAATAAATGGATGGATGGATCGATTGCTAATTGAATGTGTGGATGGATGGCTGAATGGATAGGTTTGAGGATGGACGGATAGGTTTGGATATGAATGAGTGAATGGATGGACAGATCGATGGAATGGTGACAGACTGAATGATGGATGAAAGACTAAATGGATGACAGAATGTAAAGGTGAAATAGTGGACATCAGCAGGTAGATGGAAATATGAAAGGATGAATGGGTAGATGCTTGGATGGAAGAGACAAGCAAGCTCTTCTAGGGAAGGGGGGAGATGACTTGCTTCATTTGCCTGGTACCATAAGAGCTTTGGTTCAAAGTGGGGCTATTTTAATTTTCTGGCTGCTACCTTGGTTGACAAATTTCCAACAAAGATTCAATGATTAAAAAAAGACTTCTTAAAGCTGTCAATACTTAAAGGTAATTACACTTTAAACATCAGTGTCAACAAAAGACAGCATGTATCGTTGAGAGCCCATTAGTAAAAGGATTGGTTGATTGATTTCAGGTGAAAATGAGACTCCCCTAACCATGTATTTTTGGAAGTTAAGCCTCAAATAAGTTGCACGTAGTTCTCCACTTTCTCTGATGATGAAGACCAGTTGAAATATAATGAAATAAAAGACTATACAGAGTATTTCCTATCGGTTAGAAAGCACCTGCCCAAACATTTCCGCCATTTTCTTACTTTTGTGTGATAGTGACATTCCATAATTGAGAGGGAAAGTTGTACATTTGGTCCAAAGTTTAGTGTTCTCAGCAACTCGAGCTACATTTACTGATGCTGTCAAATCAGGCGAAATGCGTGTGTGATTATTTGTGTTCGCAAAAAGAGAGCGTGGGCCTGGTACTTCGATGTGGGCGATTCCTTTTCGGTGCAGAACTGCCACACAGTTGGCCTATGTCCTTATGTACAGTGACAGTGTCCTATAGAGGGTTTCTGTCTAAAGGCTTCATTCGGGTAAATATGTGTACACATGCATGTTCTTTATTTAAATAAGCCATGTACTTTCAATTAAAAGATAAAACTGTTGTCCATTGCCTGAAAACATGTCTTTGTTGAGTGGTGGGACTGTCCTCACCAGCCCATTTAATTGTGATTTCTCTGTTTTTTATTTGTGCTATTCAAATATTTTGAATTAAAGAAACAAAATCTGATAAGAGACCTGTGTGCAGTGAGCCCGAAAAAATGCATTGATGAGGTGCATGCGCTGCTTTATTATTACCAGCTTTATTTTTTATCACACACTATGTTCGAGGAGATATTATTTGTTGGAGGAATTAACTGAGGCTACCATTTATCTGCTGGGTACAATTTAAACAATAACCTAGAACTTCGAAAGGAAACATAATTTGTTTTCTATTTTTTTATTGCTTATGGATTTTTTTATATAAAGGCTTTTTCTTTCCCACATCTACACAATGGAGGCAAAGATTTAACTGAAAGCATTCTATCGTGTGGTTGTATTCTGGTTTGAAGAAGTGTCTGATATTGGTTCGAATCGGTATGAGTGTGTTCTAGTCAAACCCAGGATTTCTAGGTTGAGTTCTAGTCACATCCCAAGTCTGTTCAGTGGTATTTTGATAGAACTCAACCCGACTCATACAATACTTTACATGATGTAGCCATGGCTGCTGTGATGCTTGACTCTAGCCATTCACTGGTGGTCCATTGTGACAGATCTTGAGCAGAGGCCTAATAGATCTTCATGCCTGCTGTTTGCCACATTGCCTGTTTTACTATCCTTCCACTCTTCCAAACACTCTTGAATACTACGGTGACTATCTAGATGCAGACTATCCCCCTAAAAGCCAAATTACCCCTCTGCTTCATACACCACTTCCATAAATATATACAGCAAAAGTATTAGTGACCCAGGTGTAGGCTCCAATATTTGTCAATCAACGCTGGAGTCAGGCTTCTTGTAAACATATTGACCTGAGAGGTGAAATAAGGGGTCACTTATGGTAAACCCATTTGGAAGGTGGTGGCTGTGATATAATAGACCTCTGAGGAGAGAGGGATGAACTTTCAAGTCGGGAAACATCCATCACAATGCAGTCATTACAATGCACCACCGTTACAACGCGGCTGTCACAGCGCAGCAGCCTTTACATTGCATGCCATTACAAAGCATGTCACTACAATGCATGCCATTACAAATCATGTCACTACAACTCATGCCATTACAACGCATTTCAAGGTAAGTAATGGGGATTTTTTAAGTTTTAGGGTGGGTATGGGTTTTGGGGTACATGGGAATAGTATTTTTTACCCCTACACTATCCAACACTTACCCTACTGTTGCACTCACTGGAGTGGCAATAGTATTTTTTACCCCTACACTATCCAACACTAACCCTACTGGTGCACTTACTGGAGTGGGAATAGTAATTTGTACCCCTACACTATCATAAACTTACCCTACTCTTGCCCTAAACGTATTCTCGTTGTAATGGTGTGTGTTGTAATGGTATGTATTGTAATGGAATGCGTTGTAAATGTAGTTTCTAACAAGCATTTACAATGCAATGGTTTCCCCTTTGGAAAAGTTAGAGCTATTGGCATTGTAAATGACAACATTTGTATTTATGTGTTGGTTTTGTCATTTACATTGTCATTAGCTTAATCTCTCGCAATGTGAGACCTATTGTACCCTACGGACGAGCTCAGCAGACAGCAATTACTACCACACACACACCCAGAGCCACACACACACACACACACACCCAGAGCCACACACACACCCAGAGCCCCACGCACACCCAGAGCCCCCCCACACACACACACCCAGAGCCCCACACACACACCCACCCAGAGCTCCACACACACACACACCCACCCAGAGCCCCACACACACACACCCACCCAGAGCCACACACACCCACCCAGAGCCACACACACACACCCAGAGCCCCCCCTCACACACACACACACGCCAGGCGAAACCTAAAAAGTATAACAAATGAAAATGCAGAAGGAATAGGCAATATACAAAATGTACAACCTCTTTTTACAAACTACTATAGCAGAACCACAACAGTGCTAACCTGAACATTACAAAAAAAGTGCAGTCCATTCTACGGACTGAAAATCACTTTAAATGCTTTCGACTGTCTCATGGAAAGAATATAAGAAGTGTGTACACAAAATCACAAATTGAAAGAAAGCAACGATGGGCTGTTCTTTAAAAAAGTATGGGAGGCTCCATGCATGCATCTGTGTTGTCTGCGGCCAATGTGTGTTGTAATAGCAGGGGATCATCGCTAAAAACGTACCCATCACGCCATAAATAGGCCTACAAACTTCTAAAAAAAAAAAAACGGCCCTTATACTGATCTGTCAGACCAGCCAATCGGGCCAGTCCGATCCTGGTGGTCTGTGTACACGGATTGAGACTGGGCCATGTGGTCAGGTGGCACTTGAACCTGGAGCCTCTGTCTGCAGGGTCACTGTTCTACCCGGGCCCCTGGCTTGATGGAGGCATCATGGACGGCGGGGCTTGCGGAAGTGGCAATCCATGAAATGGAAAGAAGGGCTGGCAGACTGTCAACAAGGGTGTGTAGAAAAAGCTTCATGGGCACTAGTTTAAGGAAGAAAATGGGCACCCTCACATACATTTGTAATAAAACATTGGCACTAATGGAGGTGAAGTTGACCCCTCATGCCCACGGGTCCTGGCGTAAATAAGCCCCTGCTGGTGTGCTTGGCTGCTCTGATGTGCACCCTTCCTGAACCGTGCGCTATTGGATACTATTTGCAGGAGGCCCTTTGTATTGGCTGGCGGTCAGCCGTGCTGAACGGAATCTAGGCACTGCTTGGCGAGGGAGGGAGACCAGCCAGGCAGAAAGATGCTATTGCGTCTGAGCGTCTTGTGAACACCATCACTGTACCAAGCGAGGACCACCGGAAGAGAGGCCTAGTGCCCCTTCGTCAACGGGTCTCACGCTTGCAACTGCAGCTCTGCGGGGCTGATGGTAGCCAGCAGCTGCCACAACAGACACCAAGTCAAACAACTCCCTTTCTTCCCTGCTTCCCGCTTCAATGCGAAGTGGACGCATTTGCTACCTTTTCATTGGGGTAGGACGGGCCCACGGACAGCGGGAGGGGGGTGGGAGAACGGGCTCACGGACAGCGGGGGGGGCGGGTTAACAGGCACACGGAGGCAAAACCTAAAAGCGTAAAACAAACAGACAACATGACACGGGATAGACGAGACAGGATGCACGCACAAACACAGCAACGAGACACACAAAGGGGAGACGACATAAGACGGGATACACGAGACGAGTAAAAGACGAGCCAAAATAAATCTCAAATAAAAAAAATATCTGTTACAAGCATACTGTGCAAACACAAACATTCACAACACGGAACAAAATTATAAACAAAATGCTGCTTACCTGATTGAACATAACGACAACTTCCTGTCAACGTAAATCTCGCCAACCACTCCGGCTAAAGGCACTTCCAAAAAGACGAAAACATCGCGGGAGAAAAAAAAAACACACGCCCACAGCCGCATGACTTGAGAAAAGGGGCAGGATGAGAAAAACCTTGCCGGAACGCCCACGAATTGCCTCGGACCATGACGGACGGATCTCACTTCCAATGGCTAGCCACCATTTATGGAGCTAGCCAATGGAAGTGAGAGGCGTGAAAAAGGCACCATGCTCTTCTCAAAAGTTTTCGCCTTCGCAATCGCTGCTGTGCAGCAGACGCCAGCGAAACCTAAAAATGAGTTGTGATAGTATGCGTTGTAAAATCATGCGTTAAAATAGATGGTGCAATGTAAAAAGCATTTTGTAAATGTTTGTGCTGTAAAATATCCTATTTCTCAGGTCACCTGCTTTGTGAGAAATGCAAATGAGTGGTAAACAAAAAGAAGCTACCTGATTGTGGGATTGTTGCAGTGTGGGATGAGGGGGCCTAGGTAGATTAAAACGAATTGGCCAGAGGATGTATGCTCTGATCTGCATTGACTCAAAGGTAAATGCAGTGGGTTTGGTTGGCTTATAGGGATTGGTGTCTGGGTTTTAGGATAGTTTGCTATGCCTGGTCGGGCTTGGTGTAGACTTCATGCAGATTTGGGCAACCCCATCTGCTGCCCCCTCTCCTTAAAGGCTTGCATCTCAAGCGTTTTGGCCCTTTGCATTTCAGCAGCTCCTTTATTGCTCCTTGGCCACTCAATAGGGTCACAGGGAGCATGTGCACTGGAGGGTCTGTTGGAGAAGGTTGCTGAGTTCTTGAAGACCAGACAGGACCTGGATGGCATAAGGTGGTTGCCTGCAGAGAAGAAAGGAATGTGCATGGGTTAGGGAGCATTCTTCAGAAAACTGTAAGAGAAGGACCTTGGGAATGAATGAAGAGCATTGATCATGGGCATGCATGGCACCCACTGGTGGGGTGAGGAGAACTGTGCCTCCACTTCGGGGCCAAATACTGCCATGTCCTTATGTCACTTACTGATGCTTCTCATCTTTGTCCCGGTCCTGCAGCTCCCCTTTCACATATTGGACAAATAGTCACAGACTGGAAACATATTGTGTTTTCCAGGTTACCATTTCATAGTGTCATAATGAAATCGTCACTAGAAATAACATTGCATGACCTTTAATCCGGCAATGGCAACACAGGAAACCACAAGAAAAGAAATTATAATTTGTTCAGATGAATTGATCAAGTGGCTTCTCACCTGATTACATTATGCCCCAAATGAAATCGAACAACTAAGTAGGCTTTAATCATGGTGGTCATCTCACTGGCACTGTCTCAGTTACAAACACTGCACAAGCCTCGTGGGATTGTTGGTCATTTTCTCCCCAATCAAAAGGGTTGGGGTACCAGCGCACAAGTGGGAAGTGTATGCAGGTGTTTAGTGTCTCCTTCCACTATTTTCAGAGAAGAAACACTCATTCCTCTTATCCTGATGCCTTCATTGCAAATAATGCATGACATTGCATCACATAGGAGTATAATGTGCCCTCAGGGTGTTTTAGTTCTCCACCCTAAAGTCAGTATCTTCTTTATTTGTGGGAATAGAACAGAAGGAACAAGGGGGCATATTATCAAGCCTGTGCGCTAAAATTATCGCCGCTTTATCGGCCGAAAACGGCCGATAAAGCGGCGATAATGGGCTTGATAATATGCTCTGTGGAATTCCAATCGAAGCCCATGTTAGATGTCTTCACATCTTCGCACCAGTTACAAACATCATTAGGGATCTCCATTGGCTCCCGATACGCAGCCGTATCAAATTCAAATCGCTGTGTATTGTTTACAAGTCACTCAATAATCAAGGTCCCCACTTTCTCAAACAGAATCTTCTCCATCATGTCCCAACCCGATCTCTTCGTTCCTCTATTCAGAACTTTTTGGCTGTGCCTTGCACTAGAACAGTCACCTGGGGCGACAGGCGTTTCCTGGTTGCCGCCCCTAGACTCTGGAACACCCTTCCTGCACATATCCGAGCAAGTCCCTCCCTGTTCACATTCCGCAAACAGCTAAAGACGTGGTTATTTGACCAATAGCCTTGTATATCTTCTTTACCCCAGTTGCTGATCCATCCCTTAACTAGCGCCGAGACGCCCACGGGTATTCGCCGCGCTCTACAAATGTCAATAAATAAATAAATAAAATAAATGTGCTTCGATTGGAATTCCATAGAGCATATTATCAAGCCCATTATCGCCGCTTTATCGGCCGTTTTCGGCCGATAAAGCGGCGATAATTTTAGCGCACAGGCTTGATAATATGCCCCAGAGTTATCTTTGCATCTCCCAGCTGCTCACCACTAACCCTTCCTTTGCTTTAATAAGGAGTAAATGCGAGGTTGTAAGAAATTGGGTAGCAGGTTGAGGGGGTGAAACCCTTCTCATGCAGCAACTACAATTCATTTCAGAACGAAGTCACAAGTTAACCCTAAATTATCCTGTTCTCACTACTCGAACAGCTTGGCACAGAGCAGTCAGGCTTAACTTAGAGGCCATGATTAAAGTATTTGTACAACACTTCAAACTGTAACACAGTGAAAACACACCACAAAATGAGCCCACAACAGAGTAAGAAAAATAGTGCAATTTGTAATAAATAAAACAAGAGGAAAACAACAAGAATTCAATCAGTTGAACTGGAAATATTCAATTTTAAAGATATCAGTAAAAAATAGAAACATCTGTTTGTGCCAGACTGGACACCCACAGTCACAAGTTCAGGCTGACTGTGATGGAGCGTGGAATGCTTACAGGGACCCAGTTAGGCTTGCTGAACAGAGTACCTTAGATTTGCGGAGCGTTGTGAAGATGCTTGTCAAAGATGTGTAGAACCGGCTTTTTGGAGACCTCTCCCCCACTAGGAGAGTCAAAGCCAGTGGTGCAGGGCACAGCTTAGAATCTACGGGTTCTCCTTGTTTAAGTCATACATTACCAAAGAGACCAGGACAACCAGCCGTGGATGGAAGTAAGCTATTTATTAGCTCGAGCTAAGGACAGAGGTCCCAGAATGGTACAAAGACAATTCTATGGAGACTGCTGCTTCAATCCGCAGCACACACATACTTATAGCGCTAGCCACGCCCATTTACACAATACACAGTTCCACATTTTGCTTAGTTCCTCATTTGACAAGTTCTTCGCCAGTCTTGTGGTGCAATCGTGGCCAGGGGACATCTGTCTCTTATTGCACTATATCCACAGCCTTGTGCTCCCTTGCTTAATGGTGTGGTCACAGGGTGCAGCTTCCTGCTGCATTGATCGGATGGTGTGGTCACGGGGCACAGCCTTTTGCTTCCTTGACCAGATGGCGTGCTCACGGGGCACAGGAGTTGTGACAGGCTGAGTTACCAATGACGGACAGGATGTAGCTGAGTCTTTGACACAACTGGGGGGGGGGTGAGGTACACAGGCAGCTTCTCGGAATCGGCTCAACCACAAGAAGCGGGGAGGGTTGTGCAAGTTTCAACGGGGACGTGGAAAGCAGTTCTTCACCAAGTTGCCGAGAGCATGGCAACACAAAATGGAGTCACGTGGGTTTTTAAAATGAAATTCAACAGATGAGTCGCACATTCGAAACAATGAGTCATTTCCGAGATGCGGCAAGACTGTGGTGTGAGGTCCTGCTGCATCGTCGAAGATCTCATTGGTAAGGACTTGCGATGTGAAGTCCGAAGTCAAGGATGCATCATACAGTCGGGCGATAAATTGGTTCCGAGGAGCTGAGAGGCTGAAATGCGGAGTCCAGCTCTGTCATTGAGCGTGCTGTTGATGAGGGATGTGAGGACCTGTATAGAGATGCATCGGTGGTTCTGACGCAGCAAGGATATGATGCGGGTCTTTGTAGTGGGTCCAATTGATGCAGTGATGATGTGCTGGCTCTGCTCTGGGTTGCATAATGAAGCAGAGAAAATGCATCAGTTCTGGTGGATCTACAGAGGAGGACAGAGTATCTTAGGCCTAATTCCAAATGTCCAGGACTGGGGTGGTACCACTTGGTAGGATAGGCTCACAGATGATGCAGTCCAGGTTCAAGGTCAAGGTCTTATGTCCCTGAGGCTCAAGTCAAGAGGCCAGCTCTTAGAGTCACTCTGGGTTCTGAGTTCAAGAGATGTAGGTCCAGTTCATTTCACTGAGGCAAGATGGCAGCAGGCAGCAGGTCAGCACAGCAAGGTAGCAGTCCAGCAGGGTAGCATGGCAGCAGTCCTGCAGAGTGGCAGCCTTATAGCAGCACAGTAGTCCCTTTTCTGGGAGAATATTCACAAGTCCAGAAGTGTAATGAAGAGTTGGTGCCTGAGGTCCTGTATTTATACCCAGTTGTGCCTTTGAAGTGGGGGTGAAATCTTCTAGAGGCCTCTGAAGTTGTAGGCATCCTGCCTTCCATGATCTGACTCCAGACTAACTACAGGGGTTATGCAGCACTTTGTATTTATGCATTTTTATATAGCTCAAGCTTTACACAAATGTGTGAGAGTGCACAGTCTATACAAGTGTAAGTGGGGCTGTGTCCAGCTCCTCCCTCCCATCCTGGCAGTGATAGCCTATCCAGGCAAACTTGAGATCTCTATTGTGTGTGGCTGTCTAGGCGGAATGCAAAAAGTGCAACTGTCAGCTACTCCCAAGCATGTGCCCCAGGTACAGTCTACTGGTACAAAATAGCTAAAGCAGGGAAATGGCTGGTTGCTTCAGAACGTTCTAAAAGTGGCATTTTTGAAATTGTAATTTAAAATCCAGCTTTACCATAAGTTAGGAGTTTTCACTGTAATTCTAAAGACACCAAACTTTAACTGGTTACCTGCTCCCATTTGGAAATTACAGAATATTAAATTAAATAAGGTAACTCCAATGTTAGTCTATGGGAGTAGAAGGCCTTGCACTAGTGAAAAATGAATTGAAGAGTTTTTCATTACCAGGACATGTAAAACTTAAAAGTATATATCCTACCTTCTAAATACTCTGCACCCTCCACTCTAGGCAGTCGATGGACTACTCTAGTGGTGACATATGTATAACAAGCATTGGCATAGCCAATAGGTCTCACCTTTGGGGCCTTATAAGTGTTTAGGCAGATCTATTGGCTTTTCCAATGTTTTTAAGCTGTGTTGTATATAAGTTAAGTATTAAAATGGTTAATAAGCTGTCACTTAATGCACGGTTTATTTGGGGACAGGAGAAATCATGTAACTGCATCGCAGGGATTCATGGCTGTAGAAACAACACAAATTAGGAAATGGATACATAATTGCCAAAAATAAACAAAGTCTGCAGCATCCACATTCCCGACCCTCTCCCCTACAGACCCAGCTGCAACAGAGTAAACTTTTTGACAGGCACAAAATTGGCGGCGGAAGTATAAGTTTCCTGACACAAAACAGTGACAGCAAAAAAGCTGCAATGCAAGTAAGTCTCACTCACACGCCAAAATGCATACCAGAATCCAATCCGCGCCCCTGGCCCACCACATTCCTTTTATGACTTTTATGCATGCCAAGCTGTAAGGCTTAGCATACAATTTCTCAAAACATTTGGTTCTCCATGACCCACCCAGAGAAACAACCAGCCAAGAAAACCAACACTTTCTGCCACCTTCAGAATCCTTAGGTCAAGCCACCTGGCGATTTTTCACCGCGGTCACCATCACCAGACCATGACATAGATCACAATATAAAATCAGACTGCCGCCTCTAGTCCCCCATTTGTCCACTCCAGCATCTCCTCTGACAACATGATGCACGTTAAGTTGAGTAGGGTTCTCCGAAGAGGGACAAGGTAAATATCGATTGGAGGCTAAAGTCGCCGAAAAACCGGCTAGCATGGGATAGTAACCGCTGGCTCTCGCTTACTCCACATGGCATAAACCCTTCACATGCGTGGAGGTATGCCAGACACCCACCAGAAGCCACACCACGGTTGAGGAGCCTAACACCCAGAGTAAGCATACATGGATTTACCTAACAGATACAGGCAACAGTCTTAACCTTAAAAATCCTGAACATTTTGGCCCTCGGGCACACAAAAAAAGCTCATCGCTCAAACAATAGAAACATGATGCAGCGTTCAGATACAAGTTTGCAGCAGCATGACACACAGCAGCATCAGAACTCTATTACAGGAGGGCAGGAAGTGGCGAGGAAATAAAAGGAGATGCGGTCTCTCACCTCGATGTCAAGGGACTACTGTTAACAGGCCGAAGCAGTACTGTGCTCCCTTGTGGCACTAAACACACAAAAGAGGAACAGAGGATCACTTGCAGCATTTAGATCTACCAGTCCCAAAAACGTTTAAAAACAGGAACAAGTTTTCTTACATTAACCAATTGATCATTCTTACAAACGTACATCTTTTTCAGTCTAAATAACTTTTACAGCATTGGAAGAAAAAACGTAAAATAAGGCCTGAATTGTGGAAAGCAGTAGGATGCTCCCCTCTTGTGTGCACACATTTAGTAATATGATCCAGGAATGCAGCTGGCACCCTGAGCGCTGCTGCTCGCTCCCGAGCACCAAACACCATGGGAGTGAACGTTTAAAGAAAAGGCGGGACATGCACCCGTCTTTAGCCATTTGCGTGCTTTCAATATTGAAAGCCACACGCAAAGGCCAATGGAATGTGTGGGCGTTGCCTGACCCACACGGAGAAGTCTCTGGGAAGTTTGTAGAGACCTAAAAAAAGAATGTTTGGGCCTGGCAAAAGGCTTATGTTGACATAACAGTTTTGGGGGGAAGACCACCCTACGGCTGACAGGCCTAACAAAAATGCTCTGTATGCATTGAAGATGGATAAAGAACAAAAATAAATGGTAAAATTTGAAGTTTGGTAAATGAGTACTACATCACATACATGACTGATTCCCCAAGGGAATTATTACAAGTGCATTGTATCCTTATGCACTGGTAATACGGTGGACAGGGTACACCTCACATCTGTGACGCACTACCTGTCCGCCAAACTCTGAATTAGGCCCTAAAGAATTAACAAGAGCAAATGGTACACCTTTAATAAAAGATAAACCCAGACCATTTTATTTACTCTGTAAAAGTGACTCATGTGATTTGCATTTGTGAGAGCCTAATCCCATCAAGGAGACTCTGGCTCAGACGAATGTTTCGAATTTTAAATATGCAAACCTGCAGGAGTGCCATCATCTGCTGCTTAAAGGGTGAGTTACACCAGCTCTCAAGCCCCTTCACACAGTACATGAGAGCTGTGGATGTCGAACAAAATTGCATGCCACACCGAAGCAAAACCTTGGGATAAAAGGAATACAGACTAAGAGACCATCCCCTGGTTTTAACTGTAAGGAAGGTATTCTCCACAGGAAGGACAGGTTACCTAATTTTACGCAGGCAAAATATTGTACAATTATGAATTGTGCAATTAAATGCTGTTGATCTGTTTGCACTTAATTAAACTGTACTGGTGGAAGTTGGGGGTAATGGCTAAATTATTCTTTCTACAGTAATGATTTTAATTAATTGAACAGTTAATAAATTCTAACTCTGCAAAAGTAGTTTAAAAATAGAATTTCCTAGTTTCACAGTTCCAAGTTCCATGTTGTCAGCGTCAGCTATTTCAAATCTAATGTAAACATTTTAAATAAATGTAAAATGTGCTTTTTACATTTCTTTGCGATATAGTTTATTTGATGGTTTTGTGAAGTCTACTTGCATTCAGAAGTCCATGTCAAACTATCACAAACCTCAGGATCACAATTTTAATGTTTTACATATAGCTGTCATTCGCTTGATATGTCATTCCTAATACCAACTCAATTATTTCCAAGTAAACAATGTAACCTTTTGAGCACTTGGCTTCATCAGTTTAGATGTATGTGCTCATCACATTTACACGTTGGTCTATTATTTCATACTATGCACGTGATTAACGGCCCGGTTCACAAAGCTAATATACGTTTGAGTAATTTAAACTTTTGATGTTTCCTATTTTTTTACTACTCACAAAATCAGAAGAAAGGTCTAACCCTTTATTTGTGGGGTTCTATAGCCCAATTGCGGAGTGACCACAGTTGTAAAACTTACTAACTACTCCTAGTTTATGAATAAATAAAGTGTAAACTTACACCAAAGTGTACGTTTCCCATGGTAAATCAGGCCCAGAATGTGTTACTACAAAAAAAAACACAGTAGAAAATCCAGAAACACAAATGGCCAATCACTGGTAATGCAACACCTTCCTATAGGATATAATGGAGGTAGGGGCTTAAAATAAAACCCTGTAGGAAATAATGTTAAATGTAATAATATTATTTAGAATAAATGAAAATAGAAATAAATGTAGTTTAATGTTAAAAATATATACATGTACACACTTAATATTTAATTATGAAAATATTTAATATCCTATTTTAAAATACAATTATTTCACCAATATGTTTATTTAAATATAACTACATTCATTTGAATTCTATATATCACCTGTATTAATTATTAATGCATGATGGAATTCTTTTTTTTTTCCTTAGGTGGTAATTTATATTTTATTTAAAATTCAGAAACTTCCAGGCCCTCCCAGTGATGTCTCCTATGCGACTACAGGGGGAAATGAATTGCTTTGTTTTGGCTGAGGGACGCCCCCCAGATGCGGAAGGAGCTTAGCTAAAGACCCCCAAGTGAAGGCGGCCTGGGTATGCCAGATCTGCAGTATTACCATGTGGTGCTACTACGGTTCCTCGTGGAATGGTCTTGGGAAGAGTCGGAGAAGCACTGGTTATTTTTAGACTGAGCAGTCGTTGGACAGCATGTATAGAAAGTTCTCTTTCTGAAGAAGGTACACAGACTCAAGAGCCTTTATTCTTGCCCTATCACTAGAGCTACAATGGAGGTGTGGGACAGGCTGGGAGTTCATAAGAGATCGTCCTCTTTCCTTTCCCCACTGACACCAATAGTCGGCAACTACGACTTGACTCCAGGTATGGACCAGGTGGCATTTTTGCCATGGCTTTGGCCAAACATTCGATGAAGAGGGGCCACTCTCTTTGACCAGCTTCAATTGGATTGCGCGTTGCCAGGGAATGAAAGATTGTATTATTGTCAAATCTGACACTGCCTCACACACGCGATGATTTGTCAAGGGGCACAGCGCCCACTTACAGCTTTTGAGAAGTAGTTGGTGCAGAAAGTTTTAGACCGACGCCTAATCACTGAACTATACGGCATCCTACGCCAAGCCCCTCTGCAGGACAAAACAATAGGCGAGAGATAATAGGATCTAGAACTAGGAAGACAACTGATGCACAACACAGCTAGCACAGAAACTGTCACCAAGATAGTTACTTAATGGTACTTTACACCGGAGCACCTAAACAGAGGTAATCTACAGCGGAGTGCCAATTGCTGGAGGGGTTGCAGCTCAACCAGAATATTGCTTCATTTGCTTTGGGACAGTCCCAAACTTCAGAGGTACTGGGATTCAATCCTCACTGACATCGATACACACTTGGCCACGCAACTACCATGCTTCCCTGCATATATACAGTGTTGGGGCTTTCGAATTCCCTCACCTTCCTACTGAAATCTCGAAGTGGGTGTCATATAGGGCTAGCATTGGGGGCAGCTCTCCAGAACATATTAATGCATTGGAGCACAGGACACACACGACACGTCAGGGCTGGGTATACCACCTATGGCACATCCCGGGAATGGAAAAGATTACCCTCACACTTACTGCGCAGAGCAATTCATACGGGAAGTTATGGTGCTCTTTGATCGCCTCAGAAGCATTCAGAGAACTCCCATACCCTAAATAACTTTGTCTGTTACTCTTGACTGATGTTTGCACTTCTACTACCTCGTAGTTACTGTCTAGAGACTGCCAAAGGAAAGGGATGCCGTACACCTTGTAAATATTTCTTATGATGAATACCAGGGGAGAGGGTGGAACGGGGGCTTTTGTTTGGACTTATTCTATTTGATGTTTATTATGATAACTGCACAGAGTGCTGTGACGCTCCATGTAATGCTTCTTGTTGATTTTCTTTAACTGTACCTTGAAATGCCAATCAAGAGATTTGAATCATAAAATTCAGAAAAATAATTTTTGTAACTTCCAATCGGATTTTGCGAACAAGTAAAAGTAGTGAACGTATTCAAAAGTGTAAATTACTCAAAAGTATACCTTACCTTTGTGACTCATGCCCTCACTGTTTTGAGTTCATAAGTAACAAGCAGATGGATATGTGTGTTTGACTGAGATATAAATACACAGATATTTACAACATTATATAGCAAGTATTGTACCTTAGCTTTGACTATTATAAGCATGTAACATCACTTTCTAAGATAGCATTGCAACTGTATATGTTAATTAGTACACCCACTGCTTTTTTAGGACTCATGCCTTGGAGGAGGTGGGGGTGGTGGGGTAGGAAGAGGCAGCAAATACAGAGCAGAATAGTAGCCGGGGATCCAGCATAGTATTATCATTTTAACTGCTGCCCATTCCTCCAAAATCCATACAGTTGGCAGGCATGCTTTGGATGTATGCTTAGGATTTCCTATACTGAGCTGTTGTCTAGTAATCACCTGTGGCGAAGGTGCGTTTTCCCATCCCTCATCTATGCTGGTCTCCTTTGCATGAGCATCAGCAATGGTGCCACAGTATCTTCCTTCAACTTGTCTCCTAGGTCTTTTCCTGCAGTGATGACTGATATCTCTCTATGTTGCTCTTGGCGGTGCCTTGCCACTGTTTGTGTGCATTGGGTAACCCACATACTTCATCCACCCAGTTCTGGTACCTCTGCGTCATGGTTTCAAAGCACCTTACCCTGTCGAAGTGTTTTGCAGTGGTGTCTGGGCACTAGTATCATAGAAGGGGATAGAAGAATTTACATTCAACCTTGTATCTCACCATTTGGGGCCAGCCACATGATAGTTTATGCAGGACGGCTCAACTGCAACCCTTAGCCTTGTGATGGAATGTGAAGTTGCCCATGATTACCAGTTGGGCTAGTTTTCCTTTCCTCCTGTAGAATGGTGCTCTGGGAGGCCACTCCTTCAATCGTCCACTTCTTCTTTTCCCTTTCTCCGTAGTTTGTCACTGCATTTCACCTTCAGATTGCACAGCTGACAGACTCCTTGTGCTCTAGGTGCTCCTTTTAGTATGCCCTGATGCATTATTTTTCTTGTGGATGCTGTTTTCACCACTTTGGTACCACACTGGCCTAAGCCTCATCCTGTTTTTGATTCCTTTCCAGCAGTTTTCCTCCATGGCAATATCTGATTTCTACTGAGGGATCTTTTAAGAAGGAAGGGCAACACCCCTCATCAGCCAGGCTAGCATGAATCCAGTGGCAAAGTGAGCAAGGGACCCATGTCTGGGCATACCCTGCCAACATAGGGTGATCTGGGTTGAATCTATCATCGATCTTTAGCTCACTTCGCCTACCCCGAAACCAGTCCCAGAATGCTTGATTCTGGACCATGGAATACCTGGCTTGGCAGTTCGGGCTGGACTGTTCCCATGAGGCACAGGGTCAATACAGATTTGCATATTGCTGTGTCTGAACTGGGCTGGCGAAGTGAGCTAAAGAAAGATGATGGATAAAACCTGAATCTGTAACTGGGAGTGAGCGAAAAGTTTCAGTGGCTCATGGTGGCCCTGGGCAGGGAACGTAGGTAGGGGGCCCGGAAGAGGGGGTCGGGGCGGGGCGTAGCACGCTGGCCAGTAAAGAGGGGAGGGGGTCAGGGAGTTTAGAAGTGGAACAGAGCCGGAGGCCGCCAAATCCCTGCCAGGGGCCACCACGCAAATATGTATCCATCCTCAGAGGATTAATATATTAAGGATATATATTGGCGTGGTGGCCCTGTGCAGGTGCACAGCTTGCACATGCCTAGAGCCGGCCCTGACATGATCTATTATCTGCTGCATAATCTTCAGACTGTAACAAAAAATTGTTTCTATCTCACACGGTTCAAAAGTTACTAAAAACGCAGCAACATGTGTTGCTGAGCAGTGAAAGTAATTTTGCAAAGATTGACTGGCCAACTTTCTGTTTATTGCTATATTTTGGTATTAAACTGATACTAAAGAAGTGCAACCTATGCCAAGACAGTGTTAAATGTTAAAATGAGATAATAATGAAGTAATACTGTGACAAAATTTTCTACATAATTAACCTTTTCTTGCTGCGTAATTTATTCAACACTGCAGCATAATTTGCCCCCTGCATAATGCCAGTGGCCCTGAATATATGCCTTAACACATTTTAGACCTGTTTTTTAAAAGGGTTTCATCATCACACATATAAAAAGGGGAGAGAGGTGCTACTCTTTTTCCAGCCTTCCTATCGTGCACACAATATAACCACAAAAAAATAAAAGGAGGGAACACTTACACAGTCACTGTCTGTTAATATGTAGCTTACTGCGTGGATCCCAACACAATTATGCTTGTATTGTCTGCCCCCTCTCTTTGCTCCATCCCAGGCATCAGGCTGTGCAGGGATGTTGTAGCAGCCCTAGGATGAAGCATGCCACTATTTAGTGGGTGAGGGCATTTTTATTAAGACCCTACGGTTTCCTAGAGAAGGGTTTCATCTCAGACACCGGCCTCTTCATCCTTTTCCTTTTTTGTTTGTGGTTATATTTAAAAGGGCTTTACGCATTCTGTGTCTATTGGAAAATGTGTTAGTACATATGGGCCTTACAATCTCTCTGCATAAACACACATACTAGTTTGTTATGCAAACTACACATGGTGTGTTACCCGCATTTCATGCCAAGTAAAAGGAATTTAAACAGAGCAGAAACGGAGATTAGAAAGGAAAACGACAGGCAGGCACTGCGGAAGAGAACCACTAGAGGGCAGGAGTGTAAGGGGATTAAAAGACCACTCCAATAACAGCACACGTGCGAAAAGGAAGACACAATAAGTAACATGAGCCAATTGTATATATATTGCACACCGCTACCGCTAAAGCGCCCTTTGAAGTCATCCAACATTTCTCATTTCGCTTCTGTCATTTTAATGTTCCTCTTTCTCTCGTCCTTTTTCCGCTTTCCTTCATTTTGTTGTTTCTTGTTTTTTTCTTGCATGCAATTCGTCCACAGTTCCGTCCACCCATCCATCTTACCTCTACCTTTTATCCGCCATACTCTTTTTTTTATTTATTACATTTGTGTAATAAATTCAAGACCCTCCTGTCCGTCCCTTCGCTCTTTTCCCTACTACAGTCCTTCGTGCCATCTTTTATTTCTTTTCCCTTTGCTGTCTTTTATTTCCTCCTTCTTCTGCAATCTACGCACTTTTCCGTCTCTTCTTTTGTCTTTCCTCACACTTTCATTCCTTACTTCCCTTTTAGTTTGTATATCGTTTCATTTTTCATCCCATTTCATTCATGTCCTGTTTCCGTTTTCCTTGCCTACTTGTTAACCCTCCCTCCCCTCATTGTATTTCCAATCCATCCCTCGCTCTTGCAAGCTATTTTAAAAGCCATACTTCCCCCTTCATTTATCAATCCCTCCTTCCTTCATCCTGTATGTTACGTTCCTTAAAAAGTCCAGAGTCTGCCTTCAAACACGGTACTAGTTCAACCCAAAATCTGAGTGGATGAGTTAGGACGGCTCCATGCAGGGAATCTCTCCGATGATTGCGCCAGTTCAGTGTCGCATAATATACAAATCCCAACAGCCATCGCCCTCACATCTGACACACGTGTCTTTTTCCTCTACTGTTTACCTCATTTGAAGCTTTAATTGAGCCGCCCTCTCGCACTCTCTCAAACGCTCTCTTCCAATGCGAGCGCCTCCGGAGACGGGTGGCCAGATAGGGTGGGGTGACCTTGGCATCCTATGATGACGTAGGAAGAGGCCTGCTAGTGCCCCGTACTGGACCAGTCATAGAGGGTGCGTATAATTTGAGGTCCCCCTGACACGGATGATGAATGGCCCTTTTAGCTGCAGGTCCTTTGCTTTGATCTGATGGAGAGAAGCCCCCTCGCCAGGCCACATCTCTTGACAGCCTCAAATAGGGCCCCCATGCAGTGAACCTCCTAAAAGCCCCCTTGTCATTTATATTTAATTCTAGCATCTCCACAGAGGTCTCCGTGGCGCCTTTCAGCGAAGCACATTTAATTTCCGCGTGCGTCTGCCGCCGAGGTTCAGATCTGATTGCATAGTAATTAATACACATATTGTTCCCAGGCATAAAAAGTGCATTACAGAGGTTTGAACACTGCACGTGCTTTCCGGGTCGATAATAAGACGCTGTGTAGAGGAGAACACTGTCAATGTTTGTGTCCGTACGTTTTTCTGAGCATGTTCGGCAATTAGTCGAAACGTCATTCTGATAATTTCCGATAATTAGACTCAGTGGTTAATAGCAGCTGTTCCGGGTGACAGGTATTTCCAAGACCACTTGAAAGCTTTTGGCGCAAAGGCAAAACAGGAACACAAAAATACGTTCCCGGCTGAAAATATCGGTCTTCTGTAAAACGTGGGGTAGACTTTACTCTTCCATGACTCCGTTGACTCTCTGCTGCTTCGTTCGGATTGGGCTTGGCTACACAAACCCGCTGTCAACATTTTGGCTTATGTTCGAAGTGCGCCCGTCAGACGGGAAGCCAGCTGCGGACAGTGCCAGGAAATTGTGCCGATGCTCCCAGCTGTAGAAACCGCCCAAGCAAGGAGCGAGGCGGGCTTGCTGTTTGCCTCCCGTGGCATGCAGGGTGCTGCCAGTGAAGCAAGGCCAGGGTCTGTGGTCCAAGAACTAGTTTTACAACTGTGCGCTGACATCATCACTTTAAACCTCATAATGTAACCCACTCTTAGCCTTCAAAGAAATAGTTCAACGATTTATGCCTTAATTATTTGGGAAACCAACACAGACATCATCAAACAACGTTGGCCTTCCGGAGGAGAGCTGCCAGCTTGGTGCAGGTGGCGAGGAACTCACTCACATTAGACCCACTCCTTACACCCAGCAGCATGTTGCCTTTGTTTTCCGGAACGCGTATTTTTACCAATATATGTCTGGCCGCCATTTGCTGCTGGAGACTGGCAGATGTAGAATCTCGTAAAGATACGTAAATGTGGTTGTTTTCTCTTGGCAGGGTGGTAGTGTAAGTGCTTTGAGGCTCACCTCTGGTAGAGGCTTTGGCTTTTGCTCTCAGCTCGCATGCCACATCAAGTAGGCAAGCGGTGACTGCGCGTCATATAAAACAAACGCACCATCGAGACATTCCTACAAAGCCTAGATGTAACCATTACTTCCTGGAAGTCACCTATCAATCACCCTGTTCGCTCCTCTCAGTGTTTCCCTGCTTCTTCTGAACCCCGCTGCGCAGGCCGTCGGCGAGGCTTCAGGCCCCGCCTCAGGAAGTGATGCATCACGAGAGACTGACGGATCTGGCGGTAATTGGTGACATCTGGGCATCATTTCCTGACAGCACACGGAACACCATTGAGAAATATAGACCCGCTCTGTAGTTAGCTGCGGGTCCCCGGATTTGTGTTTTGCAGCTGCGCTGTCAAGGGGCACGCAATAGGACGAGGTTGTGTAGCAACAGCACCGGCTTATTAGGGAAATACATTAGATGGGTTTCGGTGATCTATTGGGTGCCAGAGCTAGAACATTCCTTGACACACCTGATGGTGAATTGGACGTCACGCTACTTTTCCCATATTTACTCTGAAAAATCTATTTTTGGTTCGTGTTCCCATTAGAATAACAGTGGCGAAGAAGCAGTGAGACCTGAATCTGAAAATGTAAAGAACATTGTACTTCTTTCTTGATGTTTATAACGACGCCGTAAGTTTCCTGCTCATTTTTTAAACTTTTTAAATCTACTAATTCTGATTGAAATTAAAGGGGACACTGTCTAAACGACGGAGGGCATATATGAAAGGGATTGGTTGTCTCTCCATTTTCCTACAACGTTCCGCCCGTGTGGATCAACTTCCACAAGACGTTCCCAGCGCTCCACATCCCAAACAAATGACCATATATCACAGCCCCACATACAACCACACACTGATGGGCCTCATCCTGTCCATTTGTGTATGGAATTATGCACAACGGCACACTCCCATCCTACATATATGCTGGTGATCACAATGGCTTCACTTTTAGTAGCAGTTGGCTCAATCACTGCTGCATTATTTATTTATTTGAAAAGTTTTATATAGCGCTGGCTAGACCAGGAGGCATCAGAGCGCTTTACATGAGGTAGGACATTATTTCAGAACATTGTTACATAGTTACATCAGTTTCAGTAGTGTCGCATAACATAGAAAGGGAAAACACTATAACATAGTTACATGGGATTATTAAAGCATAACATAAAGTACTTCAGGGGACACAGAAAGGTCAGGCAGGAAAAGGGAAGGCAGATAAATAATCATGGAGGTAGGAGGCAGGGGAAGGAAAAAGAGACACAACGGGGAGAGGAGGAAAACAATGTCCAAAGTCCGGCTAGGTAGGTGACGGCCGAGGGGTAACCTAGAGCCAAACTACTCGATAGCTGCATAGGTCAACTCCACGGAACATCGGTCAAGGGTGCTCGGGCACGCGGTACGTACAGATAATTAAGGTTTTCACCTGGGGATCAGGCATGGTGGTATGGATAATTTTGGCTGATCGAGATCGGAAATACTGCTAAGTTTGTAGGGTCAACCAAAAACACTCAGAAGTCCGCCAGAGGTTTATGCACAAGGCTGAAGAAGAATCCCGCATTGTTCTCCTCTTTCTTCCATTAAACAATGTTGGGCATTGGGCACCATGTTGGGGTCAGGCAGGGCACTACCGTCCCATCTGGAGCAGCCGGTATCGCTCTCAATTCAATTTTATTTATATATGATTTTGGAACTCCTTGGAGATCCACATATTACATAGTGACAGACAAAATATAATAACATGAAACCATGTGTAAACAACTTATACTAGCAAAGAATATACAAAGTTATCATACCGTTCGTCTAATACAATTCTAAAAAACATTTGAAAAAGTTAAAAATTCTGTTACAAAAAATTTCATTTGGGGGACTAAAAATAGCATCTATCAGAGATCTTGCAGATAATATACCAAACTGAACACATACAGGCTTTACCCAGAAACGGCGATAAGCCATTAATGCTGGACAAACTAGCAGAACGTGTATAGAGTCCTGAACTGAGACATTGCAGAAGTTACATACATTAGATATGCCATGCCATTTGGCCAACAACTTATTCAGGGGAAGGAGATCCTGCCTAAGAAGCAGCCAAAAACGGCGCAAACCGTGGGGTATGTTCCAAGAAGCGTAAGGTTGTATTTGTCTAAATAAACAAGAATCAACAGCTTGCGTAACCCCCTTCTTTTGTATAATCAAATTGCGGTCCCTTTCATAGCTTAGCTTCCATGTGGCTTGTTTTAATGTTAATTTTAATTGGTGCATAGAAAGGTCTAAAAGAGTGGCGTCCTCCAAGTCCAAGAGTGTAATGGCCTTCCTGTAATTCCTTATAAGAATCGAATGCTCTTTTAAGGGGCCCATCAACTCTTTTGTAATTAGGGATCTTAGAGTGGCTGGCTTTCCTTTGATTAGACAGATAACCCAGCGAATGACTCCTGCTAGGCCCTGTGCCCAGCTACTTCTTAGACCGAATTCTAAACGAAGGGCTGCTGCACTGCAACTATTATTAACCGAAGTTAAGCTTCTCAAGAGGATGCCCTCGATAGTGTCCAAGAAACCCCATTCGACTAAGTCGATTAATTCTACACCGTAAAGCAAAGTTGGGGGGACTTTTGCCCGGAAAGCCTCCAGCAGGTAACCAAAGTGTCTTTTGCCAGTTGATTTGTACAATGCTCTTAAACCATTTCCCTGAGACTTTGCCTTGCGGGAGCTATTTTCTATATGGGATTTGTTGCTCAAGTTGCTGTTAACAACCTTGCCCAGGAATACATATGCTTTTACTCTTTCTAATTTTTGGCCTCCCAACTCCCAGCTAATGTGCTCCAACTTCAGTTTTTTCCGCCCCTCCATACACATTACCTTGCTTTTGGAGATGTTTATTTTCAGGAAATGCTCTTCGGAGAAAGTGTATAATGAGTGCAGACGGTTGTTAAGACCTTTTGGGGTAAGGTCTAGAATTAATATATCGTCCGCATACATTAGACAAGAAATATATCTGTCTCCCAGGCGTGGCGCAATTCCTTCACAAGCAGATATGGTAAGGGGGAGATCCCTAACGTAAAGGGAAAATAAGAGGGGAGCTAAAAGACAGCCCTGTTTGAGGCCATTCGCAGATGGAATAAGCTGGGATAGGCCCCTGTCTCCCCCCAATAGCACTTTGCACCACGTGTTATTATGCAGATCCTGTACCAAACGTAAGAGTCCATAAGGCATTCCCAAAGCATTTAGTTTTCTCCACAATACTTGTCGGTCGACCTTGTCAAAGGCCGTGGAGAAATCTATGAATGCCGCATAGACTCTCCCCTTTCTGGCTCCAATGTATTTGTCGATTATTACCTGGAGGGCGGTTAAGTTGTCCATGGTCCCATGGTTTTTCCTAAAACCTGTCTGCTCAAGTGGGAGAATATTTGAAAACTCCACCCAATCGTTTATTCGTTTGAGCAGACATCTTGTAAAAACTTTGCCGATTGCATCCAGCAATGCAATCTGGCGGTAGTTCTGAGGGGATAGGCGATCTCCCTTTTGAAACAATGGAACCAGGATACTTCCCTTCCAGGAGGGTAAGACCTTACCTCTTAGTAAACAGATGTTGAAAATTGGGCAGAGTAGCGTACTCCATTTAGCCCTGTTCTGTTTTAGTACGTTAATGGGCAATTCATCTGGGCCCATAGCCCCTGAACGCCTCATTTCTCTGATAGCTAAGTCTATGTCCTTTTCTGTGAAAGGCTCTAAAGGCAAACTCATTTTGATTGGCCATTCTTGAGGAGTCACCGTATTATTGCTTGCATAAAGGTTAGAGACACAATCCCTCCATATTTGTTCCGCAATAGGGATGGGTAGAGGGCTAGTTCTCAGTCCGCACCCCTACCCTATAAGGGACCAAAATTGCCTCATTTCCCCGTTAATAGCAGCTTCTCTTATTTTTACCCAGATGGCATCCTCTTTTTCTTTACGTAATGAGGCTAAAAGCCTTCTCCTTTTCCTTTTTAGCATTGTTATTTGTTGTCCTATTACACCTGATCTATTTAAGTATTGGGCCCTTACTAATTTATTAATTTCTATGTTAAGGAGTCTCAAAGGGCAGGGGAATATACTAATGGACTTTTTCTTATTCAGCTTTTTTGCCCCTGTTATCACTGACTTCAAAAACAGGGAGAAATTTTCAATTTCAAAACCATACCAGGAAGGAAGCTCCGATATTGCTACATCGAGCATTACTTCTAAATTTCGATGTGCCCTTGCATTCCAGTAGCACCTTCCTGATTTGGTACCGAAGTTTGTTTGATCACTATTCAGAGTCCACTGATCACATTTGGAAGTCTTTACATTCATCGAGATGGAGAGGATTCAATGATCACTTAACGGTGTATCGATCACATCGATGTCCTTCAACAACTCAAATGATTGGGTACCCAGTATTACATAATCAAGAATTGATTCCCCTTGGTAGGATTTATGCGTGAAATTAGCCGGGGAATCCGAGGGGAGTCGCCCATTTGCAATAATCCCATCCATTTCTGCCAACTCGTTTAGTAATAGTTTGCCACGTTTGTTTGTTTTTATATTTTCAGGGAACATTGCCCGAGGAATATGGAGAGTTTCTTCTCTGATTTTATCACAGAATAAGTTTAAGCTATAGTTGGAGATCTTGCAATTCAAGTCCCCAACTAGAATTATAACCGTTCTTGGATCTTTCTCCCTGATACTCTGGATAAGAAGGAATACCTTTTTTAGGATTGCATTAAAACCAACTTCTGGAGGTATATAAGCATTTATCAGAGCCAGACGGTTACCAGCTATAGGATTACCAGACCCAAATAAAGTTACTGCCTGAAAGAGGTTACTCGGGTCCATAAAATGCTCATAGTCCCAATTTATTCGGTTTGATAAGAGGCAAGCTATACCCCCGCTGGCGTGTCCTTTTTTATTTGAGGAGGCGCTACCTTCTAATACATAATAGTCTTTCCCTATTTGATTTTTATCGGAGCACCATGTCTCCTGGAGGCATATTATATTTGCCTCTAGGGACAAAGGGAATGCTGTTTTCTCCGGACTGTTTTTTAAACCGGCTGCATTCCAGGAAATTATTGATAATTCTTTGCTAAAGGTGCAACTTAGGTGGTTGTTTATTTAAGGATTTTTCAGCGAGTACTCTGGGAAGCCAATTCCATTGGGCATTTTCCTCTCCAATATCAGATTGATAAGGTAGCGAGGTAGGGTTAACGTAGGATACGACACGGGAATCCTTAGACTTCCATATTTTTAACTCTGTGATCTCACCCACCTTATTTATATTACCTGTTGCTGCTTGCAACAGAGAAAAGGGGGGCTTCTGTTGAGTTTGGGATTTGGGAACATTGTTTTGTCTAGCATGCCCTAACACCGGAATTACATCTATTCCTCTGCTCTGCAGGTCTTCTGAGCGTTGCAGAATTAGATTGGCTACTAACTTAGAGTGAAACTTCACCCTAGTTATCATCCCCACTTCTGATTTTAATAGTTGAACCCTATCTAGATCGGCTGATTGTATAAGTTTCAGGTTGGCAGATTCTTGAAAATATTTAAGCAGAAGGGATCTATTCAGGATGCATTCAGCATCGAAGAGTGGAGAAAATTCTACCCATACGGTATCTATATTTTTCTCCTTAGATTCTATTGAGGAGACACCTCTTGCGGCTGCTCCCAGAAAGGATGTTACTAGGGGGTTTAGTAATGGAGCTACTTGACCAAGAGGATTTTGCTCATGTCCTGAAGCTGTAAGATTTTTTGACCCAGTTATATCCCCATTGTTGGTAACTTGTTGACAAAGGGTATTTATATCGGTTGTTAATGATGGAAGGGAATAGATAGTAGTGTTGGAGTGGCCAGAGGCGGAGGGGCGATATTTTCTTTAGTAATCTTATTTTCGGGGTTTTTATCTTTTTCAGCTGCCACCTGAATTTGATGTACCTCGTTCTGTAAGGGGGAATTTAGGTGTTTTCTAAAGAAGATTTTCCTCCGCCTATTTTTTTCTATCCGTCTCAATAATTTCCTCTTATTCTTTCCGTTCTTTTTTATTATCTCAGACTTCCCTTTGTTGCTATTCTCTTCCGGGATAGCATCCGCCTCTCTGTGTCCCCTTCTCCCTGTTGCTTCTTAAAAATAGGGAAGAGGTAATTCCCAGTTTTTAGCGGGAGTTCCCCGTAAACTTTAATTTCAGAATCATTAACTAAAGAACAGTTTAGGGTGGGGGAAGGCTGGGTAGCACTTGTTTTTACATCCTCATGTACTCCATTTGTAACATTGTTAACTGCGAGTGATTGATCTTTTATTCCTACCTCACCTGGAGCTAGAGAGGGTGAGGACAGCTCCTTCTGGACTGCTTCCTTCTCTTTTTGAGTCCCCAACAAGACTTTTAAAATTTGGGTCACTGTATCAAGTACACAGTCGGATCCCCCCACAAATTTTTCCAGCAATTGTAAGATGGACGACAGTAAGTGTTCTAGTATATGGAGGGAATCAGAAAAAGGTTTGTCTGTCCCCTTACATTGTAGTGCGTTTATCCCGGTCAGATTTAAATTTGGGCTCATGGAGAAATTTGAGTGTGAGGACTTGGAAGGGGTACTGCTGTAAAGATGTAAACCAGCATGGTTCGATATTACCGGGGTGTTCTGGTCCATCTCGGCTTTGACCGGGTCAGACTCTAGATACCTTTGACATAGGTCTTTATCTAGGATCATTGGAGACAGCCCATTGTTGAATGACACTTTTGTTGGTGATATATTTACTGTCAGGTGGGCATCATCATGTAGAATTATCCCTATATGCAAGTTATCCTGTTCTGTGTCTTTCTTTGTTTTTATGATTACCTCTGGTACAAGATCAATATTGTTTTTCATTGTGGAGAATAGGGGAGGAGAGAAACCACACTCGGAGGATAATGGTGCTACTCTTGTTGCCACTGAACTATTGTCCACAATTACCTTGCTAGTTTCAGGCATCTCTCGCAAGTTATTGGGTACAATGTCCAAATGGATAGCACCAGAATCCTTAATGTCCTCTGCCTTATTGTCCGCTCCTGTAGCTTTGTTCTTGCCCCTTTCCCAGAGATTGAAAAGCTGGCAAGTGCTTTTCAAATTAGTGGCCTGACTGAGTTTATTTCGGAGGGGATTCGATCTGGTTTTTGAGCCTGATCTTATCTTATCTTATCTTAGTGTTTTGTTGAAGCGCTACAGCTGCCTCGGCAATGAGGCGTCCCGGCGCTGAAACCTAGATCCGATCCTGAGCAAGAAGGCCTAGGGGCAGAGGCGAGTTTAGAGACAAGGGAAAAGATAAGTTTTCACTGCCTTTCGGAAGGCAGAAAGGTTGTCTAGCGCGCGAATATGATGTGGGAGTTCGATCCACATCTTGGCTCCCAGGAACCTAAAGGAGCGTCCGCCCATGCGGGAGAGTTTTATGCGTGGGACGCAGAGGAGGTTTTGGTTGGAAGATCTTAGGTTCCGTGACGGCGCATAGGGAGTGAGAAGGGGTTGAAGCAGAGGGGGAGTGTCAAGTTTGAGAATTTTGAAGGTCATGATGAGGGTCTTAAACTTGATTCTGGAGTCAACCGGGAGCCAGTGCAATTTTCTGATGGTTGCTCTGGCTGAACATCTGCGGGGCAGGCCGATCAGAGTTCTAGCGGCCGAGTTCTGCACGCGTTGGAGTCGTGCTAGCTCACATTTGTTGGCGCCAAGAAGGAGTACATTGGCGTAGTCTAGACGCGAGAGTATGGTGGCTTGGATGATGAGCTGTCGGGTCTTTGCGTCAAAGAAGCCTAGTATGTGGCTGAGGCTTCTCAGTAAGCCAATGCAGGTGCCGGCAACTTTCTTGGTGTGAGCTCGAAAGTTGAGTGAGTCGTCCATCCATACACCCAGGTTTTTCACAAGGGTTTTGGGGGGAGGGATCCTACCAGTATTCTCCCAGACCTTAATTTCTTTGTCATCATCTCAGTCAAACAATGAAAAACAATTAAAAAGAGTAAGAGAAATTGCTATTGGTGCACCTAAGCTGAACTACTTAGTAGTTTTTACTGAGATCTGAATTTCATAAGCTAAACCTATATCAAACAGTCAATATCTATAGAGTCTGTATAGGTAGCACAAACATTCTACAACTTATTTCAAATAGGTCAAAGAGGTCAAAACAATATATGGGATACCAGATGTTAGAGGACTGGCCTAGCCTAGCCTTCTCGTGCCTCTGAGGGCCTCAGAGGGCCCGCCCTTGTCCTGGGCTTCTCCCGGGCGCTTCCCGCGCGCTCCCGCGCAGCGGTGTAGTAACACGCTAATTATAGGTTAGGAGTGGAGGGGGGCGTGGCCTACAGGGAGAGCGTCACCAGGTGGGTTCGGTGATGGAAACTGCAGGGACTCTTGGGAGTTGGAGTCCTGCAGTATTCTCGCTCGCAGCCCTGTGAACCAGATGCCCTTAGTGCGGTGTAGTCAGGTATCAGCAAGACACAGCTCCGTGAGGTAGGACCCGCAGAGCGGGTCCGGCGAAAGGTAGCGCCTTACAATGCGATAATGGTGAGCCTCGACGCGCTTCCACTGTCCTCCAGCATCAGGCACAAACTCCAAAACAGCAAGTAGCTAAGGAATGGTATCCGCCGAGGTTTCAAATCCGGAGTCTTTTCACTGATTTGCAGGGGGGCGTGGCCTACAGGGAGAGCGTCACCAGGTGGGTTCGGTGATGGAAACTGCAGGGACTTTTGGGAGTTGGAGTCCTGCAGTATTCTCGCTCGCAGCCCTGTGAACCAGATGCCCTTAGTGCGGTGTAGTCAGGTATCAGCAAGACACAGCTCCGTGAGGCAGGACCCGCGGAGCGGGTCCGGCGAAAGGTAGCGCCTTACAATGCGCTAATGGTGAGCCTCGACGCGCTTCCACTGTCCTCCAGCGTCAGGCACAAACTCCAAAACAGCAAGTAGCTAAGGAATGGTATCCGCCGAGGTTTCAAATCCGGAGTCTTTTCACTGATTTGCAGGGGGGCGTGGCCTACAGGGAGAGCGTCACCAGGTGGGTTCGGTGATGGAAACTGCAGGGACTTTTGGGAGTTGGAGTCCTGCAGTATTCTCGCTCGCAGCCCTGTGAACCAGATGCCCTTAGTGCGGTGTAGTCAGGTATCAGCAAGACACAGCTCCGTGAGGCAGGACCCGCGGAGCGGGTCCGGCGAAAGGTAGCGCCTTACAATGCGCTAATGGTGAGCCTCGACGCGCTTCCACTGTCCTCCAGCGTCAGGCACAAACTCCAAAACAGCAAGTAGCTAAGGAATGGTATCCGCCGAGGTTTCAAATCCGGAGTCTTTTCACTGATTTGCGGGGGGGCGTGGCCTACAGGGAGAGCGTCACCAGGTGGGTTCGGTGATGGAAACTGCAGGGACTCTTGGGAGTTGGAGTCCTGCAGTATTCTCGCTCGCAGCCCTGTGAACCAGATGCCCTTAGTGCGGTGTAGTCAGGTATCAGCAAGACACAGCTCCGTGAGGCAGGACCCGCGGAGCGGGTCCGGCGAAAGGTAGCGCCTTACAATGCGCTAATGGTGAGCCTCGACGCGCTTCCACTGTCCTCCAGCGTCAGGCACAAACTCCAAAACAGCAAGTAGCTAAGGAATGGTATCCGCCGAGGTTTCAAATCCGGAGTCTTTTCACTGATTTGCAGGGGGGTGTGGCCTACAGGGAGAGCGTCACCAGGTGGGTTCGGTGATGGAAACTGCAGGGACTCTTGGGAGTTGGAGTCCTGCAGTATTCTCGCTCGCAGCCCTGTGAACCAGATGCCCTTAGTGCGGTGTAGTCAGGTATCAGCAAGACACAGCTCCGTGAGGCAGGACCCGCGGAGCGGGTCCGGCAAAAGGTAGCGCCTTACAATGCGCTAATGGTGAGCCTCGACGCGCTTCCACTGTCCTCCAGCGTCAGGCACAAACTCCAAAACAGCAAGTAGCTAAGGAATGGTATCCGCCGAGGTTTCAAATCCGGAGTCTTTTCACTGATTTGCAGGGGGGCGTGGCCTACAGGGAGAGTGTCACCAGGTGGGTTCGGTGATGGAAACTGCAGGGACTCTTGGGAGTTGGAGTCCTGCAGTATTCTTGCTCGCAGCCCTGTGAACCAGATGCCCTTAGTGCGGTGTAGTCAGGTATCAGCAAGACACAGCTCCGTAAGGCAGGACCCGCGGAGCGGGTCCGGCGAAAGGTAGCGCCTTACAATGCGCTAATGGTGAGCCTCGACGCGCTTCCACTGTCCTCCAGTGTCAGGCACAAACTCCAAAACAGCAAGTAGCAAAGGAATGGTATCCCTCTCTGTGCCTCTGGTAGCGCCCTTTCTTATTGTGCTAATCCCGCTCACACTGTTGCTTGTCATTTTCAGTGATGGGCTATCAACGAGCTGCCCATGGGCCTGAGTTCCTTCACTTGGATCAGGTCTCCCGCCCAGCACGCCGTACTCACCGGACTTTTGTAGATCCACCACTTCCCCGTGTGGTGCTGCTTCCAGCCGCCTTCTCTGCCATTCTGCGGGGGCATCCATGTCGATTTCAGGATCTCTGAGGAAAGGACCCTTCATCCGTGCTGTTTAACGAATGAAGCACCATTGCGCCTGTCTGTCCACTGGCGTCCTGTTCCTGCCATTGTCGGATGTCGCGAAATACGTGGTGACCTTGTTCTTCGCCTTTTTTGGTGGCATATGGACACCTCGGCAAGCTATCTCTGCCAGCGTAGATCGTTGCTCCACAAGGAATAGCTACAGAGCGCTGGGTGATTTCGTAACCCTGAGCGTCTCCTGTGTTAGGGTCCGGACAGGAGGGTCTTCGACTGCAGTCCGCATCACCTGTTGAAAAGGCAAACTCACACACGGTCAGTGTGATTACCCAGCCCTAGGACCGCGTAGATATGGGGAACAGCAGGCGGTCAGTATGACTTCGCCCTCGTCTTCAGTAGGATGCAGTGTTTCTTAACTGGAGATCTGGCTTTCCACTATATCTCAGTAGTGCTTCCTGGCCGCCATTTTGGAGCCAGGCAAATGTGTTTTCCAATGAATTATTGCACCATTGCCCTTGCTTGCATGCTGACAGGGTAGAGTTGCCGCCTGACTCTCTACGTTCCAGACACTTTGACAAGGTACCCATTTAGCCACTTTGTGCCTCCACTGCCTTTAGTTCGCCTTCATATGGCCTCCATGTTAAGGTCAGACATGCTCCTCAAAACCTTCGTGGATGCCTGTGAGATATGCGTTGGCATCAGTAAGTTTATTTGTGGGGGGGTGCCGTCTGTGCAATTTGGGGGCGGCGATCCTCCCCCTCTCTCATCTGCCCCAGTATGCACAAATGAGAGCTTCCGCGGGCCTTCCGTAACGCTCGGAGATCCTGCTGTTGCAGATGCAAAGTGCCTCCGGGCAGCAGACCCCCACCAGGCTCACCTCCGACGCGGTGTTATGCCCCCTGGGGGATCTCTGAAAAACCGCCAGCCTTCCAGCCGTGGTCTTGTCCTTTATGCACTCATCGGCGCCATCTTGTTGCCACCAACACCTCGCCAGGGGTAGTAAGCGCTAAATAAATGCCATTACCTATGTTTGCATGTGTGTATGGGTTGTCATGGAGCCCACACTTTCATAAAGAGCAAGAGGATGTTCAACGTCTGTGAGAACCCAGGATTATGATTTAGACCTGTTTATAAGTGGCAGAATATTCAAAGTGCGTGAGCGCTAATATTTCACAATGTGGTGTTCTTTGAATAAGTTACTTTTTAGGGCCTTTTTAGATTGCAGTATGGCTCAGGCAGTTGTGATGTTGACTGCATTGCAGTTTCTAATCTCAGGGGCTTAAGCTGTTTTTCCACTCTTCCCTTCTTTGCAGCCTTTTGCTTCCAACCTGGCAAGGCCCCGGTCTCCAATTAGCACTACCTTTCTGAGGTGGTTGAGAGAATTTGGTCAAATTCTTCAGGCCTTTGATGAAATCTTCTGCAGCACGAGGAACGCCTTTCAATGGTGCTGGCATGAAGCTGGGTGACCTGACCATAGAGCAGGATGTTGCCTCTGTCATGCCTGAGAGAGCTAGGAGTAGGACTCTTGTTCTGAAATCTGTTTCAGAGATGAATGGCCAAGGATGAAGTAGGGAGGGTGAATAATTGAGTGGTGACAGTTGTGAATTTGTGGTTGTGGACGAGGCTCACTCTTCCATCCTTATTATTTCTGTTGCGGGTGTGGGGGGGGGAGATAGTAATGAATTCTGTATGTAACATTTACATTAGTATGAGGCAGGCAGTAGTCATTTTATTGTGTATGGGGTTGGCCTTTGAGCTACACCTCATGTATGATGTAAGCTTATTGTGAAGAGCAGGATTTCAATAATGGGATGGTATAGGGAGCTTCCGCATGGGACAGATATAATGGGATGGTTTAGTCTGTACGAGTGGGTACCAACATGAGGTAATTTTACCATTCCCCCTCTACCTCGTCACTCCCCATAAGACATGTGTAAGTGCTAATAATCTAACATTATTGTGTAATCTCATGTTTTTACTTTTCTCCTATCTTTATACTTGTCTAAGTAAATATGGAACCTGTATCTCACTGATCCTCATGTAAAGCACATTGATACCTCCGGGTCTAGCCAGCGCAATATTACACTTTGCAAATAAATAAATAAATTATGCATACGCTTCAGCAGCTATCCTATTATGATTGTGGTGCCAAGCCAACACGAAGGGACCATAAATTAAAATTATATTAAGAGTTAGGAGAAACACAAGTATATCGCTGAGATATGCCAAATGAATAATCACAAGCTTCTGAGGCACCACCCTAAAGTGGTTTACCTCCTGTCTCTACCTCATTGATCCGTTTCTGCAGATCGGAACCATAGGGTCTTGTAGACTGACAGTCACCTGCGGAGTACCCCAGGGTTCATCCTATCATCTGCATCCTATACATGAACCTCAGAGAACCAATCTCACTAATAGAAGCATCAACATTCATCAATATGCTGATGAAAGTAGACTCTACTTGAAAATCGCCACTGCTCATGATTTCCAGAGACTGAAAACCTACATCAAGACTATCCAGAATTGCCTGTTCAGTACCTAAATGAAACTCATCCAAATCAAGACAGAATTTCTCCTGTTCACTTCCAGTAAAAAGATAAAAAAATAAATTCACTTTCGATAATGAACCTGGATGGCTTCACCTCAAGCAGACAGCCAACACAAAAGCACTTGAACTTATGCTAGGCTCTGATATCTCTGTCAAAGAACATACTGCTTAAAAAAGAGAAAATGGAATCAGTTCACTTTACTGAAGAAAGAGAAACCCTTAAGAGTTGTAGAAGGCAAACAATGGCACCTTCCACAGCAGAAATAGCTCAAATCTTTCCTGAAGCTGCTCAATGGGATGGTAATGTTCTCTGTATGGTGAACGGGCATCTGTCTCTGCCATCAGTGCCTGATTACATGCACATGGTATCCAGTTTGTTATTTTGGCCCAGCTCTCATGCTAATCTAGCGTGTGCACAGAGACCTAGGCCTGTGCATGCCAATGTGAGGCCCGAGGTCCTGTGGCCTGGAGGGGAGCTCCAAGAAAGAATGCCCTCATAAAGAAAGTGGACTACTGTCCCTCTCCTGGATGTATCACATAAGGTGGTGGAAGCACCATACAACATTTTGTTGTTGATAGTTTGACCAGACCCTTTTCATCGTGTCAGCGAGTCCATTGTCTACTGAGCCCTCTTGTCTATATTTCTGCTGTTATGTGAAACTCATAACCCTTTAATGACAGTCCAGGTGCATGTCGAGTGAGGGTACAGCTACCGTGAGTGTGTGATACCTATATGATAGTAGGAGTCTGGATGTGATTCTAAGTTATGACTCCAGTAGAATCTATCTTGGATGTCCCTGGTTTGGCATAACACAAGATAGAGGAGGAAGACAGTCTCCCGAGACAGTGGAAGCATATTGCCTGCATTTCTGTGGCTGGAGGGTAGATCTCTCACTTCACTGTTTCTATGCTTTGTTACTCCTTGCTTGGAAGCAGACCTATTTCTACCTGCTGTGGAAAGCCTCACTTTACACAAAGGCTGTGTCTGGATTTGCTGGTTGACTGCAGCACAGCAGGTCTTGTCATGTCAGTCAGGGTCAATCCAACACTAATCAAAAAAATGACCCAGTCCTCAAGGCAACACAAAAATAAGTGAGGCTGTAAACAGTTCTAGATCGTCCATAGAGCACTCTAATTATATCTCTATTCATAGAGATTATAACACTGTTTCAGTCAATTGCCAACGTTAAAAAATGAGCCCATCTCTGATAAACAAAAAACCGTCCAACACAGTACAGACATTCATTAGAGGGACAACATTTAGAAAAAAGTGTGAATAGCTAGATGACACCTCACGGGCGCACCACCAATGGGGCCCCTGGTTGGTACTCACCAGGTCGGCCCTGTTCTCATCATCGGTGTCAAATAGCTTAACGAAAACGTGTCCAAAACCCAAAGTAAGGAAAGTAACAGTGAATGGTGCAGTGTACAAACAACATATATGTGACACGGACTAACAACGTTCAACATATAACACACACAAAACTGCGCAACAAGATATTACTCTTACTTTATTTATATCTTCTTGTTGCATTGCAGTTTAACATGTAATATAAAAGGGTGAGTTATGAATACTACCTATCGCTTCATACTCAGCCCACAGCCGACATGTTTCATTGCCTTAGGTATTATATCAGGCAATTTCTTCAGGGCCAACGTATATTTACGATGTCACTGCCAGCGATACTGTGCTTTTAAAATGCTGAAAAACCAAAAACATAAGACACACATATATATATATGTGGGCATCTGCCTATAGCAATACTGCATATTTAATATCCACATTGCACCCTGTCATCGACAGAAAAAGCTCTTTACCTAGATAAGTCCTTTACTTTCATACCATTACCGCTCTGGCTCTGTGCAAAATCATAGACCCCCTTCCGATAGGTAAGTAGGGTCCCGCCTCCCTTCTTTAAGTGCCTGGACAAAAGACAAGGAGGAAAACGCCATACGGGCGAAAATTAACATCAGCATGTCTACTCTCACCGTCTTTTAGTCATCTGGTTCCGCGTTTACATGCTTACTCGTGGAGGTACTGCAAACGGCGTTTCCTCAACACCGGAGCGCCATAAGTAGGGCTTGTGGTGTATTTATCAGAGTTTCCGCGTAGCCTGGCTCTGATTGGCCGGTCACACCACGTGGGAAGCAGGTCGGTGATTGGACCCTGCGACCACGTGCCCGCTTGTACACTTACGATGTCGTTTGAGATGTATATTAATCTCGTATTGCATTTAGTGTGTCATATGGTCTCTCACCTACCCGAGGGAGATGTAAACGTGGGTAAAATTCTTCGTACACCTATGTCAATCCACATGCCTCAAAAGTGTGGCGGCCATCTTGGAACAGTATATCTTAATCTATAACTGGTTTCTCATGAGCGTCCCTTCAAAAACCTCAAAAAATGCGGCGGCCATCTTGGGACATTACTTCTGCTTCAAAATATAACTGGTTCCTAGTGAGAGAACCATACTTCAGACAGTTACTTGCCACCTTATTTAGTTCACCAGGCCCATTAAGGACTTGTTTTAGTAGTGTGGTAATGGTGTATTATGGCGGTGACTATAAGCTGGGGGCATATTCACAATGTATATAGGTAAATAGGTCTGTTCACAAGGGTTAGATAGATAAGCAAGAATCAGCTACCTTGGATGTTTATTGCTGTTATAAGACCACTGTATAACTGATACCTGGGCAATTCCTATATTTACAGTGTGTTCTATATGTCGGTGGGTTTGACTTATTGAGCCAAGAAACAACTAGATTATCGTAGTTTATTCCATTCCAATAACTCATTAAGTCCCTGTTGTTCACTAGATTCTTGAAAAATCCAGCGCGCTTCTTTAGTCGCCAGCCGCTTTTCCATCGACTGTGCCTCACCCATCACTCTTTCCAGTACTACCCATGTGAAGGTGTGCTTGTTGCGATGACAATGTTGCACTAATTTTGTCGTTAGCTTGCCTTGTCGTATCGTGCTTAGATGTTCTTGAATGCGCAGCTTAATATTGCGCGACGTCAGCCCGATGTATTCAAGGCCGCATTCACAGCTCAACCTGTAGACTACATTCGTAGTATTGCAATTGCTAAACTGATTTAACGTCCAGGTTTTTCCGGATTTTAGCTGGATGGTATTGCATTTACTGGTGATGTGGCACACAGAACAATTGCCACAGGGGTAATGGCCATTAGGTACAGTCGAGGTTTCTGGTTGTTTCCTCTCTATCATCCTGGTATGGACGAGTTTGTCCTTTAAATTAGAGGCCCTTCGAAACGCAAAACGAGGAGGTGGCATCTTATGGTCCTGTGTGTTAAGGAGGAACCAATGTTTCCTGATGGCTTGTCGGATTTTTGTGGCTAGTGGGTCGTAGGTCATGACCACTGGTATACATTCGGACTTTTCTTTTTTATTTGTCTCTAGGAGTGCTGTCCTCGGTGTATTGAGCGCTCTTTTATTTGCTTGGCGGATTATTTTACGTGGATAGTCCCGGGCTTGTAACCTGTTGCTCAAGTCAATGGCCTGTTCTTTATAGGCCTCAGTTTTTGAGCAATTCCTCCTGTATCTCATAAACTGACCCACCGGGAGGTTATCCCTGAGGGCCCGGGGGTGGTAAGATTGGTATGTAAGGAGGGAATTTCTGTCTGTCGGTTTTTGATGAACCCTGGTCTCGAATTTTCCATCTGATGCCTCGATGTCCAAGTCCAGGTACACTGCATTCGTCCGGTGGTAGTTCCAAGTGAAACGTAGACTTCTGTCTTGCGTGTTCAACCAATTAAGAAACTGGAGGAGACAGTCTTCCTCTCCCGACCAGACGAGGAGCACGTCATCGATATACCGCCTCCACAGGCGTAGGTGTTCCCTAAAAGGGTTCTGATCGGTGTCGATGACGTGCTCCTCGAACTGCCCCACATAAATACAAGCCACACTCGGTGCCATTGTAGCTCCCATAGACGTTCCCGTCACTTGGAGAAAGAGCTCATTTTTGTAGCCAAAAAAATTCTTTGTCAAGGCCAGCTCTACACATTGTAGGATGAAACTCTGTGGAGCATCATAAAACCACTCTTGTTTGCTGAGTGCTTTAGCAGTTGCTAATAGGGCTGCTTCCTGGGGGATGCACGAGTACAGCGACTCGATGTCTATAGTCACAATGTACTCGGTGGCAGGATTGTAGGTCATTGAATCAAGGACATTTAAAATATCTGCTGTGTCTTTGACATAGGAACGTTGAGTTATTACCGATTCGCGTAGGTAGTAGTCTGCGAATTGGGACAGGGGTTCCAAAATAGACTGAATGCCGGCCACGATAGGCCTGCCAGGGGGGGGCCTGGCAGGCTTATGTATTTTTGGGAGGACATAGAAGGCAGGAGTCCTTGGGTTTGTGTTAACGAGGAACTCCGCCTCCCTTGTACTTATCCACTTCTTTTCCTTTGCATTGGCAACGAGATTCCTAATCATCTCTCTTAGTTCAGGTGTAGGGTCTCTGACAAGGGGTTGATAGTTAGTTCTGTCATTTAAAAGTCTTCGAACTTCTGCCTCGTAGTCAGACGTATTTAAAATCACGATGGCACCGCCCTTGTCCGCATTCTTGATGGTTATTTTGTCGTTGTTCTGCAAAGATTTAATGGAGTCCCAATTTTCTTTCGTCATATTTCTGAAGCCTGTCGACTGGTTCTTGTTCTCTATGCCTTTAATTTCCTCTAGTACTTTTTCTTCAAACACCGCGGTTTCTGGGCCAAGCGTGGCAGTTGGCGGGCAAAAAGAGGAGGGTTTTCTTAAGTTGGAATTGAAACCCCTGCTTACTTCTGTTGGTTGTTTACAAAAGAATTTTTTAAGCCTGATGCGCCGCATTGTTTCGTGAAACTCCATCCGACATTTGAAGGCATCATGGTTCGGTGTAGGCACAAAGCCTAACCCTTTATTTAATACCTCTTCTTCCCCGTTAGTCAGATTATGGTCCGAGAGGTTCACAACGATGCTCATCCTAGCGGTTTCTTTCCCCGGCTCCGTGTCATCCTTGGAGAGGAGGTTTGCCATTGTTGTTGTTGGGGGGGTCGATTTCCCCGTCCTCTTCCTCTTCCCTGCTGATGTTGGAATCCCGGGCCTTTGTTGGAAGCTTGGCCCTGTTCTAAAAAATTCCTCAGTAGGGTGTTTAGATCTGTGTTTATTGGTGCAGGTTGATTAAATCTCACTCTGCTGGTGCTCGGGGCCGGCTCAAGTTCCTCCTCGCTAGATGTATTAGCGAAAGACCAGTTAGTGGGGGTTCTTTTCTGTTGAAATCTATTCCCCTTACCACCTCTACTGCCACCAACTGGTGGTTGTTGTTCTTGGGCGGGCTGGTAGTAGGAGTCGTTGGTATATGGGAAAGCCCACTCGTGTGTGTAGCGTTGGAGGTTACGTTGTAAACCTCTGATTTTTTGTGTTACCATGTACTGTTTGTATTCCTCTAGATCTATTTTGATCTTTTCTAGTTGTTCCTTGGCATCAACAAAGCTACTGTCACGATTTATGGCTTCCTCTAATTCAGCGATTTCTTTTAAAACTTCTTCACTGAGACGTTGTGCTGTGCTGATTATGAGGATCAACCAGTCTCTTGTACATTTATTGGCGATAAAACTCCAATCGCAACGGAATTGCTTATCGTCCAAAAAGATACGTGGTTCAATTCGAACTATGAGACTGGCAGGGGAAGCGCCTGCTTGATAATACTCTGACATAAGAGCCAGAGCGGTAATGGTATGAAAGTAAAGGACTTATCTAGGTAAAGAGCTTTTTCTGTCGATGACAGGGTGCAATGTGGATATTAAATATGCAGTATTGCTATAGGCAGATGCCCACATATATATATATGTGTGTCTTATGTTTTTGGTTTTTCAGCATTTTAAAAGCACAGTATCGCTGGCAGTGACATCGTAAATATACGTTGGCCCTGAAGAAATTGCCTGATATAATACCTAAGGCAATGAAACATGTCGGCTGTGGGCTGAGTATGAAGCGATAGGTAGTATTCATAACTCACCCTTTTATATTACATGTTAAACTGCAATGCAACAAGAAGATATAAATAAAGTAAGAGTAATATCTTGTTGCGCAGTTTTGTGTGTGTTATATGTTGAACGTTGTTAGTCCGTGTCACATATATGTTGTTTGTACACTGCACCATTCACTGTTACTTTCCTTACTTTGGGTTTTGGACACGTTTTCGTTAAGCTATTTGACACCGATGATGAGAACAGGGCCGACCTGGTGAGTACCAACCAGGGGCCCCATTGGTGGTGCGCCCGTGAGGTGTCATCTAGCTATTCACACTTTTTTCTAAATGTTGTCCCTCTAATGAATGTCTGTACTGTGTTGGACGGTTTTTTGTTTATCAGAGATGGGCTCATTTTTTTAGGTTGGCAATTGACTGAAACAGTGTTATAATCTCTATGAATAGAGATATAATTAGAGTGCTCTATGGACGATCTAGAACTGTTTACAGCCTCACTTATTTTTGTGTTGCCTTGAGGACTGGGTCATTTTTTTGATTAGTGTTGGATTGAGTGGAGGGCGATCCAGTCCTTTCTGCCCCTCTTGACTCCTAGTATTTGAATATGTCAGTCAGGGTAACTTGTGGAGTGATAGCCCTCCACTGGACAGTAACCTGGGAATGAGATTGGAAATGAATCAATCGAAACAGGTTCCGATGCATGATGCAGTGGATTTTCATTCTCTGTCTAGAAAATGTGTATTTACATGGTATCCAAACCACCTCACTATGTTCCAGTTCAAAGTGTATCATGATCAAAGAAGGGAGAGCTTTGTAGAGTACTCAAAGGACTGCTGTGTGACCAAGGCTGGTATCTGCCTGACAGCCAATCTGCCAGGGGTGAGGGAAGGGAACATCACCTGAAGTTTACACTTTTTGCTGAAGAAGCTGAAAGTGTGCTGAATGTTTGGAACTCTTCCTGCCTGCAGAGAGGCGAAAAGTGTCTACCTGGTCCTGCAGGTGGAAAGTAGTCGAGAGGGCCAGTTTTTTCCTGGTGTGAAAGTTTACTACTTGGGATAAAACAGACAGGAGTGACTGGTGCTTTGAGTGGGTCTCTTAGTCTCTCTCTCTCTCTCTGTTGCTCATGCTGAAAATTGCACCCAAAGACTCCACAAATTCGACAATAATCATGTCTGCCTGATAACCTCTCTGGGTCAGGATCTGGTGCTACCCTCAACAATGAAAGAAGATGCTTTGCCCCAGAGATATAGTTGGTTGGCCTTGGAAGGCTCCAAATGCAATATGCAGTAGATAAAGTAGTGTCCTCCCCAGTCAAGGTACCCACTAATGACTACACCACACATGGAGCTTAGCCAAACATGTCTTTATTCTTCTGCGTGTAACCGGAAACTCAGCATTTTTAACCTGCATTCACATCACTCCGCTCTAACACTTGCGTCACAGTTCTACAGAGTCCATAGGAACCAAAAGGGTCCCTTCATTGCTAACTCACACAACACTACATATATATCATCATTGACCAATTGGCTAGGTGGGATCTGCAACTGTTATAGAACCTGCTGTATTTGGGTAGGGGAGGACCACCACTGCAGAATATACTGTAACTGATATGACAAGACCTGCATTACTGCATTCTTCTGGCAAATCCATTTCCGAAAAGAGGCCGCCATGTATGCTGAAGACATGGGGTGCACCCAACCTACTCCCACCCGTGCTGTAGAATCAAAAAAGAGATAACACAGGCCTCTGACCTCAACTTGAACAGACAAACTGTAAAACATGTTGAATACTCAAATTCAAGGACTTGAGACTTTCTGACTTTTTCAATAACAGGGATAAGAACAACCACACTGACTGTGTATCTGAACCTGTTAGGTCTGCATAAATTAATCTGCAATTAATCTGCAATTTAGTCCCCTGACACAAAATAATAATTGATAGAGTCTCTTGGGTAGGAAGACTTCTGGAGAGAGGGTTGTAGTGTCTATGGGTGATCGCAATCAGGATACCACATTGTATTCGCTAATTGAATTGCATTGTTTAGTAGTTAGTTCTGCTGTGTTACTAAAAGTAATTTCCTGTACACAAAGACAAGCACTGTTCTGCTCTTTAAGTTATTGTATCTGTTGATTAGCTGTTGAGTCTTGAACTATTGCCCCTCCTCACTAACTCTATGAGAAGCCTCTCAATTTGTGCAACTGTGAGAGTCAAATGTGAACATAGTTTTACTTCGGTTGGTTTGTAGAGCCATAGTAGAATGGGCCCAGAACACCAAAGCCCCTGTCTGCCTTGTTGGCCATCAAACAGGGTCTTTCATTGCTTAAATGATCCACCTCTGAGGTCAAGCATCTTGACCAGGCTGCGGAAAATCCGCAACGTCTCCATAACCTGCCCACCTTGGGATGTTTCATGAACCCAGTCTGTAAGCTCTGTATGACAGCTTAGGATGAGTAACACAATCTTTCACAATTTTTCTACTGACTTTTAATCACCCAGCATGGAAGCCTTTGGAAATAGCGCTTTGCTTTCTATAAGAACCGCTTATCACATTGTTTTAAAAAGTCACACTTAAAATGTGCATTTGGTGGCTTCCTGCCACACAAATGATTATTGTTACAGTCAAATTAGACAATTGAGACGGGATCATGAGTAAAGAAATAATTATTTTCATGCCACTGAGTAAATAAAACCCAACATGCTAAAACGAATTAGGACTCTTTTGTTGGTGGTGGAATCGATTTATGTTTACTGCAAATTGGAAGTTTGTTTTTGCAACGATAAATTATGTATTTCTCATTTTTAAAGATGCTCGTCTACCTGTGCATTCCAAAGGCAAACCCTGAATTAAAAATATGTAATTTAGCCAAATTAGATTCCTGACAGGTTTATGTAAGTAGTATTCCTATTTTCTTTAACATGATTGGATTAACTTTCTTTGCGTTTTTATATGCTGTTATATATATTTGGCAGACATTCAGCATATCATTTAGTCACACTGATATTAAATCATTAGCAAAGTATCGACCGAATAGATCATGAAATAAGGCATGGTTTGGATTTTTGCTCTATCTAGATCCAAACGATTTCTTTCAGGATATTAGAAATATTACTTGAATCTAACCAAACTGAATTATTGAATTAATCCAGTTCTCAATCTTGCAGCCTCACTGTTTCATATATTAGGCAATTTAGCTGATGTCAATCAAAAAACCATACAGACATGTGAGGAACTAAGAAAAACAGCAATGCTCTCGCAACTACAGCTAGGTAACAATAGAAGTAGTCATATGTAACATGAACAGGTAAACAGACAGAAGCAGATTCTTGGGTGTTTTCTCTTTTTCAAGATGATGGTTTAATGTATCCACACTCGAAGAACAGTCCACAGTCAGCCGACACGTGTTTTGTCGTGCTTTGGTGAGTCAACATGACTCTGCAGGGCTGATAATACAAAATAACGTGTGTATAGGTTTCATCCTTAATTATTACATACATTTCAATAAAGCATTAGTGACAAAGGTGAGTCACACGTGCATTTCTAAAGTGCTGTTTACCTCACACGTTGTGATTGTGATGGGTGATGATACTTCCATTTTTAAGCACGCTCACCCCAAGAATTTTATAGGTGCCATCGGTTGTTTGCTAATTGGTGATAGGACACGAGGTCGTGACTCTAACCAAGTGTTCTCATGTGTGGCATGCACACGGCGATCCTACAAAAAAAGGTCTGAAAGTGAAGAGCATGCCTTTCGATTGTGAAGATCAATTAGTATATTGGTTGTGAATTTGTGGTATAGTATACCATTTTCGGCGTGTGTGCTAACGGAGGAATCTATAGTGCTTGCGATATTTCGGGTGAAGTGAGACGGATTGTCTTAGAACAAGCGAAAAAAGCGCATACCTTGTGGCTCAACCTCGTTATGATGGGTTGAGATCCGTTCTGTTCTCGTTGGAATGTTCTATTTATGAAACTAGAGAGGGGGGTAGATGCAAGTGAAAAGAGCGGCCGCCCTGTCTGGCGCGTTTAATGGTCGGAACTACCATTTTAGACAAAGAGGCGGACCGTAAAGCTCTATTAGGCTTATAAAAAATAAGACGTTTCCTGATGTAACTAGGGCCAATGTCATGAAGGGCTTTGAAGGTCAACGTCGGACTTTTGAAAAGGACTCTCTTGGCTATAGGAAGCCAGTGCAGTTCTTTTAACAGGTCAGAGGCACTAGCGCGTCTGGGGAGCCCGTAGATGGCACGGACAGCTGAATTTTGGACTACTTGAAGTCGCCTCACAAGGTATTTAGGGAGTCTTAGATAAAGGGCGTTTGCGTAGTCTAATCTAGACCCAACAAGTGATTGAACAATAACCCTTCTATGGTTGATTGAAATCAAGGGGAGAAATGTTCTAAGCATCCGAAGGATGCCGAAACATTTCCCCGAGAGGCAAGATATTTGGGGCCCAAAAGCTAAGTCATTATCGACGATGATTCCTAAATTTTTAGCTTTGATACTTGCATTTGCAGGTGGAAACAAGTCTTGCGGCCACCAGCTTTTCCAGTTTGGTTCAGTAGCGCAGCCAAAGAAAAGCAGCTCCGACTTGTCGGAGTTGCATTTTAAACCGTGCCCTCTGAACCAACCAAAGACTGCCTCTAAGCAGCTTCTGATGAGAGTCCCGTCAAACACCTCATTCTTGTCATATGTAAACAAGAGTTGGGTGTCGTCAGCGTAGGACACGATCTGAGCGCCGAAAGACTCCGCCACCTCTGCAAGGGGGGCCAAAAAGATGTTAAAGAGCAGGGGGCTAAGAATAGACCCCTGAGGGACCCCTACTTCCAGAGGTGCCATAACGGCGGAGTGTGGGGGCGCCCAGATCGTTTGTCGACGGTCGGCTAGAAAGGATTTAAGCCAGTTCCACACCGTCCCCCGAAGGCCACATTCCCAGAGTCGTGTTAGGAGGGTATCATGGGGAACGGTGTCGAACGCCGCCGACAAGTCCAACATGACCAACATGGCCTTTCCACCAGCATCCAACACCTCTCTAATAGCGACAGTGACTTCTAGTAGCGCGGTCTCCGTGCTGTAATTAGCACGAAAACCAGATTGAGTGTTGTGCAACAGATGGTTCTCCTCGATGAAATTAGAGATTGATCTGTGCACATGTCTTTCTGCCACTTTCGCCAGAGCGGGGAGGAGAGAGATTGGCCTGTAGTTGGCATGGACGGTAGGATCTAGGGTTGGTTTTTTTAGAAGTGGAAGAATGAGAGCACACTTCCAAGCCTGAGGGACTACTCCAGAAGACAATGAGGAGTTGAGGATGGAATTGATGAGACCATTTAGGGCTGGGGCTATTTTGTTGAGACATGGAACTGGGCAAGGATCAAGAGGTGAGCCTGACTTCAGCCCAGTCAGATGGTCTAACGAGGAATCAAGACTCAGCGGGGGGAATTCCCAGAGAGTGGGAGCCAAAACAGGTTTTGAGGAGGAGGGGGCACCTGGTAGATCAACCTTAGTTTGTTTGGAGTAAACAGCAAGGGAAGCTTGGATGGACGTTATCGTATTGACAAAGTAATGCGCCAATTCGGTCAGCCAAGGTTTTGAATGGGACTGGAGCGGGGTGCCTAGGGACGGTGAAGTAAAGTCTTTGACAATTTTAAAGATTTCCTTACATGTGTTTCCCGAGTCATCGATGCGACGTTCAAGATAGGATTTTTTCTCATTCCACAGCAACTTGTGGTAGGATCTAGTCAGATTTTTAAGTTTTACTTTCTCCAAGGGATTGTAATCCTTCCTCCAAGCTCTTTCAGCTCTCTTACAATTTTGGCGAGCTTCCCTGAGCTGAGAGGTGAACCAAGGGGCAGAGGGCCGTTTGTTCCCAGACTTAGCTATTTTCTCGGGGACAAGAATCGCCAGTCTTGCCGTAAGCCACTTATGCTAATACCATCGGAAAATGGTGGAACAAACTAGATATATGACCAACAGCAAGCTCTTATGAATGAATAGAGTACAGTGAGCTAACAGGAGGACCATCAATTTAAGTAACAGTTTTGTGACTGGGTCAGGGGAAATAAATTGAGAACAGCATAAACAATGTGAATAGAAATACATAGACATGATTATGCTTCACTGTGTGGTGCAGGAATAATAAACAGTGAAATGTGCAGAGGGAACGCACGGGTGACATTCATTCGAAAAAAATGGCTACTAGCCCCAAATTGAGGGCCCCTTAACAAAGGGTCAGAATAATGCACATCTACATATCATAGGAAATTTGGGTTAAAAATAACGGTACTAAATAAGTGTATACATGAGTACTCAAGTGTAAAACCACATTTTGCACATTATTTATAATGCACAAAAATGTTAATGCACAACAATCTCAAAAAAATCGTCAGTACAACTGGGACCCAGTTTTATTGGTAATCCTGGTATCGGAACATCTGGGGTGAATTTAACACCCCATAACTTGAGGCTTGTCATAGTGAGAGATTAATTATTTCCAGCGATAATCAGACAATCCACCAGATAAACACTGCTTGTGTGCCACCATTTTTGTTGAGAATTTGCAGTAAAGTCAGCTAAAATAGTGGTAGAAAATTTGCCACATTTTGACTACATACTACACCAATGTAAAGGTGGAATTCACACTAAAAATGTGCTCTACAAACTTTGTGTAAATATACAAAAAGTGATAAACTGCACAAAAGTCAAATGGCATATATTTTGCCAGACGTGTTACTAAACAAAGGCAGTTGCAGAAGCGGGAAGGGGGCTTGACGTGTTTGTGCTGTCATTAAACTATTGATCATGCCATGGAGTACATATCAGTTCTTTCAGCAATGCCGCAACTCCTCTGGAATTGGTTTCTCTTTTATTTTTTTTCATAGAGAACAGTAACATTATTTTGCACTACAAGTTTTTTGTGTAGAAATGTTGCCACTCCACCCAATTACTGTTTCGGTCGAAATGGTTAGGCCCATATTTATTTAGTTGGTCCATGCCAGTAGTAGAGCACTACCTAGAGAACATTTCAATTGAAGCATGGGAATAGAGCACCATACACAATCCAATAAAGTTCATTGTGGTTCGATTTGAATGGTTTACAGAAATTGTGTATTTATGGAGAGAGGTGTGCGGAAACATGTAATTGGGAGAGTCCTGGATTTTATACTAAAGACTGTGTCCTCTCACAGCACTCATATTTTCCATTTGTGGCGCAAGGATCTATATGTAATGAAAACAAAGCTAACTTTCTGATTTAGTGTCAATGTTTGACTGGAACTCAGTTACTATTGAGCAAAGGTCTGTATTTTTGCCAATAGTGTAGAGCGTATTGTCGCTCAATATTGGATCATCAATTGCCATTATTTTGTATCTAAAACTTCAGGCCACTATTTCCACCAATATATAACATTTTGAAGTGTTCTGATAACATCATAAACCTCAAGGTCAAAGGGGTAGTTAGCTTGACAAAGTTATTTTCTTTAAGTGCAGATAATAGAAGATTTAGGTTGTATTTCCCTTTCATGAATGCATTTTTGATAAAATAATTGATATGGATGAGGGCTAATGGATGTATACGATGATGTGGCTGCAGCATTTAGCATATTATCATGGATTTACTGCATTTGCTACATAATTTACATAACTTCCTGATTTCAAAAAAATGATATATCTAGCCCAAATGGATGAAAATGATAACACCAAAAAATTACCAGATAATTTTTAGTGTTTGCCACATAATTTAGAAAACCTTACTGACTAATTTGATCCACTAATTATCAAGGTCGGGGAAGTTCCTCCTATGCCAATTGGTCACAAAGAGTCGAACCAGGTGGCTGTTACTTGTGTCGCAGGAAGGTCTGAAAGTCAGATCTTGGTGCCCTCACAAACCTGTTACGGTGTCATGCTTCATCATTGGACACTCCTCATCAGGCCGGCGCTGCAATGCCTGATGGGAATGGGGGCATCTTTGTCAGAGATCTTTTGATCCAAAGACGCCGTATAGCTGAGTGCAAGGAAGGGGCTAGATGAGTGAATGCTCTAGTATCCTAAAAACAAATATTTATAGGAGAAGGGTACCAGGACTAAGTAAAAACAATGGTGCTATTATGTGGTCTTCAAGTACCAGATTAGATACTAGAGAAATGTAGTCAACACGTTTCATGCCTTGAGACCCCAAAGATCAAACAACACTTCGTCAGGACCATAAAAACAGTTAGTTGTGCCCCTACCTGGGGCTCAGATCTCCCTTCTAATAAAGGATGGCCTAACAATGTTCAGTGGCCTACCCCTGAATGGTTGACAGCCGACGGTTCCACCTCGAGAGAGGCAGAGTAATGCTCCTTAGGCGAGATGGAGGGTCCCAGTAAAATTGACTGACACTTTGTTGTAAATAGCTTTTGTCTATTTAGTCTGTTTTCACTGTCTCCTACATGGAGCTTTAGCATGTTATTGTTGTAATGATTCTACCTGTGCATTCCACCTGTGTCAGTTGCTGTCTGGCCAGATGGTGATCTGCTGTGTTTCTCTGTGCTGCGAATAAACCTGCCTGCTGCAACTCTCTACCTGCTTGGAACTACCTTTATACCTTACTACATTTTGGCGACAAGGACTAGTATCTGGCCAGACATTTTCAATCGCAGTGGAACTCAAATTTACAGAAGAATTACCGCTTTTCACCGCAAAAGAACTCTGCGTGTATTGAGTGAGTCATCTGTCTCATCATCTTTCTATATTGGACTTCACGCCTAAATCACGCTGAGGTGAGCGTTTTTTCACGTTTTCTGGAGACATTTATTCGATCTCAAGCTTTACTAGGTTGCCGGGTTACTGATTCGATCTCCTCGTGGTCTCCATTTCTCTTCGTGACAACAACGCGCGCTGCCTGTCTTGCGCTGCCTGCCTCCAGCGCGCTCTCCTCTGTGATGCGTGTTTGTATCCCGTGACGCTCCTACCCTACCCACCTCTCGCGAGAATTCGATATCTCGCGAGAATTCATAAATAAACGCTACTCACGCCCGATCTCTGTTTCCTGTTGACGCTGTTCTTGCCACGATCCCAGAGTGAACGCTACTTACATCGGACGTCAGTTTCTCTTTAAAGCTTCATTTCTTCTTTACTGATTTTAATTGCTTTGGAGACAACTAATTTCAACGCGCTTTTTTTTCGTCAGACTCCTGTACCTTTTCACTTGTTTTGTGAACAGCCATCACATGCTCAATAAGTAAGACAAATATTATTATTATATTGCAACCTGGTTATTAAGAGGGTTTCACTTTAGAAATATATCATACCCATTTCTTCATTTATACAAATTAACAACTGTTTATATTGAACTATGTCTCAACAAGTCAATGTGGCTCTTCCACCACAATTTCTTAACGAACCAGGTAATCCTTCTGTCTCTTGGGAGGATTGGATAGCAATGTTCTACAATTATATTGATGCTTTGGATGGTGATGATTTTTCTCCAAAAAGAAAAAAAGCATTATTGATGACAACTTTGGGTAAGGAAGGTCAGCGAATATTTAAATATCTACCCCAAGTTCTGCGGTCAGGATCTCAGTCTCCTCTTGATGAATTTAAAGAAGCTGTTGCCAGACTTGAGACTAGATTCGCTAAAGAAGAAAATCTTGTTTTGCAAAGATATAAATTCGATAAAAATAAACCGCGAGAAGATGAATCCATCGATGATTTTGTCGCACGCTTACGAGAACTGTGAAATGTAGTTTTGGCCAGATGACAGATGAACTCATTCGTGATTAACTAATTGTTCAATGCAACAACCGTAAAATACAGGAACGTTTATGGGCAGCAAAAAACCCAACCTTAAAAGTTGCTATTGATCTTGGGAAAATAGTAGAAGAAACTGAAAAATGTATGAAAGAATTACAAAAAACTGGTCTAGACCTCAAAGTTGCTGAAATTTCTAACAAAACAATTGTTTCTAGTGACAATAGTGATACAGAAAGTTGTGCAATTGCTCTAGTTAGGAAAAAAGGGTATGCCTTTAAAAAAAAGAATGCTAGTTTGCGGTATTCGAAAGCCCAATATAAAGCATGCTCTAGATGTGGTAGCAATTCACATTCTTCAGATGCGAAATTCTGTTTTGCAAATAATAAGGAATGTTTAAAATGTGGCAAACAGGGTCACTTTGCTAAAATGTGTAAAAATAGAAATAATACTAGAGTGACTGTGGTGAATGATTATTCTGAACTGAATCGAGATGTCAAAAAATTACTTGTTTTACATGATTCTAAATGTTCTTGTCAAGACAAGAGAGAGAGAATTCACAAAGCTGAATTTGTTATTGACAAAAAACCTGTCAGTCTTATGGTTGATACTGGTTCTAAATGTACCATCATTCCAAGGTCACTCTTTAAACAACTATGGGGTCAAAAAGTTTTATTGGATTGTGATATTTTTCCCTCTGGTTATCAAGGTGAGAAAATGGATCTTCTTGGATATTTTGAAACAGAAATTATTTTCAAGAATAGGTCTACACATGGTAAAATTTATGTCTCTATTGATGGACCGGCCATTTTAGGTCGTATTCACTAATATGACCTTCACATAATAATTGATCCCAGGGCTGAGGAACCTGTGATGGTTGTGAATGACTCTACTGTGGATGATGTCCTTTCAATGTTTAGCAATGTCTTTAGAGAACAGTTAGGAGAATTACAAGGTTATTCTCATAGAATTCTCTTAAAAGAAGGTAGTGTTCGCATCCAATGTAAAGCAAGAAGAGTTCCTTTTGCTGTAAGGAAGGAGGTGAAAGCTGTTTTAGAAGAAATGTTACAAGGGGGATTATTGAGCCTGTAGAGGCATCTCCTTGGATTTCACCAGTTGTGATTTCCCAGACACCTGACAACAAAATTAGATTTTGTGTGGACCTAAGGGCGCTAAACAAGTGTGTCGTTGCAGATGTGTTTCCACTACCTAACATTGGGAAGCTGGTCTCTACTCTAAAAGGTGCTAATTTTTTTTAGCAAGTTAGATCTCAAACATGCCTATCACCAGATTCGACTTGATGAAGAATCAAAACATCATACTGCATTTATCACTGGGGAGGGTACCTTTCAGTTCACTAGATTACCTTTCGGGTTAATTTCAGCCGCGAGTGTATTTCAGAGAATGGTATCTGAAGTATTCAAAGGTTTGGAAAAAGTCATCTACTTTCAAGATGATATTTTGATCTTTGGGGATTCAATTGAAGAACATAATACTATTCTTCAAAGTGTTTTGCATAGGATATCTGAAGCTGGTCTTACTTGAGGAGGGAGAAATGTGCATTTTTAGTCTCTGAGATTGAGTATTTGGGTTTTTCCCTCTCCGCTGCAGGTGTCAAACCTAAAAGGAATTTGTTAGAAGCGATTGAACTTGCTCCTGCCCCTGCTGACAAAGACCAGTTACGGTCCTTTATGGGCCTAATTGAATTTTACTCAAAATTTGTAAAGGATTTTTCTAGTAAGACTGCTTTCTTACTGAAAAAAGGGGTTCAGTTTTCTTGGACTAAAGAACAAGAGGCTTGTTTCAAGTCAATTAAAGCTGAACTCTCTTCTGCCAATGTTCTTACTCCCTTTGATATCAAACGCCCTTCAATTCTTATGGTAGATGCTAGTGGAGTTGGTTTGGGTGCTGTACTTGTTCAACGGCATGGGAATGAAGAAAAGACCATTGCCTTTGCCTCAAGACCTTTAACGGTGTCGGAATGTAACTATTCCGTAATTGAGCGTGAAGCGCTTGCTGCTGCCCGGGGTGTCTATTATTGCAGAACATATTTATGGGGTACTAGGTTTGTTTTGCGTTCTGATCACAAGCCCCTTGTGAATATTTTGGCCCCTGGTAGTACTGGCAAGGGTTCACCTAGACTGGCAAGGTTGGCTTCACGGCTACAAGACTTTCAATTTGATGTTCAGTTTGTCCAAGGGTGGAAAAACATTCAAGCTGACTGCTTGTTTCGCTTGCCCTTTCAATCCTCAGCTTGTAGGAATTCTTTAGTAGAGATTCAGGATGATTCTGCAGTTGCCTTTACCCAAGATGTTTTGTTTCTTGGTGCTGAGTCATTTTCGCTTGATGAGTGGTCTAAGGGTATGGAGTCTGATGTGGTTTTGAAAACAGTTGTAGATCTTATTGTCAAGGGGTCTAGAAGGGAGAGTACTGTTGAACCCTCCGTTAGGCCCTATATTTGGGTCTTAGATGAAATGAAATGAAATGAAGAAGGTTCTTAATAGAGCGCACTGCGACCAAGCGGCTTCCTGGCGCTGGAGTAGAAGGCTAGGGCAGAGATGTGATTCAGCCGGAGTACGCTATGGAGAACAGATGTGTCTTGAGGGCTTTACGGAATTGGGGGTAGGTTGGGATAGACCTAATTGACAGAGGGAGGCTATTCCAGAAACGGGGAGCCAGTACCGAGAACCTGGTGCCTCCCATTTTAGATTTGCGAAACCGCGGGACATTGAGGAGGAATTAGTTGGAAGAACGGAGGGCACGGGTGGGAGTGTAAGGGATGATGAGTGAATTGATGAAGGCTGGGGCCATATGAATGCGAGCCATGAAAGCCAGGCAGCCCATCTTAAAAAGGGATCTTTGACAGATGGGAAGCCAGTGAAGGGATTTCAGGACAGGCGTGATGTGGGAAGATTTAGGCAGGCGATGAATGATTCGAGCAGCTTGGTTCTGGATGGCCAGCAATCGGCGCAGTTCGTAAGCCGGGGTGCCCGCGTAGAGACTATTCTCGTAATCAAGACGGGAAAGAATCATTGCTAGCATGATAAGTTTGAGGGCATCGGAGGAGAAAAAGCGGGACACTTTCCGAATAATACGGAAAGAAAGAAAACAAGGAGAAACAATGGAGCTAATCTGGGCATGCATGGAGAGGTCCCCACTGAGTTTAATGCCCAGGGTCTTTGCAGAGGCTGATGGTATGGGCGGAGGGCCAAAGATAGGAGGCCAAAAAGCAGACAACCAAGGGGAGATGGAATGGCCAGTCAGGACTAACTCTGTCTTGTCCAGATTGAGCTTAAGTTGGTTACAATTCATCCACTCCGAGATGAAGACAAGAGTGGAATGAAATTTAGGTAGGGATTGCAAAGGAGAGGAAAGATCAAAAACAAGTTGGAGGTCATCCGCATAGTTATATACGGAGACCCCCATATCAAGGAGAGAAAGAATAAGGGGACGAATGTAAAGATTAAAAAGAAGGGGGGACAGGGAGGAACCTTGGGGGACCCCGCAGGGGACCAAGCGGGTAGGGGCAATGTGGCCAGACAGATGGACTGCCTGAGTCCGTCCATTAAGAAAGGAGGCGAGCCAAGAGAGCGCGGTACCCTGAACACCCGCTGCCCTGACCCGGTCGAGAAGGATGGAGTGGTCGACCGTGTCAAACGCAGCAGACAGATAAAGCAGCACCAGAGCTTGTGGCAAGTTGGAATCCGCCTTGCTCTTGAGCTCGTCTAGGACGGACAGGACCACTGACTCAGTAGAGTGAGCTGGGCGAAAAACCCGCTTGGTGGGAGGCCAAAAGATGGTGATCCTCAATGTAGGAGGAAAGACAGGAGGTGATGTGGCTCTCCAATATCTTCCCAATATAAAATTGGAGGGAAGGGAGTGGTCTGCACCAGGCTTTTTTGGGATGGGGCAAACTATTGCGGATTTGAATAATTTGTGAACTAGGCTGAGGAAATAGAAGAGTTAAGAAGCGAAAGAGGGGGATCAGGACAGTTAGTGAAGAGCTCTCTCAGGATGTGTGCAGGGGCACAGTCAGCTGGGGAACCTGACTTCACTTTCTGAAGAAGTGCCAGAAAGGGGCTTAAAGTGATGGGTGGAAACTGGTCAAGGAGCGAGAAGGGCGGGGGAAGTGATAAGGAGGGAGAGGACACAAGGGGTGAGTTAGTTGAGGGAATGTTGGATTTGATCTTTGCGATTTTGTCTAAAAAGAAGTCATTGAGGGACAAACAAAGCTCTTGGGAGGGGACAGGATTGGAGTTAACTCTGTCCGAAGCGACTAAATTGCGGACTATGGAAAAGATTTCCTTCGGTTTGTTTGCTGACTGAGATATCTTTTCCGAAAAATACAGAGTTTTGGCTAAGAAAATAGCCTTCTTGTAATTATTCAAAAGAAGTTTATATTTAGCTCGCAGAAGAGGACAGTAGTTGCGTCTCCAATGGTCCAGTTTGAGAGCTTTCAATTAGTCTGTGAATGAGTTATCTGTAGATGAGTTATCTGTCTCTGATAACAACGTATTAATGCGGGGTGGTAGGTTTATTCCCCCGTATTCTCTTAGAAAGAAAATACTTGACATAGCCCATGAGGGACACTTAGGCCAGTCTCTCACTCAACGTAGGGTTAAGGAAAAATTCTGGTGGCCTTCCATTGATGCTGATGCCGTGGATTGTGTGGTGCGCTGTTGCTTTTGTAAGGAGGGTGAAAAACGTTTGAAGGTTGTGGGTTCTCAGAGCGAATGTAATATCTTGTTTGAGAATTCTCCTTGGCACACTATCTGTCTAGATTTTATTGGGCCTATTAATGAGTTACCTTTTAACCAACGTTTTGCTATTGTAGTCATCGATTGTTTTTCGAAGTGGCTCACTGTTCGCTTTGTTAATGATATCACTACTGACTCTACAATCTCTTTTCTCAAAAATGTGTTTTTGGATGAAGGTTTTCCTTCTGTGTTAATAACTGACAATGGCACACAATTAATTTCTGGAAAAATGGTTTCTTTTCTAAAAGAGTGTGGGATTAGTCATCATCGGACCAGTCTCTATAACCCACAAAGTAATGGTATATGCGAGAGGGTCAACAGGCTAATTAAGGGGATCACACAAATGTCTGTTGAGTTTGGTTGTTTTTCGAATTATAAGGTTAAGGAACTTGTGTGGGCCTATCGTTCAACTCCTCACAAACATGGATGCAAGTCTCCTTTTGAGTTGATGTGTGGTCGTTCTCCTGTAACCAAATTAACGCCTTCTTGGCTAAGAAATGGGGATAATATTCCTCCCCCTGAGTCCTCTAGTGTTTCTCCAATTTCTGTAGGGGATTTGGTCAAGGTAAAGCCTGGGAGGTTTTCTAAGGGTCTCTCGAAATTTAGAGGTCCTTATGCTGTAAAGCGTGTCCTTTCTCGTTGTGTTCTTCTTGACAATGGGGAATGGTGGAACTTAAGACGTGTTGCTTTGTACAAGCGTCATGCTGATGTGGATTTTACCACTCCTCTACCTTCTTCCGTTTCTAGCAGTGGTTACATGTTGTCTGCTCAGCCTGACTTCAATTCTTGTTCTCATTCAGGTTCAAGGGGGGAAGTGGGTTGTGGTGCTACTTCTTCTTCTCTTTCTTCTCTCTCTAGGTGTGATGCTTCTATTTCCACTCCTTCCTGTTCTGGTGATGCTGTTTCCTCTTCTGTTCCTTCTTCCTTCTCTGTTGCCATTTCTACCAGTAGTGGTGTTCTGAGAACCGTTCGTTCTCCCCATCCGCCTATCTATCTCAATGATTATATTCATTAGATGTTTATTGTTTTCTTTATAGGTTTAAGGGATGGAGATATGTTGTAAATAGCTTTTGTCTATTTAGTCTGTTTTCACTGTCTCCTACATGGAGCTTTAGCATGTTATTGTTGTAATGATTCTACATGTGAATTCCACCTGTGTCAGTTGCTGTCTGGCCAGATGGTGATCTGCTGGGTTTCTCTGTGCTGCGAATAAACCTGCCTGCTACAACTCTCTACCTGCTTGGAACTACCTTTATACCTTACTACACACTTATTAGGTGACCTAGACATTGCGGTCTGACCTATCTGACTCCATATGGCCTGGAATGATATATCTAGCCCAAATGGATGAAAATAATAACACTAAAAAATAGCCCAAATGGATGAAAATAATAACAACAAAAAATGTTCCAGATAATTTCTAATGTTTACCACATAATTTAGAAAGCTTGCTGCCTAATTTGGTCCTCCATTATACATAATGATACCCAGAAATAATGATAACCCAAAGTAAATTATCCAAAATGAAGGTACCTGACATTCAGGGATGTCAAAATAGCGACATACAACCATCTAGATGACCACATAATAGATCTATGATGGAGACTGATGGAGATTATGACGTCTGTTTGCTGACGCGCAGAAGAAAAATTCATATGGGATGTGATATGAAAGTGGAGAGAGCAGATCTCTTTGTAAGGGTTCAGAATTTTCGGATGTTTTTTGGAAAATTCCAGTTGTGCATTTTGGTACATTTTTCACCATTGTACCACGAAAGGTCTGTTCTCAGCAAGGTTCTATGTTTGTCTGATACAATTTGATAGATCTACATGGGTTGAGCTACAGGGAAAATCCTCACTTCTCATGGAAATGTTACCTTACACATGACCCGCAAAGTAAATCTATAGCAAATCTTTTTGTGAACTGTACATGCTGTGATCATCATTTATTGGTGCATAGCTACTTCCACAAATTGGTGATGTGATAATTAAGAAGTGTAAGTGCACTGTTAAGAAGAAAAGTTTGAAAGAAGTCACATCCACCAATATCCATTAAGACATGACATTCCTGATGAAAAAAAAGCCAGGAAAAGATAGGTCATGAAGGGAAGCAAGGAGGCATGTATGCAGCATGTTTGGTTGACAGGAGAACGAATGAGGACGCACAGGCACTAAAGGCCACCCAGAGTTGCAGCAAGGAAAAGGAATCAACTTCAAGATATTTACAAAAAGCCAGTGCTTCAGCACAGGAGGTAAAACATGTGTTTGCAAAGCCAATCGGTCTCGCCTCTAGAACCTATTGGCGTTTTCAATGGCTTTTTTCAATGCTGTACACCATCGAGGGGAAAAAGCAAAATGCCTTTTCCCTATGCTGTGCAATATCGTAAAAAACAATAGACATAAAAAGCATTATGACATGACCAGTCACGTCATTCTGCTGGTGCACACATGCATTACAATGTCATTTTCTTTGTCTTTTTATATACTGATCCAAGATGGCTAAGACGCCTGTGAAGTTAGGGCATGAAATGCAGTAGTAACAACGCTACTTGGATAGTTAAGTGAAACAAAATAAAATTGTATTGGGCAAAGTGTAAAAAAAATTGGACTGCATGGGAGGGGGAAGGAGGAGTGCATGGGAGAGTGGCTAGTGGGGAAGTAGCCAAAAATCAGGGCACTAGGAAAAGAGTAACACAGGGTTACTGATGAAAGCAATGAGGAGGAAAAGCACACAGTGCAATGGGAGTGGGGAAAAGAACACAGAGCACAGGGAATGTGGAGAAGCACTTGAGCAGGAGAGAGAGAGAGAGAGAGAAAGAGAGAGAGAGAGAGAGAGAGAGAGAGAGAGAGAGAGAGAGAGAGAGAGAGAGAGAGAGGGAGAGAGAGGGAGAGAGAGAGAGAGAGAGCGAGAGAGCGAAAGCAACACAAAAGGGTGACAGCAGCATGAGGAGTCTGGGAAGAAGCACACAAGGGAGAGAGCGAGAGAGAGAGGTTCACTGTCACCTCTATTTACCTCTAACCAACCCAACCCCTAAAATCACCCTTACCTCCTTTTACCTCTACCCTTTACCTCGGGCCTTTAAAGCTCATTTCTTTTCTGAGCTCCTGCGCGCCAACTTCCAGTGACCATTCTAGGCTTGTTAGATTGGCATAGTTGGATCTATAGGGAACATTATAGCTGTTGTTGGGGTGTTTAACTTGCACTTGGTCAGTGAGTTGAATATGCAACCAATATTTGCCTGAATAGTACACCCTGTGATTATCGTCATTTGTAGGTGCAAACAGGAATTCACACTACACCAAGCCAAACTGAAGACAAAATATATGTTCAAGAATACAGGCTGTGTGTACCCTCCCTTTAAATGTGATGTTATGACTGCAACCTGCAAGAGCAGTGTTCACCTGGAAAGCCCAAATAATTTTTACTGTGGCATTTCTAGTTCTTGTGATCCCATTAGAACATAAATCTAGACTGTAGGATTACATCAGAAAAACCTGCACTAGTTGGTGATGGTGGAGCAGGCGGAGGGGCGAACGGGGCGGGGTTTAAAAAAAGAAAGAAAATTCCCCTTATTTGGCTGCTGCCCCCTCTCCTCCATTCTTCTTCCATGGACAACACAGGAACAGGAAGCACACAGGCTTCCAGACTCTCCTAGCCAATCACAACGCTGCTAATATCAGCGTTGTGATTGGGCTGAGTGCTGTGGTTCGGCGCTCCGATGATGTCTATGAGCCTGTGCATGTTCCTCACCCAGGCTGTAATACAGCCTGGGTAGAGAACATGTAAAGTAGGCATGGCTTTTTGGCCGGCCCAAGATGGCCAGCCAAACTGTCATGCACACTTAAGTGCACATACTACTCCTCCCCTGCTGACTGACAGCATAGCCCAGCCCGACCTGCCCCGCCCCCCGCCCCTTAACAAAACTGGACCAGTACGGGAAAAATAAAATGATCATAACTTGTGTATTATCATTATTTTTCCTGTGGGGGTAACGCTCCTCCGCCTTAGCACAGGAGCCGCAACTGGTATTCCTGCACCAAAATTCTACAATTATGAGAGTTTTGATACAGAAATCATATTAATCGTCCAGACCCACTAATAGCAGGTCATTTACTACTAGATTTCTCCTGTTTCAGCTGTCATTTTCCAGACTGTAGGATTACATTAGAAAAACCTGCACTAGTTGGGGTATTCAGGTATGGAACAGGGAAATGTAAACGCTATGTTAGAGGCTCATATCACTTTGGTCGGTGCTGCACAGACAGTCTGACTCTGGATTTCATAAAAACAAGCAGTTGTTTTTATATGTCACTCCCTAACAATCTTCTGCGATTTCTGTGTGCTATAACTTTAACCCAATTTAGGCCCTCATTACCAGTTTGGCAGATTACCATGTATGGGGAAATCTCCAATGTAGCAGGTATTCTTCAGTGGCGGCAGCTACGGGGCAGTGATGGTGGAGCAGGTGGAGGGGGCGAACAGGCGGGGTTTAAAAAACGAAAGAAAATTCCCCTTATTTGGCCGCCGCCCCCTCTCCTCCATTCTTCTTCCATGGACAGCACAGGAACAGGAAGCACATAGGCTTCCAGACTCTCCTAGCCAATCACAATACTGCTATTAGCAGCATTGTGATTGGGCTGAGTGCTGTAAATGTAAATGTGTTGTATTTGTATAGCGCGAACAGTAACCCGTAAGCATCCCGGCGCTTGTACTCCTACCACAAGGGAACCCCTCCTGGCTTTTCCTTGTGAGGTGTCCACTCCTGGGCATCCCATGGTGAAACCAGGCATCCCTTGTGTATCGGGGGCCGTTGTGGAGACTAAGCAAGCTATTGCCCAGAGTTGCAGCGTGGGGCCCATGCTTAGATTCGGCACTGAGGCGAGAATATCTGGTCAGAGGAATTTAAGCCCGATCCCGCCGAGGCGGGAATCGAACCCTGGTCCCTGGCCAGCGCTCTGCATCAAGGTCTGCCGCTCTAACCATTGAGCCACACTTCTCCACCTGCTGTGAATCGGCGCCCAAATGGGGTCTATGAGACTGTGCATGTTCTCCACCAAGGCTGTAATACAGCCTGGGTAGAGAACATGTAAAGTACGCATGACTGTTTGGCCGGCCCAAGATGGCCGGCCAAACTGTTATGCACACTTAAGTGCACATACTACTCCTCCCCTGCAGACTGACAGCATAGCCCAGCCCGACCAGCCCCGCTCCACCCCTTAACAAAAGTGGACCAGTACTGTTTAAAATAAAATGATCATAACTTGTATATTATCATTATTTTTCCTGTGGGGGTAACGATCCTCTGCCTTAGCACAGGAGCCGCCGCCGGTATTCCTGCACCAAAATCTTACAGTTATGAGAGTTTTGATACAGAAATTATATTAATCATCCAGACCCAGTAATAACAGGTCATTTGCTGCTAGATTTCTCCTGTTTCAGCTGTCATTTTCCACCTTCTCCCAGCAAGAGAAAGATGTCCCCGGAACTGCCGTGGAGATCAGAGAATGGGGTAGGGGGCTTGAAGGTCAGGCCAGGCCTCGGCAGGTTTCGGTAGACCAGAGCAGCTTTGTCTGCTCACTCCATGTTGAGGGGGCCAGGAGGGGGTGCAGTTGGTGCTCCTGCCTACATCTCCTCCATATGCGTTTTCACCAAGTGAGGATCTGTTCCGAGTGAAACCAGGCTAGTATTTCGAAACGCAGAATTATCAGGTCCAAAGACATCAGTCCACCTGTAATGACCTGGAGCAGTATCCCACCGGGAGTTATTGCTTTATGGTGTATGACGCAATTTGTAAAGAGGGCATCGATGGAACTCACTATTCTGACCTTTGAAGAATAGAATGCTAAATCAGTTTGCTAGGATTCCCCTCTCACAATCTGCTGCTTACAACATTTGTGATTGCGTCAGCATGTACCATTAATAAATGCTTTCTCTCCATGTTTCCCCATTGCAGTATTTTGCATTCTTTCTATATTATGTCTGATGGTGTTTCCCTATCAAAATATATATAGATATAAAAAATTAAAAACATAGCCCGACTGCCAGAAAACATTTAAACTTGCTAGGAATAGATGTCTCTCTCTTCCGCAATTGGGCTAGCATGCTCTCACCTCCATCAATACATTCAAACATTTGTTCTTCTGAAGTTCATAATACTCGATTACTGTTGTGAGTCCTAAACAACATATTTGGGGTGATATTTAGGAGAATGGTGGCGCAGGGCAGGGCAGGGCAGTGCTGTGAGTTATCAAGCTGCGCTGCCCTGCATCACAGGGAAAGGGCAGAAATGCATCATATTTATCCAATACAGTGCATTCCTGTCCTTTCCCCCTGTGCTGGCGCCGTTTCGGCTTCCTAGTGCCAACGCAGGCACCCTTGCACAATAGTGCAAAGGTGCCTGCGTTACATGCAGGGTTGTTTTTCTGCAGGAAGTGGCACCTTCCTGGAAACACCCAAAGCAACTCCCATGGAACACCTCCTTTGTGCTGAGTAAGGCAATGCAGTGATTCGCACTGCATTGCATTAATTCATATTTGTGAAGCCATTCAAAGCTAAGCTAAGTGGCTTTGTGTGGCTTCATAAATATGACTTCAGGCTTTGCATCACGCATGTACCACATTGGTTGATGAAAGAAAGCATGACACAAGGCCCTCATAAATATTCCCGTGGTTCAGCCAATCACAGTTATTGTCTGGTTATCAGGTATGTGTATTCAATTCTTCCTTCAGTCTCGACAACTTGCCCTTTTATACCATATTTGGATACATCTGTTCTCAGTGCTCCCTAGAACTGACACTTTGAATTTTCTTTCTGGAAAATACTGCTTATTTCCAAACCCCATTATTATTCAAACACTAAAAAAATCACATACATGCAAAGAACTTTTCATATGGAGTTTAGTGTCACCATTTTACCAGTTTGTAGCAGTTAAAAAACAGTACTCATTGTTATCCAATGTAATGATTATCAGTTTACCCACCTGCGATGGATAAAGTGAAGTGCATTCCTATCAGAATTCAACTGTGTGACTTGTGGGCCTGGGTGGAATTTCAATTACCCTGGAGTCATTTTGGCAATTCCTTGTTACTCTTTGACGCAAAATTAGCAATAATTACTTGAGCACTCCTGCTCGCGTAATTATGAGTAACTTGGTGGGGGGGGCTACAACAAGAACACATTTAGGGCCTCATTTAAGAGGTTTTTCATTAGGACAGTGGTGCAGGCCTTCCTGCTGGACTGCCCTACAGTAAAAGAAAAGGGCAGGAATGAGTCGTATCTATCTGATACAGCACATTCCTGTACTTTTCCGCTGGACCGGCGCACAATGGGCAGCTGTGCTCCAACGCAGGTTCCTATAGTACCATTGCATCATGGTGCAATGGTGCCTGCGTTGCAGGGATGATTATTTCTGTGCAGGAAGGGAAACTTTCTTGTACCAAACATTCACAGGAGGCTTTTTCCTCTTTCGATGTGTGCTGCAGAATTCACAGAAAAACAAGGAGAAATAAAGATATTTTTGGCACTGCCTCAGATTTACGATTTCTCGTAAATCTGGGGCAATGTCAAAATGCCATTGATGTTGACGAGAGTAAGTTGGGGGAATATCCTACCCCAAGGACACATTTATTTACCAAGTGAGAACAGCTGTGTGCACTTTCTATTCATGTTCTGTTGATTTTAGCTCTATTTCTTATTGCAAATTGCACTCTTGTACCCATTTTTGACATGACTTATTTTTGCACTGTTAGCACTAAACTCAGAATTACTCTTCTCGTGAAATGATGTGTAATGTCATGAATTAACAGGTAATTCAACATGGATTACACAACACTGAATTACATGAGTTAGGCCTACTCCTGGTAACTCGTAGGTCACAGCCAAATGTCATCCCTGTCCACTTAGCTCACTGAGTCATCTTACCAACATGACAACCAAGGAAGTGCAGATTGACATTTTAATAAACTGTAATTTTGATCAGTTTACTTCCCAATCACAGCATTAAAGTATTCCAGGCAACACAGCTCATTAATTTATGCCAGAGACCAGTGGTGTTTCATTTCAGGTAGTGGCTATTTACCCATCCGGCCAATAAAATAGGTTCCAACTTTCATTATTTACTCGGCTGCCGACTAAGTAGCAGAGATTATTTACTATTTGCCCAGTGGACATGCAAACAGCAAAAAAACGTAATTATTCAATATTTAGGCTGCTGGCTAGATAGCAGTGATCATGTACTTTTTGGCCAGCAACCATGCAAAAACAAGAAAACTTCACTATTTATCTGTCTGAGGACTAAAATAGTAGAGTTCATGGAGTATATCACCAGCAGTCATGGAAACAGCAAAGAAACTTCACTATTTACCAGGCCTCTGATTAAATAGCAAAGACTATGTACTCTGACCCAAGCTGTGTAAACAGCAGAGTTTATAGCAAGAAACTTTACTAATTAGCTAGGTGCAGACTAAATACCAGAGTTTATGGTGCAGCTATTTAGTTGGCCACCCAGTAAATAGTGCATTTTCTCTTCTATTTACTTGGCCACTGACTAAATAGTAGTAATTATTTACCGTTTTGCCAGTGGCCTTGAAAATATCAGAAAAATGTCACTATTTACCCAGTAGCTGGCTAATAGAAATTCTGCACTGTTTGTTTGTCTGCTGTGCAAATAGAAGAAAAATGTCACTACTGACCTGGCTGCTGGGGAAAAGTAGTCAATTTGCATTGTTTCACCAGCAGCTGTGCAAGTAACAAGACAACTTAACTACTTGACTGACCACTGGGTAAACAGCCTAAGTTATGTACTATTTGGCCAGCAGTCGCACAAACAGTAAATCAACTTCACACATTACCCGCCTGCTGACAAAACAGCAGTCATTACTTACAATTTGGTCTGCAGATAATAAACTTAATTATTTTCTTGGCTGCTGATTAAATAACACAAATTATATATGATAGGCTGGCAAGTAGCACAGATTCAATATTTACCTAGCAGCTGGCCAAATAGCAGAAATTATGTACTATTTGGCCAGTGGCCCTAAAATTTGAAAATAAACTTCATTATTCTCCTGGAGGCTTATTAAATAGCAGATAATATGCACAACATGGACAGTAGTCATGTAAATATCAGAGGAACTTCAGTGTTACCTGGGTTGGAGTCTAAACAGCTTACATTTTGTGTTAATATGCCTTATGTATATTTCAGCAGGTACTTATCACCAGGTAGAACTGCAAATAAGGAGTGAATATAATTGAACTCTTTCTCCTTATGAAAGTTTGGATCCTGATGTATTGTTATTTAATTCACAAAATGTGGTCACAAATAGCACTCATACATTTTGCAAATAGAAAAATATTTTAGAAACTGACATATGTACTATTGCATTGATTCACAAAATACTGTATCCCAGTGGGTGGAAGAACAAACTGCCTAATTGTTATTCATTACACTGGTGCTAAATTAGGACCCTATGTGATTGAGTTCAATAACAGGAATGTGACCTGTAAGGGACAGCACAGCACCAACTCTATGATTGCATTCCAAAATGGAAAAACCTTCTTCAAATGAACCAGTGCTACTTTTACAAAAAAAAAGTTGTCTTCCATGTTGGAAATCTTCTGTCTCCAGAGGTTGCCAACATGATTCCCAAAGGGAAGCAACTCTTAAACAGACTCCTTCCTCTTTGCAAATGAGTAACTATCCAAATTCGACGGTAGCAATTGTAAACCATCAATAAATTCCTTTCAGAATTGGTAAGAGTAGGGGGAAAGCTCAAAGCCCTTTCATGAACCCTCCTATTTGGGAATAAGAAACAATCAGAAAAGTACTTTTATGAATCAAAAGTACTTTCCAACTTGTAAAAGGGGTTTTGTAAATAATGATATGCACTTCAGTTGTCACAAACCCTGTGATTGTATGACTTGAGGCATTTAGTGCTAAAACTGGTTTAGATTAACCCTGGGCGGAGAACTACGCTCCGTTCGTGGAGTTTGCGAATTTTTGGCAACTTCGCACTTCCCTGGGAGCGCGAAGCTGTCGACTACTTTGCAATCTACAGCGTAGCGTAGTAGTTTTTCTTCCTCGCGCGCTCAATAGCATTCTCGCGTGCGCGGTAATGACTTACCGTGGTTCTGCGTTCGCTTTCTCGCTTATCTCTCCCGTTCGCGTTCGCTACGTTGTTTGGAATCTGGCTGCACAATCCCACCCGACTGTGAGAAAGCGATAACGTCATTCGGAAGCGTGAACACGTCATTAGGACGCGCGATCTTCCTTGCAGCGCCATGTAGGTAAGATCGCGTTTCCGAACATGCAGAAACTGCAATCTGGCACAGAATATCTCTCGAGCATGTTAAAACCTTATCAAAAATGATCATTTTGCTCAGGAAAATCCCTCAGATTGTGATTTGGCTGTATTTTTTTGGGCAAGGAGTCCTCTTTTTGTTTCTACTTTTTTTTCAAGAGAAAGGAAGTGCCCCTGAGTCTCCAACTTCCTCTTCCTGTCCACCAGGCTCCTCCCAGTGCTTTGTCCATGTGCTGTTCACTTTCATTTGGATTTCGAGCTGGAAGGATCACTCTTTGTGCATGTCTGCTGCATCATAGCATTTGATTGGATTTATTGTGGACTTTTGGATTTGAACTTTTCTTTTACAAGTAAGTTTGAGAATTGGTGTACTGTAAATGTTTGCTTGTTTTGGGTTTTTTTAACTACAGTTTTCTGTGCTTCTCAATCTTTCTTAAAAATTATTATTGAGGGAGGCCTGTACTTTCATGAGGGGCCAAGTTGTACGTCTTTGAAATTTCATCCAGTAGGCCTAGAGGTACCCACGGGTCCAACCATGTTTCTGTGGTGTCTGTAAAACATCATGGATGGCATTGGATTCAATTGCAAACTCTGTTGTAGTGGAATTTAATATTTTTTAGTAAAATTAGGTAACCCTAGCAGTTCATGTAGTTAGTGTAGGCCTGCTTGAGTTCATTTACTTTTTGTGAGTGGCTTGGCCAGGTGGTGGTGGCCATTTTGTGTTTTAAGCCACTGTGTTTTTGCCATAGGCCTCCAAGCTTGTGGCCTACTCTGCCAGTAGGCCCAAGGGTACTACTAGAGTCATCATGTTGGGTGCATGAAAGTTGTTCAACTGTTATTGTGGTGTTTAAGTTGTAAGTGTAACATCATGTAGGTCATGGATGGCTTTGGATTGATTAGCAAAATGTGTGTTTGGTTTTGAATTGCAGGTTTTGGGTGTGTGTTGAATAATATGGCGTTTTTTCTGCGCACTAGGTAACCCTAAAATTCAGTTCACGTAGTTTTGGTAACTGCACAGTGTGACAACGTGACCTTACAGTTTTTGTCTTCTTCGCACGCTCAATGTGCGTGCTCGGGCACGCGATAACGACGTTTTGTACAATTCGCGCTGCCGAACACGCCGATTTTGCAATCTCGCGAGCAATATGTCTCGAGTTGCATAAAACCTTCTCAAAAATGTTGATGCTGTTCATTTTGCTAAAGAAACTCCTCAGGTTGTCATTTGGTTGTAGTTTTTGGAGCATGGACGACTTACTGTTTCTGTCCTCTATGTACTTTGTTGATTGAGGGTGGCCTGACCATGTGGGTGGCGGGGTGGCCATTTTGTGAAGCCAAGCATTGTCCTTTTGACGTTGGCATATATTGTCTGTCTTCTCTTTCTTTTCATGTTGTTGGGGATGGCCAGGCCATGTGGGGCGGCCATTTTGTGAAGCCAAGCATTGTCTTTTTGCTGTAGGCATGTATTGTCTGTCTTCTCTTTCTTTTCATTTTGTTGGGGATGGCCAGGCCATGTGGGGGGCGGCCATTTTGTGTGACCTTCCATCGTACTTCAGTTTTGTCGCAGGCCTACAAACTTGTGATTTCTTCTGCCAGTAGGCCTAGAGTCCCAGAGGTAGTCAGCGCAGCGGGGGTGCTTGATGTAGCGGTTTCCATTTTGTCTGTTGATTTTAACATTGTTTAGGGCATGGATGGCAATACATTGAATTCCCAAATGTGGTGTTTGGGGTGTAGTAAACTGTTTGGGTATGTGTAAAAAAACGGTAAATGCCTTTGTTGTTTGTGTTGTTGTTGAGTAACTTTCAAACCTTTTAGCCATGGGGATTTTCTTTTTTGTGCATTAAGCTGTGATGTGTAACAGGCATCCTCCTTTTTCTGGCCATATAGGTATATAGGCCTGCTTGAGTTAATTGTTTTCTGGCCTTTACCCATGTACCTGTGAATGTGATATGTGCCCATGTGGCTGGGAGCTGTGGTGGTAGTGTGCTGTTTTGTTTTTGACAAATTGGCCTGTGTCTTGCCATTGTTCCTGTTGGCTTACTACTATTCACATCCCCATTGCTATCTGCTGCAGGTCACTGATGCTGCATCCATCCTAAATGATGCACAAATTAAGGATAAACAAGTTCCACTTCCACTACATTTGCTTTTTGCTATTCTTACTCTTACTGAGTGTACTAATACTTCTAGTAGTAATTAAAATTAAAGCTAAAAAAATTCCACATTCGACTGATGTTATTCTGCCTTCTTTGCTTGTAGGTGCACAAAAGAATGAAGACTGAAGGAGGTGTCCGTCATCATTCATCGCCTGTTCTACTGCCAGACGGACGTCCTTCTGTACTACGTCACGTGTAGTGTGACTCACCTGACCAGACATCATTCTCAGCAACTTGTGCAACTGAGTGCTGCTGCTGACATCTGAAGAAGATGGGCCCAAAGAAAGCAGGTACCAGGTCTTCCAAGACCAAGAAAGCTGCTGAGAAGAAGGAAGAACAGAAGAAGGAAGTGACACTTAAGTCTGGTGTTGACCCGAAAACCTTTTTTGGGAAAAAAAAGTACGTCTGCAGCAGCGGTGACCGGGGTCCTTGCTGGGGCCAGCACCTCCGCATCAGTGGGCCCAAGCCACCAACCCAGGCCCAAGCAGATGAGTGGGGAAGAGGGAGACAGCCTAATGGTGGAAAGCAGTGATACTGAGCCTGACCTAAACTTAGCGCTATCTCAAAGTAGTACACAATCCATGCAAGAGGGAACACAGCAGAAAAGTGGTGAACAACAACCACCGCCCGCAATAGTAGATGTTCCAAAACAGCATTCACAACCACCGCCCGCAATAGTAGATGTTCACCCTGAGCCACCACCCGCAATAGTAGTTGTTCAACAACCACCACCCGCAATAGTAGATGCTCAACGAAAAGAACAACCACAACCACCACCTGCAATAGCAGCTGTTCCACAGCCACCGCCCTCAATAGTAGATGCTCCTCGAAAACAACCACCACCTGCAATAGTTGTTGTTTAACAGCCACCACCCGCAATACTAGTTGTTGTTCCTCCCGAAGTCGGGCACTTCAGGAAATTGAGCCTGATGCAGAGCAAGAAGAAGAGGAAGCACCTGATGCAGGACATCTATTGTTTTCCAAATCCCCACCATGGAAAAGGAGGGTTAGTCCATCAAGTTCTTCACCAAGCATCCCTTCTGATGATCTTGATCTCAATTGGGAGCCACAACAATCTGAGCATGAGAGGGAGAGGCATCACAAGATGACCAGGCTAGGGAAAAGGAAGGTTCCAGGAAGCCTTACACTTATGGAGTGCGATGTTGAACAGCCGGATAATGATGGTGATGACGAGTCAGACCCAGTGATCACAAGCATTACTCCTGGGCCTGAGAACATGGAGACCAACATTTTAACCCTAGCAAGAATGGCTGCGACTAGTAGGGATGTAGCACGCATACCTCCAACACAGGCCACACCAAAAGCAAAACTACCTCCAGCTTCCATTTTTACATTTGCACAGAGCCGGCAGCGTCCTACATCCAGCACAAGTTCCACCTCAGCAGAAGTAGGTTGTGGTACTACTGCACAGCCACATAGTGAATTTCAACACACAACCTTCAGTTTATCCGGCATTGGAAGTGGCACCTCTAGCAGGAGACAAAAGTTAAGCTCCCCAGTGTGGGACTTCTTTACAGTTAGCGCAAATGAGGAGAACATTGCTATATGCTCCATTTGTCATTCCTCTGTTAGTCGTGGTAAGCTTGGTACAAACTATGGTACCAGAGGCCAAATGACCCATTTGAAAAAACACCACCCAATCCAGTGGGAGGACCACCTACGTAGCATGAAAGCAGGAACCATTAATGTTGGTGGGGAAGTAGTAAAAGGTCCACTCACGGTCGAACAGGAAGAAGAGGGAGACATTCTATCTGGTAGTGGTACACAAAGTACCCCTGTCCCCAGCACTGCAGTGGTAGAGCCCACATCCTCCGCATCAGCAACATCTCAGTGGCACCAGAGTAAGAGTAACCCGGAGACACCAAGGAGTATGGGTGCGAAGTCTGCGACGCGAAGTACTGCATTCAGCATAACTGAAGGAAATACCAAGCAGTGTACCATTTTTAGCATGTTTAGGCAGGAGGGAAAGTACGAGCGCAACCACCCAATAGCACGTTTGTACAATGCTAAGCTTGCTAAAATGTTAGCACTGGACCTTCTCCCTTTTTCTTTTGTTGAAGGGGTGGGTTTCCTGAAATTTGTGACAACCCTCTGCCCAAAATGGAATGTTCCCAGCCACTACTATTTTGCCAGAGTTGCTGTTCCAGCACTACACCACGACGTGTTGGAATTGGCTGGAAAAGCCTTGCAGCAGAGTGCTGTTCATAGTATCCACCTGACAACAGACATGTGGACCAGTTGCCAAACCAATGATTACATGTGCATCACTGCACACTGGATCTCTTTTTCAGGTGTTAGAGACAAGGTATCTGCAGGCATTGACATTGCTGAGATTTTTAAAGCTACTCGCAGACATGCAACTGTGGCCATGTTTGCTATGGAGAAATCGCATACTGCTGCAAACATTTTGGCTGAGTTTAACACCAAGGTCTTTGAATGGCTGCGACCAAGAGGCCTTAACATTGGTTTTGTTGCCACCAACAATGGCAGTAATGTAGTTAAGGCCATGCAAGATGGTCACTATTTCAGGGTCCCGTGTTTGGCACACTGCATTAACATTGTTGTTCAGGACTTTCTAAAAAATGAAAGCAAAGTCAGTAACTTACTGGCCATTTGCAGAAGAATCTGCACGCATTTCAAGCATTCTTTTAAAGCCCGGAAGCAGCTACGGGTCACTCAACGTGACCATAAAATGCCGGTCAAAGCACTCATCCAGGAGGTCCCAATACGTTGGAACTCTACTTATTACATGCTTGATCGGCTGTTTGAGCAGTACATACCACTTAATGCTTATGTCATGACAAGAAGATCAGGGGATCCTACTGTTAAAGCCATGACCGTTGCAATTGGACCTCATTAAATGCCTGACAGAGATGCTACTTCCTTTTGAGGTCTTCACACGTGCAGTCAGCAGGGAGGACTGTACTATGGGCCAAGCTATCCCATTGTTGTACATGCTAGAGCAAGAGCTGAAGGAGGTGTCTGAAACATACAAAGGTGTTGAAGGAAAACTTGAAGCATGTTATTTGGCGAAGGTCTTAGCCGGCCGCTTATCTGAGAATACAAGGATTCAAAAATAAGATTGTGTCACATCAACATTACATTACTGCCACAATTTTGGATCCACGGTACAAATTATTTGTGAACAGTAATGCAGTAATTCTTTTTTCAGAAGGGGATGTTGCCAAGTACAAAACTGTAATAACTGAGGAAGCCACTGATTTAGAAAACCAACGGCTCTCAATTAGAGGCCTGCCAGTGCCATCCCAGGACAGTGCAAGTACTACTGAGCATCCTACAGAGTCAAGTTCCTCTTCACAGCATGAGAGCAGTACGTTTGCTTCCCAGCAGTCACCAACACGACCAATAACAACAGCACCAACAGGATCTGATTCATCAGACACAACCAAAACAATAGCTGCTTGGTTTCTACAGAAAGAGATGGGTAAGTCCGTTGCTGTCACAAAGCAAAAAGAGGACAAGCAAACCGGAGCACCACTGAACATTGAGCAGATGGTCCAGGCCTATCTGGATGACACAACAGAGGTGTTCTTGGAGCAAAGCCCATTAGTGTATTGGTAAAGGAAAAGAAACGACTGGCCAGTGCTCAGCAGGCTGGCGATAAAGTATCTGGCTTGCCCTGTTGCAAGTGTCTCTTCTGAGCGTGTTTTCAGTGATGCTGGTGCCATTGTAACTGTGAAAAGGACCAGTCTCTCGCCCAAAAGCGTGGAGAGGTTAACCATGATCAAAATGAATCAGCACTTCATACCACCAGACTACAAAATACGTGAATCCCACCTGGAAGAGGAGAGCGAGTCGGAAGACATAGCCACTGGGTTACATGACCTACTTCTGTCAGAAGAACCACCAGGGTTTGAGGACGAGCTCCTCTTCCCTGACAACTAGACTTTTAAATTGTTACATTCTCCCTTCCTTTATTTGTGTGTATCTGTCTTTCTTGTTCAAACTTCAAAACCAACACCATCCTTCCTTTTACTTTTTTAATTACCTATTGGAGTTGCACATCTGTGCATTTAACTGTGCACCCCACTCCTCACAGTCCTGCTCCATCTTCTTGACTCACCCTAAATACATTTCCATCTTGCCATACATTGGATGGAGATGGAGAATAGTACAATAATGTAGCGCCTAACAGTCCCTCCATAACAAGTGAAACGTACATGACTATAGCCATCTTCTGTTTTGTTTCCAATCTGAAAGGCATCACTGTCTTAAGGCTACCACCTCTGTCTGCACTGGCATACACAACTCTTCAATGACAGAACTTGAGCAGGGCTCCAAAATTAAAGTAAACTCGTTATCACTTTCAGAAGGCTCTGCTGCATCTGTGATCTGACAGTCACAAGGAAGAGAAAGACAGGTATATGAAATGAATGATGCCATACATTAACTTTAGTATCATTTTCGTAATTTTTTGGGATTCCTTTTTCCTCTTCATATATTTTACGCTTGTGTTTGTTAATTGATTGTTCACTGAAACTATTGCTTACTTTTCTTTGCTATCTTTCAGCCCGCTACACCAGGTATTACGGTTTCTCAGAGGGCATACAGCCTAGGCAAAAGTCATATTCATATCATATATAAAAAATACTTCCTTTGAATTGTGTAGTAGTAGTTAAGTACCACTTTTTAGTAACCATCAAGTTATAACTTATCTTCATCATGCATGCATTTCGTTTTTCTGAACTTTAGATTTATTGGGTAGTAGTTTATCATCAATCATCGTCTTCATTGTTTTGCTTTTGTTGTCTCCATGCGTACTGTTTTTCTTTGTCAAACCTTTCCCCCAAACCCCCGTTCCCATCCATTCATCAAACCTTAACCCTCTTCCCCCAGGCTGTGTGGTTTTATTTTGAGGTGTGATGTTACTACATTAAATCTACACCAACAATTGATCACACATTTGCTGGGGCAGATGTGGTGAAACCAACACCAATGAAATCAAATGTCAACGAGGCAGGGCGAGAATCTTCTTCTGCTTGCCCACCCAAGCTCACTTTATGTACTAGTGTACAAGGCAATTAATTTCCCAAAGTGACCCAACAAATAAATCTAAATAATTGCTGGCATTGTTTGAATTTAGTTTTAGAGCATTTAAGTTTACGAATTGGATTGTGTTTTACTGACTCCAACACAACTACAGTTATCTTCTTGTACTTGGCAGTGCCCGACACCATTGATTTCTTTGAGTTTGTTTAGCAGTTGCAATATTGTTTGTATTTTTTTGTCAGTCGACTCTTATGTACTGTATTTTTCTACTTCTCCCACATTCTCTCTCAGGCAAATGACTGTCTTTGTTTTTGTTTGCCAATGCTAGAGCCAGTGTCTAGTCTACAACTACCATCTCACAACCACGGCCTATTCTCCGTTGTCTTGGGAAACCATGCAGCCCTTGCGGTGCCAAACTTAATCATCATCAATCACAGGTAAGAAGAGAAGTTTGCTGGGAGGTATAATGGTGGACAGGCTGTTAGTAGTACTAATAGGACAAATATAACTGGGTGAGGGGAACCGCATCTAACTGTTTGCATGTTACACATGTGGTCAATTAATAAAGTATTTCAATCAAACACTGGCCGCTGCCCTGCATCTAGAGTAAACCTCGTGACGTACAACAGTAACCCCACCACAAAACAACATCATATGTGTAAGTTGAAAATAAATAAAATTTATTCATGTAAAAAAATATACTAGTCCTATCCTATCCCACCCACCCCTATCCACACCCTAACCCCAACCAATGTCCAAGTCCAAAGAATGTCCCACAAAAATAACCCCAACACCCAAATCCCACCCACCAACAAAAGTATTAAAAAAGTGGCAAATCAACAGGGTTCATTACAAGTTGTGGGCTTTGAGGTGTTTGTCCACAATGATCTTTACTCGCTCCTCTAATTGGTCCTCCAGCTTGGCCACCCGGAGGAGAAGTTGTTGCCGAAATGCACGGCACCTACATTTGCATCCATGCTGTGAGGGGGTGGCAGATGTTAAATGCCGGTGGTGAACTGCTGCCTGGCCGCGGCGCCGTACTCCTGCAGGTGGGGCCTTGCTGGGGCCAGACGCATAGGAAGAGGCAGCAGCTGCTGCTGCCGCCTCTTCCTCCTCCTCCTCCTCCTCCTCCTCCTCCTCCTCCTCCTCCTCGGCCACCAGCCGGCGGTACTCTTACACAATGGCCTGCAGTTTCCGCTGCCGGGCCCTGGCTGTCAACTCCTTCCTTGATGGTTTTGGGGAAGGAGTATGAGTAGCTATAAAAAAAAGAAACAGAATTGTTACTGAAACTCTTCAAAATAATTCAACAGTACATTGTGGCATAGTAGCACTACCAAGCACAGTACATACAATTGGTGTCAACTTTTAGTATCTATCTAATCTATCCTCTTGCTTCCCCTGCCTGTAGCATTTGTTGAAGTTTTTTCCAGCATTATACTTGCCCTAGTACAATGGGTGGACTTGAGTACACAGAAGAACACCAGTCTTTTTTGTATCTCCTTTTATATTTTCAAAGTAAGACTTCCAGTGACAGTCTCCACCTATGATGAATACAATACATTTAGGGGGCATCCACCCATTAAAAGTAAATGTGTATCATTCTTTATTATCGCCTTAGCTGGTTTCACTTTCACCAGCAACCACCCATGCATCCAATTTCAATTCAATTCAAATAACTTTATTCGATTGTAGACATTACAATCATAAAAGTACATTTCATCAACAAACAGTTAAAAACAATCCGTATAATTCATTTGACAAGTAAGGGATCCAATAAACAATATAAGAGAAAAAAAGCAGCGGGCAACATGAACATGAGCATTATTTTAAAATACAATAAATACATAAATAATTTCATTATAAGAGATAAAAGTGCCCAAGGCATTAGCAGCATAGTTATCCATCCATACTTTTCCTGAAGGTGATAGCTGATTTTAAAAAGTTACAGACAAATAAAGTGCAATCACAATTCAGCAGTTGGAGATAATAAAGTGCAGGTTTAATCTGTGCAAAGTTCACTTTTTTGAGGCACGGTTTAAGATACAATTTCCGTGGTAAAGTGTAGTAAGGGCAAATGAATAAAAAGTGTGCCAGATCTTGCGGAGACTTCCCGTCGCAGCCGCAAGCTGGCAACACCTCGCCCCGATGAGCCCCACTTGGAACCGCCAATAAGAGATGAAATAGGTCAAAGCGGAACCTTGTTAACAGAAAGCGTTCATAGCCAGTCATGTGCTATGACAAATAAGGTTCCATTTGTGGACAGGTTTTGAGAAGTAGGTGTTTCCTAACACTGTCCTTCTGTAGCGCAACCTCTTCCCTGTCAGAACATCTAAGTGTTAACATAGCATTTTTTGCAAAGATAACATCGGGTTTCGTGATCAAGTTGGGAGCAAAAAACAGATCAGGCCGGCCAATTGCCGACAGACAGTCCTTTATATACTTCAACCACGGAACTTTAAACCTACCATCAAGTGTTAGGGCTTCTTTTAATAAGGCTTGGGTGAGAGGTATATCTTTGTTGAGCCAGCAGTTCAACCAGCATAGTAACAGGTTCACTGCTATTCTGTCACCTAAATAGGGAACACCCAACTCCTCATGTACCGAAAAATTCCCAATACCCCTTGGTAGCCTCAGTATCTTCTTCAGAACATTATTTTCTGTGACCTCTAGGTCCCTTATCTTACAGTAGCCCCAGAGCTCACTTCCATAGCAGGCGACAGCAACACTTTTTGCCTGATATAGTTTGAGCAGGGCGGCCGTTGGGCAATTTCCAATTTTTTTCGCAAAGCCAAGAATGGCCGCATTGACACGTGTTGCCTCACCCTTCTTTTTGATGACTGCGGGACCCCAGGATAATTTATGATCTAAAAGGACTCCAAGGTATGAAAAGGTGTTGGTGGTAGGGATTTTTTCCCCATTTATGCAGAAAGAATTAGTTTTCCGTGAACCCTGTCCTGTTTTCATGACGTAGGACTTAGAATTATTAATGATTAGGCCACGGGACTCCATGAACTTAAAGAAGGAATTTAGTAGTTTCTGAAGGCCATTTGCTGTTCTAGAAATGAGTACAGCATCATCTGCATAAAGCAGCACAGGAACCCCTTTGCGCTCTACAAAGGGGTAGTCGGCTTCAGTTTTTAGTAGATATTCCTCCAATTCGTTGATGTACAAATTGAAGAGGAATGGAGCCAGGATGCACCCCTGTCGTACACCCCGATTTATTCTAAATTCACCCGTTACTTTTAGATCTTGAGTGTAACGAACGTTGGCTCTTGTATCCGAATGCAGATCAGCCAAAAAGTTGATAAGATTCCTCTCTACGCCCATTTTTATCAAGGTAGCCCATAGTATGCATCTGTCCATGCAGTCAAAAGCGGACGATAAGTCCATAAATGCCATATAGACAGTTCCTTGTTTGGCCAGGGTATATTTACTTAAAATCAAATACAGGTTCAGACATTGTGTAATTATCGAATGACCGGGTCTGAATCCATATTGTATGGGTGATAAAATATTATTTTCTTTTGCCCATGTAGATAACCTGTTTAGAATTATTCCACCTACCACTTTAGCTACAGAATTGATTAAAGATATCGGCCTGTAACATAGTCGGCTACTACGGTCGCCCTTTTTAAAAACAGGGACTATGGTCGATATCCCCCACGCATTTGGGCACCCCGAGATCGCTGCTGCGTTCACTACCGCAGTGAGGACGGGTGCCCAGAAGGAAATACTGGACTTAAAAAGGTCCGGTGGTAAACCATCCGGGCCCGGGGCCTTATTACTAGTTAGTCCCTGGATACCCCTTTCAACCTCATTAACTGAAAAGCACAGAGAATTCACAGATGAAGTTAAAAAGACATTTTCTGCCCGTTGCTCATTACTCTTAAAAATTGTACTAAAGTGGGTCACCCACTCCTCCTCCGAGATGTTAGTATCAAGGGCTGTATCATTAGGATTATCGAACAGAGGTTTGTTGATAATTTGCCAGAACTTACTGCTATTCCCCAGCACTGAAGGGTCAAGGAGAGACTCTATAGTGTTGGCCTTGATTTCTTTTTTCCTAACGGCTAATGCCTTCTTATAGATCAAGCGAAGATTTTTAATTTGGTCATAATCTCTGGGTTTGATTTTTAACGCGTTTTTCAAATCTCTACTTGCCTTAGAGCAGTTATGATCAAACCATTTAGAGTTATTTTTGCTTTGTCCTTTGGTTGGTGCCGTTAGCATAGAGCCAATTGTTGATACTATCGCCTCAAACCCAGACAAGATGTTCTCAGGGGGTGAGTAGGAAGATGTACAAGTTAACAGTTCCTCTTCACATGTCTTATTTATTTTAGTGTATAAGATAGCTTGGTTTACCATTGTCCATTTTATACGACGTCTACCTTTTATACAGCTCATCGTTCCCCGATCTTCGCGGGGCATTCGTTGTTTAAATAAAGTCCCACCCAGTTTGATAGTTAGGGGATTATGATCACTGTGAACACTCATGAGAATGGTGAAATTCGAGACCCAAATTGCAAGATCTGTAGAAACTAATATATGGTCTATAAAGGATCCCTGACCAAGTCCTTTAAAGGTTGATACATCATAGACCTTTGTTTCAGGAGCCATGGACATGGCTACAATTAGATTATTTTCGTTCACCAGATCGTTTAAGTTCTTGCCTCCCCTAGTATGGGCGAAATGGAAACCTTCTACATTGTTACATCCCAAAGAACCCATTGGGGTGGAGCCTGGATTGCCACATGGGTGTACATTAAAATCACCTACAATCAACATCTTCCGTGACAGGGTGCATGCAGTTTTTCTCAACATCTCTGTTAAGGACACAATATTACAATCACCATTACCATTATTAGCGTTGTAAAAATTAATCAGGGTCAAAACACTTTTGCCACTCTTTAGTTCAAGCATCTGAATGTTCCGATTGGCATTGTAAAAGTTGCTTAACACCTTGGCTGCTAGGTGTTTTCCCCTCCTATGCTGACTTTTCGTCATTCCTACTAATCATGACGAGCTCAGCTCGTCATCAGCACAGCTCAACCGTGCATCATGACTAGCTGAGCTCGTCATGAGCATGGAAAGGGTTATTTTACAACACAGACCTAAATTAATAAAGATGGCCAAGCCCCCCTTTGCTCTTCCCCTAGTTGATGCAACTGCTGGTATGACAAAGCTTTGAAAACCCTCAATGTGGGCATTTTTATCCTCCATCCATGTTTCTTGAAGGCATATAATTGTGTATTTTTTAACAGATGTTAACCAGACGGGGTCACGTAATTTATCGGCCAAGCCGGCTATGTTCCAAGAGACTAGGCTCATGCTGCAATCACCAGGTACTGTTTCTATGACAGGTTCTCTGATAATTGGAGCTGTCATCAGGTTGGTTAGTTCTGTGTGTATAGCCCCCACGTTCACAGTGCTGGACAGGTCTAATTCTGTGTTGGCCAAGGGGGGATTACGGGCCTCAAGCAAGACAAGTGATTTGTTGTTGTTGGATAGATGATCTATGGTTGACACTGACTTACTGGGGTTATCTAGCTTTGCCATCAGAGGGGGGGCTACTATGGCTTGGTTGTATGCCTCTCCTTGTGCGTGATTAGGTTCTGTAAAATCATCTGACGTTAATGTAGATGGGCCAGCCTGAAGTCAGTCAACCCCCTCCAGATCGCTCTGGTTATAAAAGACGTCAAACCTATTAGTGATAGGTACATTATAGTAGGTTTTTGGGTCTATAAATTGGGAGTGTTCTTGATGATAATACATCCCCTGAGCAACCTCCCAGTTCTCTGGATAGGTACCTTCGTATCTAACCTCTCTGGGTTCCCAGGATGTATTCCTCCTTTGCTGCTGTTGTTCTCCTGCAATATAGTGTCCTTGATTTCTAGGTGTTTTCCCACTGTAATATTGATTAAAGTTATCTGGGGCTCTTAAATGCTCAGTGGTGGAATATGAGTGCACTGATGTTAGGGAATGGTTATTCGGGGGGTAAAAATAACTCAGGTCCATAGTGCGGATCAGGCTGCTAATAGAGCTGTCCTTCCAGTCAGTTATAAGCTTTGCCGTGCGGCCATCCTTAAAATTAACTACAACACAGTCGCCCTCTGTGGACTTAAATCTATTTCCCACCCATTCCACTCTTCTAACATTTGTTATTTTACCACTGATATATGGGGGAATCGGTCTGTGAACAGTTAGCCAATGGCTTACTTTGTTTTTCAGTTCTCCATAGCTTTCTATTTTACCTGTCTCAAGTTGTGGTACCCGAATCATTACTATGGTGTGCCGATGAGAGTCAGGTGGGAGGTGAATGTGGGTAGCTTTTTTTGGTTTTAATGTTGTAGGTATTTGATTAGGGCGTGTGTCAAGAGTAGCGTTTTGTGTAGTTGTTGGCCTTTGTGGCTCAGTTTGACCACCGCAAGGCTCAGGGGATATACCTTCCGTGGCCCATTCACTCTCATCAGTGTCAGGAATATGACTCTCAGATGAGGTAGGCAAGGTTTGTGCTATAACTGTGTTATTATTAGCTTGTGTCGGTGATGTTAAAGTGTTTTGCACTGATGTATTTACAGATAGAGAAGGTGTCAAAACAGAACTGCTACTTGGGGTAATGATATTAGTTTGTGTCTTCAGAATCTTCGATTGTTTAAGATTACTCTTAAGTAATATGGAGCTTTCCTTTGGTTTTGGCACAGAAAGGATCTTTAGAATACTTGAAGTGTCCTTTCTTTGTTATTTTTCAAATTTCGCAAAGGTTTGCTCTATGCAAGTGATTTTATCATACAAAGGTTGCAGTAAAGATTTGATCAAGTCTTCCAGGACAGTTGAAGTTATATTATCCGCTACGCTAACTTTTTCAGTCTGGCACATTTGCACTGAGTATGTCTTAGTATGTTCTGCCTGTATGTCATTTTGTGTACTAGCATTCTTGGTGGCAAGTGTAGAGGTAGGGTTTTGTATAGCATTAGGTGCTTTAGCCAACCTAAAGTTTAACCAAACATCCTTAGCCGATGGCTTGTGAAGGCCTAATGGTCTATAAGTTTTCCTTACTATTGATTTAGTTTTTACGTGTTTCTTTTGTTGACGCTTTCTCTTGTTGGGGGATAGTATTTTGTCAACAGTTATTACATTTACATTTGGTGAGCTTTCAACACGAGTACCCCCTTGCAAGTTTGGTGTGGATATTCCGGGTTGAGGAGAACAAGTAATGCCCCCCAAATTGGAAACAAGCAAAGGGCTTTGTTCTAAACTATTTACGATTATAGGTGAAGACAATAGTACGGTTTTCTTACAGCTTTTTTGACCACTTGGCAACCCTGTAAAAGACTGCATTAGGAGAGATTCCTCCTGGTTGAATGAGGAGTCCATGGTATTATTGATTGCGGTGGTATTAGCAGTAGTGTGCTGTGATAAATTGGGAAAACACAAGTCCGGGGTTAATGAAAGACGCCTCTCCGTGTTTTGGATAGCATCTGCAACTACACCTATGGGTTTTTGTAGCATTAGGTCAATGGCAGTTAGTGTCGGCAAAGGTGTGGATGGCAAGGTCTTATTTCTAGTGGATGATCTTGTGGCCACAGGAGTCTTTCTTACTTTAGTCATTTTGGCAGAATAATCCGTAAAGTCAGTGTGGCACAATGAAAATATTGGTTACTGATACAGTTATTTAAACAATGGAAGAAGGAAAACACAGTCACCTTGCTCCTGGGAGTAGTGCGCCGTTAGGGGGGTGGCCCGTCCCGTCTCCTTTGGTCCCCTGAGGGCCACAGAGGGCCCGCCCTTTGCCCGGGCTTAGCCCCAGGCGTCCCGCGACGCGGGGATCCTTCTGCTTTTATGTGGCCTGGTGGCGCTCTCTGGCGCGTGTGTCGTCACGCCGCCGCGAGGCCTGCCGGGTGTTGTAGTCCCCCGGAGCGGCGGCACGGAGTCTGATGCCCTCGTGACTCTTGGCGGTGGCGGCTGGAACGTCTGCAGTTTAAAGCGCCCGTTAAAGACTCTCGGCGGTGGCGGCGGTACGTGACTCTCCCCCTCTCTGCCGGGATCCTTCTGCTATTATGTGGCCTGATGGCACTCTCTGGCGCGTGTGTCGTCACCTCACACGCGCCGCCGCGAGGCCTTCCGTGTGTTGTAGTCCCCCGGAGCGGCGGCGCGGAGTCTGATGCCCTCGTGACTCTTGGCGGTGGTGGCTGGAACGTCTGCAGTTTAAAGCGCCCGTTAAAGACTCTCGGCGGTGGCGGCGGTACGTGACTCTCCCCCGCTCTGCCGGGATCCTTCTGCTTTTATGTGGCCTGGTGGCGCTCTCTGGCGCGTGTGTCGTCACCTCACACGCGCTGCCGCGAGGCCTGCCGGGTGTTGTAGTCCCCCGGAGCGGCGGCGCGGAGTCTGATGCCCTCGTGACTCTTGGCGGTGGCGGCTGGAACGTCTGCAGTTTAAAGCGCCCGTTAAAGACTCTCGGCGGTGGCGGCGGTACGTGACTCTCCCCCGCTATGCCGGGATCCTTCTGCTTTTATGTGGCCTGGTGGCGCTCTCTGGCGCGTGTGTCGTCACCTCACACGCGCTGCCGCGAGGCCTGCCGGGTGTTGTAGTCCCCCGGAGCGGCGGCGCGGAGTCTGATGCCCTCGTGACTCTTGGCGGTGGCGGCTGGAACATCTGCAGTTTAAAGCGCCCATTAAAGACTCTCGGCGGTGGCGGTGGTACGTGACTCTCCCCCGCTCTGCCGGGATCCTTCTGCTTTTATGTGGCCTGGTGGCGCTCTCTGGCGCGTGTGTCGTCACCTCACACGCGCCGCCGCGAGGCCTGCCGGGTGTTGTAGTCCCCCGGAGCGGCGGCGCGGAGTCTGATGCCCTCGTGACTCTTGGTGGTGGCGGCTGGAACGTCTGCAGTTTAAAGCGCCCATTAAAGACTCTCGGCGGTGGCGGCGGTACGTGACTCTCCCCATGCATCCACTCCTTCCTTGCCTTGGGTTTCATTGACACAAACTCCGCTCATGATTCTTGCTATCCAGTATATCCATGCACCCATATTGTTTTGCCCAACGAGGCCTGCATTTTCTTTCACCTTCCAGTTCTACCCATCCTTCAACAACCCATGCATTGGATTCATATCAGCCACGTGCATGAACCTTCCAAAGAATCCTTCTATGGTGGTCTTATTATTACATCTCTTTAGTCCTTCCACCCTAGTTCACTTCTTTCCCTTTTTGTTCAACACATCCCTCAAGGTCATCTGATCTGACTTTTAGTCTTCTCCATAACTTTCACAGCTGAGTTGGAGTCTGATAGAAGAGGCCTTGTTTACTCAACTCACACTGGTAATGCTGCAAAGGGTGTCTTCTTCAACCATTGTATATTGTTGAGTACAACTTCAAATTCATACTTTCTTAAGTCTCATAGCACAGTGAGGGAAATTTTCCCCTTCCACCTAGTAATGCAAATAAGTAATGAATATAACTTACGAGGCCCACCGCTGAACTTTCCTCCCCCACTGATGCTCCTGCAGGTGCCGCAGGCCCTGTCCCCTCCTGGATGGTAGTCGCATCGCCGCTGGCCCCGTCGGCACTGGTGGTTGGTAGTGATTGTGCACCTATAAAAGCAAGTACACCTTTTTAGATGCCTGCACACCTCCCCCTATTTTACTAGTTGTACTTTTTTCACCAGGAAGGAAGATTGAAAAAACAGTTACATACAACATAACTCGTTGTAACTAGTCCAAATTGTGTCCTGCTGTACAGCAGTCACATTAGACCGAGTTTAGTTTTAATTTGTTAGATGGTTCCTAGGGTCATCTAATCTCTACTCCTGTTCTCGTCTTTGGAAAGTTAGCCTGAGCCATATAACCATTGTAGATCCTGGTCTACTGCTTTGCCCATGTTACCTCGCAGCGTGTTGCACAGTAAGAAAGACACCTATGAGGCCACATGAGTGTTGCATACAACTAAAGAGGTTGACAAACCAGTATTGTTAGTCCCTTTTGCTTATCCATGTTTCACTTTTTGCCATGACTGCTGAAAACTGGCATAGTTGCATTCACTGTCTATCGTGCAACATTTTTCTCATAGGCAGATGAGAAGATTACCTTCTACGAACCAGAGATTTGCAGAGCTTTCGAAAGATGCATGTGTAACCAGTATACGTTCAACGGTGAGGGGTCTCACACAATTCACACATTTCTCTATCATGCACTAGATGTACAAAATGTATAATACATAATCTTCATTTTGCACGGTGGAGCTGGATGTTTTTCATGGAAATACGTACAAGTTACAAGTCAACAATACAAAGCTTGTTATTAAAAAAATAACGTTTTTGAACTTGCACATAGACTCTGTGGCTATTTTGAGTGTCTGGGGTGTTGTGGACTGAAACGAGTGAGTGAGTGAAAGGGTGTTCTTTAACTCTGTTCTGGGTTGTGTGATAAAATCATTGGGTATATATATCTAACTATGAGACACTTAGGTAGGTAGACGGTCATTGGATTGTGGGTTCTTCTGACTGAGTTCTGTGACTAGGGTGTAAAGTGTAAGAAGTAAGGTCCAACCTCCCTATCACCAACATCCTATTTTCTTGTGCATAGTTCTGTATGTGCAGAGAATAATAACCACAACAGTAGTAGTAGTATACTAACCGAACAAAAATTAGTAGGCAAACATCTGGTTGCGCATTTTGTTGGTGGGAATTGACATAGACTAGAGATTAAAGAGGACAACGCAAAAGACAGGAGTGGACCCAGTGGCTACAGCTATTCTATCACAGCTTTATTCAAAAGAATACCTTAACTAAAGAGTGGCCAACAGGGCAAGCTTAGCTACACACAGTCTAATAGTAGTAGCACAGAGAGTCATAGGGCAGACGCAGTTTGAAGGAACTGAAAGTCAGGGATGGCATTGGATACCCAAAATTTGGAAAACCAATTGAAGACCAAAGAAGGTTTTGCTAACATTGAATTAGGAAGGAGGCTTAACAGGTTGGTGCGTTAAAAAGTTAGGGAAATATAATTGTTAATAATATAAGCACTGTAGGACTTACTGGGGCCAGCAGCAGGATCCTCGGTAGAGGAGCTCTCCTCTTGTGGTTGTCCCGCCGACTCAGACCCCGTCTTATTGCCCCTGGGTGGTGCTGATCTTGTAAGAAATAATAAAGAAAGAGAAACATTGAGTGCTGTGAAACAAAGACATCATTCAAAAATCCTCTCAAACATGTTAGGAAACAAAAATTCCAATAAAATTGACTTCGAAGTATAAATGACTACTGGCTTACAGGATTCACAGACCGTCTACTTATAGAACACTAATCAAATGTTCCAAAAACATTCTGATTGCAGAATATACTAACGAAGCCAGTACCACCTGACCTACACCACCTATTCCAGAATCCAGACGGGCCAATTGTTCAGTAAGTTGGCATTTCCATTTTATTTTTGCCCGCAAACATGCATAGATGAGATGGAGGACACATGCATAAATTTGTGCATACACGGACTTGTTGGGTGCTTGCGTCATATGAACTGCTACTGACTGACGTGACCCTGCTATTGCTGCTAAGCCTACCACTTGGTAAACAAACTTCAAACCGGTTCTATGGAGGGGTGGGATGACTAAGAACTAACTAAGCATTCAGTGACAGAGGAGGCGTCATGCAGACCATTAACAAAATATGAACTAATACTATCCATCCAGCACTATTTCACTAAAGGACAATGTAAAGACTAGACTCTAGCAATAGCATTAACTAACTTCAGTTCTCTAAAAACTCTAACATCAATAATCACCAGCCCAAGCTAGCGCAAAGTTACAAACCAGTAAGAGAAGTGGCGAGCAGCACCTGTGTCATACAATAACAGAAGATTTTGAGACGAAATTGATCTGCAATGTAACTAAGCGCACCAGTAATCGTGTTACTTATTCATCCAAGAATTATACACAATACTTATACTTCTAGATTATATATTAAATTATTAATATTACTAGCTACTCACCAAGCCCCACGACCTCGACACCTAGCAGCTCCAACAGGTCCTGCTCCCTGTCCAGAATGTCTGCCCACCGGTAAGCCAGCTGCTGGTGGGTGTGCCTGATATCCGAGCGACGGTAGACTGCCCGGCGCTCCTTCGCCCACCGGCGGTGACGCTCCTCTGGGAGGTAACCAGAGCCTGGCCTGCCGCCTGCTGCCAAGGTCAAGGGGTGGTGGTGCTGGATAAAAAAAAAACAGGGCGGCCACCTCTGCCTCCCCGAAAAGATTCCGGGCCTTCACCCCTGCAGGTTGCATTCTGCCGCTTTACGATTGCGATTTCCAGCTTGTTGCGGGATGTGCTTCACTCCATACCCGGATAGCCCACAGCCTCCTGTCTGACTCGTCCAGACTTTCTCAAGATCTATTGTTGATCGCGTTTGTTACAATCTGAGTTTCACGATTACTGACGGCACCTCGAACCATCATCATCGATTGAATTGGGGTCGTCTAGCTACCACCTCGTGTTTCGCCATTACTGACAACACTTTTGGACCGCGCTGAAAGACTGAACCCGCGTCCTTTTGAATACCACCTTGTGGCGTGTCCCCTACCCCCGTCCTGATGAAGACCCCACCGCAAGGACAGTAATTGTACCTGCATTTTAGAGGGTCGAAACGTCGACAACCATATGCGTTATCAACTCCACCCCTCATTGTTTTCATTGTTTGAACTTTGTGGAGTATGCTGTTTTGTGTAAATACTACTTTGAACCATGTGGTCCTCATTTCTGCACAGACTGTGTAGTATGGAGTAATGTTTTATATATACATTGACTAAAGTGTCACTTGCAAATTCCTTCCTCCTTCCCTTCACTTTATCCTCACAGGATCACTTTCCCTCCCCCCCTGGTTATTTGGGGCACTGTGAAACCACTGTTGTACTTTCTTGTTTGATTTAGAGTATATATTTGGTATATACATTCACATTGTGATTAAAACAATGTGAACATATTCGTTGCTTGATTGATTTATTTGTATTTCTGTTCTTCAATTTGTTCGTTTATTACTGGGACCCCTTCCACTTATCGCATTCTGCCGCAAGGCAGCCGGCTCTTGGGCGCAGGCGCCTTGCCCTTCGAGCCGGTTCTGCTGCTCCCCTTTGCCATGATTCTGGGGTGGAGGTGGAGGTGGAAAAGAAAAGTTAGAACATAAGGAAAAAAAACTAGTTAGGGGGAAGAAGTATGAGCTTAAATAAAGAAGTAAAATAAAACAGTAGAAAAGTTAAAAAAAAGGTGGAAAAGTAGAAATAAAATGCAAAATATAAACTTAGTGAAAGAGAGAGATAGATGATAAGTAAAAAAAAGTAAGAAAAACTGTGAAAATAGGTAAAGATTGCAAAGATAAAAGGTGGATAGAAAACTAGGCTCAGAACCATAGCATAGAGTGCGAAAAACAAGAGGCCGCGCCCATCGCGACCACGTGGGTAAGTTTGTGCGCGATTTTACGCGAACACGCACTTTGTCAGCGTGAACAAGTAGTTGTGTTCCCGAACAAGAGGTGCACCACACGAACACGTTATACGCAAGAGGAAATAGGGGACGCGAGCCGGCGGGACAGTTGAAAAAACAAGATGGCCGCGCCCACAGCCCACCACATGGGTAAGGTCGCACGATACAATCCCCCGAACACGCAGACAGTGCCCCGAACACATACAACGTGCTCCTGAGCAAGAAAAACGGCTCGCGAACAGGTCCAGCAAGCTACTACGCACACTTGCGAAGCTCGCGTATGCAAGAACGTCTTAGCGTAGCTTCGCGTAGCGCGACTACGAGTACTACGCCCAGGGTTAATTAAGATGTTCTATCCACACATCTAGAAATTCCACTTTCTCTGTGCTGGTCGTAGCTACAAATTTCAAATTGATGTTTCATAGATGAATCCATAGTCAGAATTCTTTTAGATCGACCTCATTACCCTGCCACATGAAAAGAATATCATTGATGTATCGGACCCAATTGGAAATGTTCTCACAAAATGGGGCAATCTTATTATGGATGAATTTGTTTTCAAAACTTCCCATATATAGACATGCTCCTCCCATACTTACCCCCTTCTTTTGTTATAATTCACCAAACTCAAGGAAGCTTTATTGAGAACTAGCGTCAAACATTGTAAGATGAATGTAGGAGAGTCGGATCTGCTTCTTTTGTTTACCCCGACTTGTTGCTGAGGTCTCACTGTTTTCTACTTAGACTGGCTGGGATCCTGCTATCCAGGACACCAGCCTAGCTGCTTTCTCATCTAAATGGATTGCATGTACTTTAGGTACACTCTAGATTGGATACCGGAGTACCATTATCAGTCCCTAGTATATGGTACACCATGTACCCAGGGCATAGGTACCCCAGAGGCCTCTCAGGGGCTGCAGTATGTATTATGCCTAAGCATGGGCGTACAATCCATTCCGTTCGCGGAATTTGGTGATTTTCTGCAATTTCGCATTCCGCGAGTCTCGCGAAATTGCAGAAAAATCCACGAAATCGTGTGCGGGCGGATTTTCAAAAACTGAAGTACATGAAGCGCTTACAGGGTTATAGCAGGCGCCCAAGTTGAAGCTAATTTCTTTGTAACCATTTACAAAATGGTTACAAAGAATTTAACTTCAACTTGGGCACCTGCTGTAAGCCTGTAAGTGCTCCTGAGTGGCGCCTCCAGAGTTGTTGCCTACTTGCAACTATTCTCTGACCCTGCTCTGACCCTCGAAGCAGGGTCAGAAAATAGTTACAAGTATGGCACAATGCTCTAGGCTGTCACAAAAATTAAACCACAACAGGAAGCACTTCCAGATAAAGAAGCAGGTGCCGGACTTGAAGCTCAAATTCAGTAACACATTAACCAGCCCCCGGTTGAGGCTGGGCAGGTGTGCTTTCTCCCCATAATCTACAGTGGTGAACCAGAGGGTGCTGTGATGAATCAGAAGGTGCAATTGTGGACCAGAGGGTGCTGTGATGAACCAGAGGGTGGCAGTGGTGAACCAGAGGGTGGCAGTGGTGAACCAGAGGGTGCTGTGATAAACCAGAGGGTGGCAGTGATGAACCAGAGGGTGACAGTGATGAACCAGAGGTTGGCAGTGGTGAACCAGAGGGTGGCAATGATGAACCAGAGGGTGGCAGTGGTGAACCAGAGGGTGGCAGTGATGAACCAGAGGGTGGCAGTGGTGAACCAAAGGGTGGCAGTGATAAACCAGAGGGTGGAACACCTAAACTGCCCAGGAGCCCTGTGGGTGTGATCCCCAGTGCTGCTGAGCTGCCCAGGGGTTGTGAGCCCATGCGCTACTGAACTGCACCGGGGCCCAGTGGGTGTGAGCCCCCGTGCTGCTGAACTGCCCCGGAGCCCTCTCAGTGTGAAAATTATTTGTGCTCAATTGCCTGGGAGCCCTCTGGGTGTGAGCACACATTGTGCTAAGTGCCCCCCTGCCCCCAGTACATATATACCCATACAACACAGCACCAGTATGCTCTTGCACCATGAAGTCTGGTGCCTGGATGCTCCTGATCCGTGTAGGTGGTACCACCGTCTGGTGCAGTCAAAATGTAAAGTCATAACTTGCTACACAGCACCAATAAACATGTGTCCCCCCTGGCACCGGTATGCGCATGTACCGGGGGTGGAGCACCCGCATGCCACTGCACCCTACTGCCCAGCGCCAGCATATGCCTGTACGGGGCAGTTTAGTATGAGATGGGACATTGTCCAGCAGCAGCAGCTGCATGCGCCTGAACCCACTGAGCAGGATCAGAATGGCTTTGTACCAACACGCCCAGCAGAGCTATCTTGGACATCTGAAGGATTCTGGGGTCCCTTGACGAACGTATTTTTGCATCCATGAGTTTGCCGAGTGCCATCCCCGTGTAGCTCCTGTGACCAGGAGGCTGCTTTCTCCTCATCTGCTGCTCTGCTCGGTCTCTGACCCTTTATAAACAAGATGCATGTGAACTCGCATAGAACCCCCCCGTTTGGCCCTGTCCACCACACACTAACAGTATGAAACGTCTTCCCGCCCGTCCCCACTATCATGGCCAGCTTACTCAAGGGACCTCGGCACCTTTTGGTGCGCTGGCAAAGTTACAGGCACACGTGGTCACGTTTTTGTGCAAATGACACAAAAATCCACGAGTTCGCGGAAAAATTCGCAAACTCGCAGATTTTTTTTGCCATTTTTCACGAATTCGCGGCCCGAGAATTCGCAAATTTCGCCCATACTTAATTATGCCACCCCTGAGAGACCATACAAACTGACAGGCTACTGCAGCCTGTGTACGGTGGTATAGTCCCTATATCTATTCTAATCATTGCATATACAATCCTATCAGTCACCCCTATGGCAGGCCTTATCAATCGTGAAGGCAGGGTGCTGTTTTTTTTGTGAGAGGGTGTCCATGCATGAGCAGAGCCCCTCTGCAGCCTTCAGAATCTATTCTCCTGGGTTGTCTGTGATGCAGCCAAACCATATATACTTAAGTGCATTATAAGCTTGCATGTTGTGTTTGGTGTCAAACACCTTGGAATCATACCTCCACACCAATAACTGCTGTGAGAGGTATGATTCCTCCCTTGTGGAGCCACTAATGTGGTGGGACAACGGTCTACCCAGTACCAGCTTTCTCGACCTGGGCATCACAAAATTGATGCTGCCAGCCACAGACACGAGTCTGCCCTCCTGCTTCTAAGCCAAGCTCAAGCAGGGGAAGGCTTGACAATAGGTTTCCTATCACAGGGAGGTGTGACCACCTCCCAGACAGGATTTTGTGTATTGGGTCTGGGTGGGTGCAATCTGAGAGTGTTTGAAGGTCTGCACTGGGGCACCTTTGGTGCCCCCGTGCATAGTCCAGTTCAACCCGGTTGCAGGAGCCATTTGCTCCTTCTCTGATGCAAAACTGGATGAAGGACATGGGTATAGCCACCCCTCTGTCCTGTCCCTCCCCTACGAGGGTCCCCAGAGTTTGTCCAAACCCTTCCTTGGGTATATAGTAGGAAACCTGACTACAGGACTTTAGACATTACTTGGATTAAACTCTGCAAACAGAAACCAAGTAGTTCAATTATCTACACTACGCTGGATGACTTAAGAATCTCCCTTGGTGTAAAGGAGTTACTCCCCTGCAAGGCAGGCACCTTTAACGCATCTGACCAGTTTGCATCTCCCAAGCTCCTGAAGACTCCGAAGATTTCTGAAACATAGGAGGTGGGTTTCTGAGCATCCCTGAGGCTGATATGTTTGTCCAGGGGAATAATATGCCAAACAAGGAATATGTTTCTTGTAGTAAAATAAAGACTTTATTAATCTTTTCAAAATAGAGAGATAATGGACCCACAGCGAGGCGGCTGTCAGTTCCAGGAGAGAAAGACAGAATGAATCCAGCTTGGATTCTAGAATGAAGGATAGAGAGCGAAGACAAAGATAGAAAGAGAAGAAAGATAGAAACATTACACATCTTCTCCTTTATGGAGAAACAAGAAGAACATACAAATTTCAAAATTATTCAAAACTACATAACATTACGACAATACAACATCTTTAAAGTGAGCAGGTAACTTACAGATTCTTTTTGAAGTCAAATTAGAAATACAGTAATGGGTATTGGCATGAGAAGAGACAACATTATCCAAAGGAGGGGTGACAACATTTCCACGAGATGCAGTTGTGACGATATTTTCATGAGATGCAGATCAAATAATATCTGAGGATGAAGAAGGACCTTCAAACAAAACATAATCATCTGAATCAGGAGTTACAGCAGTTTTGACAGAAATGACAGCTTGTTTGTCAGAGATAGGAACAAGTCTACTTTTGTTCCACCATTTGGCATCTTGAAGTAAACAGGCACTAAGTCCAACTTTCAATATTTTATAAGAGGAAGAGAAAGAAGATTCTCCTTTGTTGACAGAAAAGAGGTTTTTGATAAGTACATATGAACTAGAATTGAATTCTGTTGGTTGAGCATATCAAAATTATATTTTTGTTTACTATGTGCTAAAGCAACAGATTGTCGTAAAATAGCATCTTTGTCAGTATTATTGACATACTTCGAAGAGGGAACAGAAGAATGTCGTTCCAACCAAGAAGGACGAAGTAAAGAGCAACATTTTCTGCCTCTCAACAATTCAAAAGGAGTGAAATTAGTCATAGAATGAGGTGAGTTATTATATGCTTTGACTTTGTCTTTTAGAAAAAGGTTGAAATCAAAACCAGAATATAGAGCAGACTGAACACCTTCTTTAAGAAAGCGATTCGCTCTTTCAACAAGTCCATTAGCCGCAGGACTGTATAAAGCTACTTGAATATGTTTAATGTCCATAGATTTGAAGAAATCTTGCATAGCATTCAATACAAAGTGAGTTCCATTGTCTTTAACTAGTTCTCTTGGAGGACCCTCAAGAGAAAAAACATTGTTAAGAAATTGCAAAACAGAATGGGTTGAGGCTGATTCACCAAAAGGAAAATATATCCAGTTAGAAAAATAATCAATTAGTACTAATAAAAATGTAGAAGAACTAGGTAAGAGATTGAAAGGTCCAGCAAAATCTAAAGCAATTTTCGTCCAGGGACTTTATGATAAAGGAACTGCACGAAGAGGATTTTGTGTTGTCCTCCAATGTTTATCAGAGACAATACATTGGGGACATAAATCAACAAAAGAAGAAACTTGAGCATTCAAGGAAGGCCACCAATAATTTTCTCTGAGTTTTTTACATGTGGCGGTGACTCCTAAATGTCCCGTGTGTGCAATTGATATGAGTTTATTCCTAAGAGAGGACAGAGGAATTAAACAACCATTTCTAGTACAAATGTCATTTTCTAGAGATAATTCTGAAGATACTTGAGCATAAGGTCTTAAATTTTGAGGGACATTGCGAATTGGAGGCCAACCTTTAACAATGAAATTTGAAATTTTCTTTAAATCATGATCAGTGAAAGTGGCTTCAAGCCAATCTTTTTCAGATATAACACCATTTGATGGAGAAGAAGCATCAATAGAAGCCACAACTCAGTCAAATTCATCAACAGTATCATCAGTTGAAGGTAAAGGTAGTCGAGAAAGACAATCCGCCCTGAAATTTTTGCCACCTTGTATATATTTGACAGTAAAATTGTACTCTTGCAATTTTGAAAGAATACGTACAAGGCGAGCAGAAGCTTTGTCTAAACCGTCTCCTTGTAAAAGATAAACAAGAGGTTTGTGATCGGTGTAAAAGCATTGCCCCAAAGATAAGTTTTAAACTTTGAGACAGCCCGAACACAGGCTAAAGCCTCTCTTTCAATTGTTGAATATTTGGACTCTGCATCAGACCTTGATGCAAAAGAAACTGTATGGTGAAAAGCCGAAATGTAGCTCGCGCTGACTTTGCCATCGAGTAACTGTTGTTAGAGCTTGCGCTGGAAATTGCTCCCTTAAACAGCTTAAAATACACACTTGAAGCGTAATAAGCAGTAACACGCTGATTTAGTGAAGAAAATAAAAGAATCATTGCGCCGCAATTAGATGTACGGAACAGACCTGCTGTGTAACAAACAGTTTGCAGGGATCCTTCGTGACGCTGTGGGTCCAATGAGAAATAATTCAGTCTTGAAGCAAGCTGGTCGGAAGAGCAACAAAGTATCGACAAACTTTCCGATGTGCGCTGGGCTCAACAAGCTTTCCGATGTCCACTGGGCAATTAAAATCCTCGATAATAAAAAAATGACGGTGGGAACAGGAGGAAAAAGGTTTCTCTTCACCCCACTCCTGTTACCAAATTATGTACCGAGGAATAAGATGCCAAACAAGGAATATGTTTCTTGTAGTAAAATGAAGACTTTATTAGTCTTTTAAAAATAGAGAGATAACGGACCCACAGCTAGGCGGCTGTCAGTTCCAGGAGAGAAAGACAGAATTAATCCAGCTTGGATTCTAGAATGAAGGAGAGAGAGAAAAGACAAAGATAGAAAGAGAGGAAAGATAGAAACATTACGCTGAGCTCTCAGCAATTCTGAGACCAGTATCCCTCGTGGGGACGGTGCAACCTGAACCCCGGGTACTGTGTACTTTTGCAGTAGCATATGATTTTTGGTAATCCTTGAGGCTGTGCTTTGGGCTATATGTAGTCCTGGCCCTGAGCAGAAATTGCACTGACGGTTTCTGGCCTACACCCCACAAGTGTTCCGTGGGCTGGTATTTCGTGATTCAGCACGAGGTCCCTTTGTGATCCCTGGTCTGTTGGCCTGTGGGTCCCTGTGAAGGTAACTTTGACTTCTGTTTGGCTTTCCTGGTTGCTTCAGATGTGCACTGACTCCTCTTTGCTTGGAGAGTCTCCAGGACCTTGCTGGTCCACACCAGGCCAGCTTTCCCCTACCCACATGGGTTGTATTTGCCAAGGCTTGTTGGTGTTAAATCCGGACACTGACAGCTCAGCACTCAACATCCTTTATCGGACAGCTCACCTCTGGACTTTGGTTGTTGTCGATGTCTCCTGGTCCCCGAGGTTGCAGAGTCAATCACCCTGTCATCTCACCTGAAGCACCCGACATCGGTGGGTATTCGTCTACAGAGCCCCTGGTTACCCTGAAGTGACCCAGACTCTGTCCCCTCTGCTTTTAGGTTCTTCTCACCTCGAATCTAGGCTTGGATTTCACCAGACAATTTTCATCTTCCCAGCAGCAGCACTTCATTGAGTCACGCCATTGAAAACGACTAAGGTTTTTGACACCACATGACCCCTATGCACCTGGCTCCTCTGGGGTAGGTAACACATGTATCTTATTTATTTTATTTATTTTAAACATTTCTAAAGCGCGACAAATACCCGTAGGTGTCTCGGCGCTGCGACTTAAGCTGGCAATCTCAGTAATCAAGCAGTCTACCTTATGAGGAGAAATGTTGGGCAGTTATTGGTCAAATAACCATGTTTTTACCCGTTTTCTGAATTGGATCAGTGAGGGTGCCAATTTTAGTTCCAGTGGAAGCGTGTTCCAGAGTTTGGCTGCGGAGTTTATGAAGCATCGATCGCCCCATTTAACAGTCCTGGTGCGAGGCACCACCAGAAGAAGTCTCTGTTCCGATCGAAGCTGTCTTTTCGGGAGATAGTAACATAGTTTCTGTTTAAGAAACGCTGGGCCTTGACCTTTGAGGGCTTTATATGTGAGACACAAGGTCTTGAATCTGATGCGATTCCTCACAGTTAACCAATGCAAGTTTCTTATTGCCTGTTTGGTCGACTGGAATCTGGGGATGCGTGCTAACAGCCTTGCCGCAGCATTTTGAATGATCTGCAACTTGGCTACCACCTTTGCCTGCGCATTTACAAAGAGTCCATTACAATAGTCAAGAGACGAGAGTACCAAAGAAGTCACCACCGTTTTCCTTGTACTCTCGGGTAAGAATGGCAATATTTTTCTGATGATCTTAAGCTTGTAAAAAGCAGAGGAGGCTACCTGGTTGGCATGGTTGATGAAACTAAGGTTGTCGTCAAAGACGACTCCCAGATTTCTGACTTTGTGTACAGGTTCTGGGGGGGCTCCAAGCGAGGTTGGCCACCACTTATTAGACCAATGTGGGGATAATTTTCCGAAGATCATAACCTCGGTTTTTTCAGAATTGAGGCGCAAACAGTTCTCGGCCATCCAATCTTTAATGGCTATCATACCCTCCTGGAAGCTGGCAGATACTTCTTCGCCGTCGTTCTTGATCGCGATCACCAATTGGGTGTCGTCGGCGTAAGATGTAAGGCTCATCCGGTAGGTCTTAATTACCCTAGCTAAGTCCGACACATAGATGTTGAAAAGTGTCGGACTTAGGGATGAGCCTTGTGGAACGCCGCATGGGAGGGCGAGTTCGGTGGATTGAAATGCGCCCAAAGTCACTGCCTGCGTCCTATTTGAGAGGAAAGAGGCCAAAAGCTCTTTGGCCGTTGAGCAGATGCCCATCTCCTCGACACGGTCAATCAGAACTGTATGATTGACTGTGTCGAAGGCTGCCGAGAGATCTAGTAGGATCAGGATCGCTGTTCCTCCCTGGTCCCTGATGGTTCTTATATCATCGGCAGCTTTTATAAGAGCGGTCTCAGTTCCATGGAGTTTACGAAATCCGAACTGGGACTCGTCCAGGAGATTATTCTGTTCTATATACTCAGCCAATTGGCTGTTCATGGCTCTTTCCACCACTTTGGCCAGAAAAGGCAAGCTAGCGATCTTGAATCGCTCAAGGGTGCTGGCCTTAGAACCTTCTATGTTCCAAAGGGTTTGCTTGAAGTCCTTCCCGAAGTGTCCTTAAACTCTAAAATTCCTACCGTGACTTTCCCATAGAGTTGTATGGAACTCGCGTCTGTGTTTACACACTGCACCCGTCCTCCGTGTCACTACTTTGGGTCGTTCCTTGGGGTCCCAGCGACTCTATGTGCTCTAGGCACTGTGTCTAGTTAAGTCATGGTTGTTATACCATTTTTTTAGTATATGGTTTGGTCTCCCCCTGGAGCCCGCTGTGTATTGTGCTATTTACTGTTCTATTGATTAATAATTGTGTGACGTGTGCTCTAATCTCTTATAGAGGTTAGTAAAGAGTGTTTAGTGATAAATACATATATTTTATATATCTCTTGAGTGGTTCTCCTTTCATTTGGTTATTCAGGAGATTATAGACTGGTAAATCAAGCTGCTGTACATTCCTTCAAGACTTAGCCTGAAGGCTGCTTTCTATAGCTAAAACAACAAGTGATGGACCGAATGTGGATCAATGTCACACACTCCCCCAGTCAAAAGATCTGGGCCCAAATCCATCGTTTTTTTGCACTCCACACCACCCTGGGTTAGACAATGGCGATATGCAAATCAGCTCTGACCCTGTTGCCCCATGGGAACAGTCCAGTCCGAACTACAAAAGCCATGTCCTTCCCAGAGCGGAATCAAGCATCCGAGGACCGGACCGGTTTCGAGGTAACACCTCTCATCAGCCCGGCTAGCTTGACTCCAAGTGGTGTGGAGTGCCTGGGACCCACGTCTGGGCATCCCCAGCGCACTTAGGGCAGCAACTGCAAAAACAACAAGTGATGGACCGAATGTGGATCAATGTCACACACTCCCCCAGTCAAAAGATCTGGGCCCAAATCCATCGTTTTTTTGCACTCCACACCACCCTGGGTTAGACAATGGCGATATGCAAATCAGCTCTGACCCTGTTGCCCCATGGGAACAGTCCAGTCCGAACTACAAAAGCCATGTCCTTCCCAGAACGGAATCAAGCATCCGAGGACCGGACCGGTTTCGAGGTAACATCTCTCATCAGCCCGGCTAGCTTGACTCCAAGTGGTGTGGAGTGCCTGGGACCCACGTCTGGGCATCCCCAGCGCACTTAGGGCGGCAACTGCAAAAACAACAAGTGATGGACCGAATGTGGATCAATGTCACACACTCCCCCAGTCAAAAGATCTGGGCCCAAATCCATCGTTTTTTTGCACTCCACACCACCCTGGGTTAGACAATGGCGATATGCAAATCAGCTCTGACCCTGTTGCCCCATGGGAACAGTCCAGTCCGAACTACAAAAGCCATGTCCTTCCCAGAACGGAATCAAGCATCCGAGGACCGGACCGGTTTCGAGGTAACACCTCTCATCAGCCCGGCTAGCTTGACTCCAAGTGGTGTGGAGTGCCTGGGACCCACGTCTGGGCATCCCCAGCGCACTTAGGGCGGCAACTGCAAAAACAACAAGTGATGGACCGAATGTGGATCAATGTCACACACTCCCCCAGTCAAAAGATCTGGGCCCAAAGCCATCGTTTTTTTGCACTCCACACCACCCTGGGTTAGACAATGGCGATATGCAAATCAGCTCTGACCCTGTTGCCCCATGGGAACAGTCCAGTCCGAACTACAAAAGCCATGTCCTTCCCAGAACGGAATCAAGCATCCGAGGACCGGACCGGTTTCGAGGTAACACCTCTCATCAGCCCGGCTAGCTTGACTCCAAGTGGTGTGGAGTGCCTATAGCTACCACTAGGATAGCTTTCATAAAGTTTATCTTTGACCTAATAATCAATAAGGGTTGTTTGGACTGGTACAGGGTGCCCACTTTAATTAGTAGACAGCATATACCAGGCCAACGTCTCACAATGAACTCTAGGTTAGGCACATGCTCTTCATTGATAAGGTCTCATGAATCACTTTAAGGGCTTCCATTTGGGACACGTTAGTGTACAGCACCTCTATATCCATGACTACCGGAATTTCCATCTGAGGATTGGATGGTAGGCTGTCTATTTTGGAAATTAATTGGCTTGTGTCCTCAATATAGGACGGTAACCTGTTGACTAGAGGTTTGAGGAACACATCAATATATTTAGATAAGGGCTCCGTAGCTTCCCCTTTCGTAGAAACAATTGGACGCAAGGGGGGATTACTTTTGCCCTTATCTGTTTTAGGAACACCATAGATAGCTGGTATATCAGTGTTAGAAGGTGAGAGGTATTCTGTTTCTTTTTGACAGATAATGCCATCCTGATTGGCCCCTCCTACAATAGCAAGAATGTTTTCCTTAAGTTTCCTTTCCAGATCACCTTTAACTTTCCTGTATTGTTCAGGTATGGGCAACATGTCCTTCATTACTCTTTATATTACTGTGTATCAAAGATGACTATCCCCGCCCTTTGTCGCACGGTTTAATAGTAATATTCTTGTTTTTGTTAAATTTATAGAGGACAAAATCCTCCTGCTTTGAAAGATTAGGGGGAGTTCTACATACATATCTGATGGCCTTATCATTTTTAGCAATCACAGCTTCTAAAAAATGTCCACTTCAGGTCCTCATTGATTTCATTTAGAAATGAAGTTGGAGGGCTGTTTAAGACCTGATCTGTTGTTATCTGGAGTGTTTTCGCAAATTGTAAAGAACTTTTTCAATCTGATCCATCTGAAGAAGGCAAACAGAGCTTTCATATGTACAAATCTGTCTATCAATATAGAGGGGACAAAAGAGAGCCCATTTGTTAGACCATTCTCGTTGCAACATCCATATTTGCTGTGGACAGATTAAAAATGGGTATTGTGTTCAGTTTCTCCAATATTGTTGGCTTCTGGTTTGCATATATTTCTGTAGTGGTTCTGGATCTTGAAATCGTACTTTTGTCTGATTCCAAAATCTGGGGGGATAACTGTGCCTTCGGTTCCCTAAAAAATTATTAACATGAGTGGATCTGTCGTACTGATCCCTACGGTTACCGTATAGATCAAATATGTTTGGAGAAGATGCTTATTTCCGGTCCAGGGAGGACCTGGCCTCACAGTTCGGGCTGGACTGTTCCAATGGGTAGCAGAGTCAAGACTGATTTGCATATGGCTGGGTTTACACTGGAAGGACATGGGGAGCAATGAAATGATGGATTTAGGCCCAGATCTCTGAACTGGGATGAAAGTTTTACATTGTTCAACATTCTGTACATTAATTGTTCTTTTGGTATTGTTCAGCAGCTGAAGATATCTAATTACTGCGAGGGCGTAGCCCGAGTTGTTTGAGAATCTTCATCATGACTATTGCTCAGCAGCTGCTGATGAGACTTGTACATGGAGGTCAGACAAGCCAGATCATTATTCAGCCGACTTAATCTGGAAACTGTGATCTCAAGCCCTGCACGTTTTATACGTGAAGTGAATAATGCGTATCTTCCATTTTTCACTCCTTACATTATGACCATGTGTATCAAGAATCAGAAGTTATATTATTAACACTCATGCAGTTTTTTCACAAGTGCCAGGTTTGTATACCTCCTTCAAACATTTTACCTCACGTTACTGTCTACCCACAGGCCCCACTGAGGCAGAGGCTTTTGTCGTGCAGTGCCAGTAACCAATTTGCCTCTTATAGAGGCCTCTGAAGTGGATATCTAACAGCGACTTAATGAGCATTTTGAAGTGAAATGGTCCCAGAAAAATGACTGTTTGTTATTTAGAAGTTGCCCTTGGAGGTGTAAGAGGCTTCAGCATTCAGACGAGAGGGCGAAGACGAAGGACGGAATGATTGCATGAAAGCGTGAGCACTCACGTGAAGTGCTGAAACACAAAGAAAAAAGTAGCTCCTAAAATGAACCATTGGATAAACACAAGTACTTGGCCCATGCTCTCGGGGGTGGGGCTAAACAAAAGACGAGGCATAGCGTAAGCATGCTTTGGACCAATTGGAACAAAGGCTCTGAGAGCGATGACGGTGCAAGTAAATGGTAAATCAATGGGTGGGCTGAAGCTCACAGATTAAATACAACAAGTCTCTTCATGACGCTGAGACCTACAAATGAACCTGTCTTTCAGGTCACATCTGCCACTCCTCCCTCCCTTCACATCCATCCCGAGTACTCACTCAATATTTGCATGATTGCCCATGGATAACTTCAGAGAAGGGGTTTACCATGAGTGTTTTTATCTCTGATCGTTTATCTTTTACAGGGGGAGGCGGCATGACTTAATTTTTCGTTTCACCTCTTTGAGTTGGTTGTCTGCAGAGCGCAACACATTTTAGTGTGCAAACCACTGATGGCCTTTATAACAACTATACATAAATGAACTATCTCCTTTCCTCTTGTTACAATCATTAAATTACCATTCTGACAGACTGTAAACAGCTCCTCCCACCCCAAATCTTCTGATGAAGTCAGCATCTTGTTTGCCCATTCAGGGGACACACTTTTGTTTTAGATTGTCGTTGACAATTTTTTCATTTTCCGGAAAATTAGGAGGACATTTAAACTGAGTAGTAAGAATTGAGCTTATCTTTGTATCTCTGTTTATGTCTCCAGCACTTATGGAACAGGTATTAAGACATGATGTTTTGGCTGCCAGAGATGTACTGTTTGAGTTTAGAAATGGACAGGGTGGAGGCACAGCAGGCTTAGCATGATGTGCTGTCTGTCAGAAGTGTGCTGTCAGGGTTCATGCACTGGCACGGTTGGGGCAGTAAGTCCCTCTCATGTAGCCAGGCCTCATTAACGCATGGGCAGAGTTGGGACGATGAACCTGTCTCTTGTAAGGCAGGCTGTGCATTATGTACCCGATGTCTGAAGTCTTCTGTCAGCGACCATACACTGGTGAGTTGGAGCAGTCCTTCTCATATAGGGCAGGCCTCTTTAGTGCACAGGCAGATTTAAGACAGTTAACCCCTTTCGTACGGCAGGCTGTGCTCTCTCAGAGGTGTACTGACAGTCATTGCTCTAAGTTGGCCGGGGCCTGCCAGAGCCTGGCCTTAATAAAGCTAACAAGCATTTGCAATGCAAATGGTCTCGCCTTTTGGACCTTATAAGCATTTAGCCATGTCCCTAGTTCCTTGTTACAGGGTTCCCAGCAGCCCCACAAATGGGCTGCCTACTGCACATTAGGATTCAGCAAAGGAGAATACTTGCCTGGTTGGCAGGTCCTAGTCCGCCACACAGATCTCGCTCCCCCTAATCCCTAACCCCCAACCCCCGCAAGCTTATGGTACCTTGGGCATGAAAATCAACAACAACAGTCCTAGTTCTTGTGGCAATATTCACTTATTGGACTGTAAACATCAATGGTCGACATTCGTTACCCAAGGGATCTCTTTAATCTCAAGATAATCCAAATGTTTCAATCTACTGATGATAGCACGCTTTTCACACATTTTTTTGTCTGTGCTGTCTTGTTTGTACAGATCAGAGAGGTTGTTGTTTTAAAGAGGCAGTAGATTGAAACATTTGGATTATCTTGAGATTATAGAGATCCCTTGGGTAACGAATGTCGACCATTGATGTTTACAGTCCAATAAGTGAATATTGCCACAAGAACTAGGACTGTTGTTGTTGATTAGCTTACAGAGTGGAGGGCGTCCTAGTTCTGGTTGTCTTTCCCTCTAGACTCCTATTTGTGTAGTACCTTGGGCATGAAACCAATAAACTCTGCAGTTGTCATCAAGCCCACAGTAGACCCGAGTACTTCCTTGCTTCCACATGCCCCTTCCCTAACTTCTCTCCCACATCTAGTCAATCTCACACAAGAAGGTCGTCTAAGGGGGCACCTTTTGTCAAGAAACAAAAACTGCAAGCACCTTCTGTCCTATAGCAGTATCAGAAAAGATTGACTGTGCCTCAGGTGAAGTCAGGCAAACTCAGAAATCTTCTACAGCCTTTGGCGAGTCAAAGTTGAAACGTTGCACCTTTACTCTTCATCTGTGAATCTCGGCTTTCTGATGGATATCGTTATGCTCCGGTATGTGGCACTGTGGTGCTGCCGTCAGGTTTCTAGTGTTTGTTACTGAAAGACATGTGATGAGACATGCAGCATATGCTTTAAGTGATTGTAGAGTATTATTATCTCTGTAAGACTTATAATTCTGCAGGCCACTGTTGCCATGTCACCATGCAGTCAGGTATGATACAGGGGACAAGAGGTCAATGGTGGTACCCATCTCACTCCTGCATATTTACTGCAAGACTGCCATACTGGTACAGAATAGTCATGTGAGTATGGATATTGCATCATTGTGTTTCTGCGCAAGACAGAGTAGCAGGCACAAGCAGCTAGAATGGGGCAGCCAAGGGAATAAGATTGAAAGTGAAACCTTCCTTTTGTGGAGTCGATGCACTCGTGATGTTTCTGCAGTGACATAGCAAGTACAATACAATAGGCATCGCATTACTGAAAGTATGAGCTATTTGCATTGCATTACATTGTGTAACGGCTCAAACTTTCAGTAATGTAAGACCTATTACATTGTCAGATTATAACGCGCCCATCAGTGACGCACTAGGGCACTTCTAGAGTTCTCCCTGCCTTGGCTACAGTGCTTCACTTGCATGGCCTCGTTCCAATACTGGTGGCTATAATTCTTGGTAGCTGGTTAAGGAGGCTCCGCAAGTCCAAGAGGCAAAGACAGCACCAGTTTACAGGCCCAACAAGCTAGCCCTGGACAAAAGTGAGGGGTGGAGTGAAGAAAGGGGTGGGGCAACAAAAAAGCTTGTACTATCGCTAGTCTGTGTGACGGCAAAGCTCAAGCCATGAGCATCCGCTGGGGATGCAAGAAACAGCGCATGAGCATTTATTTTTCAAAATGACGCATGGCGGGCTGAATGTGAACAAAGCAGTCGTACCTGCAGTAAGAGAACCTCAAAAATAGTGCTTACAAGAAGGCGTACCGTGTAACAACCGAAGTAAAGGGGCCAGTAGCCATGGGTGGTTACAAATGAAGGCAAGCCAGTACTAAGGAGGGACTAACAAGCCTATTCACCAATCAGAAGCCTGCATTTATGAAGGACAACGGCACAAGCCAATGACAAATATGAGCAGAGAGTGGGCATGGCTTCTCTTCCATACTCTACTACACCAGTCTTGCAGAGCGATCAGCGCATGTGCGCTGCCTGCTAGGCTCGACCTAAAAATGGAACATTGAACCAGGACAAACCAGAGTTCCCTTGTAGCAGGGTTTCCGTTCTCCCACAGAACTGTGCACAGAGATCTAGAACCTGGGTGAGTTAGGGTGACCCAAAACTCACCTTAGTATCAGAAATCCCCTTACCTAGCTAGCTACAGTGTCTCATTGGTAATAACAAACTCCCAATGACTTAGACAATCCAGAACATGAACTTAGGGTACCTCAGGTATCGTGGAACACATGAACACTCTTTCGTTATATAATCATTTCAAACAAAAACTGGGAGTCAAAGAACACACGTGCAAGTTTGAAATATTTATTTCTCAATGCAATGTTCTCAAACGCAGTATCTTATATAATATCAACATACATATTATAAAAACTAGAGTTAACAGCATAGTCACTAATCCATAGTAAGCGAATGGTGATAGCATATTATAATGCAAAATCTATATAAAGTTTGTATCACCTATATTTCGTGAACCATATTTAGCATATTATATTATATCTAAGAAGGTCTCGTTTGGGTTTTTAGCAGGGCGGGCCCATACCTCTAATGGTCAGTAGGAGCAGATCACATCAACATCTACCAGCTCTCTGCATGCGAAGCATCAAGTGTATTGATTCATTCCCCGTAACTCTATCTTAAACCCGCATAGAGCCCAATGTTGGCAGCAACATTATTTGTGTTATGTCTAATGTGGTGCGAGGATCAGGCTTTCAGCAACCTTGTGTTAGGTTATTCTTAGAGGGTGCAGTTCTCAGTGTGCAGACAGTTGTACCAAGCACGACTGATATCAGAGCAATAACATATTATTCTCAAATAAATCACATCTTTCGTCTAGGTTGAAAGCTACAATAACAATTAGGTGTCGTGTGCAAACTGAAGCCAAAGGAAAATATGTTGTTTAAACATTTAATAAACTCATGCTAACTTAACACAATATATAGAAACGCAGTAACCATATGACACCCCCCCCCATGATCCGAGGACGGAAAGAAAAAGGGAGAAAATATAAGCCAATACTATATGAGAGGCAAAACATGAAAGCAGAGTTCAACAATATTGAGCCGAGCTAAATGTATGTAAATGTATATAAGTTGTTAATAACAAAAAATATGTATGAATGCCTATAGTGGCCACAAAAAAATATAAAAATTCGAACTTAAGGCCAACTACGAGTTCATAGGCCTAGAACATATGAAAGTCGAATGTTCGTAATAAAAAAGGCACCATTCAGAATTACTAAAAAGTCACGTGCCATAATAATGAAAGTCTTCAAAGTGACTCATGGGTCGAATGAATATGCAAAATAGGTAGCAACAGCCTCCACCATGAAATCACTGTCATCATCCGAAAACAGTTCAGCCATCCAATTAAGCAATGGGAAAGAACAAACGTGCTCCTCCAGCACTGAATCCTCTATCAACATCAGATGACAACTCAGTGGGTTCTCGAGAACGCTATGCGCCAGAAAGTCATGCGCCGCTGCGGATATGTCCCACTGACCCATTAGTCCATGCATCGCTGCCACGGTCATAACCCTTTCGCCAGAACAAACCAACTTGTGAGCAACTATGAAGCTCATCAGCTGATCAAAATCGACGTCAGGAGAAGTCGGTAAGCAGAGACACAAATCAATGGCCCAGTCGAATTCGCAGCTTAGGCAATGAAACACAGGCTGGACATATGTGAAATAGGAAAATCGAAACGATAATCCAAAAGCCGTGCTTAAAGTCGCAAGCGGTAAGGAGCCATAGTAATCAAGCATCCGGTTGCGAAACAGCAGCAGTAGGGGCTGAGCGTTTTCTTGCGCAGGATGGGCATCCATGTTTTATAAAGCAAAATATCACCAGAACGCCTGCAGCCAACGCCAGCAAAACAGGGAATCCGCCAAACAAGCTTGCGAATATAGAATGAAAAAACGCAGGGATAATACCAAATACTTTTTCAAACGTAGTCACGAGACCACTGGTAATCAATTTAAAAAATTGTGCTAGGCCAGACGTGGAGGAGGCATTAAAGATTTGATGAACCAGCTCGCAGAAATGAAACAGCAAATCAGTATTTAAAAGGGCCTGCACCTCTGTGCGTGTGTTAGCTATGTGAAGGACATAAGTTTCACGGGCCGAGCTCAGGGCCACTTCTTTTTGAGACAATAAGGCTCTTATTCGGCTCAAACCATTGAACTCCGCTCTCAAGCTTGGAATTCATGGCCAAATGGAAACATCTGAATTCCCATGCGTGGGAGGATATAACACGTTCTTGCAACACACCACACGTTCTGATACAGTAACCACATAGGCGATACCGACCATTAACCCACAACACATTTCATTATTTAAAAGTAAATAACTACCGTTAGACAATAAAGTGAAGGTGGGAACTATTGCAGGAACCGGTGTGCCTTTCAAAACACAGGCTAAATTAGGCTTGTCCTGATTACAAGAACCATGCAACTGGATGTGTCTGCATATTAGTGAGCGATCAGGCGATTGTGTACATTCTTCACCATTCAGATTCACTTCATTTTCCTCCTTAAGGCATCTATATGTGTATGGTAAAGACCATGTCTCATGGAGGAAAGCACTGCCTAATGGTTCATAACGCCCTATAGCAATATATTGCATACAATTTGTAAATTTATACAGAGCAAAAGGCAAGGTAATAATACCATGGATAAGCCATGCAGCAGCAGTAACCTCAGCCACAGAAAATGGTAAGGACTCCAATTTTTCAATGTGTAACATAGAAAATGATGCATCTCGCATGGAAAGCATGCGCTGCTTGTCAGTCAAATTAAATGGGGCAAATAGTGATGTGACGTTCATATAACTCCAAGGCACTCGACCAGCCTTCAGAGTCTGTAGTGTCCAGGCAAACTGCATTACAGAACGCAATTGATTTTGACCATGATACAATACGGACACTTCATCATGTAGATGTCAATAGAAATAATTCTGTTTTCCTTACGACCTGGAAGTGGTGGTAAAATGACTGTTCTTGTGCCCTTCACTCCAAGAACTCGAACCGGTGCTCGATATGAGGGACCAAACTCTTTCTTGTTATCGATCTTCTCTCAAACCAGTTCTCCAACTTGGGGTAGCCAGCCAACTACCGGGATCTGCAACGCATCATCCGATGTGGAGGGCAAATGTTCCTTTGCTAGACTGTCTCTGGTCTTTTGTAGATCCTGTAAAACATTGCAATGTTCATCTACGTCAAAGGCCGTGGCCTGGGCCTTGCAGTCTAGACCGTCGAGGTCAGGGACGTACATCTTGATACCAAAGAGCATTTCGTATGGGGTCCGCCCACCCAGAGACCTTCTAGGGAGATTATTAAGCGCACGCTGCACGCCATTGAGGTGAGCTAACCAGTTTCTGCCAGTGCCTATAACTCGGTCTGTCAAAGATTGCTTTAAGTCACGGTTCATTCGTTCCACTACACTGTTACCCTCGGGTCTGTACGGACTTGAAAACTTGACTTGGACCCCCAACGAAACCATAGCATCCTTATACGCCTTAGAGGCGAAAGCCGGACCCTGATCCGAATGGAAGGTACCACAGGCAAAAATCCCTATAAAGACTCGCAAATCCTTGATGACAGTCCGTGAATCAGCGCTCCGATGTGGCCATACCCACACAAAGCGTGTGCATGAATCAACTGCTACTAAGATGTACTTGTATGCAGTATCAGAAGAAAATGGACCGCAGTGATCCAAATAAACACATCCAAGCGGTTTATTAGAGATGTACAACTGTGTCTGAGGCGGACGCGCAGCAGTTGAAGGTTTAATCTGCTGGCAAATGTCACATTGAAGGACATAATCGCGCGTCTGTTTGTACAGTCCCCGCCACCAGAACCTTTGTTGTAGCTGAGTTACAGTGGCTGAGACGCCCGCATGCGCAGACGCCACACCTTCATGAGCCGCTGTAATCAAAGCAGCCCTGCGATCCGAGTTGGGAACTAGACGTTCGCCAACATCAGGAATTTTCACATAAGGAACCTTATCGGGACTTAAGTGGTATGTGTATTTAGAAGGGAACCCCGCAGGATATTTACTTCCCTTCGCGGTCGCAGCAACAGCTGCCAAGATGTCATCATCTATTTTGCTTTTGGACCTCGTGACTGCTGCAACTAAGTATTTTGATACCGCTGACTTCGCTGCCTCATCAGCAAGCGAATTACCAACAGCGTGGACACCCACGCGCTGATGGCCGAGAGTATGAATCACAAACACGAGTGGCAACTTCGCTTTAAGTTCCGCCACTCGGACCCAGATCATTTTATGTTTTAATGTGCTACCTTTGGAATCACGAAATTCCTTCTGAATCCAAAAGAACAAGTTTTCATTGTAAGACTGGACACAGTAGTAAGAGTCACTTACGATCAAAGTCGTCACACTAGGATCTGCGTACTCCAATGCAAGCATCAGAGCACGAAGCTCTGCTAATTGTGCGGTGCAGTCCCCAAGCGTCTGCGTGTGCACGACACTGGACTTGAACTCATCGTTCACCAGGGCACCTACCACAATGGCGCATGCGGAAACGTAGGCATGTTTAGAGCCATGCGCAACCTGCGCCGAACCATCAGTGTAAATGATGCAATGGAAATCCTCCAACGGCCGCATTGCTAAAGGAGCAGGATGAACAAATTCATACTGTAAATACTCCTGAGACCATAAAGTGGCGTCAAAAATAAACGTGACATCCTGGGATGTCAAGGATGCAGCCCACTGAATCCACCTAGAGTGCAAAGCTTTGGAATTTGGTACACTGGCTTTCGTAACCGCCTCTAAGGCAGGACACGGGGTAACAACCAACATGCGTTTTCCTTTTGACAGGGCACGTACTTTAAGAATTGCCATCTGCACAGCCGTTAAAACTTTCTCCACAGTGGAAAAACGCTGTTCAGCCGAAGTGTACAAGTGTGACTTGTAAGCAATAGGTACTGTATCTCCTTCATTAAAAGTCAGGTACGTGAAACCCACCTCCCCAGGGATAATTCTTATCACCAGGTTGGTCTGGTTATCACGAGTCTGTAAATATTCAGAAGCGAGCAAATCAGCCTGCAAAGACTGCAGAATGGCTGAATGCTCAGGCAGCCAGCATGATTTGGAAAAAGATGGTTGTATCAAAGCATACAGCGGCTTGATACGCTGGGCATATTCCGGAATTTAAATCCTCCCGAAATTCAAAAAGCCCAGTAAAGATTGTAATTTTTTCAGTGTTGTCGGAGAGCGCAGCTGTGCGCATTTCTCCAGGAAGTGAGGTGCCAACCCCTTTCCCTCGTTGTTAAGCTCGTAGCCGAGAAACAACACTGTGTACTCTGCAATGTGCGACTTTGCAAAGTTAAACTTGTAACCAATGTCTGCAAAGTTACAAATTATGCTATTCACTCGACACAGATGCTCCCAAAAATCGTCGTCTGTGAGATAAATGTCATCCACATACGAACAAGCAACTGGGTTGAAGCCCTCCAAAAGAGAGACTATGCGGGCGGAGAATACTCCAGGACTATTCTCATAGCCCATTGGGAGACGCCGAAACATTTTTTGCACACCGCCGCATGTGAAGCTGGTCCATTGGGAACTTAGACCGTCTAATCTGTGGGCATAAAAACCATTGGAAATGTCAAGCGTGGTTTTGAACCGTTTACGCTCAAGACTATTCACTAAAGCAGAGCCATGAGTATTCTGTACTGCGCAGTTACGGCAATGCGAGTTTAAATGCCTATAATCCAAAACCAAACGATATGAGCCGTCCGGCTTGTTTACAGTAAAAAGGGGGTTATTCATCGGTGACACACACGTTTCAATTACACCTTGATATTCCAATTGTTCAAGGATAGCCGCGACTGAAGCTTTGGCTTCACGCCGTATGGGATATTGAGGTTGAGGCTGCGGCTGAGACCGTAACGGAATCTCGTGGCATGGAGACAATTTATCCCAGCCACACTGATTTCGGTACACAGCCGGCGCAAGCGCCAGAGCCCACTATTCTGCAAAATGCAGCGCTTCCACTCTCGATACAGTGTGCGCGAAACTGGGGAGGATCACCTCCTCCCCTCGCGGAGCTGCGAGAACAAAAGGTGGGGGCCAGTCAGCCTCCGAAAGCAAAATGTCATACGTAGACGAAAGATTTTCCCAAAATACCCCTTTTACAGTTCGCTGCATGTCACCTTCTATTAACAGGACAATTTCAAAAAGTCGTTCAGGGGGAGCAACATGCGTGTCAGCAGTTTCAATTACAACATAAGTGTCAGTCGCTGTCACCTTCAACAGTGGACGGAGGGCCTCTCTCACTATGGTAATCTCTGCCGCGCTGTCCAGCAAGGTCAGAGCCCACGTCAGATTCCGAAGCTGCGTTCTCACTATCTGGGGCATATCGATGCGCTGTCAGGGCGGCGACTTTCTTCGTGGCAAACTGTGGTCTCTTGGGCGTAGCGCCTTCCTGCTGATCTCCACCGTTACGCGGGCGGGGCTGACCACGTCCTTGCTGGCCACCCCGGCCCCTGCCGCCCCCTCCACCACCGGATGACGGAGCCGATGAGTCCTGAAAGGAACGAGGAGAGCGTTGGTCAGAAGCCTGAAACCTTTCAGGTGACTTAATCATCTCGCGATCGCGCAAATCATAAACCCGATCTGACTGCGCAGGCAACGGAGACGCAGGAGCAGAAACCTGTGTATGTTGTTGCTGTTGCTTACCTTGAGTCTGCTTTTTTGGCCAATTTTGTTTCTTGGACTTTTGTTGACCACTAGTTTCCGAAGACTGACCATGGGGTTGCTTTTTCTCTTTATCAGTAAAAGCCTTAAGTCCCAACCATTTTATAAGCCGCCACAATTATCCTTGCCAACTGACGGGGTTTCTCGGCCTCGGGAATTAACGCTAAAGCGTTAGCAACCTGAAAGTTCACTGCATCCCCCTTGACATTCGCAAGGATCAGATCGCAAACTACATCAAAGGTGCCACACAGGCGCATACCCAACTCAACCGCAGACTCCGGTCCGTGTTCATCTTGAACACGTTTAAGGACCGCATCCAGATTGGTCACGGACGGGGTGCCATAGCACCTCGAATAGACCGCTGCAAAAGTCTTACCCCAGGTCTCACAGTCAACAAGTTCAGGAGCCAAATCTTTCGGCAAACTTAGTGTAAGAATCCGGTGCTTATCACCGGGATTCGTATTAGGAAACACAGCTTCCAGCTGGCCGAATTTCTCTGCAAGCCAGAATAGAAAATCATCCTTGTCCAGAGGCTTTTTGCCCATCACGGAATTCACCATGACAGGATTGATTTTCAAACCAGCCTGTTCTGCACGAAGCTGTGCACCCCTAGGGGCTGCGTCCTGAACATTACGGCTAGTGTAATGAACAAGCGCTCTAATCACTGACACTGCTACTTCATGAAGTTGCCGCAGATCATCTACGCCACAAGTGGCGCGATTAGAGTGAGGAGTGAATCCAGCCAAAGCGGGCCAAGGTGTACCCGGAATGGACAAAGGACCCAACCTCGGAGCGGTTAAAGCGTGTGGTAGGGCGCCACCAAACCAAACTCCATGCTGCCAAGCATCAATAGGAACCTCCAGCGCTCTGTACGGAGCATACGCAGCCGGTACAGCCGTAGCAGTGTACGAATGGAAAACACCAGAATTAGCGTTCACCGGCGGAAACGTCACCCACGAATAAAATAGTTTGTACGGGTAAGCATGTTCCGCACTCACCACCAGAACCACAGCCAAGCCTTCCACAGGGACATAATAAGCCCGCAAGTGGTCCCGCACCGCAATTCGACTATGCTGCGGGATGTCCACGGCTTGTGCCATGATAGCACAGGAAGAAGAAAAACCAAAGATTACTTTGTAGCACAACTGGGTAGTAATTCAAAGAAACCGTTTTAGATAAATTCAAGCTTGAAAAGACCTATGTCAAAAATAGGTAGGTTTCCAACACCACCGTTTTCCGGAAACGGGAATGAAGGGGTTTAGGTTTGAATGATATACTACTCGAGTGTCATGATATAAGGCCAACAACGTATGGGCGCCATGTAGCAGGGTTTCCGTTCTCCCACAGAACTGTGCACAGAGATCTAGAACCTGGGTGAGTTAGGGTGACCCAAAACTCACCTTAGTATCAGAAATCCCCTTACCTAGCTAGCTACAGTGTCTCATTGGTAATAACAAACTCCCAATGACTTAGACAATCCAGAACATGAACTTAGGGTACCTCAGGTATCGTGGAACACATGAACACTCTTTCGTTATATAATCATTTCAAACAAAAACTGGGAGTCAAAGAACACACGTGCAAGTTTGAAATATTTATTTCTCAATGCAATGTTCTCAAACGCAGTATCTTATATAATATCAACATACATATTATAAAAACTAGAGTTAACAGCATAGTCACTAATCCATAGTAAGCGAATGGTGATAGCATATTATAATGCAAAATCTATATAAAATTTGTATCACCTATATTTCGCGCACCCTATTTAGCATATTATATTATATCTAAGAAGGTCTCGTTTGGGTTTTTAGCAGGGCGGGCCCATACCTCTAATGGTCAGTAGGAGCAGATCACATCAACAGCTACTAGCTCTCTGCATGCGAAGCATCAAGTGTATTGATTCATTCCCTGTAACTCTATCTTAAACCCGCGTAGAGCCCAATGTTGGCAGCAACATTATTTGTGTTATGTCTAATGTGGTGCGAGGATCAGGCTTTCAGCAACCTTGTGTTAGGTTATTCTTAGAGGGTGCAGTTCTCAGTGTGCAGACAGTTGTACCAAGCACGACTGATATCAGAGCAATAACATATTATTCTCAAATAAATCACATCTTTCGTCTAGGTTGGAAGCTACAATAACAATTAGGTGTTGTGTGCAAACTGAAGCCGAAGGAAAATATGTCGTTTAAACATTTAATAAACTGATGCTAACTTAACACAATATATAGAAACGCAGTAACCATATGACACCCTATTTTCTGTCATTCACCAGCTGCAGAACAAAACACTACATTCATGCCTGTCACCTACTTGTGCTGTAACACAGTGTCGTCAGAAGTCCTTTTTGTGAAACACAAACTAGGTGATTGTTGGCTACAGTTGTCTGTGTATCTTTGGTGTTCTAGGACCTAAAGCATTGTTTCATTTCAACTAAATAACAATTTGCTACTTACTTTCCAACTTGTCTTGCCAAAGATTGCATTGCTTTTGGCCCTAGATAAATGTGCTAAATAACCTGTTAATCGGGGCGTGGCCAGCAGCCGGTGATGGCGGCAGCTTAGGAGGAGAGCTCCGCGACTGAAGCGGCCTCCTAAGAAATCCGATAATTGATCCGTCACCTACAGTTCCCATGCGGGAAGGTACCGATGCCCAGGACCGGGCGGCATGAGTACGGACAAGCGGGCAGAAAATCCGTGAGCGGGGAGTCCAGTTTGCGGTTGACCTCGACGGGGCCCCGGCGGAGATTCTGAGCCGGGGAATTGCCTGGACCAGCGAGCCGACAGGAAGTGAGCTGACCTGGGCGGGGTGACGCCGGAAGCGCACGCCCGCGAACGACCACGGAGAAGAAAGCATCCCGACGTCCTGCAATTACAACCGGACCCTGAGAGACCCGGGCGGGACCCCAGACGCCCCCTCGCTGAGAGGAGGGGATCTGCCCTGAACACCTGAGGGGGCGAGTAAAGGCACTCGGCGCTGCGGAGTCCGGAGCAGGACCCGCCATCTTGCGGTCCCGGCGGGGGTCCCGTACCAGCCGAGGTAGAGCGGGCGCAGTCGGCGGAACACAGGTACGATCACCGGGCGGTAAAACCACGCCCTGTGAAACAAAACGAAGCATAGCTCCCGGACCCCCCCCCCCCGCTGAGTGAGACGCGCTGCGAGAAAAAGAGGAGTGGGTGTGCACAGGACCCTATTGCGCACTGCATCGGGGCTGTCTCCGGGCCCCAAACTCGCCCACGTGGATCCTTCTCCCCGGACACGGGCCGACATAGCCGATAGCGCCACAGGCCCTGCAGCTGATACGAGGGTGCGAGGCGGAGGACTTTAAGACCGCCACGAAGGGGCGGCACACACGACACTGGTGGGGCGCAACGGCAGCATCTCCAGAGACAGAGCCTGGTGGACACCCCGCGGCCGGGACTGGTCATCCGTGGGCGTACCCAACACACTGGCCTCACATGCAGAGGCAGAAGTGGGACACACATATCGGGACCTAGTGATAAACACTGCCGCCACCACTGACAGTGTCCGGAGGCGAGACTAAGGGACCACGCCAATCCATCGAGGGCCACGATTGCGGGTGGACTGTGACCCCGTGTACATCGAGAGGAGTTGAGAGGCAAAGGACTGCCCAGCGGAGTACAGAAGAACGGGCAAGACTGACCAAGGGTCTGTGTGCTCGGATACCATCGCCTCTGACGAGCTCCCCGTCAAAAATGGCCGGCAAGGGGCTGAAAAGCGTCGCGGCGCAATCCCGCCTTGACCGATTTGCATATGAGAAGCCCGTGAACTCCCCGCCGGACGAAAGATCACAGACGGGCAAGACAGTGGAGGCGTCGGGGGGCAAGAAGGCGACCCTGGATGATGTCATGCGGGCCCTCACACAATTGCAAGCCACAGTGGGGTCGATTTCAGCCGAAATTACACTAATCCGGGCAGATTTCCACAAGATGACGGAGAAAGTGAATACGATGGAAATTGTGACCAAATCCTTGGTGGAGGATGTGTCTGAACTGCAGATTAGTGTGGAACGTATTGCGAAAGAAAACAAGGAACTGCGTGACAAGCTCGATGACCAGGAAGGGCGCTCGAGGCGGAATAACATCCGTATAATAGGTGTGCCGGAATCGGAGGACACGAGGGCAATGGACCTGTATCTGGAGAATCTAATCAAACAACACCTACAGCCTAAGGGACTCTCAAATTTCTTCACAGTGGAAAGGGCACACAGAGTCCCTGGAGGGCGCCGGCAAACGGGCGCTAACCCCAGGCCGATCATAGCACGACTCTTCAATTTCAGGGATCGAGATGTCATTCTACAGGCGGCAAGGACCTCGCCCCCTATTAGGATTCAGAACTCTACACTAGCCTTTTTTCCGGACTACACGGCGGAGGTCTCACGGAGGAGGAGGACTTTCTTCGAGGTAAAGAAAGAACTGAGAGCCAGGGAGATCCCCTATTTGATGCTTTTTCCGGCCAAACTTCGGATTGTGGCCGACAATAAAACTTGGTTTTTCGATACCCCGGAGGTGGCACAGGAATGGCTGGAGGGATGGCGGACGACGGGCCTCCCTCGTCGATCTAACAGACAGTCCAAACACCGCACTGGTGGGTCCCAACAGGGCTCACAAACTACCGGCGAGGAAGCAGAGACACACTCGCCTCTGAACGATATCCAGGAAGGGGGTGATGACGGAGAACAGTAATCCCCTGATAATGTCTGATTGAACTAAATGTAACGCTGGCCGACGATGCCGCCTTGGACACTGGGCTGAGGGCCTCCGCGGCCAAGGAAGGAGGCCGCCGTCTTCGGAGAGTCCTTCACCCCAGCGAGCAAGTACTATGTTTTGGGTTGGGATCAGGCACTCTGCTGAGTTGGGGGGGCGGGCAGTTCTAAGTCCGTTGAGCAGGGGGGCAGGGAGGGGGGGAGTTGGGGGTAGGACAGGTTTTGGGTCTTTAGTTAGTTTTCAGGGTCAGGACAGGAACCTTATGGCACAAGCGCGTAGAGTAGCGGTACCATGGCATAACACTCATGCTCACCTCACAAGAAGCTTGGCGTCTCACAATCTCGGCCGAACACTCCACTCTTGCAGGCATGGTGGGGGGGGAAGATAGTATAGGGCAGGCAGCCCCGTTGAGCCTCATGTCATGGAATGTGAGGGGCCTGGGAGACAAAGTAAAACGAGGGCTAGTGTTACAATGCATAAAGAGACTGAAGCCCGCTCTGGTTTTACTGCAGGAAACACATTTAACAGGCACAGCGCCACGGGCCCTAGATAGGAAGGGTTAAAGTATGATTGTACACTCTGAATTTACAAAGGGGTCCCGCGGTACGGGGATACTAATGCACCGATCATCGAGATTCATAACCCAATCCACTAAAATCGACACACAGGGACGCTTCGCAGCAACACATGGGCAGTGGGAGGGGAAGCCGCTGAACGTGGTCTCAGTGTATATTCCACCGGCATTGCACACCATTGCTCTCCCAGAGCTGGGAAAATTTTTGCTAGACCTACCGGAAGGGGATCTCATTATAGGGGGCGACTTCAATGCAGTGGCACATAACTCTATGGACCGCTTCCCTGTGCGCACACAAACACCGGGCCCTCCCGATTGCATGACTTCATGGAAGCACAGGGTTTAGTAGACATATGGAGATGATCCCACCCGGACGACCGACAATGCACATACTATTCGGCGGTCCATGACAGCCTCTCAAGAATTGACTACCTCCTCACACTGGGGGGGGCCTCCTCACTGTAGCCGAAGCTCAAATCCGTCCTCGAGGAGTCTCAGATCACTCCCCGCTGACACTGACTCTTTCCAATCATTAACGGACACGCAGACGCATCTACCCTATCTACCCAGGATACCTTAAGGAACCGGCGGTAGCCAAGGCATTAAAAAGGGGCATGAGGTCTTACTTCAACGAAAATATAGGGTCGGTGGCTTCCCCTACAACCTTGTGGGAAGCCTACAAGACGGTTCTTCGCGGGCAGGCCATTTCCGCTATCGCACACCATAAGCACGCGTTGCGACAAGAGCTGTTGGAATTGGAGGAACAACTTGATAGGGCCACACAGGACCATGAGAGGGACCCGACCGGGGCTACACTACACACGCTCCGGCTGTGTCAGCAGCGTCATGCTGCTCATGTGCGCCGTAGGGTGGTGGATAATATGACAACGACAACAAACAGGGTGTATGACGTAGGCGATAAGGCGGGTAAACTGTTGGCCTGGTTAGAGAAAAAACGGGGAGGGCAGAGGGCCATACTGCAATTGAAAGACCCAGAGGGGGTGGTGCAGACCAGACCGTCTCAAATAGTGGAAGTACTGGCAGACCATTTTCATTCAGTATACTCCCCTGAATTCGAGGTCACCCGGGAGATGGCGGAGGGGTCTCTCGCAGGAGTGCCTACTCCTACACTGCCACAGGACAAACGGGACGAGCAGGACTCGGACCTATCAGCCGAGGAGATACAGGTAGCTATTGCGGCGTTGCACCCAGGGAAAGCGCTTGGCCCTAATGGTGTGCCAATTGAATGGTACAAGGCCATGGCGGAGACGCTGTCTACGCCTTTACTCCAAATGTACAAGGAATGCCAGGAATGGGGGCAACTGCCGCCCGACCAGCGCACAGCCACTATAATCGCAATACCAAAGCCCGGCAAACCCCCTGAAGAATGCGGATCGTACCGCCCAATATCCCTCCTAAATGCCGAAAGTAAAATATTGGCAAAACTCTTGGCCATTAGGTTGCTGCCTCATTTGGCGCACCTAATACATCCGGACCAGTCGGGCTTTATGCCACACCGGAGCACGGCGATGAACCTTCGACGGCTGCACGGAGTACTGGCACGCGCTCCACTGCTGGAGGAACAGGCGGCGGTGCTATCGTTGGATGCCAAAATGGCATTCGACATGGTAGAATGGCGCTATCTCTTTGCGGTTCTGGAGCACATGGGTATTGGGGCGAAATTCGTATCATGGGTCAGGCTACTATACACCAACCCCGTAGCACGGGTGACGGCCAATGGCCACATCTCGAGGGAGCTCCCGCTGGCGAGAGGCATGAGACAAGGGTGCCCGCATCCAATGGGGGGGCGACTGGGAGGATAGAGTTTCTCTATACGCCGACGACATGTTAATTTACCTCACGGACCTCGCGAATGGTATACCGGTCCTGTTGGCCTTGTGTGAGAGACATGGCACGGCATCGGGGTATAAAATTAACTGGTCAAAATCGGTACTCTACTTGATAAATGGCACTCCACCGCCCCTAACTCCTGACTGCCCGTTGCTGGTAGAACTCTCCTCCTTCAAGTACCTAGGGATTCGAATCACTCGAGAACAAGCGACATTTCAAGACCTGAACCTTAAGCCACTGCTGGACAGGTTAAGGGCGGACGTGCGCCACTGGAACACCCTCCCCTTGACTCTGCTAGGTAGGGCGGCGCTCTTCAAAATGATGGCTCTGCCTCGCTTCTTATATGTCCTGGAAAACACGCCAGCGATGGTCCCACCATCGTTTTTCCGCCAGGTGTCGGCACAGTTGTCAGGCCTATTGTGGGGAGATAAGCCGGCCAGGGTCGCACAAGTGAAACTGGTTAGAGACTGGTATAGCAGGGGGATAGCGCTCCCAAACCTTGGATTGTATTACTGGGCAGCCCACCTTAAGGTAATCAACCAATGGATCCATAGTGCACAGGATGACCCGGCATACCTGGCGGATAGGCGTCAACAAGGCACAAACACTCTGCTGGCCCCGCTCTATAATAAAGGAATGTTGACAAACTTGAGAGTCCCAACCAAACACACGGTGTCGATATGGCATAAAGCGCAAAGGCGACTGGCCTGGGAGGGGGTGATTACCAAGCTCACACTACTATGGGACGCCAGGGCCCTAGGTACTCTGCGACGCAGCAAGGGGTTTGACCAGTGGGACAACATAGGGATATCTACAGTAGGAGATATGTGGACAAGGGATGGTGTGATCTCCTTCGCAGCCCTGAGGGAACAGTACGACCTGGGAATAAATGAAACATACAGATATGTACAAATTAGGCATGCACTCCTATCTGTACGAGAGCCAGGGACGACGGTCCCGGAATCGCTCCGTTAGAGGACCGATTGCTTACGGACTATATGGAAGCGAGTGCTACCTTACTCACCTACCGTAAACTGGTAAACAACTTACCGGATCCACTGGTGAAGCTGAAGGAACACTGGGAGGATGAGATTGGGGACTTGGATGAGGCGAACTGGAATGCAGCATTGGCATCGCCCAGGGAGGCGGGTATAACCACACGCTTTAGATTGGTACAATTTAAAATATTACATAGGGTTTATTACACCCGCACAACACTACACAGAATCCATAGGGCAGATCACCCATATTGCCTAAGAAACTGTGGGGAGGAGGGTACGCTGTTCCATACGTTGTGGGCCTGCCCCAGAATACAAGACTATTGGCGGCGTGTAGCTCGCACGGTAGGCCAGACTTTGCAAACAACATTTACACCTGACCCCAGAGTTTGCCTATTGAATGTGTGGGACCCGACCGACCTGACACCGCATGGGAGGAGATGGGTAATCATTGGTATGATGCTGGCAAAACGTGACATAGCGAAGAACTGGGGGGCGCACGACACCCCGACCCTGGCTCAATGGTGCAGAAACATGGACATGCTAATGAGGATAGAGAGGGCAGTGTACCAGCAGAGGCTTAACCCACGTAAATGGAATAAGATATGGTCACCTTGGAACACATACAGAGGGGATCTCTGTGAGCCACTGCCTGAAGATGATGATATTGAAAGCGCAGGGGAGGATGAGGAGATGGAATGAGGGGGAGAAGAGACGGGAGGGGGAGGGGCGTTAGGTTCAGCGGGATATGCGAGCCCTACAAATTGAAATGCTGACGAGTTTATATTTGCTAGAAGACATGTAAAATGCCTTATGATGCTTCTATTCACGCAGATGTTATAATTGATTTTTGCCAACGAAAACGTGTCATGACCCTTATAGTTGTAAGTTGTAAATCAGAAAATAAGAAAAATTTGAAAAGTTGCCCAAATGGTTGGATGCAGCTGAATGTTGAAGCTGCACTGACGAATGTTTACCCGTGACTGCTTAACATGTGATGGCAACAATAAAAACAAATTTATAAAAAAAAAATAAAAAAAACCTGTTAATCAAAATACCCTACTGATTTCTATATCACGCTTATAAAGGATTCTCAGGTTACACCCATTTTAAGGCCCTGCCACCTTTTCATCCGATTTGAGGCACTGCAGTCAGTGTTCATGCATGATCGCTGTCAGAGGTGTGCTGTCAGTGATCAGTGGGCCGTCTCCTCTATTATAGCAGAGGAGTGTCGCACTGATGAAATGCCCCCAGAGATGAAAAATAAAATGGTAATGAAGCTAATTAATTACCATTTTCTTTTTTGGCACCCCATCCCGAACGGAGTGTCAGGACGAGGCGGACCTGCTGAATGGCAGCAGCAGGGAGGAGGGTGGGCTCCCTTTTGCACTTGTTTGAAGTGTGCATGTCCTATTGGCCAGCCATCTTGCGACGGCCAGCCAGACATGCACACTTTACACTTTTAGACCCTTGGTCCCTCCAATCAGGGAGCTGCTATCTTGAGCATCAGAGTACCGTCAGGATTGGCTTGGTAACTGCCTCGAGGAGAAAAGACAACAAAGGACTCTGCCTCGTTCCAGGTGGGTAAGAGTGTTTTTTTTTTATTTCATAATTTTTTTTGCCACCCGCCTAACCACCCTCTGGATATTCCAGCCGCCACTGAGTGATCATACAGAGGCAGAGTTGAGGCAGTTAGTCTTGCTCACATAAGGCAGGCCATGCAAAATGTGCTGATTGCCAGAAGCGTGTTGTCAGTGTTCACACACCGGCATAGAAAAGGCAGTGAGCCATTCTCACGTAGGGTAGGCCATGCAAAATGTGCTTATTGTCAGAGCTTACAGGCAGCAGGTGTTTAAATGGGTAGATCTTGCTAGGCCTCAGACCAACTATAATTTTTATTTTAACTACTTTGAAACGGGCCTCCATCCCTATCTATATGCATGTCCCTAACTTTACTGACCAACACCTTGATCGATTTCTTGGCAATTACTGTAAAACCCCTTGAGATATCCCATACCAGCAATAAAATCCTTGTTTATATTTCACTGTTTTATTTAGTCTAACATTACCGAAGAGTATTTGCTTTTTCAAGATGTATTTCTGTAGTATTTTCATGCAACATGACTCTTGTATAGTGCTTTGAAACAGAACGAGGTTAAAACCCCATTGTTGAAGTTGTAATTGATGCTATTGCCTTAGACGTATTGGTTGATTGCATTTCGCACATGACCACAGTGTTTGACAGGACATAAGAACTTTCATGCTGCTTGATAGTAGTTGCCTTTCAGCTATCTGTCCTGTGGCGTACGGATATACGAAATGTTACTAATTAGGGTATATTCAAGCATATAACGAGTCCTGGAGCTATGCGTTTCTGGAAACATTTATATGGTCTATAAGGAACTAGACCTCTACGGATTGTAGGTTCAAGAATGGCTTTTGGACCTGGCAGAACAACCACACGTATTAGCTGTGAATCATGAGAAGGAATAAAACGACAGCCTATAGGATATATTGAGAAGTCGTGGTATTAAAGTTAAGTGCCCCCTTCAGCGGTTGAAGGATTTATCAGGTGAGCCAAATATTAAATGTGCTGAGGGAGTGACAAATTCATGAAATCATCCATATGGTTATTATCCCAGATTGCAGTTGCATTCATGACCCATGGTGAGTTGTATGTTTGCATGGACAATATATTCAGGGAGATAGGCATCCTTTGCCCAAGACTGATGACATTTCTGCCAAGCTTGCCCAAGCCAAATGGTTGACTTAGGAGGACTTAGGATCGGTGAAACGTCAGGTGGTTTTGGGAGACACATCATCTGAATAACTATGTCACATATGTGGGCATGTTTCAGTTCAGGAGAATGCAATATGACTTGGCATCAGTGGCAGCATTCTTTCATTTATTTATGTATTTATAAAGCTTTGGATAGTGCAAACATGACCCAGGAGGTTTTCAGAGCACTTCACAGTTGGGGAAAGTAATATACAATAATAATACACAACTATTTTAGGGGAATAGACGGTATCGTGGTCTTCTAAAACAACACCATCCTGTAAGGGGTGGATCAACCAGAGCACAACAAAATACTGAATAATATACTGCAAGTGAGGTGAAGTTGAAAAAAATAAATTCCATTTTGAGAAAGAGGAAGTAGAATATCTTGACTTGTAATCACTTCAGAAGAGACCAAGTTCATGATTCAGTTGAAAGGATTAGTAGATACCACCGCTCTGAATGGTAGGGAACACGTGATAAATTTCTAGGCCAATGTGAATGTTCTGCAACGTTTTCACACTCTCTGAGCCCAAGAATCTATTACTCAAAAGGGGGAAAGCTTGAATGGAGTAAGGAACAGACTGAAACCTCCTGTCAGATAAAACCGACCCTGGTGCCATCATTCATGCTTTCTCCCATGACCAGTGTTTTTTGTTTGTAGATGCCAACGAGTGCTACATAAGGGGTGCATTTTGACAGAATTCTTCTTGGTAGGGCTGTCCTATTGTTTCCCTAAAGTGCCCCTTCAGAATATGTAGTAATGGCTCATATAGGTTGAAAGAAACCAATTGTTGTTTCCTCTGTATAAGTTCCTCAGTTCGAAAACAATAAATTCATTTACAGCCACAAAATGCCAACTACCCAAATGGTTAAATGGGTGTTTGAACCTATACATTGGTAGATGACTCAAGCAGTAGGTGGAGCATTCAACCACACATTACATCAATGTGTTACCACTAGTTTGCGTGGAATATCTTTGTATTACCTGAAACTCAATGCCTCAAGAATGGCGTTCCTTGACATCAGTCTCAAACAAGCATTTACAATGCAATGGTCTCGGCAATATTATAGGTAGAGCTATTGGAATTGCTCATTATTTTTTTAATCTTTTTGTATCCCTAAATAAATGGCATTGTCATTTGTGTTGGCATTAGCTTTGTTTTTTGCATATTTGATACCTATTGCATTAGCAGAGAGAGAGTGAGGTAGTGAGATAGAGAGAGCGAGTGAGGTATTGAAATAGAGAGAGAGTGAGGTAGGGAGAGAGAGTGAGGTAGTGAGATAGAGAGTGAGGTAGTAAAGAGTGAGGTAGTGAGGGAGAGGGATGTTGTGAGGTAGTGAGATATAAGCATAGAGTGATGTTGTGATGTAGTGAGATAGAGAAAGAGGTAGTGAAAGAGTGAAAGTGAGTTAGTGAGATAGAAAGAGTGAGGTAGTGAGATAGAGAGTGATTGAGGTAGTGAGTTAGAGAAAGAGAGTGACGTTGTGAGGTTGTGAGCTAGAGAGTGAGGTAGTGAGAGAGTGAGGTAGTGATGTTTTGAGAGAGAGAAGTTGTGAGATAGTGAGGTAGTGAGATAGAGTGGAGTAGTGAGGTAGAGAGTTATGTAGTGAGAGATAGGTAGATAGAGAGTGAGGTAGTGAGAGACAGAGAAAGTGAGGTAGTGAAAGAGTGAGGTAGAGGGATGTTCTGAGGTAGTGAGATAGAAACAGTGAGTGAGTTTGTGAGGCAGTGAGATAGAGAGAGAGTGAGGTAGTGAAAGAGAGTGAAAGTGACTTAGTGAGATAGAAAGAGAGAGAGTGAGGTAGTGAGAGAGAGTGAGGTAGATAGAGTGAGGTAGTGAGACAGAGAGAGTGAGGTAGTGAAAGAGTGAGTTAGTGATGGAGAGTGATTTTTGGTGGTAGAAAGATAGAAACAATTAGTGATTTTGTGACGTAGTGAGATAGAGAAGGATTGAGGTAGTGTAAGAGAGAGTGAAAGTGACTTAGTGAGATAGAAAGAGAGAGAGTTATTGAGATAGAGAGTGACGTAGGGAGTTGGAGAGAGAGAGTGAACTTGTGAGCTTGTGAGATAGAGAGTGAGTCAGCGAGAGAGTGTTGTAGTTATTTTTTGAGTGAGTGACTTGTGTTATAGTTAGGTAGTGAGAGTGATATCGAAATAGAGTGATGTTATGGAGAGAGTTAGTGAGAGAGAGATTGAGATAGTTTTATAGATATAATTTGAGTAGTGATGTAGTTATTTTTGTTTTGTGGGAGAGTGAAGTAGATATAGAGTGAGGTAGTGAGAGATAGAGAGAGTGAGGTAGTGAAAGAATGAGGTAGTGAGGGTGAGAGTTGTTGTGCTGTATTGAGATAGAAACAGAGCGATGTTGTGAAGTAGTGAGCTAGAGAGAGAGTGAGGTAGTGTATGAGAGAGTGAAAGTGAGTTAGTTTATTTGAAAGAGAGAGAGAGAGAGTGCGGTAGTGAGATAGAGAGAAAGTGAAGTAGTGAGTTAGAGAGAGTGAAGTTGTGGGGTAGTGAGAGAGTGATGTAGTGAACTTTAGAGAGAGTGTGTCACGATATAGTGAGAGAGAGATAGTGAGATAGAAATAGAGTGAGGTAGTATATAGAGAGAGTGTGAGGTAGTGAGATAGAGAGTGAAGCAGTGAGTTAGAGAGAGAGAGTGAAATTGTGAGGTAGTGAGAGAGTGTTGTAGTGAATTTGAGAGAGCGTGTCATGATATAGTGAGGCAGTGAGAGTGAGATAGTGAGATAGTAATAGAGTGAGGTAATGATGTAGAGAGAGTGAGGTAGTGAGATAGAGAGAGTGAAGTTGTGAAGTAGTGTGTTAGAGAGATAGTTACTGTGGTAGTGATATTGTGATGCTGTGAGAAAGAGAGAGTTGAGTAGTGAGGTAGAGATTAAGGTAGAGAGAGAGTGAAAGAGAGAGCGAGGTAGTGAGAGAGATTGAGTGAGATAGTGAGAGAGAGAGTTCGAAGGGACGGTATAGTGGAGCTGAGGAGAGAGTGAAGGGATGGCGCAGTGAGAGGCTGAGGAGAGTGCTTCAGTGAAGGGACGGTACCGTAAGAGGCTGAGGAGAGAGTGCAACAGTGAGTGATGGTGCAGTGGAGGAGTGAGGGCTGCAGCCTGGATTGGGGGCGGGTCTGAGCAGAGAGTGCAGCAATGAAGGGACGATGCAATGGGGGGCTGAGCAGAGAGTGCATCAGTGAAGGGACGGTGCAAGGAGAGGCTGAGTAGAGTGCATCGGTGAAGGGACAGTGCAGGGAGAGGCTGAGGAGAGAGTGCATCAGTGAATGGACAGTGCAGGGAGAGGCTGAGGCTGAGCAGAGAGTGCAGCAGTGAAGGGACGGTGCAGGAAGAAGCTGAGGGGAGTGCATCAGTGAAGGGACAGTGCAGGGAGAGGCTGAGGAGAGAGTGCATCAGTGAAGGGACGGTGCAAGGAGAGGCTGAGGAGAGAGTGCATCAGTGAAGGGACGGTGCAAGGAGAGGCTGAGGAGAGTGCATCAGTGAAGGGACAGTGCAGGGACAGTGCAGGGAGAGGCTGAGGAGAGAGTGCATCAGTGAAGGGACAGTGCAGGGAGAGGCTGAGCAGAGAGTGCATCAGTGAAGGGACGGTGCAGGAAGAGGCTGAGCAGAGAGTGCAGCAGTGAAGGGATGGTGCAGGGAGAGGCTGAAGAGAGAGTGCAGCAGTAAAAGGATGGTGCAGTGAGAGACTGAGGAAAGTGCAACAGTGAAGAGACGGTATAGTGGAGCTGAGGAGAGAGTGAAGGGATGATGCAGTAAGAGGCTGAGGAGAGAGCATCAGTGAAGCGATGGTGCCGTGAGAGGCTGAGGAGAGAGTGCAGCAGTGAGTGATGGTGCAGTGGAGGAGTGAGGGCTGCAGCCTGGATGGGGGGGATAGGGCTGAGCAGAGAGTGCAGCAGTGAAGCGATGGTGCAGGGTGAGGCTGAGGAGAGTGCAGCAGTGAAGGGACGATGCAATGGGGGGCTGAGCAGAGAGTGCATCAGTGAAGGGACGGTGCAAGGAGAGGCTGAGTAGAGTGCATCAGTGAAGGGACAGTGCAGGGAGAGGCTGAGGAGAGAGTGCATCAGTGAAGGGACAGTGCAGGGAGAGGCTGAGGCTGAGCAGAGAGTGCAGCAGTGAAGGGACGGTGCAGGAAGAAGCTGAGGGGAGTGCATCAGTGAAGGGACAGTGCAGGGAGAGGCTGAGGAGAGAGTGCATCAGTGAAGGGACGGTGCAAGGAGAGGCTGAGGAGAAAGTGCATCAGTGAAGGGACGGTGCAAGGAGAGGCTGAGGAGAGTGCATCAGTGAAGGGACAGTGCAGGGACAGTGCAGGGAGAGGCTGAGGAGAGAGTGCATCAGTGAAGGGACAGTGCAGGGAGAGGCTGAGCAGAGAGTGCATCAGTGAAGGGACGGTGCAGGAAGAGGCTGAGCAGAGAGTGCAGCAGTGAAGGGATGGTGCAGGGAGAGGCTGAAGAGAGAGTACAGCAGTAAAAGGATGGTGCAGTGAGAGACTGAGGAAGGTGCAACAGTGAAGAGACGGTATAGTGGAGCTGAGGAGAGAGTGAAGGGATGGTGCAGTAAGAGGCTGAGGAGAGAGCATCAGTGAAGCGATGGTACCGTGAGAGGCTGAGGAGAGAGTGCAGCAGTGAGTGATGGTGCAGTGGAGGAGTGAGGGCTGCTGCCTGGATGGGGGGGGCTGAGCAGAGAGTGCAGCAGTGAAGCGATGGCGCAGGGTAAGGCTGAGGAGAGAGTGCAGCAGTAAAAGGACAGTGCAGTGTAAAAATAAAAACATGCCTTACCTCTAACATAAACTAAAATCAACATAAATACCTGCCTGAACAACTCCGTGCACAGCGGTGAACATCGCTGAAGGGAATCGCCACGGGCCATGTTGAACCTAGAAAAGAGAGAATAAACATCTGAGAGTAGCCCCCCACTTACCTCCTCCATCACCAGCTTCGGAGAAGCCACATGGATAGCAATCCCCATGTCTGCAAGCTTGTCCAGCTCATCCTGGAAGTCTAGGTTATGCCGGGACTTGGCTCGGGACAATTTTGGTACCCTCCATATGCCGACTTTGCATACCATACAGAATAAAGGGCCAGACAAATCCATTTCAGTCATAACTAATAACCATCGGCTAAAGAAAAAAGTCAGACAGCATTTCACATCACTACATAGAGGACGGGAACAGACAAATACTTTCACATATTAACCGATAACGACCCTCAAAGAAAAAAAAATCTGACAGCATTTCAACACCGCATACATAATAGAAGGTATATCGAGCAAATACACGTTCACGTGTTTTGGTGAATGTGGTTGCACCAGATGTAAAATTTGAACCTGTTGCAAGAAATGTTTTTAAAAAATCGATGTGTTTGGAACAAGTAGATTTCGCGAGCAACATAAAGTGCGTTGATCAAATGCATGCCACTGATAATAGCAGGAGGCCTTTTTCCGGACGACAATGGCAGAAATGTGTAAGGCGCGCCTTATTCTGTTGGTTCAGTAGCTGTCCGGGAGGTCGCACAGCCCAACGGGGCTTAGGAAGCAAATCATCTCCTTGAAGGTTTTCCTCACTTCTTGACTGCGGAGCACGTAGATCAGGGGTCGATGAACCAATTGCACATGATGAGGATGAGGTACACGTTGAAGTGCGACATGAAGCAGACGCAGTAAGGATTCTGTGGGCAGGAGATGTAGAAAACGAGATCGAGGAAGAAGGGCGCCCAGCACACCACGAACACCCCGAGCAGGATTGTCAACGTGACGGCGCCCTTCATGTTGGCGCCCTTGCGGATGGTGCCGCTGCCGGGCAAGATGGCAACGCATTTTTCTTTTAATGTGCAGCCGGGCCAGCAAGAACATGTGCACGTAGAGGGACGTTTTTTTTAAACCAAATTGCCTAAAAGGAACTCATCTAGTTACTCAAGATTTTACAGACAAACTGGCAAATCATTACACGGACAAAGCAGACACATTGGACTCATACTTAAAACAGAGACAAGCACCAGCACTAACCCTTTTACAAAACAACAATCCAAGAAAACTTTAACACAGCCTCTCCTTTCCTTCCAACAAATTTCACACTGTGAATTTATGGACCTGGTCAAAGCAAGCAGGCCTGCCCGCAGCACTTCTTACCCTTGTCCACAGCAAACTTTCAAGACAATTCTTCTAACAACCTCTGCTGTCACTCCAGTAAGAAGAATCATTAACGATTCCTTAACTATCGGAATATTTCCAGAAGAATTCAAAAAGTCATACATACTCTCCTTTACTGGAGAAAACAAACTTAGACCTGCTAGACCCACTGAACCCTGACAACTACAGACCCATTACACATGGACCTTTCCTGGGCAAACTCTCAGAAATAGCCCGTTCGCCCAGCTGTCACAATTCATGAAACAGAATGCCATACTTTCAGACTACCAAAGAGGATACCGGCCAGGAAGCACAGAATCTGCCCTCCTTGCCATCTGGGATGACCAGAAGAACACAGTTGACTGTAACGGGGTTGCTGCACTAATCCTCTTGGACCTCTTGGCTGCCTTTGACATGGTTGACCATGACACTCTGACACTAAGAGTCTACTAAACCAGCATAGAGGGGACTGCTCTAGACTTGAACACATCCTACCTTCAAAACAGAACTAATATCATCCATACCCCATCTTTCTCGTCCAACCCGTACTTCACAAAAGCAGGGGTCCCTCAAGACTCTATCATCTCGACCATGCTTTTCAACATCTACATGAAGACATTACTTGTACTGATTAATCAATTTCACCACACATGCCATAATTCTGCAGATGACATACAAATACTCCTTCAACTGGAATGGCCAAAGGAAATTGGAAACTCGACAATTTTCAGTTGTCTCAAAGCCGTGGGTCAATGGATGACATGAAACCATCTCAAATTGAATGCTTCCAAAACAAAAATACTCATGTGTGGTGACTGGAAACATTATGACCAGCCTGCCACCTGACCTGATGAACTGGGATCACCTCCTAAAGTATCAAAGGAAGTAAGAAACTTGGAAATAACCATGGACTCCTAGTTATCGATGAATGCCCATGTAGACAAACTAGCAAGATCAAGCTTTGTTACTACAAAAGCTCTGCAACTAATCTCCCCCATTTTGGGATTTTCACACACAGCCCAAGCTACCATCTCCCTTGTTCTGTCCAAACTCGATTATGCCAATAGCCTCTACCATGGATGACCTTTAACATCCATGAAAAAACGACAGCAGATTCAGAACTCGGCTGCCAGACTACTCTTGCATATCAAACCACAAGACAACATCTACCCTGCCTTGAAAGCCCTGCATTGGTTACTGTTTTCCAGAAGATCCACATTCAAGCTGATTTGTATCACCAACAAAGCGATACATGGAATAGGACTGCTCTTCATTAAGAATAAAATCGCCAAACACATTCAACAAAGGAACCTCCACTCTAGAGTGGCATCTCAACTCAAAATCCCAAGATACAAGAAAATAAATGGGTGGCACATCCTTCCCTGTTCAAGCAGCCAAACTATGGAACTCTTTACCCCCCCCAACATAAGATCCACAGACAACCAACTTATCTTCAGAAAACGACTCAAGAATTGTCTCTTCCCCACCTAAGCACCATACACAAACAGAAATATAAAGCATATTCCTCTGTATATGAGCATTTATTAGTATTGTAGATATGTACCTATACATGTGTATTGCTTTATATAAACATGTAGAATAATTATGTTAAAAAAAATATATATATATATAAGTACAACAACACTTGAAAACCAGAGTTTATCTAGTGCATCTTTAATCTACATATACTTACTTCCTTTATGCATGTATATTCCTTCCATGTACTTGGATCTATATATTTATTACTTTTCTCCTAAAAGGCATATAATGCACTACCCTATTTCTCACCCTATACCTCTGTCAATATCTTTAATCTACATATACTTACTTCCTTTATGCCTATATATTCTTTCCATGTAATTATGAATCTATATATTTATTACTTTCTTCTAATTCGGCATATATCCAATGCATTACTGTGTTCTCACCCTACACATCTCTCAATATATCTTCTACCTCAAATCTCAGGGTCATCTCAAACCTCTTTCTACTACTCTTTCCAATGCATTACCCTATATCTCACCATATACCACTATAATATATCCTTTACATCCACTCTCTCGTTTATCCCAAACCACATAACACTACTGTGATCCTCAAAAGAACTCTTTCTAGACTCTCCCGTACTCTATCCCTCCTTGCATCATCTGACACCTCTATTACTATACTGATCCCCAAAACGAGCCTTTCTGAACTCTTCCCTCTGACTGTTCCCCTCCACATTCCTTTTAACTCTCCTCAAGCCTCCTCCTACTGCTATGGCCTCCAAAACAAACAAAAACAAAAAAGTCTAAGTCCTTCACTCTTCTATCGCTCCACTATCCTTTTCAATCAAAATAAAAGACTAACATGTCCACTTCTCAAATTTCATATTTCACTATACTAATTCACCACTAATCCTTTATGGGTTCCAGAGTAGTGTGCTACTCACCGAAAAAAGCAATTCAACACCTCATCAGGGGTGGCACGCATTATGTATATGCAAACCTTTTTTCCTCTACTATCCCTCTGCTACCCTTCTGAATCCAAATAACTGACTTACATATCCACCACTCAAATTACTTTCATATTTTACTGTACTAATTAAACACTAATCCTTTATGGGTTTCGGAATAGCACTCTACTCGCCAAAAAAACGCTTCAACACCCCATCGGGGTAACAAGCTCTATATAAATGCAAACCTTTTTTCCCTATTCCTTCTGCTATCCTTCTCAATCTAAATAACTGACTAATATCCATCACTCAAATTACTTTCATATTTCACTATACTAATTCACCACTAATCCTTTATGGGTTCCGGAGTAGCGTGCTACTAGCCCAAAAAGCGCTTCAACACCCCATCAGAGGTAACAAGCGCTATATAAATGCAAGCCTTTTTCCCTCTTCTATCCCCCTGCTATCCTTCTGAATCAAAATAACTGACTAACTTATCCACCACTCAAATTACTTTCATATTTCACTATACTAATTCAACACTAATCCTTTATGGGTTACGGAGAAGCGTGGTACGCACCAAAGAAGCCCTCCCACGCCCCGTCAGGGGTAACAAGCGCTATATGAATGCTAATCTTTTGCCTTCTTCCATGCCTCCGCTATCCTTCTGTATCCAAAAAAACTGACTAACCTATACACCACTCAAATTACTTTCATATTTTACTATACTAATTCAACACAAATCCTTTATGGGTTCCGGAGTAGCGTGCTACTTGCCAAAAAAGCACTTTGATGCCTCATCAGTAGTAGTAAGTGCTACAAAAATGCAATTACAATACAATACAATACAATTTGTTCAGCATTCCGTCCACCATCTCTTCTTTTTGCATTTGTCGCACCAGGTCTGAGGGTTATTGTTTTATCTCCCCTGCACACCTTACGTGCAAATGGAGGGAGCCCTATCAACTCTTTCTGCAGCAGTGGCACTTTCCCCTATCAATCTACAGTGTGCTGACAAGAGCATGAAAGACTGACTAACCATTCCGCCTTCAGATTCTGCCTATTAAGCAGTGAATACTGCTGCATGTTTTTGTGGGCTGGGCCATCTATCACACAAGCACGGCCCTTGTTCTTTGCTCAGGGCTTTAAGTGGGCTGGGTCTCACCGGTGCTGAGCACCAGCAGTTTTTAAAAGGGGTCTCTATCGGGCTCTGTTTTGTGTCCTGGGACAAGCGGTCCATTTTTTTGTGGACTGCAGTGACAGCAGGCACATTAATGTGTGCATGCTCATACTGCTCACTAGTGGAGAAGTTATGTCATGACGTCATGCCAGGTGAGCCTTGTAGGGGAAGGGAAATTCTTTAAAGAGAGTCAATTTCTCTCCGGATTTCTCTTCTCTTTTTGAAACTCAGGAGCAGCAACATTGTTGTGGTGTCACCAGGGCTTTAAGAGGAAGCTTTTTCAATTTTCTATGCTGCTTATTTATCTTATACAACTAATAACCAAGGCACCCATCCTAGGCATCAATAACCTAATGGACTCCCCACTCACTTTGACCTTCAAGGATGGTGGGTGTCTGTCTGTGTCAACCCCCTGCATCTCTCTCCCCTCACTGGATACATAAGTATTTTGTCTTTGCTTTTATCTTTATTCATTATCATATCCTGCGATGTTATGCAATCTTTTTTTTCCTTTGTGTATATAATGCGCTCTGATACCCACGGGTCTAGCTAGCACCAGTGCTTTAAATGGGAAAAATAAGTGCAGGTACTCTTCAATTGAGGTAGGGGTGTGACTAGTGGTCGTCGCTAGGGTCGGTGCTATGGGTGGGGTATGATACACACAAAAGGCTCACGCAGGATAAAGGACATTGTCACCTCCTTACCTCCTGTAGCTTCCTTAATTGCCGCTCTCAGTGGGTTTCCTTGATTCCAGGGTGTGTGCACAATGCACACCATAGAGTTAATATGATTAACAGAGTAGTGTCTGAATGGCATGGACACTGCTCTATCAAGCTCAGCTTGAAGGTGAAATTCTCGCCACCTACAAAGACATAATGCAACTGAGCTGCTCTTGAATGGTTCCAGTTTCTCAGGGGCTCAGCACAGGGCACTTTGGCTGTTGGAGCATCTTAGAGGCAGGCGCCACAATGCCTCCGCAGAATTAGCTATTAACAAAAAATCAGACAATAGTACGGGTACTCTCCTTGGCGGGGAGAAGTGCTGGTACTTGAAGGGATACAAAGAAGAAGTGCTGGTACTCAGTACAGGTGAGTACCGGCCCATTTAAAGCACTGGTTAGCACTATATAAAACGTTATTAATTGATAAATAAAATAAAAACAACCGTTGACAAAGCCAATAGTCCTGACTTGTGGTAGGTATGATGTTTCTTGAGTATCATATCTCTAGATGCAATGACAGAAACACCAAAATACAAGTCAGACAGCACACTATGCTAAGCACAGATGTTTAGCTTACGTGTTTTAAGCCATGCCCTTAAGTACATTGGCCACACCCCTTTATGAGCCCCCTTTCGCCCGCCCCCATTTTTTTCATCCCACTTAAAGCCCTTCTCTGCTAATGGCTGCTCGCACTTCTCTGTTCAGGAGCAACATGGAAGGCCACAGGTATGTTTTCGTTAGAAAAGGGGGGTGGTGGTTTTGAGGTGGGATCAGTGCTTTGCTGTAAAGATTGGAATTTGTAGCAACATTTCTTTTTGAAAAAAAATTAAAGTCCCAGGACCCAAAGAATAAAACAGTTCTGGCTGCACTACTCACACCTTACTTAAGACAACTAGTGACCTCATGGAGGTATGAGGATAGTGGGGACCCAATGAAAAGGAATAACATAGAAATAACTTTGCATTAAAAAGAATATTGAAAGTCATCTTAAAGGTATATGTCCTCATCAAGTCACATCACCCATGGCTTCCAATATCCTTTAAATGTATGTGTGGGTATGTTAACCCTATATGAAATGCATTACATGACACAACCTCCGGTTCTGGGTATGTAGCAGAGTGCATTATAGCACACGAGCTGAGTGCGTTCTTCAGGATAAGCGAGAGGCCATAGACACAGCCGCGGGGCAGACTGAGGGATTCAGTCCAGGAGCTGAGGTCGGCGTTCAGTATACTGCAGCAGCTGTGCTTTAAATGGGCCGGTACTCACCGGTACGGAGTACAGCCACTTTTTATTTTTCTTCCTTTGAGTACCGGAACTTTTTCTTCGCCAAGGACAGTACCGGTACTCTTAGGGGAAAGTCAGGAAGTTCAGGCTTGATGGCATTGGGGGTTGTGCTCTGCTCTGCTCAGCTGCTGCCGAAAAAGTGAAGGGGTAAATAAAGAGTGGTTCTGTCGGGTGACAACACAAATGATTTACAAATGCTATTCAATGCAATCTACGAAAAAGGAAAGAAAGAAACCACCCTCTGAGAAAAGCAAAGTAAAATCAGGTTCTTACACTGAATGAAAAAAAGATCTGTACGTGATTTGTTGTATTTTGTATTTATCTGAATTAAATTCATTCAAATTGATTTTCTATACAATAAATACAGTGACTGTCAATATAATAATTGAAGTGCAAACAAGTGACAATAGTGAATAGTGATCACGTGATAAAAACGATATGTACAGTAATGATGTATTCCAATACAATCAATACATACAAATATATACAAGTTTTTATTTCCTAAAGGCCATCCGCTGATGCGATTTTCCAGAATCCTATTTATTTATTTCAGTTCGCTAGGATAAATCATTTGTGTTGTCACCCGACAGAACCACTCTTTATTTACCCATTGATTACCCAGGTTCTGAGGGACACAGGGTCACCCCCATTTTTCTTAATAATAGCCAAAAAAGTGAAGGTAGAATGGGGGGAGGGGCAGTGTACACCTCTGAATGGAGCTGCTGCTGAGAAATGCTGCAGCGGCTCATTTGCATCACTTAAGGACTGTTTAGGGTTTTGGATGCCCTGCGGCCCTCTGTGAATAAAAGTTATGGGTCCAATCAGACCCTGCCCAGTCAATCACACTGTAGGTGTGGGACTCTGAGCCTAGCCCCTCCCCCACAAATCTAGTTATAGTGTGACACCGGAGATGAATGCCCCTCTCAGCACAAGTCTGCAAGGAGGGGGGGGGGGGGGGTTTACACACTACCTATCATCAGATTGGGAAGGCAGACATTGGGCGATGGGATGGTGCCTAAGGGTCTCCCTGCTTTTCTTCCTTGCTTGTCCGAGCTAGCGCCCTGAAGCTATAGTTTGCTGGGAAAGGGGGAGAGCTAGTGAAGTGGTCTTGCTGTGTGCCTGTGGTTAGCATCTTCACTCCAGTGTCTTTCAGGCCATGGTGGGGGGGTTATGTTTGCATAGACTGTGAAACATCTTTCCCAGATAGGAAAATTAAGGGGATGTAATGTTAGGATCAGAGCCATGGGCGTCCGCAGGTGTGGCAAGGAGGGGCGCTTGCCCCCCTCACCCCCGGAGTGCCCCACCTTGCCCCCCCTGCATCCGCCCATGCTTTTACAGATGCCCTTTGTCCTAATTCCAGGCCCTGCTGGGTGCAGAGCTGTTCCCTGCCAGAGGCCTCAACTCCCTGATGGGGCGTCTCAAACTCCTCCTCGCAGCCCTTCCCGCCCATTGTCATTCAGTCTGTGGCTGATTATCACATACAGAATAACAATGGCCAGTATGAGCTGCGCCCTACAAGCAAGAGTGATTAGGTCTGGATACCAAGACCTTCTTTTAACACTGTATAGCCTGAGAGCAAGGGGTCTTCTGAATGAAGTTCTGGGGGGAGTCGATGCATTATCAAATTGAGGTTGCAGCATAGCCCTTATTTCTGATCCGACTAAAACGTACACAGACTTTTGTCAATAACATATGCACCCTGTTCTGTCTGGCAGAACTTCCCGACACTGTGTTTCACTGCCTCATTTCCTCCTGTACCCAACTCCCTGTGCTCACTGCCTTATATCCCTCTGTACCTCACACCTCGCGCTGACTGCCTTATATCCATCTGTACCCCACACCTTGCGCACACTGCCACAACATATACCTCTGTACCCTACACCTTGCGCTCACTGCCTTATATCCCTCTGTACCCCACACTTTGCGCTCACTGCCTTATATCACTCTGCACCCCACACCTCACGCTCACTGCCTTATATCCCTCTGTACCCCACACCTCACGCTCACTGCCTTATATCCCTCTGTACCCCACACACTGCGCTCACTGCCTCATATCCCTCTGCACCCCACACCTCGCTCTCATTGCCTTATATCCCTCTGTACCTCACGCTCACTGCCTTATATCCCTCTGTACGCCACACCTTGCGTGCACTTCCACAATATATCCCTCTGTACCCCATACCTTGCGCTCACTACCTTATATCCCTCTGTACCCCACACCTTGCACTCACTGCCTTATATTCCTCTGTACCCCACACCTCGCGCTCACTGCCACAAAATATCCCTTTGTACCCCACACCTCATGCTCACTGCCACAACATATCCCTCTGTACCCCACACCTTGTGCTCACTGCCTTATATCCCTCTGTACCCCACACCTTGCACTCACTGCCTTATATTCCTCTGTACCTCACACCTTGTGCTCACTGCCTTATATCCCTCTGTACCCCACACCTCGCGCTCACTGCCTTATATCCCTCTGTACCCCACACCTTGCGCACACTGCCACAACATTTCCCTCTGGACCCCACACCTTGTGCTCACTGCCTTATATCCCTCTGTACCCCACACCTTGCTCTTACTGCCACAGCATATCCCTTTGTACCCCACACATTGCGCTCACTGCCTTATATCCCTCTGTACCCCACACCTTGCGCTCACTGCCTTATATTCCTCTTTACCCCACACCTTGAGCTCACTGCCAGAAAATATTCCTCTCTACCCCACAACTTGCGCTCACTGCCATAACATATCCCTCTATACCCCACTTCCCACGCTCACTGCCACAACATATCCCTCTGTACCCCACACCTCGTGCTCACTGCCACAACATATCCCTCTGTACCACACACCTCACGCTCACTGCCACAAGATATCCCTCTGTACCCCACACCTCGCGCTCACTGCCACAACATATCCCTCTGTACCCCACACCTCACGCTCACTGCCACATATCCCTCTGTACTCCACTCCCCGCGCTAACTGCCACATATCCCTCAGTACCCCACACCTCGCGCTCACTGCCACATATTCCTCTGTACCCCACTCCCTGCTCTCACTGCCACATATCCCTTTGTACCCCACACCTTGTGCTCACTGCCTTATATCCCTCTGTACCCACACCTCACTGCCTTATATCCCTCTGTGCCCCACACCTTGTGCTCACTGCCTTATATCTCTCTGTACCCCACACCTTGCATTCACTGCCTTATATCCCTCTGAACCCTACACCTTGCCCACACTGCCACAACATATCACTCTGTACCCCACACCTTGCGCTCACTGTCTTATATCCCTCTGTACCTCACACCTTGCTCTCACTGCCACAACATATCCCTCTGTAGCCTACGCCTTGTGCTCACTGCCTTATATCCCTCTGTACCCCACACCTTGCGCTCACTGCCTTATATTCCTCTGTACCCCACACCTTGTGCTCACTGCCACAAAATATCCATTTGCACCCCACACCTCGCGCTCACTGCCTCAACATATTCATCTGTACCTCACGCTCACCACCACAAGATATCCCTCTGTACCCGACACCTAGCGCTCACTGCCACAACATATCCCTCTGTACCCCACACCTCGCGCTCACGGCCACATATCCCTCTGTACCCCACTCCCCGCGCTCACTGCCACATATCTCTCTGTACCCCACACCTCGCGCTCACTGCCTTATATCCCTCTGTACTCCACACCTCGCGCTCACTGCCACATATCTCTCTGCATCCCACACCTCGCGCTCACTGCCACATATTCCTCTGTACCCCACACCTCGTGCTCACTGCCACATATCCCTCTGTATTCCACTCCTCACACTCACTGCCTGATCGCTCACTTCACCCTGACATTCATCTTCCAAGTGTTCTCTCCCCTTCCACTCGTTCTACCTCTGTTCACCCCCTTACTTCTTTTAGTACCTTACTCCTTTCTAAATACCTCTACTTCTTTTCCTCCTCAGTAACAGCTCTCTGACACATCTCTGCCCTTCCTTTATATCAACGCACCCCTCTACCGCACCTGTCTACCTCAGTCGTTATTATTCCCTCTTCCTCAGCTGTCTCTACCTGTCTCTGACACACCTCTCCCTCTCTACCTGGCCCTCTCGGTCTACGGCTGCGTTATTCTCCCCTCTCCATCTTTGATTTACCTGTCTCTGCACCTGAATCTTTTTCTTCTACACCTCACTTTGTCTACCCTTCACCCCTCGCTACCCTTCTGTTTGCCTCTCTACTGTCTTTATCCAGCCCACCTTTCTGTGCCTCTTCCCATTTCGCCTCCCTCCCTCACAGTGCTCTCTTAGCATGCATTGTTTCTCCCCTTACCACCATGCCTGCCTCTACCCCTCCTTACCTTCGTAACCAGCATAACTTTCTACCTTCCTGTTATTCCTGGTAGTGAACCTTTCATTTCACGCCTCCGGTTTTCTTACCTATGCATTCAAATTGAGTAGGTCATTGCTGTGCTCCCACCCAGACATCGAGACCCAGTCCCTTAGCCTCTCAACATCCCCAGATATAACAACAAGCATTGGCATAACCAATAGGTCTCGCCTTTGGGACCTGCTGCATAACTAAATACTTATAAGGTCCCAAAGGCATTGGCTAGGCCAATGCCTGTTTTTCTCAGCTTGGCCCGAGCATTATCCAATCCTGATTGTCTGCCATTTTTGCCCCGCCCCTTTTGATTAACATTAGCCACGCCCCTTCATTTGCCAGGTTAGCACCCCTGGAAAAATGTTTGCGGACGCCCATGGTCAGAGCTGCCTAATAAGGAACTATGGAAATAGGTTTGAGTCCCAGCTTCAGCTCAATATCCTGTGATTCTGGGCAAATGACTTTTATGTTTCATATGTGCCTAGGTTCAGAGACAATCTGCATTAGTATGACATTCCCACAATAATAAACGTAACCTTTTTCAAATGGGAGGAAAAACCAAATAATCTACAGATAGCAGAAATATTTCTGTATTATCAAGCACAATTGGCACTAAGAAAATGTGCCTCCCATTAAATGCCTGGCTCCAAGCTCCGCCTCTAGCCCCGCCCACAATAGCCCCTCTTCCATTTACTGCTTAAATTGATGAGTACCTGCACTTATTTTTTCCCATTTAAAGAACTGTGCAGGTGTGAGGGGCGGGGGCATCGCGGACCTGCCAGCACTGCGCTACAAGTCATTGCAAGCATGCCACAGTGCGCCACTGCACGCAATTGTCCTGTTATCCCAGCGCGACCGAAAAAAGGCCAAAAAGCCTATCACCGCATCGTGCCGACCAGCTCCGTCCCTGGTGCCTTGTGGAGGAGAGAAGAAAACAATAAAACAAAAATAAATAAATCTGGGGCTACAGATTTATCCAGTGTTTTAGCTTTAGAAGGTGCAATGAGTATGGGGGCTTGTTGTGTGAGAGGGTTTCAGCCATGTTGTGGCTATGGGGATATGTGTTAGTACATATGGACTATCGTGAACATAGATAAACCCAAAAGTCTTACTGAGTGATGTATAAAGATGTTTGTTTCCAACTTGTCTAACTGATCACGAGTACTGTTTGGACGGGTCCGATTGAAGCCAACTCACCCCTCCCAGACTGAAGCCAACACATCACACTTGCTCATCACCACCTCTCCCCCCATGTCGCAAATCTCCCTTACTGACTGGTTACCAAGCCTGCAATCCCGTGTGCTCTTTCACACAGGAACATCGGTGGGCTATTTAGCAATCTACTTTGTAAACTGTGGTAGGGATCGCAAGTTGAACCCCCAGGACTTATGCGTTGTTTTGTGCTGTATAAATATAGATTCATCTCCTTTCTCCCCCATTATTCTGAGGCACAATATTCAGAGGCTTTCATGTCTGCCTGCTATTATCAAATAATCTTTTTTGTACTTGGCTGTTTATTATTGGATTGTAACTAGGATAAAGCTCCGGGGGTTTGGTCTCCTTTGGTATGCTAATTAGCCGCTTTCCTTTCATCTCCTTCTTGCTAAAAAAGAGTGGAAAGCTATCTCGGCGGGGGATCTGACTGATGTACACTCAGCCCCTCATCTCCATAATCTGAGAATCAGAGAGACAATCATTTCTCTCCTCTCTCTGTTGTGGCTGTAGTCTTTAGCAATAATGTACTCACTTTCTACATAATCCAGCATTCTCGCTCGCTTTGAATATTTATGAAAAGAAAATGTTGAAATGTATTTTTTTTCACATTCCAAGCTGGCTTTGTTATGTGTTCCGGAATGGATGATCAAAGATCCTTTCCCTTTTTCGAGGTTTTCAATTCTTTTATCTGCATTTCTTTTTACCCATCATTACCATGGGAAAAGTACATATTTTTCATGAATACCTAAACCTATCTTTTTATCCGTATCAGAATTGCGTGCGGGGTTTCGCAGAGGATAGGCCAAAGAGGCTGGCTGACATGGCAATGCGTTGCAGGGTTTCATGCCAATCAGGTTATTGCTGCAGGTAAGTGCACGTGCGAGTGGCATGAACAACGGGTTAAATTGTCACATATATAACAGGGATGCTAGTACATGGCCTCCCATGAAAGACTATGTGGTTTCATCTTTGCTGTCACGTCTACAAAAGGGATGTATTCAAAGCACACGTATTATAAAGTGGGCATTTTCCACCAAAATGGCTGCTTGACACAGATACAAAATGAACCACTAACATGCTTTTGGGGCACATCCTTGGGGCCTTCAGCATCTTCCGGAATTTCAAAATACATGTAGTATTCTGCATAAAATTCAGCAGAGTATTTCAGTGCCAAAATGTAAGTATAAATACACTACCCTTCTTCTGCATACCTGGCAGCCAACCTGCAAGCACATAAAAAGCTTAGGGCTAGGAGTGAGTATAACCTAACAATAACAATGCCATTTGCTTTGACTTTTACACAGTAAAAACATTGTCACTAACACACAGCACGGATACAGCGGTAGTACTGCAGTGCTTAATTTGAGCCCGGGGTTTCCGGTGCTCTGCACTGGCACTTAATTGTCAACACCAGCACCTCTGAAAGACTGCGCTGTGGTGGCGCTGTATTTATTATTTTGAAATGAGCACAACAGTTGTTTATTAATTCAATCTACCTAAAAAAATTACTAATACCTGCCGCCCACGCCATTCTAATAGATTTGGGAGCCTGAAATACTCTGCATTGTCTCCCTTGTAGGAGAGTTACTGTTAGTAGTTGTGTTTATTTTGTTATTGGCACAATTGGCAGGGGCAATGGTTGGTGCGGGCTTAAGTGGCCTTCTCAGGAGGGCCCATGCACTTTTTTTTGTTTCAAATTAAGCACTGGAGTTGCCTAGCATAATGAGCATGCATGGAGCAAGTGGCGGCCCAAACTGAGCATGTTTCCCTACAAACACGACCAAACCCAGAAATGCAGTGCAAGCTTCACTGTGATATACTGTAAATTAGAACATTGGAATGTTGGGAGCTGCATTGAAAACAATGGAGTGCTCCAGGCTTATACTGGCTGGTATAAGCCTGGAGCTCCAACATTCCAATGTTTCTTTGTTCACAGCTCTGGCTGTTAACAAAGGCTTCAGGGAGCCTAAGGGGATTCCAATCCCCTCACACTCCCATAGGGCTTTGTTCTATTTTGTTAGAACATTCTGCACTGTTCTATTGTATTCTATTGTAACTGGCAGAATGTTCTAATAGCCTTATAGCCCTTGGTAGCTGGGCTATACTAGCTATTAAAGTCCCTCTCCCTTGTTAAACGCTGGAGAGGGCCTTTAACAGCCGGTATAGCCCCCTACGGCGGGCTATAAGGCTATAGTAGAGCACAAGCATAGGCAGGACAGATCTTTTCTCACACACCAGGTATTTTAGGTGCATTAGCAGTGGTCTGCTTGTTTGAGATGGTATTTGTGTATGAAACCGTCATTGTCTGGACTGCTTGGCTGGGAAGGGAAATCGTTTTAAAAAAGTAAGGTAAGTGAGCATAAAAAGTGCTCTTGTATTATATTGTATTGTACTGTATTGTAATTGCATTTATATAGCGCTTACTACCCCTGACGAGGCGTCAAAGTGCTTTTTCGGCGAGTAGCACGCTAGACCGGGACCCATAGAGGATTAGTGTTCAATTAGTATAGTGAAACATGCAAGTACATTTTAAGTGGTGGATAGGTTAGTCAGTTATTTGGATTTGGAATGATAGCAGAAGGATAGAGGAGGACAACGCTTGTTGATGCACGCTATTCAGGAAGCCTACAAAGTATTAGTGGTGAATTAATAGGGTGAAATATGAAGTAATTTCAGTGGTGGATATTAGTCAGTTACTTGGAGTGAGAAGGATAGCGGAGGCATAAAAGGGGAAGAAAGATTTGCATTCATATAGCACTTGTTACCCCTGATGGGTGTTGAATCACTTTTCTGGTGAGTAGCACTCCACTCCGGAACCCATAAAGGATTACTGTTGAAAATTAGTATAGTAAAAAGATATGAAGTAATTTGAGTAGTGGACATGTTATTCAGTTATTTGGGTAGTATATTAGTATAGTTTAATATGGAATTTGAGAAGTAAACATGTTAGTCTGTTAATTTTGATTGAAAAGGATAGTGGAGGGATAAAAGAGTGAACGTTTTTTTGTTTTTTTTTTAGGTCTAAGCAATAGGAGGAGGCTTTTGGTTGAGTAAAAAGGAGTTTTGGAAGGGAGGACTCAGATGAAAGAGTTTAGAAAGGTTTGTTTTAGGGAATCGGTATAGTAAAAGAGGTGTCAGATGATACAAGGCGGGGTAGAGTAGGAGAGAGTCTAGAAAGGGTTATTTTGACAATCACATTAGTGGTATGGGGTTTGGGATAAATGAGAGCGTGGATGTAGAAGCTATATTGATAGATGTATAGGATGAGAGATAGGGTACTACATTGGAAGAAGTAGTAGAAAAAGTTTGAGATGAGTCAGAAGGTTGGGCTAGAAGATATATTGAGCGAAGTATACGCTGAGAAATAGGGTAGTGCATTGGAAATGCTAAATTAGAAGAAAGTGATAAATATGTAGATCCATAATTACATTGAAAGTATATGTGTTGAAAGAGGTACAAAGTGGGGTGGTGTGCAGTGTGTGTGTTGTGAGTTAGTGTTAATATGGTAGAAGGGAGAAGAGGGTGTTTGTTGGACAACTGATGGAAGGTCTGTTAGGTGTAATTACAGCAGGGAGAGAGTGTCTGAATGGGATTTAGTTATGTATGGTGTTGATTGGTGTTGTGTTAGTGATGAGTGTATTGATTAGTGGTATAGAATAGAGTTGTGTACTGTTTGTAGGTGATGGTGGATATGTGTGGTAGTTGGGATAGTAGGGTGTGTAGATGTGGTTTGGTTGGGTTTGTAGTGCCGGCTGGTACATTAATCTGTGCATAGTGTTGTGCGAGGTGTACATTTGGTGTGAGTGTGTTGCTCTGTTTGTGGATGTGGATGGTGTGGGCTGGGTATTGCTAAATGAGAAAAAGGGCAGCATTTCTGGCCCTAGTCCTGACCAGTCTCGAACAGGATCAAACCGGCAACTGCCCTTGTCCTCTCTGCCCTTAACAGGCTCACACAGGCAACTGCCCGTATCCTCTCTGCCCTTAAAAGGATCAAACATGCAACTGCCCTTGTCCTCTCTGCCCCTTGGTCTCGACACCCAGGCTGAGACGCCCTATGCCTGGTCTTTTTTAAAGCCCTAGTAATCAGGCCAATGGGAACCCTAGCCCTAACACTATTCAATCACAACACTAGCCAAAAATTCTAAGAACCAATAGGAGAACAGTACCTTCCAAGCCAATCTTAGCCCTGGTCCAAGCCCCCAATCAGTTCAAAAACCCTGATTTCTACGTCCAATAAAGGCCCTAGCCCTACCAGTAGTCCCAAAATAAGTCTATGCAACCAATGGCACAGGTAGCATTGGTCCCTATTTCCAATAGAAAGCCTAACCCTACTCAAAGTCCCACACCTAGTCCAGCAACCAATCACACCAGAAGCCCTAATCGTTACTTCCTATTAAAGGTCTGACCTTAGCCCTAATGCCCCCCTACTCCCAACAACCAATAACATGGGAAGCCCTAGTTCCTACTTCCAATAGAAATCCTAACCCCAGCCCTAGCCCCAACCCTACAATGATTGCATCACAGACCCAGAAACCAATCAGAACCCTCAAATACCCAACCAATGAGGCATTAACCCTAATCCAATAGAAACACCAGATACAACCACCAATCAGTGTAGACATGTACCAACCACTAACAGACCATATAAGGTCCCAGCGACTTCAGACAAGATTTTCTGGCCAGAGAGTTGAAAGCTGCTTCTCCTGTTCAGAATCTCCTAGGAGACAGGCAGGCTCAATCCACACTTTGGACTTCAGCAGGTAAGGGCCTCACTAACTTGAAATCTAACAATACTGTTTGAATAAAACTTTACTCCCCCTGCTGGCCAAAAAACGAAGTGCACAGACCCTAGTAATACACAGTTTAAACAACTCACAGAAGCACCCTCTGATGTAGAAAGAATCCCTGTTGCTTGGGGGGGCGGGCGGGAGGCAGGGGGGCGGGTTTCACTGGCTTGTGAACACAAAATGGTGGCTGGGAGTGCACTGTTTTAGCATACAGGTCTTAGCACAGAGCAAAGGAGACATTTTGAGGGAAAACAGAATTGGCACCAAGGAATGAGAGGGACAAACTACAGAGGTTGGACTGCAAATCCCACAATTCAACACACTAAAAGGAGGCAATCATGGGCAGGGAAAACCACAAATTTAAAACACAACACAGGTGATAAAATATGCAATTACAGGCAGGCTATAACTACAATTTTTAACTGTAACAACCACAGGCATCGACAGTAAACACAGAAAGTGAAAATCGTTTTTTAAACAACTTTTTGTCTTGGGAAGAGACAGCACTAGTCTGTCTCCTTACCACTTCCTGGACTCTGCTCACTGCAATCTGGGGCACAGGTAGGCAGTGCATTGTGTGCAGGAAAATCACACTTAAATGATGCCTTTTGACAATCATTTCACAACGTCTATGGTGTGGTGTGTCATGCCACAAATGTAAATATTGTGCCTGGGTACTTTACACCCTAGAGACCTAAATGAACATTTGGATAATTCATATTTTCTATGAAGAAAAATCAATAAAAGTCTCATAAGAATTGGTTTTCATGCACTCCTGTATTTTCCCTTACTTGCTTCCCTTTTGCTGTCCGCTGATTTAATGAGTCCCGCATTTCCCCAGGTCTGCTATTTTCCTTTTTCGTATTGTTTTGACTTTCTTGTAAATATAATTAAAACGATGCTCTTGCTGTAATTAATATGTAAGTTTCAATTCTACCTTTTCTGCAACTTGCAATTTGAGCATGCCTCTGACAGGTTGCAGTTCAAACAAGCACTGGAAAGCCAATAGGTCTCGACAATGCCCGAGCTATTGGCATTGTCAATGTGAATGTCTTTTAGACATGTTGTATAGCAGCACATCTGCTGTAGAGGATGACTAAAAGCCACAGAAAAAGCGCTGTGACATGGCCATCGCCAGCCACTGCTTTATAAAACTTAACATGGGCGGGGGGGGGGGGGGCGAAGAGACAGTGCATGCGCTGTCTAGCCGAGAACAAAAACTGAATGCACCTTAATGTGATTTAATTTTATTTTCTTCAGTTTTATTAAGTCATGAATCATGGTAACTGCTTACAGAATTGTCAGAGCAAGTCAGAGAGAGCTGCAGGGAGACAGGAGACCATTTCCTACTGTGTTTTCCAAAATTTCAGGGTGGGCCCTGGGTAGGAGACTGCATTTTTATCTCTTCACCACAATCTTCCATAAGACTATGCAGATAAGCCTCTCTCTAATAGACATGGTTACCTGTGGACGCGCAGCTAAGGGAAGGCATGGGGATGGTAATAATGTGCTAGGGTACTTGTACTTTTGGTGTTGAAAGGGTCATGGGTATTCAGCAGAGGCGTTGTTCTTCACCCATAGAAGTGGAGGTATGTACAAAAGAAGAGCTTGGGATGGTGCTCTGACAATTAAGCAACAAGAGTGTATTTATTCCCAGGTTTCTGCGAAAAAGGTATACTGGAAATTCATGACATATGCCTTAAAACTAGCTCTCCTACTATGTTGTTGCCACCAACCCTATAGCTACAAGACCTAGGCCCTACAATGATTTCTCCTCGACGCTGACACAAAAATGACAAAAACAAGGCCATGTGTCCTTCACCTGCCATCCTGAACATGAACTCATATCCTGGTTAGGAACAAACTTGTGTATTCTTCTCCCTGTCAGAGGGTGAAAGCTGTTCTGTAGAATGTTAGTGCCTTTAATCTAGGGTGGGTAACTTTCCAAGAATAATGCTTGATCTCCCTATCTACATATATGAGAAAATGCCCCCCAGATACCTGTATGATACTTTACAGTTTTAAAGTTTAGCTGGAATTACAACAGTGATGGTGTGACAGGAACATGGAGGTTATCCTTCATACACAGGGAAGCAAAATTAATTCAGCTATCTGTTAAATAGATTCTAGTTTTTCACTTCTACATATACGATACTCTATTCAGAATAAAAAAATAACGAAATGGACACATGTAGGTTCTGAATAATTAGCTCCAATTTATAACTGGGATGAGTAAAGTGAACGTTTAGTGAAACACTTGCTACCAGGATGCTGATACAGTTTGCAGGTTTTTTGACATACTAGGTACAGATGGCTTTCTCAAGAACAGTACATAAAAATCACATACTTGCCTGCCACCCCAAGACTCTTCCAGGCGACCCGTAACGGTTTTCCTGGAAGAGTATTGGAGCTGCAGGTACCACAAAAATCACAGTTCAGGGATATCCTTCAATTCACCCCATGAAGTCTTCTTTAATTTTATTTTTTTTTGTCAAAGGAAGCAATCTTCATACGTTTTACAATAGTTCACAGCACATAAAACAAACAACAGAAAAAAAAGAAGAAGGGAAATATTCCCATCAGGTACAACGTAATACATAAGAAGAATCAATAGATATGCATTTAGGCAACATAGAAGCAACAAAAATAACAAGAAAAACTGGAGTAAAAAAAGGAGAAGGTGAGAGATGGGAGAAAAATAAAGGAAAAAAAGAAAAGAAAAATAGGGGAGAGCTATCTAAATCGTAGTCTATCATATGATTTAAGCATATCTATTCCAAATACGCGATCAAACTTCTGTAATGAGCGCACACATCTAGTTCTAGCCAATGCACTTTCCCTCTCAAAAATCTCATTCATGATTGCCCACCATTCTGCTGCTGTGGGGGGTTTTGGCGAGATCCATGCCCTTGCAACGCAAAGTCGAGCCGCGCCTAAAATAATGGAAAAGAAAGACTTCAAACCAAAATTGGCTTCAGTCTTCTAACTTAACATGATCCCTTTTCTGTAGGAGAGAAATCCAACCCTAAGCAACCACTGATAGTTTGCATAAATTTGTTTCAGAATATATCAAGCTTAGGGCCGGCTCCAAACATATGTAGAGTATGTGTTGCCATCATTCCGCATTTGGACAGAGCTGCCTAACTCCAACATCTCCCCGTTCTGTTTGGGCCCATTTCGCAATCATTTCAGGGGTGTAATATAACGTACAGATAGTGCAGAATTGATGCAGCTCTAAGCTAATAGAATGTACTGCCTCATGTAGAGTATCTACTGCAGAAGTTAGCTCTATAGGGGCAATATCTACACCAAAAGCTTGGCTACACTTAGTAGTTAGACCCTGGCTATAGCCAGTCCTAAATTGACAAAGCTGTAGATACATTGTGCTCATTTGTGATTTCTTGGTCATGTCACATAGACCTGCCAATAGATCGGATCTCTCCAGTATTTTAATCTTTTGCTGTCTTAAAAAATTGTTTCTAATCTGTAGATACTTATAGAATAGTAGTTCATACGAAGTTTTCACATGAAGCCTGAAATGTTTTCTAGCTCCCAGTCAGGGCCAGCTCAGGGACTTTGCACCTGTCAGTTGGAGCAGGTCAAGTGACAAACTGGGGTTGTTTTCACCAATCCTCAGCTCCCTCTGTTACACAGAGACTTTTATACGCTGTCATAGTTACAGGAACCCGGGAATCCAGGTGTCAGTATCCACACTTCCTGAACCCACTAACGACCATGCAAAACATATTTATGCCTGTTGGAAGCAGAGTGAAGGAAGGGAGAATGGAACAAGAACTGAAGAAACAGACCATGTTTATCATCACCTCGCCCGTTCTTACTGCAGGACTCAACCTGCAATCCACAGGTGTTTAATATCTACAACAAGAAATAATTATTTTAGCATATGGTCAATAAGATAAAAAATCACTCTTTGTATTATGACATCTGATATACCCTGTGGCCCTCTCTGTATAGTATTAGAACAGAGCCACCCAATAATCCCACCAGGACTGGGTAATATCAATCGTATAAGCCAAATGTCCAGGTAGGAATCATTCGCAGTATCAATTTTTAATCAACAGTGTCATAACTATGATCACTCACTTACGACAGGTAACCAAGGGGTTTCAACAACAACAAAAGTGAATAGTATCAAAAATATATTTTTATTTTTCATATAGATTTATATATTTTTCCTCTTTTTGTTCAGAAATCAAAAAGTCTGGCAACATTAACCCACCGACGTTAGATATCACAAGTCATAGGGTGGTAAAAACACCTTTACCAAATACTGTGGACACACTGAAAGGACCACATGCACAATCTTATATGCGCAACCTAATTCACACAGTGTTGTTTCAAGTGAATTTAAACAGTCTGGTTGTCTAAAAAGGTGTTTAAGCGTCGACGTTTCGGTCCGTGTTGGTCACATAGATCCGGAGGACCATCTTCAGGACAGAAAAAGTTGCACAGGGATATATTTAGCAAAAACGCCTCACAGGTCGTTATTCTGCCAAGCCAAATGAACTTGACTATCCAAGAGACGCCGGCTCAGAGGGAGTCCGTGTGTCTACGCTGGTAGCGCTCGCGGAAACTTTCCTCGACGGGAGACGCCGGCTCAAAGGAGTCCGTGTGTCTTCTCCGGTGGTACTCGCTGTATAGCACACTCTCTGTAGTTTTTGATAGCGCTATATCTTCCCAGAGCTGAAAGATATAAATAGCCCTTAGAAATACTGTATAAGATAATTGGAACTGTAATACACATTCCTATATCCAAAACGACAATCAGCAACTTAGAAATCAAGCCTGTGAAGTGCCCCCAAACTTAATGCAGTTGTTGAGTGCTTCTAAGGCCGATATAGCGCTTCACACGACATGTCTAGGTTTCTAAGCGCTCTAAATAAAACGCGTTGCTTTACTAATTGAATGGAACTTGTACCAGTGAGCAGGTATGCAGGAGGCATGGGGTTGTAGGGTGCGCCGGAGTTAATGAGGTGTAGTGGTGTCAAATTGGTGGGGTCGGTGTAGGACTCACTGACTGGTGTAGAGATACTGTAGGGGAGTGGAGAGGGGCTAAGTGTTAATGGGCGTTGGACGAGTGTGTCGTGTTCATGCAAATGGTATGAGTGGACATGACGGGGTAGTTTCGTGGGTATACGTGTTGGGTTGCGCTCTAAGTGTGTGGCATGTGTATGTGTTTGTGTAATCTACTTATTGGACATTGTTGGTGTGTGGTGTCGAAGATGACTCAGTGGAGCCTATAGGTGTGATGTGGGTGGATGATATAAATCAAGGTGTAGATGTGGTTATAGATGGTACATAATTGAGATAACCCCAAGTAGCAGATATGAGTTCGTGTTTTTATTATTTACTGAGAACCTATATTGGCAATAGGGCTCGATGAGTGAAATGCTCGGCGCTAGCCACTGCTGTGCTATTCCGAGCGCACGTTTGAATCTCGACAAAACCAACTCAGTCGCCTACCCTTCTGAGGTGAGTGCACTGAGTACTATATCCCTGGCTATTAGTACCACTTGCTATTTACAGCGCTCAGAAAAGATAGACGACGGTTGGAAGCGCTACTTAGTAAGAGTTCAATATTATTAGTAGTAGTACTAAAATTACAATTATTTTTGTAATTATAAATTTCCTTAGCATTCGAGAGGCAGAGATTTTGAAAGCGTGCTTCAACAACTGTATGCTCAACTATGAAAACAAAGCGATGCAGTGAATAACAGTAGAAACAGCGCCCAAACACACTCTTAACACACGAACCGTCTAAACAGATCAAAGAGACCAGCCCACATTCAGTAAATGGTGGAATTAATGCAGGTTTGCACTTGTGTATATACTTTGTGCGTCGTCTGCAGGCGTGTACTTTCAACAATAGCAATAAATGCTCCTTCGAGCCTGTCAGAGTAGGTCGGAGGAGTAACTAGGTACAAAAAAAATCCCCTGCTTCGAAGGATAAAAATATGAAAATCTGCAAAAGATAAAATATAAAAACGTGCCCCCAAACTTAATGCAGTTGTTGAGTGCTTCTAAGGCCGATATAGCGCTTCACACGACACGTCTAGGTTTCTAAGCGCTCTAAATAAAACGTGTTGCTTTACTAATTGAATGGAACTCATACCAGTGAGCAGGTATGCAGGAGGCATGGGGTTGTAGGGTGCGCCGGAGTTATTGAGGTGTAGTGGTGTCAAATTGGTGGGGTCAGTGTAGGACTCACTGACTGGTGTAGAGATACTGTAGGGGAGTGGGGAGGGGCTAAGTGTTAATGGGTGTTGGACGAGTGTGTCGTGTTCATGCGAATGGTATGAGTGGACGTGACGGAGTAGTTTCGTGGATATACGTGTTGGGTTGTGCTCTAAGTGTGTGGCATGTGTATGTGTTTGTGTAATTTACTTATTGGACATTTGATGTGGTTGTGTGGTGTCGAAGATGACTCAGTGGAGCCTATAGGTGTGATATGGGTGGATGATATACATCAAGGTGTAGATGTGGGTATAGATGGTGTGTGTGTGTGTGTATGTAGCTTGAGTGTTTGGAGTGCGTGCAATGGGTGGGGGAATCTTGTAGGGTTTGAGAATGTAAGCGTTAGGTTCTTGGGGTGAAACCTATGAGTCTCACACCGAGGGTGATCATAATAGTGGGAGGGTGATGTTAGATTTTAGAGAGAGGCTGAAGGGAAACATGTATACATCAAGCTGTGGGACGAGTTTTAAATGCTAATGTAGAGTTTAGGATTTTTTTATTTGTGTGATAAGCAGGTGTATTAATTGAACGCAGGAGGATTATAGCAGTGCGGTCCAATGTGTGATTGTTTGGAAGTGGTTTTCTCTGGTGGTGTAGAAGATTTGGGGTGAGTGTAGAGTGGTTAAAGGGGTTTACAGAGCATGAAGGAGTTGGGACAGTAGGCAGGATATGTGTTAGCATAGTCTGTGTGTGTGGCACTCGGTCTGTGTGTGTGTGTAGTCTGTGTGTGTGTAGTCTGTGTGGCGCTCTGTCTGTGTGTGTGTGGCGGTCTGTGTGTGTGTGGCGCTCTGTCTGTGTGTGTGTAGCACTCTGTGTGTGTGTGTGTGTAGCGCTCTGTGTGTGTAGCGCTCTGTGTGTGTGTGTGTGTGTAGCGCGTAGCGCTCTGTGTGTGTGTGTGTAGCTCTGTGTGGATAGCTTTTTTTGTAGGTGGCTCTATCTGTGAGTGACTGTCTGTGTGAGAGTGGCTCTGTGTAGGTGGCTCTATGTGAATGACTGTGGGTGGCTCTGTGTGTGTGGCTCTGTGTGAGCGTAAATGCAATAGGTCATGCATTTGCAAGCAATTAAGCTATTGGCATTGTAAATGACAATGCCATTTATTTAACGATTAAGCTATTGGCAATGTAAATGACAATGCCATTTATTTATGATTTAAAAAAAAAGTAATGAGCAATGCCAATAGCTCTACCTTTAATAATGCAGAGACCATTGCATTGTAAATGCTTGTTGCTGAATGTAATGCTGTTTTTAACTAGTCTGACTGGGATCCTGCTAATCAGGACCCCAGTCTATCTGCTTTCTCCCTAAACTGTTATGCTATGTACTAAGGCACACCGTAGATTGGATACTGGGGTTCCCTTGTTAGTCCCTAGTATATGGTACCCATGTGCTCGGGGCATTGGTACCCCAGAGGTCTCCCATGGGCTGCAGCATGTATTATCCCACCCATTTGAGACCATTCACAATGGACCACCAGGCCTGCCATTGCAGCCAGTGTAGGTTGGTGTATGCACCACTTACTTAAGATATAGGTTTACTATATCTAAGGGTCACTGCACTTAAAACCTATAAGCCACCCCTGTAGCAGGCCTTTACAATCCTGAGGGCAAGGTGCTTGATTCTAAGTGAGAGGGTGTCCCTGCATGAGCAAAACACCTATGCAGCCTATGGAGTCCATTCTCCCGGGTTGCCAGTGAAGCAGCCATATACAAATATAGAGGGGCACTAGGTGACCTGACGATGACCATCGTGAAAACTGGTCCAACAATCCCTATCGTGTTTAGTGTCAAACATGTTGGAATCATACCTCCCACACAGGCAAAACCGGTGTCGGAGGTATGATTCCACCCACTGGGAGAGCCCTCCGCTGCACTCTTGTTGTTCCCGGTACCAGCCTTCTAGTCCTGAACAGCACAAAATGGTTGCTGCCGACCAATGACACATTTCTGCCCTCCTGCAGCTGAGCCAAGCTTGAGCACGAGATGGCACTACAATAGGCATTCTATCACAGGGAGGTGTGACCACCTCCCAGACAGGATTTAGTCTATTAGGGCTGGGTGGGTACACTTGCCAGTGCCTGAAAACCTGCAGGAGGGGCACATTTGGTGTCCTATGCATAGTCCAGTTCAAACCAGTCCTGGAAGCCGTTGGCTCCCAATCTGGCGCAAAACTGGAAAAAGGACATGGGAGTAACCTCCACCCCTGTCCAGACCATCCCCTTGGAGGGTCCTCTGAATCTTCCCAACTCTTTCCTTAGGGCACTTAAGGGCTTACCTGGGTGTAGGTCACTAGATTCTTTGTGAACAAGATTCAGAACGGAAACCACTGCACTTCGACCATCTAGGCACTCTGGACTTTGCTGGACTTTGTTTCGGCCTGACTTCGTCTCCCTCTCAGTCTGCTGCCTCTTCTGTACCCATCCACCATAGAGGATCAGTGTAGGGCCTGTGGAGCATCCAAGACACCTGAAGATAATCTTCCTTGGAGTGAAGGAGTCACACCCCTGCATTCGCAGGCACCACAACACTGCTGACCGGTCTGCTGATCCACAAGCTCCTACAGACTCCGAAGGGTTCAACAACACAGGAGGTGGGTTTCTACATCCCTCGAGGCCCGAACTGCCCTCTCACCCAGTTTGAGGTCAGAATTCCTTATGGTGGCTGCAATACCCAAACCCCTGTGCACCACATTATTTTGTAAGTGCAAACGCTTGTTGGCAATTCTGCAGCAAGTTCATTGGGCTCCAAGTAGCCCCAACCTCTGACAACTCCTCCTGCAAAGATCTTTAACCTTTAACCACATTACACCATGTGCTCCGTGGCCTGTTGTTTTGTAAAGCTGCTCGAGGTCCTCTTGTGACTCCTGTGTCTTTGACCTGTGGGTCCTGTGGAGGGTCAACTATGACTTCTGTGGGCTCCCCCAAATACTCTGGGCTTGCCCTGACTCCCCTGCTTGCGGTGAGTCTCCTGGACCTTGCTGGATCTCTTCCTGCAACCTGCTGACCTCCTGCATGGGTTGCTTTTGTCAAGGCTGTTTGGTGCTCCCGCTGGACACTGACCCCTCAGCACTCAACATCCTTTGTAGGACAGCTCATATCTGGCTTCTGGTTGTCCTTAGCATTGCCTGTTCCGCACAGCTGCAGAGTCATGGTCATCAGCATCAATCTTGAAGCACCCTACATCAGTGGGCATTCGTCTACCGAGCCCCTGGTCACTCTCCAGTGACCCAGACTCTGTCCCGTCTGTTTTCAGGTACTCTTCAGCAAAATCCACATTTGGATTCCCATGGACACTTTCTCCTCTTCCGGCAGTGGCACTTTCCTGAAGTCCTCCATTGGGTTTCATGGCGGTTTCCACGCCCCTTCACACCTATGCACCCGGCTTCCCTGGTATAGGTAACTTGGGCACCACAGTATCCACGGGTGGGGTGGCTCTCCAACCATCTGTATTCCACTGGGTTTATTCAGGGTTCACTGGGAAGGATCCTTAATCTTTAAAAATCCAACCGCGACTTGTACATAGACTTGTACGAAGCATGCGGTCATGTACTCTCACTGCACACGCTGTCTGTGGGGTCCCTATCTACTCACCTTGGGTGGTTCCTTGGGGTCCCAGGAATTCTGCGACATCTCAACATTGTCCTGACTCAAGTCGTGTTTCTTATACCACATTTTTAGTATATGGTTCAGCCCCCCTTCGCCTCCCCTTGATCCCACTGTATATTAGTGATATTTATTGTGATTTCTTTGCTATAGTATTGTGTTTTTTGTGTATAGTTTGTGTGGGAGATACTGGAAGGTACTAGAGAGTATTATATCATTGATACATATTTTTATAAATACCTTGTGTGGTTCTCTTTCATTCAATCTATACTATAAGGTTGCATTCTGATAAAACAAGCTGCTTTACACTCCTTCAAGACTAAGCCTGGAGGCTGCTCACCACAGCTACCACTTGGATAGCTTTCTAAGGTTGTCTGAGCCCTCTTAAATCACCATAAGGGTTGTCTGGACTAAAGCAAGATGCGCACTTACATTAGTGGGCGTAATATACCAGACCAGCTTCTCACAATACCTAACTATCATACATGATTTAAGTGTCAAACAAAGTATGTCTGATACAGATGATTCATGATTCACCAGCTCACTCCATGAGTAGGTGCAAATGAGTTCATAATCACAGAAAAGATGACTCCAGTGAATAGAGTGTGCAATCCTCGAAAGAATCACTTTAACACTAAAGTGCAAATGAAAGGCTAAATACTTGACTTCTGTTCATTCTTACTATTTGTCTGAGAACAAGGGCCTTGAAAACTCTCGATGAAATTGCAATGAGTGCCAATATTTTAGAAACAAGATTTTGGCTGCAGCAACTAAATATCACTATTGCCTAGAAATCAGCACTCTGAACAAAAGGGAACTTACACTCAACAGATCTTAAGCAGATGTCAACATAGAAGTCTCAATAGAGTCCTGTGGCTCTCTGGAAAATGTAGTTTGCCTTGATTCAACTTGCATGGTTTACATAATGCAGGCAAGGCAGCCATGAAGCCTCACATCAAGCAGCACCTACACTGTGAATATACATATGACCTCTTCTGCAGCAGAATTGAGCACCATTGACGTTTACAGTAGCATCTCTCTGAGCCTGCCCAGCAAACACTGGAAAGCGTGGGCCACAGCTCATGACATAGGATTAATGTAGAGCACCCATTTTATGCCAGCATTAAGTTGAGCTCAGACTCATCAGACTTCTAGAAATGACATGCAATGGGAAAGAAACATTTCACCAAGTAACTACTCACTAAGACAGGCCACCGCAAGTAAGAGTGCCAGCTAAATGGACGCTTAGAAAAGACAAGCAAGGAAGCAAAATGAGAATTCTACACCAAAACACAATAGAAATCCCCTATTCCTTGAAGACACAGAACAGATCTTATGCACACGCTTGCTATATGATTGACCCTGACTATCCCATACCAGACTGGAATGTAGTCACTTTGAAGCACTTAGCAAGGCATTACTTCTACATAAAGTAAGCCCTTTCAGGATTGAACACTAGATATAAAGCGGGAGGCAGGAACATCACAGAAGCCTGCTAAACTTACTATTTGAGAACTTGTTAGTGACTTTCTAAAGCCTTCCTTGAATATTCAGTTGTATCACTACAATCATTACGAGATACGTAGGGATGTGACGTAGATAGAGCTTTCACTGATAAAGACTGGAGAAACACATGCATATTCTTATAAGGTGTTCCATTTTTGATCCTACAGGAAGCATATTTAGCTGTCTGTAAAATCACTGACATCCAAAGTAATTCTTAGCAGTATGTCTCGGATGCCACAGTGAGAAAGCTACATTCAAACATACGATGTGAGATGGCTCAGGGTTGTTTCTTACTGGGCTGAAGTCAAAAATGCCATCACTCAGCTATGCCACTGTTGTAACTGAGTTGGCTAGCTTTGAAGGATGCATGTTAAAGCTGTTTAAAAGGCAAAACAAAGATAAAGTAAAGCCTGCATTTATTGGCCTTGCACTACAGGGAGCGTATTATAGAAAGTGACCTGGGGGTGTAAAGGGCATGTACATCAACTTTGTGCATCCCCGGAGAACTTTGGTATTACAGAAGGGGCCCCAGAGGCTTATGTGGCCCCTCCTGTAATACAGATAGCTCTGGTGAACAAGTAGCGCTAGCACTATCTCAATAGGCCGCTCCCTAATTTTAAAACGTATACTCTAGGGCATTTTCATTGGTTGATCTTTCTGATTATCCTTTTGTGGCATCTCTAACATCTCCAGTGATGGATGGATCCATGACTTTATATTGTTATTGCACCAGCTCTATCCTCTAATTGCTTCTAACAGATCCTCTTTTATCATGACAAAACCTATACTCAGCCTTCAATCACACCATCCACCAACACCTGAATCCTCTTTTTACCAATTAAACACAGGGATAAAATACTTACAAGCCACTCCACTGCTTGCATTAACTATTTCAGTTATCAAATCTAACACAAACACTCAGAACTCTGGTCCATCCCCTCTTACATACACATAATCTTCTCCAAAACACATCACCACCCCTGTACTATTCAAATACAACTCACCAGCAATTCTGCACTCACAAATCTTGCAGAAAACTACAACAATATCTACTCACTACTCCACAAAAACAAAACAAACAAATCTCAATATATTATTCGACACACATATATTCCTTTACTATGTAATCATGTAGCTATATATTTCTTTTAGTCCTATTGTACAAGAAAAAAAAATACTCTCCCTAAAGCTTTACTTTGAAAGCCACCTCTATAAATGTATCCTGTATATTCCCTGTCTCTCATTCCAAACCCTTTCTACTACTATTATCTCCATAATAACTCTTCTAGACTCCTCCCTCCTCTACACCTCCTGGCTCACCCCAAACATCAGCTTACTCTGATCTCCCAAACAACCCGACTAAATTCTCCCTCATCTTATCTCTCCTTTGATTCATCCCAAACCTAATTTTTTCTACTCTCATTCACTTCCGTCCTCCATCTCTCCTTTACCCATCCCAGACCTCAACTTACCACTATGATATCCCAATTAAGACTTCTGGTTTTCTCCCCTCTTTTATCCCTCCATTACTCTATTCAACCCAACTAACAGACTTGCATGTCCTCCACTCTAATTAACATGTACCCTCCGAAACTAATCTCATATTTCCCTATACTAATCCACCACTAATCGTTTTGGGTTCCGGAGTAGCGTGCTACTCACCGAAAGCACTGTGACAACTCACCTGGGGTAGTAAGCGCTATATAAATACAATTACAATTGCAATTACAAAATGTAATGAATACTAATGCTACACATTGTTTCAGATCTTAATCTGTAACAAAGTTTATTGTAAACAGCAATGATTCATCTGATTAACTGTCAATAACATATCCATACAACCTCTTGTTATGTATAAACATCAACATTGTGAGTAATGTTATTTTGTTTAGATATTTTATCGCTTGTCTAAAGTAAATCGAGGAGAAAAGAAAAAGTGTTCTCTTGCATGAATTTTGCATGTAACGATGTTGTTTTTGACAAAAAGGAAACTTATTCCATAATGAATATGGTGTGCAGAGGTGCACTGATCAATGTGCATGCACTCTGCAATAATTATACACTTTGATGCAGCAGAATACAAAAATAATAGAGTAAGTAAATGCAGAAGTAAGAAAGCAATCTGTATTTGAAACTATGACCATTGAATGGGCAACAAGCTCATTAACAGGTTGGAGCATTTTATTTATGCATGTGCATTCTTGTGTAAATTCAGATTATTTGATTTCACATAATTTTCATCATTTTTAGGTCTGACCCTACCAGATAGCGCAGCAGTCTGGTTTGCTAACAACGTCTTGGGGACATTCTGAAACCTTCCCTCAGAATGCATTTGTTCAATTGATTACCATTGGCTTTGTGATATGTGGCTCACTTCAGTTTGCTGTCTATTTGCATGCTTCATTTGTTTTAGGCTGTCCAGCTTGAATTTGTCCCACCTGTAGAGCAAAGCCTATTTACTATATTCATCCATAGTACTTAATTTTTGAAAACAGTCCTTTAAATCTTGTTCTTGTCTCATAACATATGATGTGTATTCAAAGACAGAGGTCAAATGTCAGGCTCTATCTTCCGAGGCAACTTGGTGTTTACTTTTCTTTCTGTGACTTTAAAGTGTGAGGATTTTTGGGACAATCTTGCTGTGAAAGCAGAGGCTCTTTTCTAGCACACAACAACATTTAAATATCTGTAAATAAACTGTGCAGATAATTTAGAATATATCAGAAAAAGGAAAACACAAATTAAACACTTTTTAAAATAATTTCTAAGTGTATTGGAAGCAAATATTTTAATCCAATCAAAACAAATTACTACACTAGGTGATGACATTTACACACATTATTGTTTGTGTTCTGTATACTTTTGTCAGTAAAAGTGTATGTCTCTTCAAATGTAAGTCATTTCAATTGAAAATGTGTTGTCTATAAGGGCATTGCGTTCACCATGCACAATGTACTGCTCCACTCTACAACACTTCATTCTACCACACTCTACTCAACTCTGTGCCCCTCAACTCTATGCCACGCCTCTCCATTCCACAACACACCACTCCTCCCTACTCTATGCAATGCCACTCTACTTGATGACATGCCACGCCACTTTGCAAAATGCCACTCCATGGCATTCCACTTCACAACACTCCACTCTGTGCCACTCTACTGTATGTCACTCCACTATATGACATGCCATGCCACTCTACTTTACTCTGCAGCACGCCACTTCACTCTACACCCATCTACTCTACACCGCACCGCTCTATAACACAGCACTCTACTCTACGCCACTCCACACCACTCCACTCTATGCCACTCCACTCTATGCTACTCCACTCCTCCTCATTCTACTCCATCCACTTTATGTCCCACCACTGTACGCAACTCCACAACTCAACACTCTGTGACACTTCACTCTATGATAAGCTACTCAACAACACTTTAATCCACTCTATGCCACTCCACGCCAGCCCACAACACTCTACTCCACCCTATGACCCTCCACTCTATGCCACACAACTCCACTCTATGCCGCTCCACTCCACAACACTCTACTCCACTCTATGCCATTCTACCACACTCTATGCCACTCCCTCTATGCCACGCCACACCACTGTAGACCACTGTACTCTGAGACAACCTATTCCAATCTACTCCACTATGCCACTCTATACCTCTCCATGACACTATACCACTCCACTCTATGACACTCTATTCCACACTATTCCACTCCGCTCTGCTCTACAACACTCCACTCGATGACACTCTACTCTATGCCACCCCACTCTTCTATACAACAATTCACTCCAATCTGCAACACTCTAGCAACTCCCTCTATGCCGCTCCATGCCACTTCACTTCACTGTATATCACTGCATTCTATTCCACTCAACTATACTCAACAATACTGTACTCCAGTCTATGCCACTCCACAGTATGGCACAATATGCTACTCCACAACTCTCTACTCCACTCTACGTCACTGCACTGTAGAATACCCTACTGCACTCAATGCCTTTTCACTCTACACCCTTCCACTCAACTGCACTCCACTCTACTCCCTCCACTCTACACCACTCCACACCACGCCACTACACTCTTTGCCTATCCACTCTATGCCCCTACACAACACTCCACTCAATGCCACTCTATACAGCTCCACTCAGCTCTATGCCATTCCACTCTATGACACTCTACTCCAGTCTACGCAACTCCCTCAACATGACTCCATTCCACTGTACTTGTCTGTATACCACTCCACTCTATGCCACTCCACTCTACGATACCGTACTCCACTCCATGTCCCTCTTTGCTATGCCCTTTTGTCTTTACTCCACTCCACTCTACTCCATCCATGTCACTCCACTCTATGCTACTCCACACCACTCTACATCAGTCCACAACACTCTACACCACTTCACGCCACTTTACACCACTCCACTCTATGACACTCCACTCTACAACACTCCACCTAAATGCAAACCACTTTCATCAATGCCACACAATTTTAGCCATGCTGAACAGCAGCCACGCTGGTGCATAACATGGCTAAACACATTGTAAAAGCCAATATCTCTTGCATAGGTGTGACCTATAGGTTTTGTCTATGCCTTTTGTTTTTCTTACGTTTAGCCTTTTGCTCACACTGGATAACCTCCTAAGCATATCCACACTTCTCTCTAACACTATCGTGCAGATGGCTGTCAACCAAAAGTGTGGCCCTCTTAAACATTTTTCCCCAGTATTTAAAGGTTTGAATGCCACTTCCCTCAACTATATTTCTGGTTCCAATTGCAATTATTTCCAGCCAATCAGAACCTCTTGTCCCTCCCAAACCATAAGTGCTGCATCGAGATTTTGATGTCTCGTTTTACGTTGATGCAGACTAAATTGTGGAAACTGTGAAAACAACTATAACAAGTCCTTCTTTACTCCTAATGGGGAGCCCGAGAGACCTTCTGGTTTCATAATAATCTATTCATTTATAAAAAAAGAATCAGTAGGCAACACTTTGGAACAAGCCCTTCATTCAAGGTCACTATGCATGTGGCTTATTAGTACACATACAATAGCAGGCAAGTATATAAACATGGGACTGAGAATCCCAAGAGAACAATGGAGATTTACCAATTGCAACACTCCTTTCATCAGGTACATTGGAATGACCACTCAACCCTTTCATGATCATATCCTAAAACAGAAGAGCAGTGCTTGCAGCGCCAGTTTAACCCCCAAACTTGTCTTCAGCAACAAAATAATGAAACATAGACCTTCTGATTCCCTATACATTGTGATCTGGCCTGGACCATATCAGAGAAGGTAATCCCTGGTCGAGAAAGTACCTTATCCCAGCATATCTCACACACTAAAGAACAGTAGTGGGTGTTTAAGTGTCTACTGACAGACATATTTAAGCAAAGAGGTGGAGTGGCATTAACTATAAAGGCTGCCATATGAAGGGTGTTGTTTTGCCACTCCAATATCGATTGATTTGAGTGTTTTTTGCCATAGATTAAATCTTCATATTGTCCTCCCCAATAACAAGTTTAGCCAAAGAGGAGTCATTCTGACCAGTCAAGAACATTCATATTGCTTCCTAAGGAAGAAGAGTGAATTGGATAAAGATATTTGTCTATTTTTACAGTAATATACAGCCTGAACCTCCCACAATTATAGTGGACATACCTTTTAGAAACAAGCTACTTGGGGAAAGGATTTGGCCTACCGGGCAGAGCTGCCGACTTTGGAGCTGGGCAACCAGGTTTGAAAAGTGGCACTGGCTCAACATCCTGTGATCACGGACAAATCACTTAATCTCCCTGTGCCTAACAAAATTGAATGTGTCCTTGTGTAACATAACTGGTGCTCATGGAAAGGGTCCAATTCCTTCGGGTCGAGTTTGCGCTATATAAAACTGCAAAATAAATACATAATAATACGGTTAATCCTAAGTATACCTGTTAATACAAGTAATATTAGCTCCCCATCTTTTGCACAACATGATGCTTCTCAAGACTCGTTTACCTCCTGTACTGCCTCTCTGGCATCCTCCCGCTGTTTTTTCTTTTGCAGGTGCCCTTAAGCCCATGGTACACTACACCCCAGCTGATGCTTCGGACACCTCTAGCACAAAACGCCATGAGTATGTGTTTTATGTTATATGTATGACAATAGTGTTAACAGGATGATTACGCCTTTGCAACTCCTGCTACCAGCACCTAAGCCTAATGGAATGTCACACTGTATGGACTAAGTGTAATGTCTAAATGTCAACTGCATATGTGTTTGTCAAAAAACCCAATAAAAAATAAAAATAGAAATAAAAATAAATGAAACATTCTGTACCAAGTTTTTTTTTACATAGCCAGGTGGAATCCTGCAGCACCTCGGAGATAGAATGTTGGTGCTGTTCTTTTTGGCAAAATTCTCAGAAGCATTTATCACTGTAGGCATGAATTCACACCACCTGTTGTCCTTCTTTTATCCTGGTGAATGTGTGGGGCCCATTAAGGGTCATAAAGGAAGCAGAGACATGTTGACCCATTTTCCAGCAGGTGGGCAAATTCTGAATGTCCACATGTTATTTGTAAACCTTTCGAAAGAAGGATTGTAGTAAAGTTAGGAAACACCCACCATTATAGTTTTAGACAACTGTTCTTGCAGATGAGTGGAGTCTAGAGTAGGCTAACTAGACCCAGTTTACAATACCCGAGTGGAAAGTCTGTAGAGGGGCTAAAAAACAGAAGATTGGTAGCTTCAAAAGACAATCAAATAGACGGGCTCTACTTTCCAGAGCCATATATTACTACTAGCGACCTTTCATCCAACATCCCAGTGGATGCCATATTCCTACAAGGAGCAAACTCAATTTATTTATTTTAGGAAACTTATAGAGCGCACAAATGCCCCAGGGCGTCTCGGCGCTAGTAACAGTAAACTAGGACTCTAGGAGGCGAGCAGCTAAGGAATTATTGATTAAATAGCCATGTTTTGATTTTTTCTGCGAAAAATCATCAGGGATTGTGAAGATCGCACATCCAGATCCAGTGAGTTCCATAATTTTGTGGTAGACACCAAAAAGCGTCTGTCACCCCAGGAAGCCGTTCTGGTTCTAGGCACGGACATCAAGAAGGCATTGACAGACCGTAATGGTCTATTAGGGACATGAAATGATAGGGCGTTTAACAGAAAGCGAGGCCCTTGATTGCAGGTCGTTTTATAGGCAATGCACAGAGCCTTGAACTTTATTCTGTTTTTCACAGTGAGCCAATTGTAACTTTTTATTAAATGAGCAATAGGCATGAACTTAGGGGTTAATGAGAGCATTCTAGCGGCTGCATTCTGCACCGATTGCAGCTTACAAATCACTTTCTGTTGGGTGTTCATGAACAGCCCATTGCAATAGTCCAATGAGGACATTACAAAGGCAGTGATCAATATTCTACCTGAGCAAGGAGGTAGATAAGGTAGGATCTTTTTGATGCTTTTAATTTCATAAAAGGAAGCACATGCAATGGCATTTGCATGGACAGCAAACGTGAGCTTTTCGGCCAGAATAACTCCAAGATTTTTCACCTTAGCAACTGGATTGGGAGGAGAGCTTAAGTCAGCAGGCCACCAGGAACTGGACCAGATGGGATGGAGTTTGCCAAAAACCATAACCTCTGTTTTGTCGGAATTAAGCTCAAAGCAGTTCTCTGTCATCCATTTGCTGATGGAAAGCATACCTTGTTGGAAGTTGGCTGCTACTCTCTCTCCGATGCTTTTTATCGCTAGCATCAATTGGGTGTCGTCAGCATAGGATGTTAGGCTCACTAGATGAAGGACACCACATTACGTACTATTAAGATTGAACCTCAATAAAAAAAAACAATAAATTCAATACATTAAACATATATTCAAAGAAAACTATAACATATCTATGGATGTTTTTTCTTGTTATTGTCACCACTTACCAATATTCAGATCTTCTGTATACTCCTTATGTGTACCATTTCATTCGGACATTAACCTGTGTACTGGTATTTTGATGGTCTGTCTCCTGCTCCTGAATCGGTAAGCCAATAAATATCCTGCTTCTTGTGTTAATAATATTACACCTGGAGTATCGCATAACTAATTACCCCACACCACAAAATCATTAAATGAGCAAAAATGAATCTAGAACCGTGCAAAATCCACCACCACCTCTGATGAAATATAGAAAAATAACCCCTACTCTGGAAAGTCCTACACTGGTTCCCACTCAGAAACGGAACACAGTTCAACTCTGCAAAGCCCAAAGGTGTTCCTCGGACACCATCATTACGACTTCCAAACAACCTTTATATCCGTTTAGCAAACTAGATGCAACAACCTTGGCATTTGCTAGGCCGGGCTCAAAGCCTGTGGGGCTGATGTCTTCATGCAATAGGTTCTTCCTTCTAGAATCTCTTCTTGAAGAACCCTTCCAATGGTTCCAAAAGGGTATCAAAACTCATCTTTTCTAATTGTTCACATCCTCACCTGACCCTAAGAGACCCACAGGATCGTATCTGTGAAAGACCCTGCCCCACCCCCTTATTCCATCCCTCGTGTTCCTGCTCAGAAGTGGAGTGTGCGCCATGCAACTACCACAATCAAACAACCAAATAAAAATGGGTGTTAGAGAACCTTTTTCATCTCTTTTATGAGAACATACATTAGAATGTTCAGTAAAGCATTAACTATATCACAATTAAGCCTATTAAGCATAAATGATCCACCCCACACACCGGGGTCTTGGCACAAGGTTTAACTGAATGAACAATATGAATTTTGCATATATAGGGGCCTAGGATTACTAAGATTTGCACATTGCAAAAGTGTTTAATTAACCTTGCTGTGCATGGAATGTGAGTTTTTTTATTGCACATTTCTGCCCTGTTACATAGATTGGGTTGTTGTGCTACATGAGGTAAAACCAATTAGTACTGCTTTGCGTCGACTTTCAGTGCAAACTATCAGGGGCCTCATTTATGAGAAATGACGCATCGCTGCGTGAAAGCAGCGATGCGTCACTTCTCAGTGCGCACTCCTTGCGACATTCCTGATGCGTCATATTTAATGTATGATGCATCATGTCGCAAGGAGTTAGTATTTCTGACGTATCTGTAAGCGCAAAAGTGACGCATTGCTGGAGTGTGTCCCAAAAGTGACGCAACTCCAGTGATGCGTCCTTTCACATGGGGCAAGCCCCATGTGAAAGGGCCTGCGTCAGTCTTACGCCTGCTGTGAGGCAGGCGCAAGATTTTGACGCAATGGCGTCCTAGAAGTGACGCAGTGAAATCTCATAGATTTCACTGCGTCACTTCTACAACCCTTTCTTGCGTCAATACGCCCCCCTTGCATACATTATACCTGGCGCAGGTATAAGTGGCGCAGGGGTTTACAAAGTGACGCATCTACCTAGATGCGTCACTTTGTAAATATGGTGCAACAAGGTGCATTTTTTACGCTGCTGGTGCGTCACAAAAAGTGACCCACCGGCGGCGTAAAAGTGACGCACGGCCTCATAAATGAGGCCCAAGTATTAGTAAGAAAATAGTCTAACCTTGTTATTGCATTGTGTGAATGTGAGTAAAGAGTCCTAAAGTTCCATATGTTATGAGATTTAAGGTGCTTCATTTGTTTGTGTGCTCTGTGAGCCCGATAGGTATACATGCAGATAGTTTGTCCAAGGTTGTATCTGAAGGGAAATTGAAATCTCCACCTAGTATTCACCCTGTGTTATCTGGAAGTTCAGAGATTGTTTTATTTAGCTCACTTCAGAATTATGGATCACCGCCCGTAGGTAGGCACATATATATTAATTACATTGAAAAACAAATCCATTTTTATTCAGTTTGTTTATCAACCACCCTCCAACTTTATCATGATTGGACTCTAAACAGACAATGTTCGCTTTCTACTTTCTGCATGCTAAAACTGATCGAAGCCGCCATTTGTTCTGCTTTGTATCGTATAGCGAGTCTTCTTTCACACAATCCAGACAGCATGTTTTATCTGCAAAGGAACAAACTGCATTTCTGCAGCTATCCATCATCAGTTCATAGGTAAGCCAAAGAGCAGACAACCGTCTGATGGAGAGGGGACCGACGATGGGAGAGAGCGGGAGAACAGCTGGATGCCTTCACCGTCTCCAGAACGCTGTCCGGATCAGGTTCCGTTCCGCTGGCTCCAGCAGGCGCCTCGCAGAAGGCTCCCTTCCATTCCCATGCCAAGGTGTGAACGCCGACACCCGCGCTGCCCCCTCGCCATCTGCTTCCACGCTCCCGTCTTCGAGCTTATGAGTAAACAGACAGGCCACCAAAAGCTGCGCGCGCTGCACACTGACGCTAATTGCATTTTTTTCTCCAAACAATCTTTCTGTTTCTGGTGGAATCTAATGACAAAACTACAGTTCATCTTTCAATTGGACAGATTCATTTAATAACATAAAAAAACAGCAGAATACATTGATGTAGCTGACAGTATTATGTTTCCACTTGAGCAATTCTCATTTAGAGCACTTTTAACATGACAGACAGACAGACAGACGGACGGACGGACGGATGGATGGACGGACGAGCGGGCGGGCTGGCGGGCAGACAGGTAGGCAGGTAGATGGATGGATGTTTGGAACACTTTACATGATCACCAGATTACACATTACACTTTTTGGTTTCAAGCACAGGGACATTAAGTGATTTGTCTGGAATCACAGGTTGTTGAGCCAAGGTCGGGTCTTGAACCTGGCTCCACAGTTACAAGGTCAGTCACTCTGGCCATTAGACAACATCTCATTATTTAGGACAGTCTCGCAGTGCTGCGCTGAGAATAACGAAGGTGTGCATTTTTAGGGTCATGCCTGCAAGAGTATGCGCTAGCGCAGGGGTCGCACTTTGCGAGACACTTTGGTTAACAAATAGGGCTTGGAGCCCGCCCGGTGCTTACCATTTGTTGGCTTGTGTGCCCCCTCCTTGAAAGTCAGAGTGAAAGGGGAGACCATTAGTCTATTGTTGCCTAGGTTGGTTGACTTGGTCAGAGAAGTATTGGTTGATGAGCAGTAGTTTCATGTCCTTTTTGAAGTAAGAGAAGGAGGGGTTGCATCTGAGGTTAGTAGGGAGTGAGTTCCATATCCTGGGAACATTACCAGAGAAGGATCGGCTTTAGGTCGCTTTCCTTTTTGATTCCTGGGGAATGAGAAGAAGTGAGTTGGTGCTTCTCATAGTTCTTGATTTTCCTGCTTTAACCAGTTTGTTGTTCAGGTAATTGGGGGATTGAGCATGGAGGGCCTTGTGCGTAATGCAGGCCAGTATGTAAATACATCTGCCTTCCATGGGAAGCCAGTTGAGTGATTTGAGGGTAGGTGTGATGTGTTCAAATCTTTTTCCACCAGTTATGAGTCGAGCCGCCATATTAACCCATTTACCACGGCGAATATTTCGCCACAGTGAGAGCATTCCACAGAGTGGGCGGGGCCACGTCAACCGTTGGCCGTTCGCAGCACCAGCGAGGTAGTGCTTGCGACGGCCGACAGGAGCACAGAAGGGGTTAAGGATTGACCTTAGTGGGGCAAGGTGAGCTTTTTGTGCACCTGTTAGGATGACGTTCCCGTAGTCTAGTTTAGAAAGGACTAGGGATTGTACAATTGTACAATTGTCTTAAAATCATCCTGGGGAATGAAAGGTTTCATTTTCTGCAGGTGTTTTAGAGAGTAAAGTGCACCTTTTGCAGAGTTCTTGATGTGGGCCTCCATTGACAGGTTCTTATCCAGGGTAATGCCTAGTGATTTTACAGAGTCAGCTAGGTCAGTGGGGTAGTTTAGAGCATCAAGATTCTTGAACCAGCCTTGTATAGGTCGGTGGTTACTTTTCGGAGAGAACAGTATTAATTCCGTTTTGTCCGGGTTCAGCTTTAAATGGTTTGTGTAAAATCAGGTTTGGATCTTGGTTAGCGTGGCATTGAGGTGTTGGACATCCTTGGGTGATTTGATTTTGTGGTATATTTGAGTGTCATCTGCATAGAGGTGGTATTGAACTCCTGCTTGCTTCAGAAAAAATGTCAAGGGATTCCATCAAGAGATTGCAGAGGGATGGTGAGAGGATAGATCCTTGCGGGACTCCAAGTTTGACACGTGTTGGTGCAGAGAGACAGGAATTGATTTTAATTTGTTGTGAACTGTGCTGAAGGAAGGAAGTGAACCATTTTAGTACTGTGCCATTAATGCAAGAGCGACTCTTCAGAGTCTTAAGTAAAGCTGAATGGTTTATTGTGTTGAATGCCGCTGATAAGTCAATAAGGATGTGGAGACAGGCCTCACCTTCATCTAAGACTCTGTGGATATCATCTGAGATATTGAGCATCGTTGTTTCAGTGCTACAGCCTTTCCTGAAACCCGATTGAAAGGTGTCCAGCAGGTTGAAGTCGTCCATATGTTTGTTGAGTTGTTGGAGAACGCATGTTTTAGCTAGGAACAGAAGGTTGAAGATAGGTCTGAGGTTGTTAAGCTTGTTGGGGTCAGCCCCTGGTTTCTTGAGTATAGGGGTGATTTGCCCTAGTTGTAGGGAGTCTGGGATGCAACCTGATGCGAGAAAGGAGTTTTTGTCCAGAAAGGGGCAATGATGTGGTTGAGATTTTTTACTATTGTGGATGGGAGGGGGTACAAAGTGTGGGGAGTGGGCTTTAAGCTCACAATTATATTGAAGATTTCGATTTCTGACATGAGTTCGAAGTTCGACCAATTAGCGCCATTCTGAAGTTGGAAGCAGGCCTGGTTGTCCGTGGTATGATTTTGATCTGTTTGGTCAGGAGTGGTTAAAAGGGGGCAGGTTGGGGGGGGGGGGAGGCTTTGGGGTTTGGATGAAGGATTGCTCAGTTTTTGTGACTTTATTTGTGAAAAAGCTGGCGATTTCTTCGCATCGGTCCTTGGTGGTTATTATTTCTTGTGGGGGTGTGACGTTTGTTTGACTTTTCACACTGTTGAAGAGTTCTCTAAGTCTATTCTTTGCCTGGTCTAGTTGGGTGAGAAAGAACGATGCTTTTTCTCTAAAGATGTGTTTTTATATGCCTGTTGGGTCAACCTAAGTTGCGCTAGGTGGAGAGTCGAAGGGTTCAGTCTCCAAGTCCTTTCCGATTGTCTGAGCTGTCGTCTTTCGTTATTAGGATCTACATTGAACCTGGATTTAGATTTGGTAGATCTCAAATTTTTGAGTTTGAGTGGAGCTACTAGACCTAATACCTCTGACATTGTGGAATTAAAGTGGGCTGTGAGGTCCATCAGTGGTCATATTGGAGCCCTGGGGTAGTCGATGGGCCTGAATCCTGGATTCCAGTTCAGTTATGGGGACTCCTTTGATGTTCCTGGTCCAGTGCTTAGGTTTGTCAGGTCGTATAGAATGGTTTCTGACATATGAGTCAATATTAAACATTATGAGGTGGTGGTCAGACCAGTCAATGGGAGAAATTGATCTGAAAGAGACCAGCTCATTTTTGGGGTTGATCGCATCCAGTGTAGCTCCTTTGATATGTGTTGGTCCATTACAAAGTTGTTTGAGGTTTGTTATTTCATGCAGGTTGGAGAGGTTCTGTGCAGTGGTGTCTTCTGGGTTGTTTCAGTGAATATTGAAGTCACCCAAGAACACGTCTTCTGTGTCTGTTAGGCAGAAGTGAGTTATTAGGTTGGTTAGTTCTTCAGTGAAGATGGCACGTTCACCGGAAGGGTGATAGATGGTGTGAAATTTGAAGGGTGTGGTGCTTTTGATTGTAAGTTCAACAAGGAGGTGATTGAGCCTGGTACTGTTTTGTTCTGTTTAACTTTAGTACCATGCAAACAGAAGGAGTGTGACTGGCAAAAACATGCCCAGCAGGGCAAACAAAATTGCAGAGAATTATTTTCTAGAGTTACTTTTCTTTTTGTTTTGCCAAGTCTTCTTTTCTCACTTTGCACTCATGTTTTTTGTTTTGTCTCAAGAGCACTGTTCTCAAAAGATGATGATTATCATATTACAAAGCGACATTGTTTCTTTCTTCCATGTAGTTTCTGAAATGATGCTTTAATACATAATCGTGTTAATTCACAATATTTTGGTAGCATACATTCACGATCACATACTCACTCTATCACTCACAATCACTCATTCTCACTAACACACTCTCAATCTCCTGTACTCTCATTTACCTTCAAACTATCTCCCATGCACACACAGTTAATACAACCTCACCCCTCCCTCACTTTTCATGCACACATTCTTCTCACACATAAACTCACACCTCCTAAACATGCACTAACCCCTCACACTCATACAATTCTCATATGAAATTATGACACTCACACAAGCACTCTTTACACTCACATTTACACAGTTACTTTCTCCTAGGTCTCAATATTTGCTGCTACCCAGCAAGAACGTTCCTCAACAATTTTCCAACATCGCACAACTACCACTCCACCCTTAAAACCTCTTGTACTAGATCATTACTCAAAAATAAGAGCCTCAATTCATCAGACCCTGCCACCTTTCGACTACTCTCAAATGGGTAAGAAATCTGATAGAAAGACCTGCAATCCACCAGATCAGGGTTTGCTCTAGGAGAGGCACAGAATCCATTCATCTCTGAAATAATCTAAAGAGTATAATAACGAGAACTGTAGTTAATGCAATTCTACTCTTGGACCTGTTTGTTTCTACTCTTGGACCTGTCTGTGGCCTCCAATTGAGAGTAGAAGAACTTCACACATCAAAGTCACCATTCTAGTCTAGATATGCTTCTCCTTCTCAGAAAGCTATAGTATCCTGTTGCTGCTGCGATTTACATCATCTCCATTCCACACCAATGCAGGAAAACCTCAAGGTGCGATCATCTCACCACTTCTCTTCAATGCTCACCTCAACCCCTAAACTGGCCGCATCAATTGCTTCAACCTAGTTTACTCCATCTACACTGAAAACAATCATATCATCATGAAACTGGAAAACCTATGAGACCTAGACTACTCAGATCTAAATGCCTGCCTCCAGACTGTGGGGGAATGGATGTTACCACCTCAAACTGAGCTCTTCCAAAGCAGACGTACTAACCTGCAGAGACTGGAGTAACAACCTGCATAAAACCTATAGCCTGGAACTAGAGCAACTGCCAACAACCTCAGCTGAAGTAAGAAACCTGTGATTGATCACGTAGCGCAGCCTTTCCCTGCTACTCAACTGAATCAAGTCACAAGAATCGTATTCCGTACTATGCAAACTTTCTTTTTTTTTTAAATATATTTTTATTGGTATTTACAGGGTACACATTACAGCTACTGACAGACATATAATTGCATATTCTTGGTTAACTTCTCGTCGTTGACTTAATAACACAAAACAAACATATGACATAAAACAGAAAGCGCCTGGTGGTGACAGTTGCTTTAGACAGAAAAAAAGGTGGATGAGTGGTGCATTGGCCCTGGTTAATGTACAGCGATTGTGTCCTTGTTTGGTGTGGAGCCCTCCTGATATGTTGATCACTTCTTCCATGTTGGGATGTAGAGACGCCCTTTGCCTATAGTGGTTTGAAGGTGTCCATGTGGTTGTCCAGTTTGGACCACATCGCTCTGCAGTGGCTTCTACCTGGTGTGTTTCTGAGGGTGGTCGTGTCTGCACCTCTCAGGAAGATCACCCAGTTGAGCCAGCTTTTGAAGTTGGTCTTGGAGGTGTCCTTCCAGTTTGTCAAAATTGTTTTTGTTGCCGACGTGAGGAGGAAGTCAAGGAGGTTCCTATCTTTTGGGCTCGTAATTTCCTGTGAGATATGTGCTGTAGCTATAGTGGCGAAAGACTCCTTAAGGGTGCAGCCTAGTGTTTTGTTAGTGAAATCTAGCACCTGTTTTCAAAATGTTTTGACTTTGGAGCAGCTGAAGATGAGGTGTTCTGGGTCTCCTTTCCCTGATCCGCAGTTCCAGCAGGTGTCATTGTCTTTTAGACCTACAGATGCCAGGCGTGCCGGCGTCCAGTAGGCTAGGTGTAGTATCCAGAATTTGGTTTGTGCGAGTACTGTAGATATCATGTTCTTTGTTGGGGAAGCCCAGAGAAATTGTATTTCCTGTTTGGACAGTTTAGTCTCAGCTTGGCTTTCCCAGTAGGCCACTTTCTTGTCGTTGTGCTTGGACGTGGCTGGTCGGAGTAGTTTGTACAGCAGTGAGACTTGATGGCTCATCTTGTTTATGTTTTCCATGAGCTGGAAGATCGAGGGGGTTTGTCTGTGGAGCTTTGATTTCGTTAGGGCTGTTTTTATGGCGAGGAAGTTGTAGAGTTCCATGTCTGGTAGGTTGTGTTCTCTTTGGAGGTTGTTGAAGGTGTGCGGTGTTCCATCTAGTTCTAGTTGTGTTGGGAAATGAATCCCACTCGATTTCCATGTTCCCATGTCTAAGGTTTTGCCTCTGTACTTGATCTTGTTGTTCTCCCATAGTGTTTCCCACTGTGAGTTTTTGATGCTCATCTCTAGGTTGCGGTCTTTCTTCAGTAGTGCTTGTTTCGTGAATTTTAGGATCGGGTTGTTTTTGAGTGACTTTTTGTTTGCTGTCAAAATTGTTAGTGGGGTGGTGTTGTTTAGCATGGCTTTTTCTATGGCTAACCTCGTTGGTGTGTACCTTTGTCCTGGTATCAACCAGTGTATTCCTTGTCTGGCAATGAATGCTAGTTGGAAAGTTTTCTGGTCCGCCAGGTTAAGTCCGCCTAGTTTTTTCCCCAGTCTCAGCTTGCGGAGGCCTATCCTCGCTTTTTTACCCTGCCATATGAATTTGTTGATCATTAGGTCTATTCTTTTGTGGAAGTCTTCTGTCATGGGCAGGGGGAGCATGTCCGCTAGGTAATTGACTATGGGTGTTAGCATAATTTTGATGGTGTCTATGCGGCTCCACCATGTGATGTACTTGGGTGACCATGAGTCTAGTAGGTCTTTTACCTTTCTCAGCGTGATCGACTCGTTCAGTTCCAGAGTGCCCCTTAGGCTTCTTTTGAATTGGATGCCCAGGTACTTGATGGCTTTTGGCTGCCAAGCTAGTCCAATGTTCCCTATTGCATCTCTGGTTGTGTGCACATTCAGTGGCATGCAGTCCGATTTATCTTTTTTGAGTTTATAGCTTGAGTGATTGGCGTATCTTTCAATTGTGTTCATGAGTGCTGGTTCGGATTGGTCGTTTGTCAGGATGAGCAGGTCGTCAGCGTATGCTGCGATCGTGGTTGTTGTGTTGTTTATTGTTATTCCTGTCATGTTTCTGTTTGCTAGGGTGTCCGTGATCAGAGGTTCTAGTGCTAGCAAGAATAGTAGTGGGGATAGTGGGCACCCGTGTCTTGTGCCTCTTTCGAGTTTGAACGGGGCAGATAAACCTCCGTTTATGGCAATTTTTCCGGTTGGTTTTTTATATAGCGCCATGACTTTCTTCGTGTACTCGGTCCCTACGTTGTATTCTTGCATACACTTTTCGAGGATGTGCCAGGAGACCCTGTCAAACACTTTTTTGGCGTCTAGCGTGATGGCAACGGCAGGGTTGACTGAGTTAGAGCAGTGTTCGATCACCTGACATAGGAGTCTTGTGTTTTCGTGCGACATGCGGGTTTTCATGTACCCCACTTGTGAGTTTCCGATTAGCTGGGGTAGTATTTTGTTAAGTCTGGCGGCTAGTACTTTTGCATAGAGTTTGCAATCAAGGTTGATTAGCGATATTGGGCGGTAGTTTTTGGGCCATTGTGGATCCTTGCCTTCTTTCGGGATGACTATAATATCGGCTTGTGACATTGTTTCTGTTACTGTGCCTTCTTCCGCACAGTGGTTGAATGCTTTAGTCAGGACTGGGCCTAGAAGCTCTTTGAATTTTTTGTAGAAGGGTGCTGTGTAGCCATCTGGTCCTGGTGCTTTGGTTTTTTTTTTTTTATCCTCATTTGCCTGACCACCTCTTATTTAGCCTCCAACTGCCAACCACTCAATCCTGGTGCAGAGTTTCCTCTGCATCCTGTGCTCTATTAGGTGGAACTCGGCAATATATGGCCCGAAGAGTATCGTGGCAAAAGACTCCAAACTTGAAGTTTTATTCAGTTGAACTAGCCATTCTGAGCCGCCTGGGGGGGGGCCTAGTTCTTGGAGTTTCAAGGCATAATCATAGGACCGGGGAAAAAAAAAAACCCCGGTTATTGTCTCCAACGAACCAAAACGTCCCAAAAGATACGGCTACGGTGCTTTGTTGTCTTTTAGTGCGTTGATGGCGTTTACTATTTCGGATTCCTTGAAGTATTGGCCTAGTTTTCTCGCTTCTTCATCAAGTAGCTTGGGTAGGTTGAGTCTTTTTAGGTTTAACTGTAGTGCCTGTTTCATCTAAGTTGTTGTCCTTTGTGTAGAGTTCCTCATAGAACTCTCTGATGGTTTGTAGTATTTCTGAGTGGCTTTTGTGTGTTTTGTTCTGCTTGTCTGTGATACTTGGTATGGAGTGCTGTCTTTTTTTGCTTTTGAGGTATGACGCCAGTATTTTCCCTGCCTTGTTGGCCTCGCACAGGTTGATTTGTTTGTACTTCTTGATCCACATACTTGCTCTCTCGCTGAGGATTCTATTGTACTCATCTTAGTTTCCTACAGACACTCCATGCCACCATCACCCTTGTTATGTTATGGTAACTGTGTTAACAGAAGGTCACTTGGTGTTAAAAGTAAAGTCCCTTGGAGCTAAAAGCAAAGACATTAAGCACATTATTTGAAAAATAAGAATTTGGGAGAGGATGTAGCCTTACGGCTAGAGCTGTTGACCTCAAAGCTGGGGAACTGGGTTTGAGTCTTGGCAGAGGCGCTCAACTTCTTGTGATTCTGGGCAAATCACCTAATCTCTCCATGCATAACAAAAATGAATATGTCCATCTGTAACGAAACTGGTGCTCATAAAAAGAGCTCTCATACCTGATATCTTCGGGTCGAGTTTATGCTATATAAAGCTCTAAAAAAAAAAATTCTGTGACTTTTTCCCCTAAAATTAACATGGGATATAGTGGCCCTGAGATCAATGGTAAATAATTCCGCATGTCAGGTTGTCAGTCCCGAATTGCAGAGAAAAGACGCTAAGTGCGTGTGAATTTTCAAAATAACACACTCCAAAAGGGAAGACAATGAAAGCTTTCTAACCCTGGGCAAATAGAAAACCAGAAAGCTAGACCACTAACCAGCATGGGAATAAGAAATTCCAGCCTGCAGTACACTTCTGGGTCAACACTGGCAGACCATATTTATCCAACCTACACATGTCTCTAAGCCTGGCAACCACTCATATTGTTTTGTGACTCTTCACTTTGTATAGATTGTCCACCTTATCTTGCGTGCTTCACCTCTGTTTTTTTTAGCCATTTCTGATTTCATCACTTATCCCTTTCCCATATTACCTTATTTTGCTTTCTCTGTTATTTGTGTTTTGAGAACAATCATCTCCTGTTGATACTTGATGTCAGAAGCCTGTACAGAAGGCCACAGGGCAAGCAGATGTTACTGGGCCCAATAGTTGGGGTTGACACTTTTTACTACTGATGTCCCTTGGTCTGACACCAATTAATCCTGAGCAGCTGGACCAAATATCCCTTCAGAAATTGACTCTCAGTTATAGCATGAGTCGAGCAGGCCAAGGCTTCTCAAGGGTCAAGAGGGGGGAAGAGGGTTTGATACAGGGAGTTGAACATATTCTCACAAATCAAAATATGCACAGCACCAGCAATTAATGATTGTCCAGTCAAATACTTCATGATAAATGAAGCATTTATTCTACCGCTACCAATGCAAAATAAAATATGACATTCACAAACAACTTTAGCAGTCCACTGAGGTGAGTACTCTACTGTTTCTTTCGGCGGTTCCCTTAGTCCACTACTTCCTTGTTCTAGCGATAGTGGTTATTCTCCATTCACTATAGGTGACATTCAGGTAAATCCCCGCTAGTAGTCTAAGTTTCAGGAGTTCCAATCTGACTCTTTATTTAAAGTCAAAAGTCTTCCTGCAGGGAGGCACTATCTGACAAGCAAATTACCCTGGGTAGACTGGTTCGAAATCAGTCTTACTTGCACCTGCAGGTTCAGAGCGACCCGAGTTATTGCGAATGCCTTCTCTGTGGGCACTGGAACATCAGTGTCTGTCTCCAGTAAATTACCTGCATGCGGCCCAGGTGGGCTGCGTTTGGCCTTTTCAAGTGCCTCACACACAGTTGTGCAGCCACATCGTCTGGAGGTTATTCATGGCTCCTCCAAGCTGGGTAAGCTCTTTGGCCCTTTACACATCAAGTGGAAGGGGAAAGTACTGTGAAGGTCTGGATGTTTATTCTCAGTCAGGGTGCAGGTCTATAGGGGTCCCCATATGTGCCTCTCTCCTTCATGACCATTCCAAGCAGGTCATACTTCTTGCTTGATGTCAGTGGTCCCCTCTGACATACGAAGTTACTGTCTCACCAATGCACAGGGCTCTAACCCAATCAGCACAGCAGACTTCCTCAATGCAGCCGCTCCTGGCATACCGAATCGCCGACTTACCACCACACACAAGTTACAGTCCCCTCAAGTATGGCACTTTATTAATTGCAGCCCCTTCAGGCATACGGGGTGACGGGCTTCTCATTGCAGACAGGCAATGACCCGTTTGGCACACTGACGTTCACAAATTCATTCACAGTGGCCCTCTTCTGTCATACACAGGTCAATAACTTTCCCTGCACACAGATAATGACCCGATCAGTGCAGCAGCCATCAACTCATACCTCGCTAAGGGAATCTGCTTGAGGGGATCAACAACTGGACCTCACTTCCTCTAACACTCTCCTCTTCCTCACAGGGCACATTGGACTTAACAAGCAGGCAGGCGCTAGTGCTCCAGGCTCCAGTGCAGGTAGTCTTTGATTCCCTGGGTAATGTGCTCTCACCAAACTCGGAAACTATCAAGCCTTGGCCACCAGTCCTGGTCAAAGTCAGAAATCTTGCAGAACTTCTCCTAATCGCACATCCCAACTTGCGGCTTGACAGTTGACAATTTTTGGTCTTAAGCTCCCTTTCATTTAGTCCCTTTTCAGACACCAAATGTGATTTAGAATCTTTGAAGTTTATGATGGGCTTCCGCTTCCTTTCGAAGTATGCACTTCTCTGCCTTCTCTTCCTCCAGGAATCAGTCTGTCACAGCAGGACTAACTCCAAAGCTGATAGCCCCACAAAACAGGCCACAGGCGTGACTAGGAGTTAACACCTTGGTGTCAGCCACAGTAATATGTGTATCAAAAGGTTAGCCTAGGGCCCCTACTCTACTGTTAATAATTCTCTTATTTGGCCCATCTCCTTTCTGAGATGTGTCAGGGCCCCTTCCTTGTGACCTCTCTCTGAATTAAAGAGCACCCTTTGAAGTGTACTGGAGATCCTGGATATCCCTCTCTCCATTGTATCCCACCTAGCTTACAGAAATGCAGCAATACACAAATATGTCTGGAAGGATTCCTGTACCTCCTCTCCTCATGTTTCACCATACAGCCCTGAGTTTCTTAAACTGGAGCCTAAAGTTAGCGATGTACTGTACCATTCACAGGCGCACAGAAACCCAGCACATGTATACAACATACACACACTGCACTACATCCTTCATATTTTGCACAACTCAAAGGCCCAGATACAACAAGCGAATGCATTTACCACACACACAGTGGACAGCACTGCATCCTTCAAATATTGTACCTCTCACAGGCACACATACACCCAGCAGATGTATACAGCATACATGCAATGCACTACAGCCTTCATTTATTGTACCGCTCAAAAGCAGAATACACACACACCACATGCATATACCATACATGCACTGGACAGCACTACACCCTTCATGCATTGTTCCTCTCACAGGCCTTTTACTACTATAAGGGTATCACTTTGGGTGCCTCTCCTGGTCCAACAAGACTGCAATCCTTGAACCAGGTCTATGTCATGGTGCATATGCCGGACCCCTATTTGCCTTTGACATAAATAAATCAGCATTCAGGAACCAGACATCAGTACAGTTGGGGCACTCAGGGCAGCGGTGCACATCCATTACCATGCAAAGGGCACTTCCATCCTAACAAATGCCCCTCCCAGGTCAGAACACCCCACACCAATTCAAAGACTGGAACGGTTGGGTGGTCATAGCGATAAAACTGGCAGGAAAGTCCATCAGCAGTCCCATGGCTGATATTTGTCTGCGCTCCACCACAAAGTCTAATCCTTGCAAAGAAATAGACCATCTCAACAACTTGGGATTCTCTTCCTTCTTAGTCATCAACCCTTTCAGTGGCTTATGATCTGTTTGCCCAACAAACTGAGAGCCAAATAATTAAGGGTAGAACTAATGCAAGGTGCACACTATGGTGAAGCATTCCTTCTCAATAGCCGCTAGTTCTGTATTCTGGATAGTAACCTCCAAATATCAAATGCTGCTGGACACTCTCTACCCTTGTCATCTAGGTGATTTAATACTGCTTTACCTCCTTTGCCCCAGAGGCATTCATCTGTACAATGTATGGCTTGCTGTAGTCAGGCGCTTTCAATACAGGATCATTGCACAGTGCCTTCTTCAGTCCATAAAATGCTTTCTGACACTCCTCAGTCCATATCATTTTCCTGAGTTCCTTTTTAGACTTGAAAGCAAAGCTAGACTTCCATAGTACACCACAAACCTTCTGTAGTACCCGGTGAGTCCTAAAAAGGCTCTCAACTCGGTATGTATAGTATGTACTTAGTAGGTACTTCCCACCCCACCACAGGCTGAATATTGGCATCCAACAAGTGAATCTTCCATTTCCCTATCTTATGTCCAACGTAGACTACAAGGACTGTCCCAGCTGACATATGATTGCCTTGATGGTCACTTTTGCCTCCTGTATCATAGCCAACACCTGTACTAGGTGTCTCAGGTGGTCCCTCCATGAATTGATGACAACCACAACGTCATCCAGGTAGTCTACAATGCAGAACTCTTCCAGGTGAATGTGCCTGCTTACAACATATGTTTTTTTCATGCAGGCAATTACAACGCGGTTGTTACAACGACCGCGTTGTAACAATGCATACCATTACCCCGCAAGTTGTAACAACGACTTGCTCTAGAGGGGGGGGGTGCTGGGTGTTGGAATAGTCTAATTTACTATTCCAACACCAGTATGTGCAACATTTCCTCCGCAAGTTGTTGTTCCGACTTGCGACAGAATGGCATGCGTTGTTACAACGGGGTCATTGTAACAACTGCGTTGTAATTGTCTGCTTTGAAAAGGATTCGTAGTAAACAATGTTTACCCTTCCAGGTTTGTCAGTACATGGTTCAACAGGTGCCTAAAGTGGCTGGTGCATTATTCAACCCAAAGGGCTTCACTTTGAGCTGATATTGTTATCATGGTGGAGAAAATGCTGCCTTCTCCTTGGCATTTGGTACCTGAGCAATCGGTCAATATCCAAGGTCAGATTCAAGGGGCTCATGTATGTTGCAGCACCTAACCGATCTACAAGTTCATCTGCTCTTGAGACTGGATGGGCCTCAGTTTTGGTTTTCTCATTGTGTGCTCCATAATACACATAGAACCTCAAGTCAGTGGCCCTTGCTTTGCTACTAGAATCACAGGACTAGACCATAAACTACAAGATTTTTCAGTGACCCCCAGATCCAAAATTTTGGCAACTTCCACATTAATGCATTTCTGAACCCGGTCAGACATTCTGTACATTCTGTCCTTTACTGTCAGACTGCTGTCTGTGTCCATGTCATGTATACAGACAGGTGTCAACTCTGGAGTCAGAGCAAAGAGGTTGGAAAATCATCCCAATAGCCCTTTGCATTCTCTCTGCTGCTCATGCATTAATTCTGGGGGCAACTGAACCTCTTCAACAGTACCATCCTTCATGTCACTATGCAGCAAGTCAGGATGAGGCTCACTGTCTTCCTGAACTTCCTCTACCATAGCCATGACATTCACTGTGTAATATTTCCGGAGGTAAGGCTTAGCCTGTTCACATGGAATACCCTTTTGGGCCCCCTTGTAGCACCTGGGTCCACCAAGTAGTTTACCTCAGAAATCTTCTGAAATACCTTGTATGGCCACACCATTTGTCCTCCAATGTCCTGCGACACATAGGCTTCAGCGCCAACACCTCCTGATCTTCCTGTACCCAGTCAGCGTTGCTTTCCGGTCATACCCTTCCTTCATAGGAGCTTGGTTGGCTTGAACATTTTCCTTTGTCTGACTCATTTATTGCTCCACAAAACGTCTTGAGAGCAATCACATATTCCATTGCATCCTTTTGTGGAGACTCTGAGATTTCCCTCCCTTCTCTGACTAAGGCGAGTGGATCCCAAACCAGGTGTACAAATAGAAGCTCAAAGAGACTAAACCCTTTCCCCTTGTTGTATTTCTATCTAGGACCCTAATTCGATATTCCCGATTCATGCCCTTATGTGGTTATAATAAATAGTATCCTTATAAAGGCATAAAAATCATATCCATATTTAGTAATAGCCCATGCAGTCCAAAGCACGGCAAGGCTACTCCCATAGACTCCTAGAAAGCACAACGCGTTCTTTACACAAACCAAGACTCCAGCAGCCCGGGAATCCCCCCTGCTCTTGTTTTGATTTGCACAAGAACTCCTGGAGTCCAGAAAGAGCTGTTAGTTCTTAGTGACGTCTTATGTCCAACCTTACGTCAAACCCGGCACCTTTCAGGTATAAATATACCAACGTTGCCTTAAGCAAACACACAGTGGTGTGGAGCAGAGCGATTATCTACTTATCCGAAGCCCAGCTGATGCGAGAGCCGAAGGAACCCGCCCCTCCCCTTTGACGCCCTGGAGAAGCTGCCTTTTCTCACGCCAAGAAATCCAGCTCCGGTGTTCCCGAGTCACCCTCGCGGGTTGTTGGGAGATCGAATCCTGAAAAGCGAGATACAAGACCTCCTTCATTCTATAACCAAGGTACGGAGCTGATTAAAACCTTAAAGAGAAATCTTGATTCCGATACTTGGCAAAAAAACCTAACTTAACTTAAGACTGCAACTTACTTACTCCTTCCCACGTATTAGGCTTAGGTCAGGTACATTGGGGTAGGCGTATCTTAGAAGCACCAGTTGAGTTCGTTAGTCAATGTTTTTATGTATGTATATATTTTATCCATTTTAAAGTATCATATGGCTAAGAAACCATATCAATGCTTTTACAGTATTATTTCATAATACTACTTTTACTGTACGCACTTTACTTTATGATAAGTATTGCAATTGTGGCAATTCATTTCTCTTGCATGAGAAAGAAGACTGCTCAATAAAATAACACCTTTTATTGAAAACGCCCGTCTCTCTATTTCTCTGCATTCTGGTGAAACTAAGCATGCACGATTGAGTGAGTGAAATAGCTGCCTATTGTTTTCACACGACTCTAGAGATACACTCTTTATTCTGAGGGAGCAAAGTTGTCATGTTTATGCGGTTGTTAGAAACTAATCCCTTCTTGTCTAAATCAGGACGGTTAACCCTTTCCTGAACATTCGAGAAAGTTTCTCGTGACCTCTGAGCTAGCTGGCAAAAACTAATTAAGTCTAACATAGCCAGTAGAGACCTAGATGACCTCAGTCCTACCTCTACACTGCTGTTTATGTTATTCCAATGCACAGAGCCTATTGGGAATATAGGAACTACACTACATGGCGCCCAACATTTGGTAAGGCGATAATCTAACGCAAGACACTAGAGTAACTCAGTCGTGCTTTTCACACAGACCCCTTTCTCCCGTAAAAACTCCAATAGACGTGACATGGGTGAAAGGTTAATATCCGCCGGAACTTAGTAGGATGAGAATCCTATGTATTAGTTTCTGGTTTAGTTAACGTTGAAGGATACAGTGTTCCAAAATATTGTGCACCTAATCTTTGTTTCCTTGAAACTTGATCTGCAACAAAAAACTTTCAGTCAGTAAAAATGTCAGAAAGTGACGAAGAAAGGGAAAGAGTTAGACTAGCAGCTCAACTCATAGCGGATGACACACTTGTCCAAGGAAACGACCCGGATGCAAAACTCATCCCGGTCAATATAAGGAAAAGAAACCATAACTATAAAACTTATAGAAAATGGATTAACATCAAGAGGTGGTACAGTCGTATTTTGGTCGAGGCACATGGGTTTCGGCAGACAGAAGTATTCTATACCTGGATAAACTTTCCAGTAGCACATTCTGTAACACATGAGTTCCACTACTACAAAATAGCGGAAGCTCCAGAGGAATACTCTCCTTTCGAGGAAGTTGAAATTCCACTAACATACCAAGAGCACCTGCTCTTATTTAAAGGCGCCCTAAAACATCAAAATCACATCACCAGGCTCGGTCCACTAGGTAGACCAGGAGCCAGGTGGCCGGTTCTAGCCAGCTACACAACAGACCCAGACATTGAAACAATGTCGAGTGAGGAACTTCTGGTTAAACTAAAAGAATTAACAAAGGCATATAGAGAATTAGTTCAACTGGCAAGGGATGATATAAAACACCTCCAGAAATTGAAGGAGACAGATATAACAGACCAACCATTTGAACTTGCTAAAAATAATTGAAAAATCCTATGAAGAATTAGGCAGAGATAGTTTAGGTGGTAAACGAGTAAAACCACAACTAACTGAAAATCCTGAAAAAACATTTATTAGAAATAATCGAAATACTCCGAAAAAGAGTTGGGATGGTAATAAACAAACCACTCCCAGGGAAAAACGATTCCAGTCCAGAGGAAGGCCTCCTCAACGGAGAGAAATATCTCCTGGCCGAGGAGGCAAGTCTCCCCAAAGGGAACCCTCTGAAAAAAGATATAATCTTAGAGATAGGGATAAAATAAGAAAACCTGACAGATATCAAGACATTGATATACGTCCCACTCGATCCTTCTCACTCAATCCTTCTCGATCTTCCTCACAGAAATCGGAAAGAAGAGGATGGTCAGAACACAAGGAAGAGCACGTCAAGTCCAAAGACAAAGAACCTGCTCATCAAAGTAAAAAATCACAATTTCCCAGAAAGAAGGTAGCAAATATTAAAATTAAACATGCCGAGGATTCTGAGGACACAACTGAAAAACGGAGAGTGGGCCCAGACAATGCTAGACAGTGCAGCTGAAGTGACCATAGCTCGCAAGATCCTGATGAATCTTCTGGAGACAGTGGACACGAATGAATACATTCAAGTAGAAACTGCAGACCCCTGAGTTAGCGTGCCCCATAAACTATATGAAATAATATTGCGTATAGAGGGAGATAAAACTAGGAAAATAAAAGGTCTCTTTTGGGAGAATCTTTCTAAAGGCTATGACATCCTGTTAGCTGAAAAAGACTGGCCACCAGAGTTTGTCAGGGAATGCCCTCATGGCGAAGAAATGATTATGCCTGCCTTCGCAAATCATATTCCAATTCATAAAAAATACACATTCGCAAGAAAATGGGCAGTGGCCCAAGCCCCTGCATTATACAAAAATAATGTAGGATGGGATGAAGACTCTCCTCCTCACAAAATCCAGTTAAAAAATCAACCTACTGCACAAAGGCAGTACCCAGTTAAAAAAGGAGCTAAAAAGCAAGCCAGGGAGATCTTAGATCAACTTGAATATCAAGGGGTGATTGAAACATGCACCTCACAAATGAACAATCCTTTGTTTCCTGTCTCCAAACCAGACGATTCATATCGCCTAGTTTTGGACTACAGACATTTAAACTCCTGTTGCAAAACATTTGCAGTACAAAACTCTCACAGTGCAGCACTAATGAACAACATCGTGCGCAAAAAATATAAAACGACATTAGATATCTCTAATGGATTCTTCTGTCAAAACATTGCACCTGAAAGCAGGTATTTGACCGCTTTCTCAATAATGGGGTCGCAAAAACAATTTTTCCGACTCCCACAGGGATTCAAGAATAGCCCAGGATTATTTTCAGCAAGGGTAACAGAATTACTACAAATATATGATGATGAAACATTATCATATGTCGAGGACATCTAACTTACAGATGATGACCTGGAGACTCACTTAAAAAGAGTGAACACCATAATTCTTGGGTTTGCATCAGAGAGTTACAAATTCAACTTTGAAAAGTCCAGAATTGCCCATCTAACAGTCCTATTTGTAGGTTATGAATTATCAAGTGAAGGCAAAAGCCTGGCAGACAACTTCCTAGAGAAGTGTGCAGTACTCCAAGCACCAAAAACGCTGAAAAATTTACAATCAGTACTAGGCTTCCTGAATTTCGGTAGAACATACATTGTAAATTATGCAGAGAGGGTTGAACCTCTCTATGAATTGATAAAACCTGATTTTAAACCAATACATTGGACTCAAAAACACAAAGAAATTTTGAGATCATTACAGACAGACATGTTAACTAAAACAAAACTGCAAACACGTGAAAACATATGCAACCTTGTAATCCGAGTCATCCCAGGAAGATGCGGATTCAGGTACCTGACCTCTAATGAGGGAGAAACGGTACCTATAGCTTACAAATCAGATTTGTACACTCAAGCTGAAATGAAATTCAGTTCTACAAAAAAATTCTGACAGCGGTTCAAACTGCTGTAGCAAGAGAAAGAGCCCTAGCCCAAGGCAAGAGGATAACTGTTTATACAGCGGAATCAGCCCTTGAGGCATTAACAAGTCCATGCAATCTGAATGCAGTGGCATTAGATCCAAGATGGATACAATGGGTAAATTCTCTTGCTGCAGAAGAAGTGAAATACTATTTTGACCCGAAAAGGAAAAAACTAGATGATCTAGAATACGAACAAGAATATCCTCTGCCAATCGAAATCCTGCCTCTCAAACAATATACTTGTGTAATCTATATGGACAGATTTGCACAGCATTACGATGTAGAGAAAAAATCCTACAATGCAGCGTGCACGATTGTTGAAGGTCGCTGGCACTCTGGTAAATTCAAACCAATGATTACCAAAACTGAGTCACTCAGAAACTGTTCAGCTCAGCGAGCTGAAATGAGATCTTTAAAGATGGCACTTGAAAATGCCGATCGCGAATTCCCCACACTAATAGTGTGCGATTCGCATTACTGCGTCAGGTCATACAACAGTTACATGCAGACATGGAGCAAAAACGGTTACAAAGATGACACAGGTGCCACAATAAAGCATAAAAAGCTTTGGGAACAAGTAGTTCTTTTACAGAAGGAACTACAAAAGACTCACGTGATACACGCACTGAGTCATCGACGTGATGACGTTCACGTTGCAGGGAATTAATTGGCTGATAGAGCCACAGCGGCGGCTGGTCAACCGGCTTCCGTAGCCACTAAAAAGCATTCAGAAACACAAATAGATGGAGAAACCATGCTGGCGGTTAAAAGCATCGTTAAAAGGCGATTATACAGCATTACCTCTCAACTATCCACTTAGTAATACATACATAATTGATGCAAACTCCTTTCCGTTTGCTCGAATCCCTGGAGTGGGAGATAGAGTAATTCCAAACACGAACCGGAGAATCTTCTTGATACAAGAAGCACACATGGGATTGGGTCTGAGGTACCAAGAGATCCTGAAATCTCTGATAGAATTACAATCACAATACTGGTGGCCGGGGATGAGCATAGAAATGTACAAATTTGCAATGAATTGTGAAGACTGCAACAGAGATCGCAGTTGTGAACCAGACCAGGCACCAGCCCAGACACGACTATTACACAGCATGAGGCTATCTATACGCAGACGTCCGACCGGACAAATGCATCCCCATAATTATTAGGACAGAATTCACTTAAAAATGTAGACCCCAGCGCTCGGCTGACGCCAGAACTGTTATAAAAGATTTGCGAGTCTTTATCGGCACATACGCAATTGGCATGCTACATTCTGACCAGGGTCCTGCGTTTAGCTTTTGAACTTACAAAGAGGCCATGACCAGCATGGGCATTGCATTGCGGTACTCTTCTCCCTTCCATTGAGGGAAATGCGGTAGTGGAAAGAAAAAACCGTGACATAAAGCAATCTATAATGGTGAGGGTATTAGGTTCGGGTGATGGGTGGGTCAAACATTTAATAAGTGTCCAACGTAGTCTTAATAACATGCCAAGAAATTCTCTAAAAGGTTTCAGTCCGTATGACTTTTGTTTGGTACTAGAATGATTATCCAGGATCTGGATCGTCAAACTTCAGTGGTAGAAGAAAAAACTTTTCATATCAAAGATCGTTTGGCTGTTTTACAGGACTTGAATGAAACAAGAAAAAGTCTAAGTAACACAAAGTTTAAGCCAACAACCACTGAAGAACCACCTGTCCCAGTAAGACCTGCCTGGATTCCAAAGATTGGGGGCTGGTCAGAGAAAAGATCGCTGTGAAAAAGAAATTTGGGCCTTCTTACAGAAAAACAGTACCTGTCTTAGCTGTCAACGGAACAAGATCAGTAGTACTACCGCCACTTGCTGGTAAAAAGGAAAACAGAATTGTTTCCATCGATCTGGTGAAACCACAAACATGTGGCCGATAATAAGTAGTAGGCCCAGTGGACTACCAAGAAATAGCAGAAGACCAAACTTTGCTACAATCCAAGAGGTTCAAACTGAGAGACTAATCACATTCGATAAACCAACAGTAAATAAAAAAGGACTATGCAATAAAGCCATGGAACTTGTGCCTCTTGAAACCCAAATTGCAACAATTTGTGATGATACACCAATCTACAACGATGTAGCATCAGAAAGTACAAACGTAACAAAAGAAAATGCAAAGATCATTGAAAATCCAGAAGCAATCCCACCAATTGACAGAACAGCATCTGGCTATTTTATTAACTTTAAAGACTTTTCCGATGATCCAAGTGAACATGGAGACAAGCCAGCAACAAAAACTTTCAAAGAAAAAATGACCGAGCTTTTTAACCAACTAAAAGAAACATATCTGATTTCACCATGGATTGAATTTTGGACTGTGTTAGGTGTACTTTTCCTCCTGCTTTGGCTCATCATGGTTTTATGCTTGGGTAAATTCATTGATGGAAAATATAGTACAATGGACAGAGCAAGTCAGAACATCAACTTGGTCCTAAAGTTTCAAAGATCCTCTCACATCGAGAAACGAGAACTATCATCAGTGAACATCACAGCCAATCCAATACCTGGGGGTATAGCATGGGACACAACTGACTATGATATTTATGGCCTGGTTGAACTCTTGAAGTATCCACACCAGTTTAAGGTTTCCTTAAGTGACTTTGTGATACCAAGTTCTTTTTCTGATGATTGGGACTTTGAAAATATTAATAATATGATGTCAGATTTAGTAATGTCAGCCAAATTTACAGAACATGATTATTTACAGGGTTCATCAAATTATGAAGAATTATACTGTTAGTCAAAAGCCAGCTTTATTCGATTAGTTAAAATCATAAAAGCAACAATACAATGCACTTTATAAAAACAATTGTTAAAAAAGAAATTGTTTTTACATATTGTATATTTCATATGGATAAAACAGTTAAAAAATCAGTCAAAGTGATATGTAGGACCATTCAATAATTTAGATGTTAATACAAAAGCAATACATTCACAGTGTAATCATAAGAAGAATAGTTAATTTAAAGAATATTAGCTAAGTCTGCAGGATAATGAGGTCGCCCTTCCAAGTCCTTCGGGGATAGCTTCCTGGTTTTAGTGCGCATAGCTGCGACCAGAAAGCTAGCAACCCCGAAGATTATCTTTGTACTCCCTAATAACTGTAGATGCAGTAACGCTGGGCGCACCTGCATAAAACCTGCTTCCCTTAAAATAGGGACCAGGTATAATTTTCTTTTCTTCTTGAAGTGCTCACAAAACATTACAAAATGTATAAGGGACTGCTCTGAGAAGTTATTGCAGCTACAAGGAATTGACTCATCTGGCACCCCCCATACAGGGAAAACTCCCAATGAGTACTGTATGATGTTGAACCTAAATCTAACAAGAAGGTGTCGATGGTATGGACGGCTTACAATTGTTAAATAAGGTTCAATCGAGGGTGTAGTCAAGAGGAGGAAGTTTGCTCTGGCTCTGGGTTTAGTCAGCTCCTCACTCTCCCGCTTTAGCGCTGCCATCCTCAGAAAATTTTCTTTAATCCATTACACGTCCCCCTTGCAAATTGTATTAGGGTGGCTAAAAAGATTGGGCCTACCAAGACTTTCCAGGGCGCCCTTGATGTAAGCCATCCACGGGATCTTTAAAACACTATCCAGTGCCATGCAATCCCTAAGAATAATGTGGTTAATCCTAATTTCATTGTTCAACCAGGTTTTGGCCCAACACACCAATGGTTCCAAGAGAAGCTGATCAGTAATGAAACCCAAGCCTAACTCTGTGTGTAAGGAGAAAACTGGGGTGGATTGTGGGACACTCAGTAACGTTCTAAGCAACTGATTTTCCACAATCTGCAAGTCCCCGGTTGAGTGATAACCCCACAGTGCTGCGCCGTAGGTAGCTATGGAAAGGCATTTTGTTTTGTACACTTTCAATAGTGCCTCCATTGGGCGTGAGCCTAGTCGCTTTGCAAATCTTAGCAGGGCTGAGGTTGAACGGGTTACAGCAAGTGACTTGGCACACACCTGCGGTTTCCATGAGCCCTTCTCCTCAAAAATCACACCCAGATAAGTGAAGACCTGTACCCTTGAGACCCCCTCACCACAACAACTAAAACTTTTTAACTTTTTCGGACTTTGCCGCCTCCCGGCCACCATGACGTGCGATTTTTTGTTATTAATCAGGAGGTCGAGCTTCGCCATAAAATCGCCAAAGGCATCCAGAAGTTTTTGTAGCCCCACTCCCCTGCGGGCAAGGAGGACCGCATCGTCTGCGTAAAGCAGAACAGGCACTGCGGATCCCCCCACATACGGGATGTCAAGTGTGGACCCCTCCAATGCTTTGTCCAAAGAGTTGATGTATAGGGTGAACAAGAGGGGGGCTAAAATACAGCCTTGCCTCACTCCTCTTCTGGATTTGAAGGGTCTGGTGGTGTTGCCTTCCTGAGTTATTCTTATGGATGCTGATAAATCTTCATGAATGGCCGCCAAGAAGTCTATGAGGGGCGGATCAAACCCTATCCCAGCTAAAAAGGCCCATATCTTGGTCCTATTGACCAAGTCAAAGGCCGAAGAAAGGTCCATAAATGCAAGGTATATGTGACCCTCTTTTGCCACGGTATATTTGCTGACCAGCATATGTAAATTCAGGCACTGGTCAATTGTGCCCCGTTTCTCACGGAAACTGTACTGGAGTTCCGAGAGCACCCCCTTTTCTTTCACAGTATTGTTCAGTCTAGTCAAGATAACTCTGCCGAGAATCTTGACAGCGGAGTCAATTAACGATATCGGCCTGTAGCAGGCCGGATCGTTTCTTGGCCCCTTTTTATATATAGGGACAATAGTTGAGGTGGCCCAAGATTCGGGGAACCCCGCTTTAACCGTTGCATTAAAAACGTTAGTGAGTATTTTGGCCCAAAAGAGTGGACTTGAGCTGTATAAATCTGCCGGGACACCGTCGGGTCCTGGAGCCTTGTGTTTGGTCATCTCAACTATTGCCCTGTTGACCTCCAGTTCATTAAAAACAACAGGGGGGGCTTCTATCGTAGGCTGGTAGGACCTACTGGTTGTTGGAAGCATATCACTCTTATAGATCTTACTAAAATGTTCAACCCATTGGTCTTCAGAAATTACACAGTCCATAACACTATTGTTTGATGTAGAGAAATATGGGTGATTAATGACCATCCAAAATTTGGAGCTATCCTTCAAGACATTGGCCGATATTAGGCTATCCCAAGCCTCGCTTTTGATTAGCTTTTTCCGCTTTTCAGTTGGCTGTCTATATTTTTTCCTAAGCCCTGCCACAAGGTCTTTATTTCTTGGTTGTTGTTTTAGGGCTAGAAGTAGGTCTTTATGTAACCTAGAGCATTGTTTGTCAAACCATCTTGGAGTGGAGAGATCAACCTGCTTCTTGGTGCAAGTTAAGTCCTTATTAATATTAGAACAAATAGTAGTAAAAGAACTAATAATGGCAATACCCTCAGATGTACTATCCATGCATATTGATATATCAACTTGAGAATTATGCACAAGGTTATTCATAAAGGAATCCGGCACCACCTTTGCCCATTTAAGTCTGCGGCCCTGGTCCTTGGGAACAAGGGTGTCGCCACGTCCCCCCAGACGCTCAACCTGGGTGACGCTATTTCGGCCCATGTTCAGGAGCAGGACCACTGGGTTATGATCACTAAAGGGGGATAAAATCACTTCGTAAGATACTACTATATCGATTAACCCTGGTGTAATAAAAATATAATCGATGACCGTGCTAGCATCCCTGCCAACAAAGGTCGGTGTTCTTACATCCTCCCATGTCCCGTGTGCCTCGTACAAATTTTTGTTTGCTAATAAGTTCTCCAAATCCACCCCCTGTAGGGTGTGCTCGAAGTGGGTACTGAGAGCTCCTGGTGGACCTAATAGCTCCTTATTCTGGCATCCCCAATTGCACGGGTGAACATTAAAATCTCCCAATAACAGGGTTTCGAATAAAGCTGAATTATACTGTTACAATCACTATGGTCATCACTATTTGCATAAATCTGCACAACCTAGAAATGTTTTTACTTATAATCAATGGGGACATTGTCCAACTCCACCAAAAGGAAGTTCAAAGAAATTTTTTGAGAAATTTCCATACTTCTCAGTGTTTAACAACAGTGAAACGTTTTATTTTAAAATGTTAAATAAGACAGGAATGAAAACAATGTTAACAAATACTAAATTGATTTATTCTAAGAAATTCTATGACAAAATGTCTACATTTGGTTTTGAATTTTGGAAAAATAACATTGAAACAAAAACCATCTGGGGGACAAAAGACTGGCAGGTACAAGGTCTAGAAGCATTATTTAGAGCCTACATGATCCCAGAACAAATAATATTTCTGAATGATACCATTCAACAAACTACTTGTCTTGGTTTAGCTAAGATAAAAGACTTAAATAAACCGTCTATTCCAAAGCCCATACATGAAAGCAATAGCACTACAGATGTGGAAATAGACGTATCCCATATTTTTCACCAAAACAGAACAAATCCTGATTGGAAAAAATGGTTGATCTGGCCCACAGACACACACAGCTGTCAAGATAGATTCCTGAACAAAAGACAGGGGTTCAAAACGACCAGACCAGACACAAGATATTCCCAGAGACAACATCCAGGGATAGTTACAACATACAGTGTAGGGAAATTATGCCTTGAGTGGCTACAAAAATCCACACTGGCTGAAATTAAGCAACACTTGACTTTACTTAAAGAAGGTGCTGACTTGCGAGATTTCATAATGAGACCTCGCAAACAGCGTCAAAAACGTTTCATAGCGGCCAGTATATACACTGCATACAAAGAAGCTTGGAAAGTAATGCAAATTGAAACAGCAGAAAAAATATGAGAAATTTATCGTATAAATCTGGAAAAATCACTTTCTGTAGTGGACAAAAGGTTAACGACTCTGTCCTCCAGAATATATTCACTGGACAGTATTGTATCATCTGCCTTTGATATAATAGAGCAAGACTTGCTAATGTTACAACATGGTCAGTCCCAATTGCGTACTATTGTACAGCTTGGCTGGACGTTGCAAAACCTACGTTCAGGCTACGTGCCATGGCGTCTAATCAACATAATGTCATTATTTTCTATCTTTAACCTTACTGATAAACAAATCAGTTTGGCACAAAAAGGAGCAGACTATATGATTCTGAGCATTGAAAAACTTGAGAGATTACCATTGACAATGTCAGAGAGACCTGTCATTGAATGGATAATACACTGAACAATTAAAATTCCGATAACAACTTTCCAGTTTAAATATTGCCAAGAATATATACCAGCAGGCCAGTATGAAAGGTTGGGTAAAGGATACATCAAATCAACCTCGGATTTACCTTACACACACAAATGTTATAGTGAAGGGAAAAAGGAGGTATTCCTTAGTGGTAATAATTGTAAAAAATCACTAAGCGGTACACTTCTGTGCCAAGGTATTAACTTGCATGGAGCCTGCGAAGGGTCTTCAAATAACCTTTCATGTCATCTACAAGGCACTCCAGCAACAAAGATAGAACCATTTTTCAGACCACTTTCTAACGGTAGCCACGTTTTAATAAATGACCACAGCTGTTGTGGAATGGTGCCAGGAGAATGCTATCTCGTAACCGTTACTTCCAGGGTCGTTTGTTGTAAGCAAGTATTGTATCCAAACAGCAATCCAGACATGGAGGCGGCAATATGGCCTTATGGGAATATCTCTTCTATTCGAATTGATACTTTAAGCAGAATGAAGTCTATTCTTTTACAGAGAACTGTGCCGTTGACCTCATCCAAAGAAACGTATGATCTGCAAGTTGCAAGGACAACATCAGAGATACATACCCTTTTATCAACAAATTGCCCCATGCATTTCGTAGAAATGTTAATCCAAATTTTAAACATGTCTGATACCAGTGGCATCGCACATGTATTTAAGACAATTTTTTCGGGACTGTTAACACCATTTGAGACAGTTCTGGGCATCTTCCCGAATTTTGTCCATTCTGTCTTTGGCGGCCTACCTTTAATTTTGAGACTCGTGGCAGGAATTTTATTTTTGTTCCATCTGCTCCGATATGGCAAGCCAATCCACAGACAAGGCTACAGCAACGATGGAAGAAACGATCTTAGCAATACGCTACCGAGACCGCATCACTAAGGTCCCCGGCTAAGAGATTTGAGTGCACATTGGTTTCTTTCATTCAGACCAATCTGGCAAGATTGCATCTTACCTGTGCTTCGATGTCTGCTAGGCTGAGAAGAATGTGTGTTGGACGTCTGTCTTACACTACCATCTGCAGTACTAATGGATATCAATACTTTGCTAGGTCCGGTAACGACTCATGCAACGTGTTGTCCCCAGCGGCTACCTATTCTGATGACGGCATTCGTTGAGACTTCACCATTATGAGTAGGTGGCGGTGAAGTACGAGAGGAAAGCAGCACCAAACAGGTACAACCTTCTGTGAGCATTGCTGATCCAAACATCGATAATAGCAACCACGCAGAGAACTGCACAGTTGCAGCATTTTCAAAGTTGGTCGAACTTTCACCTGATGCTGTAGACCAATTTTTTGCAAGCCTGTCTGATATGATGTTCTCCCCTGAACAACGGGAATGATTTTTAAAACAACAAGCACACAGCGTTCCTTGAACTCTGAATTTGGCCTTCAGTTGTGTTAAACAAAAAGCAACTGAAAACATTTGGAACTATTTTTTCCCCTGAAAGCGAAATTATGTTTTCTTTCAATTCAAAATATTTACCTTTTTTCCGGCACATGGTACTTTGCTTAAAGTAGAACTATTCTTAAAGAACAGAGCTTCTACTTTTAGAGACATTAGAGACAATATTTTACCTCAGCCTCTAGCACATGTACATTATCGTATAATAATATGTGATGAAATGGTCTCGACCTTCTCTTCTGTATACAGAGCCATCTCATGTGTAATTTTCACATTTCATTCAGCTGATATATATGCACTTAACTGAATGATAACCTTGCTTGAAAAAACGTTCAGTACCAATACTCATTTTTTCGTGTATAAACCATACACCATTTCATATGCAATTATGTATTTTGGGGTGGGTTGGAAAACACACATGCACAAAATGTTTAATATTGCTTACATGTTAGTAACGATGGACTAAGCATGGGCGGAAAATCCGTTTCGCTCGCGGATTTTGCGGATTTTTGGTAAATTCGCAATCCGCGAGATCCGCGAATCTCCCGCAAAATCCGCAAATCCGCGAGCAGCGGATTTTATGGCTTGCTCGCACTGTTCGCGTGAGTTCGCGGCTTGCCAGTACAACTTCGCACCCCGCGAGTAAGTGCTAAATTGCAGAAATACGATCTTAGCAAAACTGAAACTACTTACCAGGTTCAAAAGTTCAGGCTCATCATTAGTAGCCATTTCCTGTAGTGCTTCCTGAGGGGCCCCTCCAGAGTTCAGTTGCCAGTTGCAACTATTATGTGACCCTGCTCTGAACCTCAGAATAGTTACACATATGCCACAAAGGTCCTGAATTACAGCTAAGGGAGACAAGCAGGAGCCAGGCTGGAAGTTAAAATCCATTAATCAGCCCCTAATTCATTATTGTCAGTTGGGGCAGGGCAGGTGTTGTAACTAATTTTGCAACAATGAAAGCACTTAGCAAGTGCAAAAGATCACTAATCAGGAAGCACTAAGGAAGCAGTTGCCAGCTAAAAAAATATTCTGTGACACATTAATCAGCCCCAAATTAATTCAGGTCACTTGAGGCAGGGAAGGTGTGCTTTGCTTTGCCGAAAATAATGTACACTGGACAACCAGAGGGTGTGGTGATGAAACAGAGGGTGGCATGGGTGGGCCAGAGGGTGGCATGAGTAGTCAGAGAGTGGCAGTGGTGACAGAGAGTGGCAGTGATGAAGAAGAGTGTCCCAAACAGGCTGGACTCGTAGAAACAACAATTTCGCAAAACTTGCGACCCGACAGGTAAGTTCGCAAATTGCGAAATTGTAAAAACCCTCGCGAACTGGCAGAAACACGCGCGAACACAAAAAAAAATCCGCAAATTCGCGGGAATTCGCGGAATTTGCGGATTGCGAGTTCGCAAATCCGCAAAATTCGCGAACGCGAGATTCGCAAAATTCGCCCATGCTTACGATGGACATTAATACGTGGAGTGGGTGTTGTATTTCTATCTAGGACCCTAATTCGATATTCCCGATTCATGCCCTTATGTGGTTATAATAAATAGTATCCTTATAAAGGCATAAGAATAATATCCATATTTAGTAATAGCCCATGCAGTCCAAAGCAGGGCAAGGCTACTCCCATAGACTCCTAGAAAGCACAACGCGTTCTTTACACAAACCAAGCCTCCAGCAGCCCGGGAATCCCCCCTGCTCCTGTTTTGATTTGCACAAGAACTCTTGGAGTCCAGAAAGAACTGTTAGTTCTTAGTGACGTCTCATGTCCAACCTTACGTCAAACCCGGCACTTTTCAGGTATAAATATACCAACGTTGCCTTAAGCAAACACACAGTGGTGTGGAGCAGAGCGGTTATCTACTTATCCGAAGCCCAGCTGATGCGAGAGCCGAAGGAACCCGCCCCTCCCCTTTGACGCGCTGGAGAAGCTGCCTTTTCTCATGCTGAGAAATCCAGCTCCGGTGCTCCCGAGTCACCCTCGCGGGTTGCTGGGAGATCGAGTCCTGAGAAGCGAGATACAAGACCTCCTTCATTCTATAACCAAGGTACGGAGCTGATTAAAACCTTAGAGAGAATTCTTGATTCCGATACTTGGCAAAAAAACCTAACTTTACTTAAGACTGCAACTTACTTACTCCTTCCCACGTATTAGGCTTAGGTCAGGTACATTGGGGTAGGCGTATCTTAGAAGCACCAGTTGAGTTTGTTAGTCAATATTTTTATGTATGTATATATTTTATCCATTTTAAAGTATCATATGGCTAAGAAACCATATCAATGCCTCCCTGCAGTCTCGTTCCTGGGACTGCTACGGCCATTTTGTTGTTGTTTTGCCCTGCAGACCCTCCCCTTCGCGTCGCACCCGCCTCCCAGCTGACCCTCCCTCCCACTGAACACACAGCCCTGCTCCCGCCCTCGGCAGCGCTGTGACCGTCCTGACGCTCTCAGTAGCGGTCGCTCCCCAGGCTCCCTGCTTTGATCCTGGCATCGGTTGGCTCCCTGACAGACTCCTGACATCGCTAAACTGCTCAGTCGATAAGTAGCGTTTTAGTGACTGCCGTGCACGCTCGCGCTATTGTGCCAATTTGCATATTCATTAATATCAGCTGCGCTCGCCGTGTTGCTTGTGGACATATGTGTGTAATTTTAAATACTATTTGAAGCGCTTATCAGTATTAGACTTTGGAGATTTGCAGCGCTTTACAGTTTAGGTGCAGAAGCTGCTTGATTGTTGCCCAGCCTCTCTGCAGTCTCGTTCCTGGACTGCTATGGCCATTTTGTTGTTGTTTTACCCTGCAGACCCTTCCCTTCGCGTCGCACCCGCCTCCCAGCTGACCCTCCCTCGCCCCTCCCCCTCCACTGTCCACTTATGACAGATACATTTGCGCGCAGCGTTCACGCGCAGCGATCGCGCCCCATGCACGCCGAAGGTGCGCCAAAGGTAAGCCCGTCTACGCCCGTCCGCGCCTGGCCCGCGCCCAGCGCCAGACCCCCTGGCCCCCGCCGTACCCAGCCCACTAGATTCTCATATGATGCCGCAACTCTCCTCGCCCTCAACCCCGGACGCACACCACAATGCTGTGAAGCCACCCCAGGACGTACCCACGGCCCATTCGTCTGTCACACCTGCAAGCTCACCTGCTTCAGGACCCTCACCAAATCCTCTTCCTCCAAACATAGCTCCGACTCTAACCACCTGAAGTGCATCCTGCTGAACACCCGCTCGGTCCACAGACACGCAACTGAACTCTGGGACCTACTTGACACTGCGTCACCGGACATCGCCTTCCTTACAGAAACATGGATGAACACATCATCAGCACCCGACATCGCTATAGCCATACCGGACGCTTACAAGATCATCCGAAAAGACCGCTCCAACCAAACAGGAGGAGGCATCGCCATCATCCACAGGAACACCATCAAAATCACGACCAGCTTCGACGATAATCTTGCAACCGCCGAACATCTCCACTTCCAGATCCACACCGACCCTAGGACCACACTTAGAGGCACCCTCATCTACAGGCCTCCAGGAACCCGCACTCAATTGAGCGATGACATCACTGACTTCGTCAGCCCACATGCCCTCGCCTCCGAGAACTACATTCTATTAGGAGACCTCAACTTCCACCTTGAAAACAAACATGACAGCAACACGAACTCCCTTCTGGACAACCTGGCCAATCTCGGACTCAAACAACTTGTGGACACCCCCACCCATGTAGCCGGGCACACGCTCGACCCTATCTTCACCTCCAGCAAGCACATTTCCTTTGACCGCACCACAGCTCTCCATTGGACAGACCACAGCTGTGTTCACTTCAGCTACAAAACCACCTTGACCCACAACCGCCCACAACCTATTCCTCGGAGAAACTGGAACAAAATCACCTCCAACCAACTCCTCACATCACTCAACCAAAACCCGCCCACCCTCTCATTGGACCCAAACCAAGCGGCCACCAAACTCAAGCAATGGATCACCCACAGCGCTGACGAATTAGCACCCCTGAAAAAGCACCAGATCAATTCAGGCAGTAAAAAGGCTCCCTGGTTCAATGATGACCTTAAAAAATCCAAGAAGCTATGCCGCATCCTAGAGAAAACATGGAGAAAAAACCCAACCACTGACAACATGGCCACACTCAAGGCGGCCACCCGCAAACACCACCAACTGATTCGATCCACCAAGAAATCAGCCTTCAAGGATCGTCTCGACAACAACGCCCACAACAGCAAGGAACATTTCAACATCGTCAAAGAATTCAGCAGCATCTAACGACATCACTCCCTGCCAAGTCCTCTGCGATGCGTTATCCTCCTTCTTCTACAACAAAATTGCCGACATTCACAACAGCTTCGAGAACACTCCCGGCGAACAACCCTCTCCACCCCCCTCAGATCCTACACCGCCGACTAACAACCTCAGCGCCTGGAACCCAATCACCACCGAAGACACCATCCGCCTAATGAACTCAATCCACTCTGGTTCGCCAACCGACCCCTGCCCCACCACATCTTCAACAAAGCTGACTGCATCATCGCACCCAATCTCCGTGATGTCATCAACTGCTCGTTCAACTCTGCCACCTTCCCAGAAAGCTGGAAACACGCCGAACTCAGCGCCCTCTTGAAGAAACCCAGGGCAGACCCCTCTGAACTTAAAAACTACCGACCCATATCCCTCCTCCCCTTCCCCGCCAAAGTCATTGAGAAAGCCATCAACAGCCAGCTCGCCGCCTTCCTTGAATCCAACAACTCCCTCGATCCCTCTCAGTCTGGATTTCGAGCCAAACACAGCACCGAAACAGCCCTCATTGCAGCAACAGACGACATCCGAACACTACTGGATAACGGAGAAACAGCGGTCCTCATTCTACTCGACCTCTCAGCCGCTTTCAACACAGTCTGCCACAGCACCCTTATTCAACGCCTCAGCAACATTGGCATACAAGGAAAAGCCTTGGACTGGATCATCTCATTCCTCGCCGGGAGAACTCAAAGAGTCCGACTTCCCCCTTTCAACTCAGAGGCCACTGAAGTCATCTGTGGAGTACCACAAGGATCATCACTCAGTCCCACCCTCTTCAACGTTTACATGAGTCCACTCGCCTCCATCGCGCGTCAACACAACCTTAACATCATCTCTTACGCCGACGACACCCAGTTAATCCTTTCCCTCACCAAAGAACCTAACACCGCCAAAACCAATCTTCAGGAAGGCATGAAAGAAGTAGCCGAATGGATGAAACATAGCCGCCTAAAACTCAACTCAGACAAAACGGAGGTGCTCATCCTAGGATCCTCCCCCTCTGCCTGGGACGACTCTTGGTGGCCTTCCGCTCTGGGCACAGCACCCACACCCACAGACCACGCACGCAACCTGGGCTTCATCCTAGACTCCTCTCTCTCGATGTCCAGACAAGTCAACGCAGTCTCATCCTCCTGCTTCAACGTACTTCGTATTCTCAAAAAGATCTTCCGCTGGATCCCCCTCGAAACAAGAAAGACTGTCACCCACTCACTGGTCACGAGTCGACTGGATTATGGTAACACACTATACGCCGGAATCACAGCAAAATCACAGAAAAAACTCCAACGCATCCAAAACGCATCAGCGAGACTCATATTGGACATCCCTCGCCAAGATCACATCACCGGACACCTAAAAGACCTCCATTGGCTCCCCGTCAACAAGAGAATTACATTCCGTCTTCTCACCCATGCACACAAGGCCCTCTACAAACTAGGACCCGAATGCCTCAACACTCGTCTGTCCTTCTACACACCCACCCGCCAACTTAGGTCGTCCAATCAAGCCCTCGCCGCAGTCCCGCGCATCCGAAAATCCACCATGGTTGGCAGATCCTTCTTCTTCCTGGCTGCCAAGACCTGGAACTCACTCCCCACTCACCTCCGCCTTACCCAAAACCACATCTCCTTCAGAAAAGAACTTAAAACCTGGCTATTCGACAAAAATTGAACCCCCCTTCCCCAAGCGGCTTGAGACCCTCTGGGTGAGTAGTGCGCTATATAAATCCCTGAACTTGAACTTGAACAGTATTATTTCATAATACTACTTTTACTGTACGCACTTTACTTTATGATAAGTATTGCAATTGTGGCAATTCATTTCTCTTGCATGAGAAAGAAGACTGCTCAATAAAATAACACCTTTTATTGAAAACGCCTGTCTCTCTATTTCTCTGCATTCTGGTGAAACTAAGCATGCACGATTGACTGAGTGAAATAGCTGCCTATTGTTTTCACACGACTCTAGAGATACACTCTTTATTCTGAGGGAGCAAAGTTGTCATGTTGATGCGGTTGTCAGAAACTAATCCCTTCTTGTCTAAATCAGGACGATTAACCCTTTCCTGAACATTCGAGAAAGTTTCTAGTGACCTCTGAGCTAGCTGGCAAAAACTAATTAAGTCTAACATAGTCAGTAGAGACCTAGATGACCTCAGTCCTACGTCTACACTGCTGTTTATGTTATTCCAATGCGCAGAGCCTATTGGGAATATAGAAACTACACTACACCCTTCTGTGGAATCTCTTGGAAGGCAAAGAAGAGACATGGAGGGAGAAGATCCTACTTCCTCCTGAGGTTCAGTGGCAGAGTTCCCATCATGCTCTTGAATGTCTTGTTATACCACTCAACCAAAACATTGCTTTGTGGATGGTACGCTGTGTAGATGTGGTATGTCACACCAGCTTGCTCCAACATCTCTCTCATGTAAGAGGAGATGAAGTCGCTCGCCCAGTCAGAACTTGCAGTCCTTGAAATCTGATCCTAGAAAATATCCCCAGGAGAGCTTTCATTACCATATATGCAATCATGCTCCTCAGAGGTACAGCTAGTGGGTATGTGGTAGCATGATCCACCACAACCAAGATATATTTGTGTAGTGCCAGAGGCACGCTCGTGGTCTGATACCCTGTGATGACCTTTGACTACCATTATTTTAATTGACTTTGGTGTATTATTTTATCCTAGCCTGAAAGTACGATGTCCTGCATATGCCTTGTTTCTCTTAATAATTTCTTTCTTGTATTCTTGCAGTCTTTCAGTGGGAGCTGTCACGGAGTAGGACAGCCTTCCCAAGAACAAGAGGTGTGGGATGTGCATTTGAAAGCATGAGAGGGAGAGAGAGTTGTGGAATGTACTTTTTGGTCTCAAAGTGCAGTGTAAAGAGCAGTGATTCACAGATGTGCTCAGTGTTGTACATTGAGAGATAAAGTATGTGATGCTATAGGAAATTGAGAGATGAAGTATGTGAATCTATGAGCAGTTATGCACAATTGTGCATTGTGTTGTACATTGATGACAATTATGAAGTTCTTACTATTGGCTTTGACATGACCTCATGTCATCCCGAATTCTGACTTTGCATTGCTTGAGATTTATCTGCGTGCACAGCAGCGCTTGCAAGTTGTTTGGGTTATTCACATTCGAGGATTTTTTTTGTGAGAGATTGTTTAATGTACTTTTGTGAGCTTCGTCAAGATAAAGGCTGAAACAAGCAAGGGAACATGAGAACTCCTTCCTGCCATGGACTGTTTGCCTGGAAGCTGGCCATTTTCAGGAGGGTTCTTGGCACGGAGGGAAAACTCTCAAACCTTCTAGTGTGTGTTTTGTCATTATAAAGCTGAGGGTTGTTGACTTAGAAACCCGGAGTATGGTATCCAAACGGGGATGGACGCGTCTACTTCGGAGCGTGGAACCCTGGCTCTGAACCCCGGCTGTTTAATACCCCCGGTCAGGAGTGGGCTAAGATGTGGTGTTTGCAACAGGTAAAGTATTGAGTTTTGACTAGCGCCATTGTGATGCGTAGTTCCAGTGGCTGTGGTCATTTGAGGTGTTTTCTTTGTGATGTGTGAATGAGTTGAGGTGCACATCCAAAGTAATCATTTGATGTATATAAATCTTTATGATCTCTTGCAGAACATCCAGTATATTTGCTTGAGTCTTATTTCATATTACTTGCTGCTTTTTTATATCATTGCTTGAATATAAACATATATATCTCTAAAAGAGAGAGTCCTTGCATTTTGTAATAAAACCCTTTTCTAAAGGTGTTGTTTGTTTTGTGTCAAAGTCTTTTGCTTCGCCGAGTGTTGAGCCATCGTGTGGGAGCTGTGTTATCTGAGAGGCGAAAGCAAGACAATTTGTTGCCTGACTGTGAGGTGGGATGGGGTGTGATAAAGGGACAAATTGTGTCTATTCCTCCCACTCAAATAGAACCCCTACAAATGGTAGCGGCTATAACAGTGACTAGTCCCTCCTCATGTCTTAGCACTCATCTGTCAAGTGGGACAGGTTCTACAGAACCTTTCTGTGTCTCTGTGCATCCCTGGCCAATAGAACAGAGGGACCAACCTAATCTGGAACCTTCTTATCCCTAAGTGCCCTGCTAATGCCACTTCATAGGCCAGTGACATCAGGAAGTTCCTGGGCACTAATGGAACCACTAACCTCTTGCAAGTTCCTGGCTCATGATTTAACGGCTCACTATCATGTCGGCCACCCTCCCAGGCACATAGTGCTTCCCGACCCCTCCTTTGCTGACCTGTTTCTGGGCCTGCTTCCAAAGTCCCACAAACGTAGAGCACTCCATCTGTGTTTTGTGGAAATCTTCCTGGGTAGGCCATCTAGCAGCTATCAATCCCTGAAGCTCTGAAAGCGATCCAGACTCCAACAACTAGTCCCTTTAGGAGCCTCATCCTCCCCTCCCTCTGGATCAGAAGTGATGACCTCATTGGCAATTAATTTCCTGTGGTCTGCACTTTCCTGCAAACTACCTTGTCCTGATCCCTGCAAATCAAGAATGATCTCAGTCCCACTGTGAGACTGATGTAAAGCCTGTGCTTTAGTCAACACTGCTGATGTTTTCCAAGCCACAAAGCCTTCTGTTCCTCACATCAAGCCAGGGACACTCAAATCATTGCCCAAGAGAGATCCAGCACCTTGCCTTTCCCTTACCTGACATTAATCATGGCCGCCTTGCCATTGCGCTCATTCTCATCCCTGGCAAGGGCATACTCCATGCCCTCTCCACTGGCTACCAAACCTATCTCCTTGGTACCAAGGAGTAGCTCTTCAGGCTTAAGGTACTTCCTCTCAACCAAGTGCTGAAGGCTCCCACATCCCTCAGGGCAGGTACTTTCTTCCCATTTATAGTAACTTCCCACACATTCCCCATAGTGTTCCGATGAATGTGCTTCAGAGCATCTGTGTCTCTCTCCCAGATGTTCACAGCTACTAGGTTGAGCACAAATAGGCACCCTCCGGTCCCATCATCCACATGTAACATGCTTGTTATCATGGGTGCTGCTCAGCCAAGGTCTTTTGCCTGACAGAAATGTCACACCTCGTAGCACTTAAAAGACGTCACCACCTTGGACATGGGAATACTGCCCTGTCCTCTCTTCTCAGGATGTTCCTTCCTGGACACACCCATTTTTTAGGGGCCCTCCTCGAGAACTTGGCCCCTACCCTCCTGTTTGGAAGCAGTCTATGGAGAGTTCCTATTCCTCATTTGGCTTAGAAATGTACTATTCTAGCCCTTTGGGAACCCTGGCAGCTAACTACCTGTCAACCAACAGTGCAGGTTTCTCTGGATCCCTCTCTTTCAAATCAGACAGGTTTTGCCTAAGTGGGATAGAGTGCTTCTCCTTGACTCACTGTCACCATCAACTTGTGAGGATCTGAATGTCCTTGGCTTCCATTTATCTTACTCACTCACTCCAATCATACAATACACCATGAATCCAAGTTTCAAACGGTACACTACCTGCTCTTTTGCTGTCATTTAATCTCTGAAGGTACTGAGTTGGCTTCAGCTCAAACCACCTAATCAGTTTCCTTCATTCACTCATAGACTATCTGGTCTGTCACAGGCATCCTTACAATGGCGGCTGTCCCTTCCAATGACATGCACCTCATTAATGCAACAGCCTTATACACCTTATTTAAGGCTTGCACCTTACATGCAACCTCAAAGCTCACAAAACATTCCAAAATGTCCTGATCTTCCACACACAAGTGTGCTAGATCTTTTGAAACATTGGGCACAACTGGGCCTGAACTGGATGTAGACTTGCTTATCTCATAAGAAGTTATCATGGGCTATCATTTCCCTTTCCAGCTCTCTTTCTTTTTTCTTCTATTTCTCCACCCACTCTCTCTGTTTTTCTCACCTTCTCTCTGTTTTTCTTCCTTCTCTCACAATTGTTCTTCCTGAGCCCATTCCTCCTGTCTCTACGGCCTTCTCTCTGCTTGTTCCCAGCGAGCTAGTCTTACCATCTCCAGTCAAACTCTCTGGACTTCTCTACTTCTTCATCCTTAGCTTTCTGGAGAGCCAACTTCAGAATCAGGGTCTCTACTAGATTCAATGCACTGAAGTGATTTACTCCTGGATCTGGTAACAGTGGTACCCTAAAAGTTTGAGGTGGTATATACACCTGAGATATTCTGGAAATTAAAGGTGGTGGGTGTTGTGGAGATATTCTGGAAAACTCCTTGGAGGACACTCTGTGTGTGTCTGGAATAGATCTGTCCTCATGGGATCCGTGAGTCTGAATCCACACTGCTCTCCTCCCAGGTTCCTACCAAGGTTCTGTTGCGTTGATTCTGCACAGGAACAGAAATATGCTTGGGACCACAGAACAGTAGAGAGGGACTGAGTCACCATACCACTTCAGTACCATGAGCCCGAGTCCGACTAACTATAGTGTCTCACTTGCCCTCCTACTCATATCCAGAATTACACCCTAGTACACAACACTCCCGACCCTCTCTGGGATCTGTGTGACAAGACACCCCCTTTTGCTCACACACTCATACTTGTCCACAATAAGATATCACAGAGTCACAAAGGAAGTTTGAAATGTTTATTTAAACTATCATGCTCTAGAATGCAGTATATGTGCTACAGTCAGAAAACAACTGCCTAGCAGAAATACTATCAGCATAGTCAGTAACCGTATATTATGGAAACCCCTGTAATATTATAAGACAGATTCGTCTAATGCCCTTCCTTTCTAAAGAAGCAAACTGATTATACATCAAAGATCTCTGGGATTAATAGCAGACCCCATACCACAGCATACACAGATGGACGCTCTACATCTCGGATACAGCCGAGATCTTCTCTCAGGAAATATTTCTCTCTCTCTCTGTGTATGTGTTACATTACTGTGTATACCTATATGACAAGGCGTACATGGTCGTAGATTCCCATATTTATGAGAACTCGTAAAGTTGGGAAAGCATCAGAATCTAAGCCACTCCAGGGGTGGCGATAGGGAGGCGCAACGAGAAGTGTTTTGATTTCTCCTAGTTTTTAAAATAGGAAATCGCCTGAATTGATTGATTGTGTGCAGGAAGGAGTCCCTTACTGCACAAAATCAATCAACCCACAACACAAGCACCCTTGCACCATGGTGCAAGAATGCCTGCATTTGTGCATGGCAGCCCTTTGTGCGCTAGTGCAGGGGAAAAGGAAAGGAATGCACCATATCTCACATACACGGTGCATTCCTGCCCTTTTGTTTTCTCGCAGGGCAGGGAAGGAAGATTCCTTGTGGCGCTGCCCTACATCTAAACCTCATAAATGAGGCATCCTGTTTTTTCCCCACTGACAATGCATGTCACGTTTGTGCAAAAAAACTGGACTTATTTTACTACTGGCATAAACTGGAAATGGCCAATGCCACATCTATATATAAGGCTCCGTAACTTTAGGTACCTATCGCTTGCTGCCAATTTTTAGAACCCTGTTCAGTGAGCCAAATGGCAAGCAAGGGTTACTGGGCCCAAACATGGGGGTTAAGGACTTTTACTCCTGATAGCCAGAGGCCCGACCTACTATGGATCCTGAGCAGATGTGCCAGTACCCCTTCAACACTTAACTTTAAGTAATAGCATGAGTCAAGCAATCAATGGCTTCTCCGGAGGGGTTGGATACAGAGAGGTGAACACATGCTCACACCTCAAAATATGCGCAGCAGTAATACATGATTGTCCAGTCAAATACATATGTTTATGGGGAAAAACTTACGTATTCTACCACTACAAACACAAAGAGAAATATGGCATTCACAAACAACTTCCAGAGTCCTCTGATGTGAGGGCTCCAGTGTTTCTTTAAGTGGATCACTGTGTCCCACCCCCTCTATGCTCTAATGATAGTTGCTATTCCCCATTTACTATGGGTGACATCCAGGTAAAGCCCCACTAGTAGTTCATTCTCAGGAGTTCCACTCTGACTCAATATTTACAGTCAAATGTTCCAGCGTCAAAGTGCTATCTGACAAGCAAGATCCCTCGGGTCGAATGGACCAAAATCAGTCTTACAGAATTGGAGCGACTGGAGTCCCTGAGTGCACCCCCAACACAGGTATTCTAGCTGCAGTGACTGTCTCCAGTAATTTCTCGGTGTGCTTCCCAGAGAGGCTGCGATTGGAGGTGCTCAAATTCCTCATACAGGGTTGTGCAGCCGCAGCAACCAGAGGTTCTTTGTGGCTCCTTAAAGCTGGTTAAGATCTTTGGTCTTTTGACGGTGAGTGGGGGAGTAGTCGATCCTCAGTCACAGTGCAGGTTCATAGGGGTCCTTACAGTGGCCTCTCTCCCCTAGTGATGATCCTGACCAGGTTACACTTATTGCTTGGTCCCTGTTGACCCCTTTGGCATACAGGGTCCTTATCTCTCCACTTCACATGGTCCCCGGCCCGATTGGCACAGTAGACGCCTGCCCGGTCGACCCTTCTGGGATACTGGGTCACCGGTTCACCACCACCCATGGGTAAAGGCCCATGCAGGACAGCACTCTATTCATGAAGGCCCCTCACTGGCTTGCCATCACACATGGGCTATGGCCTCCTCAGTATGGTAATCTTTTCACGGTGGCCCTTCCGGGCATATGGGGTTGCCAGTTCCTCACTCCACACTTGCGATGACCCATTTGGCACAGCAACATTTTCAGCTCACTTCACGGAAGCCCTCCTCTGACATACAAGGGTTGCTGACTTTCCCTGCACAAGGAAAACAACACAATCAGTGTAGCAGCAGTCTCCTCATACCTAAGGAAACCCACTCAACAGGATTCTCTACTGGACCTCCCTCCCTCCAATGATCTCCTCTTTCTCACAGTGCAACCTAGTCTTGGCAAGCAGGCAGGTTCTCAAGGCCCCAGGGCAGGCGGTCTTAGATTTCCTGGATGATGTACCCTCACCCAGCTGGAGACAAGTAGGCCTTGGCCTCCAGTCCTGGTCTCAGGCACAAGTATTAAATAGCTTCTCCAATTCACCCAGCCTGACTGGCTGCTTGAAAGTTGACAATTGTTGGGGTCTCAAGCGCCCCCTTCTTAAAGTCCCTTTCCAGACACCAAATGTGATATAAAGCCTGACTCTTTGACATTTATATTGAGGGTTTGCTTCCTTTTGAAGTACCCACTCTTCTGCTCTATCTTCTTTCAGAAAACCGTCTGTCAAATAGGGGCGAATTCAAAGCTGATATCCCCACAACACAGGCCATAGGAGTGACTAGGACTTCACACCTGGATGTTAGCCACAGTGTTATGTGGGTCAAAAGGTTAGCCTAGTGCACCAGCCTACTCTTTTTTATTCTCTTATTGGCCCCATCTCCTATCTGAGATGTGTCCAGGCCCCTTCCTTGTGACGTCTCTCTGAATCAAAGAGCACCGTTTGAAGTGTTTGGAGTCTGGCCATCCCTCTCTCTGTTGTGTCCCATTCGGCTTACAGGAATGCAGCAATATACAAATCTTTCTGGGAGGATTCCTCTACCTCTTCTCCTCATGTTTCACCATGCAGCACTGGGTATCTTAAAAAGGAGCCTAGAGTTAGAGATGTACTGTACCATTCACAGGCGCACATAAACCCAGCACATTTATACAACATACACACACTGCACTACATCCTTCAAATAATGCACCACTCACAGGCCCACATGCAACCAGTGAATACATATACAATACACACAGAGGACAGCACTGCATCCTTCAAGTATTGTACCTCTCACAGGCACACATACACCCAGCAGATGTATATAACATACAGGCACTGCACAGTACTGCATTAGCACTGTATTGTACCATTCACAGGCGCACATTTACCCAGTACTCCACACATGCACTGTGCAGCACTACACACCTAACCAATGTAGATGAAGGGTGAGTTAAGCACCAACAGTGGAACAATAAATGTGTGAGCCAGTAGGTCTCACTCCAGTGACACAGGTTAAAAGGACCTGTTCGCTCCAATTGATCACTACATTGTTGGCTGCCACCACCAACACCGCTCGTGCATCTTAACTCCTAGTAAAGGTATTTGCCTTTCACCACGATGAGGGTACCGCTTTGCGCACCCCTCCAGTCCAACCTGACTGTAATCTATGAGACAGACCTATATCATGAGGCAAAAGCATGATCTGTGTTTGCTTATGGCAACATAAAAATCAGCATTAGAGATCCAGACATACGTACAGTTTGGGCACTCTGGGCAGGGGTGCACGTCCATAACCAAGCAGAAGTATTTTCTGTCCCAACACTTGATCTTCAATGCTTGGGCGTCCTAGGAAGCAACACTGGTTTCACCGCCCTCATGACCACATCATCTGCCTGGGATCCATATAATCTTGCCGGCTATTGTTGAGGCTTAGGTCTTATTTTATCGCCATACTTAAATAATACCTGTTTACTGACTGCTACATCTTTCTCATGTACATTTAGAATCTGCTTCATACACAAACCAAGAGTGAGTCACTGCGATTGTCTGCAAGCACACAATACTCCACTCTATGTATTGTCCACACCATCCTGCGACAGCAAGCACTCCTGTGTCTTCTCTCCCTTCCCAATTTTCCTCCTGCTTTTCTCTGGAAGTGTTCCAGTCATCAATAACTGCACAGGGAGTTAGGGACAGCTGGGACTCTCTGCAGATCGACCAACGATTGACACCACAGTTGATCTGCTAGGACAGAATAAAAAAAGCTTAATAGAAATAGGGACTTTAAGAGGAAATGATTAAAAGAACTTTGAGAGTTATCCAGGGAATTTCTGGAAATTCTAGTCAGGAAGTACGAAGCTGAACCGGAAAAAAAGTTCTGCACAATGCAAAACATGTTAATATATACTCTAGTGAGGTAGGGAGCAAGTGAAAATGAGACAGTAAAGACTTAGCTCTTCAAAGCTGGGAGCTAGAGTAACTAATAGAGCCCTTGTTATGTTTTGAACCCAATCTTCAGACTGCAATTAGACAATTTACCATAATTAAAGGTTTCTGAAAAACATCCACCCAACACCGAAACTCTCCCTCTACAGCCACATGGGAAATAATGTAGAAACTTGATAGTGGTGCTTTGTGTATTAGCACCTCTAGATTTTAACACATAGATGATTGGTTAGAAATGACACCTAATGTTTCTATAAAATAATTTTCAGCAACAAGAAAATTATATGTCTGAAATCTTAACTGTATCGTAAGTTATTATTGTGAAATTGTCTAAAGTATCATACATTTAAACTGCATTATAGGTTATAGTAATAAACAAATAATATGAAATTGTCTTGTGATTTTGTTCAATTGCAATTTGTTAAAGAATGAAGATGTAATAAAAGGTATGGCATGTTGTGAATGCAAGTAGACATTATTCTAATATTTGCCAACATAAATGACACTGTCACATTCAAGAGTTAAGCCCGCTGTTTCTGTTTGCTCGCACTCCTTACTTCTAAATCTTTTATTCCTTTATCAATCAATCAATCAGGAGTTTGTTAAAGTGCGACTACTCACCCGTAAGGGTCTCAAGGCGCTAGGGGTGGGAGGGGTGGGGGGGTGCAGGTTCCATTCCATCAAGGAGGGGGTCTGTCGAAGAGCCAGGTCTTGAGGTTTCTTGCGAAGATGGGGAGCGATGTTGTCTGTCTGAGGTGGAGCGGACGGGCGTTCCATGCTTTGGCCGCGAGGAAGGAGAAGGAGCGGCCTCCCGATCTGGTCTTTCTGGTGCGGGGTACCACGGCGTAGGAAAGCTGGGCTGATCGTAGGGTCCTTTGGGGTGCGTGGAATTTGAGTCGGCTGTTCAGGTATTCTGGTCCGGTGCCGTGGAGGGCCTTGTGTGCGTGGGTGAGCATCTTAGAGGTGATTCTCGCCTCTACGGGGAGCCAGTGGAGTGTGCGCAGGTGCTGGAAGATGTGGCAGTGTTTTGGCAGGTTGAGGACCAGTCTTGCGGCGGCATTCTGGATGTTCTGTAGCTTGCGGATGAGGTTTTTGTTTATTCTGGCGTAGGGTGCGTTGCCGTAGTCGAGTCTGCTGGTGACCAGGGCGTGAGTGACTGTCTTTAGAGCAGCTTTCCCCGATTTTACTTGGTAAAATCTCCAAGTATGAAAAACATGTTTATTTTTGCAGATTAAGCGAGTGTGAGAAATACAACATTAACAAGCCAGTCCCTGACAACGTAGTTATTAGTTTCGACTGTTAGATCATTGGCACTGTTTTTATTATTCCATTAAACACGGTTATTACCCAATTAGCATATGGGCAGGATTCATTGCTACCAATGAGCTGGCTTTCGCCATAGCAATGAACGTTTGCCACTTGTCACAGATATTATGTGCACTTATACGGAGGGTGTTGCCCAACAAACACCTCTCAGAATTAGTTCCGCCGGGAACCAATATAACATGGACATGAAACCGAAAACAGTTTCCCAATACTACAGACTCGGAGGGCCCGTACCATGTGTGCCTAGCTTGCCATGTTATCATTACAACACCTGGTGAACTTGTTAGAGATTTCGCTGTTAAATTTGAGTAATTGTGAGCTGGCATAATGCAGCATCTAATTAGTGTACAACTGCATCTGTGTTAAACTCGCACCACTTAGACAGTGAAAGGTGAAAGATCTCTGTCTGTGTGATTGGCCAAATGACTAGTCTTATTTTTGGATAACCAGATCTGGAATATATTTTTGGCAGGCATGTGATGTAGCAGCACTGTCGTGTTAACATTAATTGTTAGGATCTTGAATTGTAATAACGTAAAACATGATGTATTTAGGCCATTGAGTAGTAAACGTGAAGAGTTAATGTAGTAAGTACATTTAACTAGCAGATAACACTAACGTGAAGAACTTGTGTTGTGCAACTGACAATCTTTCATTTATTGGATGTGTTTATTAATGTGTCATTTTTCAAGTAGGTAGGAATATTAACTGAATGTGTGTGAAGCTCATACGTCATCTCTCTTATATTAGCTGAATCTTGTAGGCCTGAAATGCAATTTCCCTGGAAGTTCTCGCATTAAAATTAACAGTCTAAATTTAATGTGTGCTATGGATTCCGTTCTTTCTAACGTTTGTGTTGCAGGTGTAAAAAGCATCCTTGTTAGTTATAATAATGTCTTTGTTTATTAGTCAGGCAACGAGCGAAGAGGATACATCGCGAGCTAAAGCCTATAAAGGGAATTGTTGTATTTTCACACCGGAGACGGCCTGGCAATCAAGGTCAACATGTTGCAGGTCAGGAACATTGCTGTCCCGTGGAAAAGTACTTGTAGTCGGAGTGGATGGCGTGCCCTGCAGGGACTCTTGGGAAGATAGCTGTAATATTGGAACATTGCAAGTAGGGAAAGTGACAGACTTCTTCTCTGCCTTCAGAGATAATATCTCAGAATGAGCTCTTTCTCAATAGCGTTATGCTATTCGACCCATCAATGGAGGAGAGTTTCCTGTGGTATATTGTAATACCTTACATCACTCGATCCGCTCATTTTGCAGGATCATTGACTCTTATCATTGACCACTTCTGTCATGTCCGCCACATATTTCCTAACTCTTTCCATAATGGGTGTTGCCTTCACCTACCGTGACCGGAGCATGGTACCTTGCAGGCCCCTCAACCAAGATGGCGACCAGGCGGAGCATGACCCAACCACTTCGCACTCTAGAGCATTTGCCCTGTGCCTCTGTCACCACGCCCCCCCATTGTCCGGCAGCCGTAGCTTAACTGCACCTCGCGGGTTTGGCAGTTTCCTCCTGGCAGTGTCTGGGGTAGGTCCACCAACAGTTTGCGGTGCATGCACATGAGTACCAACTTCGGGGGATTGCATATGTTCTGCTTATGTCCACATCTCTCCTGGGGTGTATGTGCCTGGTGTAATACGAAACAACGGCCATTTGAGGGACAACTGTTTTGTTATGTATGGGGCTGTGCCAAGGGTAATCAGGCATTACGGCTACCCCGATTCCACCATATGGAGAGCACGATTGCCTCACTTCGGCTTGCCTTGCATCTGTGCTGTAATGGGGAGCTTCCATTTTGCCTGTTGTGTCCCATGGGGGACCCAAAACATGCCAACGGGTACCCCCGTGATCCCCTTGTTGGATTTGCAATGCAACCTGACAACCATACCACCGTCTGGTGTTTGTGATTGATTATGCCTTGAATTTAATCGCTTCCTCATTTGACCTTCTCTTAGGACACTACATTTCTAAATGTCTTTTCATGCCGGTAGTCGATGATATGAGCCAGCTACTTGAGTAGGGAGAGTCAGCACTCTTTCCAGCTACCACAGGAGTACTGGCTCCCTAAACCCATTTTTAACCCTCCTTGCACTCATGTTTTATTGCCGTTTTCCTGCACAAGCGGTTTCAAGTATATGTCGAAGTTTTTCTAGCGGACTAATATGACAAAACTGTTTACCTAGGTTGGCTGATCCGATTTACAGGTACCACACACTGGGTGCTGTTTGTGGTTTATATGTTTTAATGATATAGACAACCACAGATAATGTAGATATCACTGTTAGATTTGGTCCTCAAGTATTGCCGTCTACCTTGACACGAAGGCAAGAAACATGTTGACCACCAGATGATGCACAATGTCCTGAAACATAGAGACAGTGGTGTGCTACATTCTTTTTAATCAGGATGGGAGCCAGGTTCATTAAAATTGTTTTGATTGGACTTCTGTTTCCTGTTTTATTCCACATATAGTCTAGTGACCCACTTCACACACATCTATACTTCTACACTTTTTTAAGGCCCCTCACACTCACTGCACCAATACTGCTTGGAATAAAAGATCTCTGCCAAAGAGCCCCTCATAGGGTGCCCGTTAGATATTGCAGTGCCAACTTGACACGGAGCACGCCCTATGATGAAGCATGACACCTAGTTGGCTGGGTGTGTGAGGGCACTTATTCTGAAAGGAGGAATTCCTCTTTTCCTCCCTACATTCAGTATACACTGTTTGATACCTGGCCAACCTCTTAACCCCCCGGTAGGAACTGCTTACTCATCTTGTTGGATTACTTTTGGGCACGTATGCTGGACCTGTACAAAAGCCCATAGTCCCCCCTTTTTGACACACCTTTTATTTATTTCCTTAAAGATGCTTCAGTTGGGATGTCACTCTAGCGCTAGCTTACGGATAAATTGATGCTTTATATTCATCAACCCTCGATGTAGGGAAATTTGGACTCATGCTTTCTGATCTTTTACATTCTATTGATTGAGTTTATTGTTTTGTGCATGTTGCATTGACTCAACATCATTCCCAGATTTCGTTTTATGCTGTTACCAATGTACTTCTACACTCTCATTTTGAGGTGTCACTATGTGCAGTTATTTTTGGCTTTGTAATAAATTACCTAACCTTATGTAATTGTCTATGGTTACTATGTGTCCAGAGAAATTCCTGTTGAATTGATTGGCGTTATTAACTATTTTCTCCCCTCTACGCTTACATGCTGCTAAAAAGAACCATTGGATTGTGTCCAGAACTTATGGGCCCAGCCCTTTCACATGCCTTTTAGAGATTTTAAAATGTGTTGTCATTGCCCAGTGCCAAATGAAGACAGTTGTATTAGACATTATTTTTTGTGTGAGTTTGGCAAACTTTTATTTTTTTCACTGACAAAGACGGATCTCAAAAACTTAAATTCTGGCAGTATGAGAAAAAAATAATCCTGAGCATCGTTTAGTGCATTTTTAATGTAACCTCATCCTACGATTTTATCTGACAGCAAGAAATGCTTAGTAAATGTTTTTTTAGCTGTTTCTCAGACAATGCGATGCCTTTCACTAGCATAAGGGCTAAGTTAAGGCAATTTCTTAAACTTGTCTCAGCATGTACCAAAGGAGTATTGTATGTTTGCCAGAAAACTTGTTTGTGCTTCAATAATTCGATCAGAGTCCTATATCTGATTTTTTTTTAGTTTTGAGGTAGCTTGGGAAAGCATGAAAATTGGATACTGTAAGACACCTAGTATTAAATGCAGCAAAGAGTTGTGAAACTGTTGTTGATTATCAAGCTATGATCTCATCTTAACCTCTTATATTTGGAAGTGTGAGCTTGCCTTCCAATCCGTCATCAAATGCTTAAGCATATGGTTGCTTATTGGACCAGAGGAAACTGCTGATCACACTTTAAATTTTGGAGGAATAGTTGATTTAGACATAGCGAAGAAAATTCAAAATAGAAAAACAAAGAGTGGAAAGATGGACATTTTGACAAGGGCTATTCCACCGATAATGCAATTGCACGATATCATCTGACATTTAGTGAAATATATTTTCTACTTCATGGGTAGGGATTTAGGTTCATGCAGACCTGAGAGGTCTTCTGTGACCCTGATGATAAGGTACCATTTATGGCTTTTGGATTAGCCTCCCTAAAGACTTTCTGGTATAACAGTAACAAAAGGGTGAAAAAGTAAGGCCTCAGTTGCCATGAGATTTTCAGGTAACTTCCCAGATTGGTAAAAGTGGCAGCCAAGTCGAGGGAGAGATTAACGTTTTTCCTTTCGGCAAATAGGAACAGTGCCATTTCACTGACAATTCATTTTTTTCTCAGTCTTACCGTTAATAGATGGTTATATCTCCTGAAATGTGCGTAATGGTGTTGCCAGTGGCTCCAAAACATGTTGAAGACAACATAGGATAGAGGACATTTTTGCTGTGTCCTCCTAGTAATTGAGACAGACTCTATGTTGGCTTAGTATATGGTGCACACTAATTTTAGGGACGCACCTTGCACTGATCAAGACAACCCTTATGGTGATTTTAGTGGTCCTAGACAACCATAAATAGCTCTCTAAGTGGTAGCTGTGGAGAGCATCCCTCAGGCTTAGTCCAGAAGGAGTGTTAAGCAGCTTGTTTTACCAGAACTAATCATATTGTGTAGATGAAACGATAAAGAACCACACAGTGTAGTTGTAAAATAGGTATATTTATCCCACACACTCTCTAACACATTGGTATATATCCTACCCTGAGATATCAACACAATAAACACAATACTTCAAATGTAAACAGGTAAGTAAGCACAAATACACAGTGGTCTCCAGAGGGAGACAAAACCAGATACTAAATAAGTTGAATGCAAACTGTAAACAAAGTCAAGACTTGGACCAGAAGACTCAGAAGAGCAGGCGAGCCTCCTAAAACCAAAGCAGACCCTCAAGAGGACCCACAGGCCGAAGGCACAGGAGTCGCAAGAGGACCTTGAACAGCTCCCAAAAGATGCATGCCCATGGTGCAGAAGATGCGGTGAGGGCGACGATGTTGGCAGGAAAAGATGCTGGAGGTGGGAGCTTCTTCTAGTCCGAAGATCTCTGGAGTACAAAGCCAACATGCCTTGGGAATGGCAAGTCTACACGATGCACAGGGGTTCTGTTCCAGGGGTTCTAACGAGGGATACTGGTCTCAATCTTGCTGAGAGGACAGGTCATGCCTCGCCGGAGTTGCAGAACTACAAACTGTGTAGCAGAGCCTTTTGAAGTCTGTGTGACGTCAGTAGCAGCAGACCAGTCAGCTTCGTTGCGGTGCCTGCAGATGCAGGGAAGTGACTCCTTCACTCCAAAGGTGATTCCTTCTGGTGTATTTGATGCACACAGGCCTGGAGAGGAACCTAGATGAAGCACAGGAACAGACGACGAAGAAAACTTGCAGAACAGGGAGACCAGGAGCAGCAGGAGTCTTCCTTGGTGCAGTTTAGGTTCCAGGTGAAGTGCAGGGAAGTACAAGGTGCCCAGATGGTGGAAGTTGAAGGGATCGATTCTCAGAACTAATCTGAGACAAAATCCTAAACGTAATACTTTTGGTATTCACAGAAGACATTTAGTAGGAGTAAAGTTAGGATTTTGTCTTAAGTTGGGATTTTGTTTTAAGACCAAAAGTTTAGACAAACTTAAGTTTAACTTTAGTTTAACTTAAGACAAAATCCTAACTTAAGATAAAATCTTAATTGAAGACAAAATCTTAACTTTACTACTACTAAATGTCTTCTGTAAATACCAAAAGTAGTAAGTTTAGGAGTTTGTCTCAGATTAGTTCTGTGAATCAGCCCCAGTGTGTTTACTAGTTTGAATCTTGTCCCACGACGAATCTGAAGAGCCACCCAGGAAAGCCCTTAAGTACCCCAGGGAAAGAAATGGGATGATTCAAGGATCCCTCCTAGAGCAGGGGCTGGACAGAAGGGAGAATACTCCCATGTCCTTTGTCCAGTTTCGTGCCAGAGCGGGAGCCAAGGATTACCTGAACTGGTTCAAACTGGAGTATGCACGGACGGCCCTTCAAATCAGTCTGCTGGTGCTGGCAAGCGCCCCCACCCCAGCCCTATACACAAATTCCTGTCTAGGAGGTGGTCACCCCTCTCTGTGACAGGATACCTGTTATTCTATTTTCCCCTGCTCGTGCTCGGCTCAGCAGCAGGAGAGCAGAATCGTGTCTGGGATCAGCAGCAGCACTAGCTTTTTGGCAGACCCTGGAAGGCTGTTATTGGGAGCACTGGAGGCTTTTCCGAAGGAGCTGCTCAGTGCATGGAATCATACCTCCAACACCAGTAATGGTGTTGAGTTGTGATTCCAACATGTTTGATACCAAACAAGCCAATATATAGTTAGAAGTTGCTCAATGACGCATGGCCACTATATGTATCAAAATGGCTGACTGCACTTACAAAGCCTGGCGAATTGACTCCGGGGTTTGTAGGCACCCTCCCACTTATAGCCTAGCACCCTGCTTTCAGGATTGAAAGACCTGCCTTAGTGGTGACTTATAGGTTTTAAGTGCAGTAAATTTATGGAGAAAGTACAGTGACTGGGGTCCTGTTTAGAAGGATCCTAGTCAGACAGGTCAAAAACACACACACTGACACCAGGCAAAAAGTGGGGGTACCATGATAGAAGGATCCTCCTTCCTGCATTCTACTTTTTGTGAATGAATTTTAACTAAATCAGATGAGCCAGAGTAAAATGACTTTATTAAAATCGTGAGGTGAGCAGAAAGCCCATCCTATTTAATATGGGAAAGAGGTAACTTCACCCTGCAAGGTCAAACGTCTTCTCTGCACCCAAGATTTAGAGAACCATGAGGCTCTGCTATGTTGTAAATAGATCTATAGCTTCTATTATAAACTGTATATTAGTAGAGCTGTTACCAAGGACCACAGATCACACTAAGATGGAAATAGGTACTCTCTTCATAATTTATCTATTGGGGCAGTAAATGCTCCACACACAGAAACAGGAATACTGCCATGGCATGCAAAATAGGGCTCAAGAGAAGATTAGTACAATACGGCCTCTGTTCGATTCTAAAACTGACGAAATGGAAAAAACTTCATAGATGAAACAATGCGGTGTGGTTCTGTGGCTTTTTCTTTCCCCTTTTAATCGATAGCACTTTAGTAGCCCTGCAGGTACTTTAATCTGAATGAATGTATCTTTCAATTAATTATCTACATTATTATTTAATTGGTGACTGTGCTGCATTTATTGTACATACTCCATGTACTGTTGCACGATATCAGATAATTTTCTATAATATGTAACTGAATTTATTTTACAAAATAATTATTCTAGAAAAAGATTCTATTGTGCACAGTCGGCACATCTTCAGTTGCAATAACGACCAGTTAGGACACGGTGGGTAGTTAAAATCACACATTGAGAAGGGGTATTAAAGAAATAGAGCAACACACTCTAATACACTGTCCCAAATATTACATTTTTCAGCACACATATTTTTGCCATTTTTCTTTAATCCCATGTCAGAACCCAGTATGCACTTCATGGCATTTTAAGTGCTCTCTTCTTTGTAAGTTTCCCAAATGATTCCGAGTACCCAGTCAGCAGCTCTCAGAGTTTATTGCAAATAAGCTTCACTGCCAGTGTACAAGGACATCAGGCATATGGAGCACTGACTAATAAATTATATCTGCATGAGGCTTAACCCCTGATGAGTGCTTTAGGGAGGGTGATGAATAGAAGGTGGCCTTTTGGACGAAGGTGGGTTTCCAGGACAAACCTCTCATGCCTTTTTGAATTACGTAGTGTATTGGCTGCTCTTGAATTCTTCATTAATGACATATTACAATACGGTATCAAAGTATCCATCATTTCATACACAGATTACACAGATAATATTATAATTGTCTCCCATATTACAGAAGTACACATGGATAAAGTGCATACTGTTTTGAAATGTTGCACAAAAACAAATGCATTTCCAAACAGAGGACCCGTCTGCCCCCAGACACCCTCGTGTATGATCGCAGCTAACCCCTATTAATTTAGTCAAGAATATGATACTAGAAGGACTGCATGGAGTGAATTAATCTTGGGTTCCAGAGCAGGGTGCTGTCCGGCATAAAGTGCTTCGATGCCTGGTATGGGGTAGTAAGCGCCATACAAATGTAATTATAATTAAAATACAATCTAAACCCACCTTCCAATATGACAACACACTATGCCAAACCACATCATTCAGAATCATGCAGCATTAGCCCGTCCCAAGTCATGGTACTTCACATCACATTAGCCCACACAATGTGACCACATCATACGACACCAGACTTTCAAAGAAATTCAGAGCCATAATATTCAATAAGAGACAGTATTATTGGCCATAAGGTAATCCTTGTGTAAAAAGATGTTGTACCTAACTTTTATGACTGACTTCCAAACTACCTAGAACAAACGAGTGAATGGATAATCAAATGTATACTTAGGTCGCACAACGAATGGTTTAACCATTTCTGCTCTTGAATTAATTTATCATGAAGACCATCAGAGCAATCCAGAAAAGGATGACGTTTTGAATTTGTTTTAGCAATGAAGATAAAAAAGCCATGAAGGAAGATAGTCCTTTCCACTGCAAGCTGCCCCGAGAAACTTTTAGAAGCAATGATAAAGGTTCATAGGGAATACAAGGCTACACAGCAGATTAGAGATAGTTCTTTTGATTTTTTTGATAAAGCTTCAACATTTCACAAGACTGTGTTTACTCATCTCGGGTGAATTTGTTGACGCTGGTATAATAAGCATTTCCACCATGTCACATAATTGAGATCTCTTTTTGGTAAAAATCCCACTGAGGGATCGTGAGAACAACTCGAACAAACCTAACGTGAGAGTCTGTTACTTGCTTTGCATGCAAACGAACACTTTTTTTTAGCCAAAGGTGTGTCAATGTGACCAAAAGGATGCATTTTATTGTTAAAAAGTAGCACAAAATGCTGGACCAGCATTAAACGTAATAAAATGTAATTTTGTGTAATTGTTTGGTATTCTCTGTAATTTTTGCAGTTTTGTAATTTTGGAGTACTGGAACATTACGTTAACATTTGAAAGCTGTAGGAGCTAGTTTAAATTAGATGAATATCTTACTCAGTAACCATTCAAATGCCAAACGTACTTTATACATTATCCCGTCTTCTCAAATCTGGACCCCTATAGAGTTATCTGGTGGAATGATATGAATGATGTATTCCATATATCTACTACATCCTGTTATGAGGCATGCTGGGAGAGTGAGCGCATTTACTTTATTTAAATTGCCATTTTAATGCTACATAGACCATTGCAATTGTGTAGTGGACCCAAGCAAGTTTATGACTAAAATCACAAATACATTTAAAATATGTAAAGTAAAATTACAAATTATTTCAAAATTCGTATCTTTCTATAATTAAATCAAATGTGTTTCTCTTTTGTAGATACTACAATATTCACACTTAGCAGTCATTGCTCAGTACCAAAAATGTACGTGGGAAGTGTGTTTAACAAAGCTGTAGCTGGAATGTGTGTCAGACTGAAAGACAAATATGTTATCCGTAGTGTATCTCTGAACTATAGCTCAAAGTCCTTATGGCTCATGCAGTGCTTAATTTGAGCCGGGGGTAAATTGTTGACGCCTTGCATTTATGACAGCTGCCACATGGTGGCACTGATTGTATAATTTAGAGATGACCAGAACAGCAATTGTTTATTAATTCAGTATTCATTGAAAACAACTAATATCTGCTGCCCAAGCTCTTTTTTTTTATAGTTCTGGGGGCCTGGAATAATCTGAACTGTCACGCTTGTAGCAGTGTGCAGATTAGTAGTTGTGTAGGTACTGTCATTTGCAATGCTGGCAGTGGCAATGGGTGGTGCAAGCTGCAGAGACCTTCTGAGTAGAGCCCTGGCTCTTATTGTTTTATGAATAAGCACTGGGCTCTTGCATTCACACTAACCCGCACTAACCCGGCTATAAGCCTGATTCACAGTATTTTCACGCCCAGTCACAAATAAGCTTGTCAACTGATCTGTCCGAGTGTACGCTGCTGCATCACCAGTCGAAACAGTGGTGCAGCCAGTGGTGCGGGGTTGTTCCGCCCGGGCGGCACGAGTTTTGGGGGTGGCAGACCCCACTCTTACCTGCAGCTGTTGTGAGGCGGCAGACGCAGGGGCCATCAACCCCCCCCACCATTCTTAACGGCAGTCATCGTGAGGCATCAAACGCTGGGACCATCACCCCCCCTGCTCTCACCTGCGGCCATCGCATGTCAGCAAATGGCCGACCACCACAAGCGGCCAAAGGCCTAGCTGCGCCAATGAGCTGTACAATATTTTTCTGAAATATTATTCCTCCTGCAAACTGCACTTATATTTCCATAAATGTTCCACAAGCGTTTCACTTGTGCTGATAGCCATAATTGTCTCCGTGTTTATAGGTTTGTGATCGACAGCTAATACGTAGCTTGTCAATCACATACTTATATCCTTTTCATCACTAACTTAGGAGGAGATGTACTACTGTTCAGTCACAATCCAGTCATGTTTTTCGCACATTGACTGCTTTGCAAACTGATGTGCATTTTGCGCTGCGACTGATGGACAAATCCGTTGTAGTGCAAAGTACCCTTTCGCAATAAGCCTCAAATCCTGCTGCCTTATTAATAGTATGAGGCAGGCCCCCTTGTGAAACTGTTACTGGCTGCAAATGCAAGGATGGAGGCGTGCAAAAGGGAGCAGATTACACAATTTCACAGCACAATCAGAAGTTACAAGGCTCCAATTATGTCAATCGTGTCAATTGGGGCATTCCAACTCGGATCTCCCCAGACCACCATTTTGTTACACTCAAAAGAGAGCACCAGGGGAACCCCTCTAGCACCTGACCCTCCAGGTAGCCAGACTGACCAGCCCAAGGCTTACTCATGTAGGTAGTGTGGATTAGAAACTCAAGACTCAGCACAATATTAATTATTAAATCAGTGCCAAGCCAGTGCCTATTATTAAAAAGAAGTGTGTTTTTTCTACACAAAGCTAAATATTTCATGAAAAATATAAACTTCAGAGTAAAAGCACAATCTGTGGACCAATGTAAAAATGCTGAGTGAAAATTTAAAAAGTGGAAAACAGGGCATTACAAAATGTAAGTGTTTCCAACTACTGCATTTTTCACTGCTTCTAATTGCCTGAATTAGAGTTTGGCAGACTTCGTCACAAACCCCCTTGTCAACAGAAAAGGTCTTATGTTTTATGCCACTCAGCTACAGCTCATGATTTCTCCAAAATCTACTCCTGTATGGAAGCAACCTCTGTAAAGGGAGGAAGTATTGTGACTTCTTGTATCTTTCATCATTTCAGTGCAAGGTAAGATGAATTCAACTTTCACAATACAAAAAATGATAAGCTGTTTAAGGCAATTAACAGCACAATCATTAATCTGATAATCGTGAACACCTTCATGAGATGAGAATCCCAAGTAGATACCTGACCAATAGATTGTTTACAGTGGAGTCTCATAGAGTGGAGTGGCGCAAAGTGTTCCAGAGTGGAGTGTCGTAGAGTGTCATGGAGTGTTGTGGAAGGTTCTGGAGTGGAAAATCTTAGGGTGGAGAGTCATAGAGTGGTGTAGAGTGGAGTGGAGTAAAGTGGAGTGACATAGAGTGGAGAAGAGTGACCTAGAGTGAAGTGTTTTAGAGTGCAGTACAGTGTCATGAAGAAGAGTGGAATGGAGTACAGGGTCATAGAGTGGTGCGTCTTGGAGTGGAGTGTCATAGAGTGGAGTGTCATGGAGGGTTATAGAGTGGAGTAGCATAGAGTGGAGTAGCATAGTGTGGAGTGGAGTGACGTAGAGTGGAGTGGTGTAGAGTGGCGAAGAGTGTTGCAGAGTGGACTCGAGTAGAGTGTTGTAGAATGGAGCACAGTAGAGTGAGTGCCATCAAATGGAGTGACATAGTGTGGAGTGGTATAGAGTGGAGTGGTGCGGAGTGCAGTGGAGTGGCGTAGAATGGAGTGGAGTACAGTGGCTTAGAGTGGAGTGGAATAGAGTGGTGTAGAGAATAGAGGCGTAGAGTGGCATAGGGTGTAGTAGAGTGGAGTAGAGTAGCATAGAGTGGAGTGGAGTGGCATAGAGATGCTTAGAGTTCCAGAGTGGAGTGGAGTAGAGTGGAGTGGCGTAGCATATGGGGGACTAGATAGGCATAGTGAATAATGGAATAGAGTGTTTTAAAAAAAAAAAATTATTGAGCAGAGCTATCAGGAGTCAAACAAAATTAATAAAATAGCACAAAATGGATAAAGAAATACAATTTTTGATTCATTAAACAACACAAACGACCTAAAAAAAGGAGAAATATATACAATCAAGTTCATCATCAATTCAGCAGTCAATAAAATATTTCCAAATCCGAGCAAAATTCGTAGTTGCCCCCACTCGTTAAGCATAAGCTTCTTCAAAAAGCTTTGTACGTTTCATTTTCATATACCATTTTTCGAACAAAGGTATTTCGAGTGACCTCCAGTTCTGTAAAATGAATGACGAGCTACCAACATTGAAATCGCAAGGAAATGACTCTCAGTTTTCGTAAGAATTGCCTCCCTACTAGTTATCCCAAACAGAGCAGCTTCTACTATAGGTTCATATGTTTTTTTAATCGCACTACTAAAGTATTCAAATATTTTCTCCCAAAATGTATTCAACTTAGGACAAGAAAAAAAAATATGCCGCCATCCCCCTTCTGATAAGGTACCAAAGCGAAAACAGCTATTTTCAACCTCTGGGTAGATTTTATTCAACATTTCTGGGGTATAGTATACCATCTAATGAGCAAGAAATGCCATGGAATAGCGTGTTGGAGAGCGGACTGGCATAGAATGAAGTTGTGTAGAGTGGAATGTGCATGGTGTGATAGTGCACTGCCATTAAAGAAAAAACATTTTTAATTGAAATGTCCATTACATTTGCACACAGTTTTACTGATGAAATTATACAGTGCACAAATGATAATGTGTGAAAATGGCATCACCAAGTTTCTTGATTTGTTTTGATCATTTTAGAATATCTGTTTTCTTCACACTTTAAAATGACAAACAAATGTTCTTCATTTGTGCTTTCCTATTTCTGATATATTTGCACAGTTCATTTATTGAAATTTATATTTTGTTGTGTGCTAGAAAAATAAGGTCCAACAGTGTTTCCCCACACAAGGGTAGCCAAGAGGTCTGTAACATAAATCTTCTCACTTTGAAGTTAGAGAAAGAGAAGTAAAGTTCTCTCGAAAGACAGAGCCTGTTATTTGACCTCTGTATTTTGCCTTTGAGTGCACAGCAAATGTGACAAGATAAGAACAAGATTTAAAGGCCTGTTTAGAGAAAGGGAGCACTCATGAGAAAATAGAGTAAATAGGCTATGCTGTATCGGAGGGGCAAACGCAAGCTGGACAGCCTAAGACAAAAAAAAGCTAGCAAAGAGAATGCAAGCAAATGAGAGTTACAAACTACAAAGCCAATGGTAAACAATGGGAGAATGCATTTCCAGGAAAGCTTTCAGAATATTCCCAAAAAGTCTTCAGCGAATGCTGTCTGGTAGACTGCGACCCAAAAATGGGAACAAAGGAAACCAGGAAATGCAAGAGGTGAGAGTGGAGTTAATAGATGATACACTATATGTAGTCACAGAAAAGAAAGAAAGCTTGGAGAAGTGGTGACAAATTGTGTGGGAGAAGGCAACCCTTATATGTATAATAATTGGGATGTGTGAGGAGATGAGGAGGCAATGCTTGTTTAATTATGTTTTCAGATTCTCTCTATTAAAGAGAACATTTTCTAGTAACTGAAAGGTGAGGAAAGAGTAAGTGGGATATTTAAAGATGTGATACTAACTAGATAACGAAAACTATGGAATAAGGTGCTATTTACCATAAAGCACTTCATTGCCTCTTCAGGTGTAGTAAGCATTATATAAATTTAGTTAAATTACAGGGCAACTATGGTGAGGCATTTTAATGAGAGTTTTTCCTCATGAGAAGGAAGTTCCGAAGAGTTTTGTGATTCAAACTGGCTGGACTCTTAAATGTAAGAGGTGGAGTAGGCACCTGTGCAGTAGAAATGTATGAAACAGACCACAGTTTTTCTCACCATATATGGTCTCTTCCTAAAACACTTGTTACTCCTGTGATTACAGTAGTTCTCAGCATTCCCCACAAAGTGCTTTTTTTTCTTCGGAGTTTTATAAAGTACGAACTTGACCCAAAGGTATCAGTTATCACAGCGATTTACATGAGCATCATTTGCGTTACACACGGACACATTCATTTTTGTTAGGCACGGGGAGATTAAGTTATTTGCCCTGAATCACAGGATGTTCTGCGTCATTGCCGAGACGCACGCACACCGGACAACCACGCAGCCCACAAGGACGCCTCACGCAGACATCACCACCTCATCAGATTAGCCAAGAGATCCTCCTTCAAAGACCGCCTGGATAACAACGCACACGACAGCAAGAGCTTTTCAGCATCGTAAAGGAACTCTCCAACCCCAGCGCCAATGACATACCGACCTCACAAGAACTGTGCAACTCACTGGCGATCTTCTTCCACTGCAAGATCGCTGACATCCATGACAGCTTCAACACCATGACCGCCCCGACTACGGCAGACCCCACCTCCCCTGTGAACATCACCAGCACCAACCGCCTGACCTCCTGGTCCAACATCAGCGACTACGAGACACGCAAGGTCATGAACTCCATCCACTCAGGATCTCCGTCAGACCCGTGCCCACACCACGTATTCAACAAAGAAAATGCTGCCATCGCACCCCAACTACGGAAGGTCATCCACATCTCCTTCGAAACAGCGACATTCCTGGAAAGCTGGAAACACGCCAAAATCAACGCCCTCCTCAAGAAGCCCAAGGCGGACCCCAAGAACCTCAAGAACTTCTGGCCCATCTCCCTGCTCCCGTTCCCGGCGAAGGTCATCGAGAAAATCGTCAACATGCAACTGGCCCGCCACCTGGAAGACAACAACATCTTGGACCCGTCCCAGTTCGGGTTCAGATGAAACCACAGCACCGAGACAGCCCTCATCGCCGCTACAGACAACATCAGGCGCCAACTAGACAACGGCGAAACAGCAGCCGACATCCTTCTGAACCTGTCAGCCGCCTTCGACACGGTCTGCCATCGCACTCTAAAGACACGCCTCCTAGAAGCCGGAATCCAAGAGAAGGACCTTGACTGGACCACGTCCTTCCTCTCCGGCAGAACCCAGAGCGTCCGCCTCCCGCCCCTCCGATCCGAGGGCACCAACATCATCTGCGGCTCCCCCAGGGCTCATCCCTCAGCCCGACGCTGTTCAACATCTACATGGCCCCCCTCGCACAAGTGGCCCGCCAACACGACCTCATTATCATCTCCTATGCTGACGACACCCAGCTCATCCTCTCCCTCACCAAGGACCCGCACACCGCCAAAACCAACCTCCACGAGGGAATGAAGGCCGTAGCCGACTGGATGAGGAACAGCCGTCTGAAGCTGAACTCGAACAAGACGGAGGTACTCATCCTCGGACCCACCCCCTCAGCCTGGGATGACTCCTGGTGGCCTACCACACTGGGAACAGCACCAACCCCCGCCGACCATGCACGCAACCTAGGATTCATCCTCGACTCCTCCCTGTCCATGTCTAAACAGGTCAACGCCGTCTCCTCCTCCTGCTACAACACCCTCCGCCTGCTCCGCAGGATCTACAAGTGGATCCCGACCGAAACAAGAAGAATGGTGACACAGGCCCTCGTCAGCAGCAGGCTGTATTACGGCAACGCACTCTATGCAGGAAACCCAGCCAAACACCTATGATGACTACAACCCATCAAAATGCCCCCGCCCGACTGATCGCCAATGTCCCCCGCCGCAGCCTCATCACCCGCCACCTGAGACACCGACACTGGCTCCCTGTCGACAAGAGGATCACCTTCAAGCTCCTCACCCACGCACACAAAGCACTCCACAACGCCGGACCAGCCTACCTGAACAGCAGACTCAGCTTCTACACCCCCACCCGCCAGCTCCGTTCCGCAAGCTTCGCCCTTGCCGCTGTTCCCCGCAGCCAATAAACAATCTCTGGCGGCAGATCCTTCTCCTACCTTGCCGCCAAGACCTGGAACACCCTCCCTACCCACCTACGGCAGACCCAAGACCTACTCGCCTTCAGAAGACTCCTCAAGACCTGGCTCTTCGAGCAGTAGCGGAACCCCCTCCCCTTAGCGCCTTGAGACGCTCACGGGTAAGTAACGCGCTTTACAAGTACGCAGATTGATTGATTTATTGAACCTGGTTTCCCAGATTTTAGATGGACCGCCCTAGCCCCCAATACATCATACCATGCATCTCCTGGAGGTATACTTCGGAACACGTAAGATCTTGACTAAATGGACTTTCTGCATTTCATGCAATGTCTCGCCTTTCAGATAACAGGACTTCTAAACTGCTAGATGTTATTGCTGTGGTTTATTCAACTGTACCATCTGTGGGTAGAGCAACTATAAGTAGGTGGATTCTTACCATACACTTTTATTAAGGGGTTGTATTTATGGAACTTTGCTTCACCTTTTGTTATTTCTGTGTTTAAAAAACTATTTAAAGCTTAGCAGGATTGCACAGAATTACCTATTTTGCTCAATGAAATTATAAGTTATCCAGTGCTTATATAAGTTATTCTCCCTTGAGATGGTCATTCTTTCATAAGGGCGGTAATTACTAGCCGCATGTTTCTTGAACTATAATACGGATAAAGGATGTTTCAGTGTTTTTAAGGAAGAGAAGACATTCATGTTCATTCAATGTTTATAAGCAAAGGCTTTTATTTGTGCTGCAGGTTATCCTTTAGGCAGCCCTTTAGAAGGCAACAGGTAGAAAAAAGCTGGCCCCAGACTCATAGCAAATGTGTTCTACTCACTGTTCCTTAAAGTGGCACTGGAAATATTTTATGAGCACTGTCCATGCCAGAAATAACTCTAAGTTAGTGGAAGGAGGACAGATTCTACCCTTTCTGAAATCGGAATTCCCTTCTGACTCTTGAATACTGGAGTCAGTCAAAGAAGACATCAGTTCTAGTGTAATCGCTTCCTCTTGACATCTATAAGCGAATACATTTTCAGGGCTTGTTGTGTAATACGGATATTTAGCTTTTCCTAACTTGTGACAAATACCAAATAGCACAATAGGAATCGCTAAATATGATTTACATACCTTGGCCCTTATTTATGAGGCCTTGCGTCAGTTTTGCGCCCCCGGTGCGTCACTTTTTGTGACGCACCAGCGGCGTAAAATATGCGCCTTGTTGCGCCATATTTAAAAAGTGCCGCATCTAGGTAGATGCGTCACTTTTTAAACCCCTGCGCCACATTATACCTGCGTCAGCTATAATGTATGCAGAGGGGGCGTTCCCCCGCAAAAAGCCTCGTAATAGTGACGCAGTGAAATCTATGAGATTTCGCTGCGTCACTTTTAGGATGCTGTTGCGTCAAAATCTTGCGCCTGCCTCACAGCAGGCGTAAGACTGACGCAAGCCCTTTCACATGGGGTTTTCCCCATGTGAATGGACGCATTGCTGGAGTTGCGTCACTTTTGTGACACACTCCAGCAATGCGTCACTTTTGCGCTTACAGATACGTCAGAAATACTGACGTATCTGTAAGTCCTTGCGACATGATGCGTCATACATTAAATATGACGCATCATTGGTGTCGCAAGGAGTGCGCAGTGAAAAGTGACGCATCGCTGTTTTCACACAGCGATGCGTCACTTTTCATAAATGAGACCCCCTATCTATAGACAATTAGCAATTCACAAGCATTTGCTACTTTTAAATACCAAATCAGAAATTGTGATTCGATAGGAGTTGCAAAGTGTGATTGCTGCACTGTCAGCAATCTATAACCTCACCCATTTCAGGAAGTACATTTACTTTCAGTTTCACAGCAGAAGCAACACGCATTTACAATGCAATGATCTCGTCTTTGTTAAAGTTAGAGCTATTGGCACTGCAAATGATATTGTTTTCATTTATTGTTTTTTTTAAACCAATAAATATATGGTTATGGTATTGTCATTTACAATTGCAATAGGTAAGCATTAGAGAGTAGTAGAGAGTATTAGCAGTTATTAATAGTTAGTAGAGAGTGACTAGTTGATTAATAGAGAGTGTACTTGTGTAGAGTAGCGTAGGAGTGAGTTGTAGGCAATAGTAGTTAGTGAGTAGTGTAGATTAGTGGAGAGTAGTAAAGAGTGAGTAGTAGATAGTGTGTAGAGAGCGTGTAGGATTTAGTGAGTAGTAGAGACAGCGGAGTAGTGAGTAATGAAAAGTACTAGATAGAAATAGATGTAGTGTAGTGAGTCATAGATAGTGTATGGAGTAGTATATCTATTTAGTAGAGTGACTAGTGATTGACTTTTAAAACAGAGTATATATTAGAGAGCAGTAGTTGTTTAGTACTTTTTAGTATTAGAGTGTAGTAGAGAGTAGTAGAGCAGTAGAGAGTGAGAGTTATAGTGAGTAGTAATGAGTGAGTAGTATTTTGTAGATATAGTTATTAGAATAGTTTGAGTAGGGTATTATAAACTGAGTATTAGAGAGTTAGTAGTAGAGAGTGAGTTGTAGAGTGAGTAATAGTGAGTAGTAGATCATTTTATATAGTGTGTAGTAGAGTAGTCGTGACTACTATAGATATAGGTATTAATATTGTAGAAAGTTAGTAGTATAATTATTTTGAGTTGTAGAGAGTGTGTAGTAGAGAATTATTAATAGTGAGTAGAGTAGTAGAGAGTATTAGGATAAGGGTATTATAAAGTATTTTAGTGAGTAGTATAGAGTATTTGAGGTGGCCGCACAAATCATTTTTTGTTTTTACTTTCGATCATGCTGCTGTGCAGCACAGCTAAAAACATTGATAAAGGCAATGGCTCACATATTCGAGACCTATTGTATTTACCAATACTTCTAAAGGCCATGATGAAGTATTCTAGAAGGTCAGTGGTGAGGTAATCCAAATGACCACTGTGATAGTTTGTCAGGGAGCCAGCCCTTCTAGGGTTCTGTGTTGGAAAATGTTTGCAAATGCTTTGGAACGATGCGGTGGGTAGAGTATCCTGAATTAATTAGCACCCACTTTCTCTCGCTTGTTAAATATGTTTATTTATGGGGTAAATCTCTCTTGAAGAAAGAGAAGCGATGGAGCACATTAGCTGCCTGCCATCTATCCCTTTGCCTTTCTGTAGTAGAGCAAATGACATGGCTTAGAAAGGATGTTCAAGGGCTGGGATTAACCGTTATAGGCAAAAGAAGAAAATGTGTTTCCAGTGGAAAATGCGGACGAATAATATACCGCACTCAGTGGTGCAGTCACGGATCAGCTTGTTTGAAGGCGGTGGGCCTCTCCTCACGACCGGGACCGGCCGTTAACAAATCCATTGAATGCAGGAGCCCAATTTGAGGTGAGACCACACGAATCTGATGAAAGCTCACTATGGAGTCCGCGCAGCGGTTGTGCAGCGTACGCGCCGCTGGCGCGCCAAAGGCACTCCTAAGGCAAGCCCGTCTGTGCCCGTCCGCGCCTGGACCGGGACCAGTGCCAGAACCCCTGGCCCCCGCGAATGCCACGATGCCTGTCTTTGCTACGACTCCAGCACCCTCCATACACTCAACGCTGGACGATCACGCACCTGCTTCCTGGCCACCCCGAAGCACACCTAAGGACCCTTCTGCTGGACCTGCAGCTTCACCAGCATCCGACCCGCCAACCCACCGTCCAGGAAAGAACCCAACTACCTCAGTTGCATCCTTCTCAACACCTGCTCCGCCCACAAACACGCCGTTAAACTCTGGGACCTACTCAACTCTACCTCCCCGACGTCCCTTTCCTGACTGAACCCTTCCTCGGCACCCAACATCACCATAGCCATCCCGGAAGGCTACAAGATCACCCGCAGGGACAGCACCACGGAGTAGGAGGAGGAATCGCCATCGTCCACAGGAACACCCTCAGAGTCTCGACCAGCAGGGAAGACACCCTCAGCACAGCTGAACACCTGAACTTTCAGATCCACACAGACCCCAACACCACCCTCAGAGGAACTCTCGTCTACAGACCCCCGGACCCTGACCACAGTTCAGCGACTCCATCGCCGACTTCGCCTCCACGGACTACATCCTCCTCAGGGACCTGAACTTCCACCTCAATAACAACAATGACACCAACTCCACCACCCTGATCAACAACCTAGCCAACCTCGGACTCCGACAACTCGTCACAACACCCACCCACTCCGCCGGCCACACGCTCGACCTCATCTTCTCTGCAAGCCCCACTTATCCTCCACTGGACTGACCATCGCTGCATCCACTTCACCTTACGGAAACCAACCACACACCACCGAACCCAACAGATACCTGGCTGCTGCTGGAGCAAAGTCACAGAAGACCAGCTAACTATCACCCTTGCCCAGAGCCCACCGGCCAACCTCACTGACGCCAACACCGCTGCCCGCAACCTCAGACAGTGGATCGACGACTGCGCCAACACCCTCGCTCCGTTCAGGAAAACCTCCAACAGTCACACCAGCAAGGAAGCCAGCTGGTTCACTGAAGAACTCCAGGCCTCCTAGCAAACCGCCGAAAGCTGGAGAAGAACTGGCTCTGTGAATGAATATCGGACAGCAACGCAGCCCACTAGAACGCCACTTGCCAACACCATCACCTCATCAGATCTGCCAAAAAGGCCTCCTTCAAAGACCGCCTGGATAACAACGCACACAAAAGCAAAGAGTTCTTCAACATCGTGAAGGAACTCTCCAACCCCAGCTCCAACACCAACGACATCCCACCTTAGCAGGACCTGTGCGCCTCTCTGGTCACCTTCTTCCGTCTCAAGATCGCAGACATCCACGACAGCTTCAACCCCATGCCCGCCCTGACTACCACGGTGAACTCCGCCCCCACGACCACCATCCGCATCAACCGCCTGCTCTCCTGGACCAACATTAACGACAACGAAACCATCAAGATCATGAACACCATCCACTCCGGATCTCCGGCAGACCCTTGCCCACACCACGTCTTCAACAAAGCCAGCACCACCACCGCACCCCATCTCTGGAAAGCCATTAGCATGTCCTTCGAGACAGCAACCTTCCCGGAGAGCTGGAAGCACGCCGAGATCAACGTCTTACTCAAGAAACCCAAGGCGGACCCCAAGGACCTCAAGAACTTCCGGCCCATCTCCCTTCTCCCGTTCCCGGCGAAGGTCATCGAGAAGACCGTCAACAAACAACTGACCTGCTACCTTGAGGAGAACAGCATCCTGGACCCATCACAGTCCAGGTTCTGCAGCAACCACCGCACCAAAACTGCCTTCATCGCCACCACCGATGACATCAGGACCCTGCTAGACAACGGTGAAACCGCAGCCCTCATCCTCCTGGACCTGTCAGCCTCCTTCGACATAGCCTGCCAGAGCATACTATGAACACACCGCCAGGATGCCGGGATCCAAGAGAAGGCCATGAACTGGACCCCTCCTTCCTCTCCAGCAGAACACAGAGCGCCCGCACCCCCCTTCCACTCCTAAGCCACCAAGATCTTCTGCGGCGTACCCCAGGGATCCTCCCTCAGACCAACGCTGTTCAACATCTACATGGCACCGCTCGCCCACGTCGCCCTACTGCACGACCTCAACATCATCTACTACGCCGATGACACCCAGCAGATCCTCTCCCTCACCAAGGACCCCCACACCGCCAAAACCAACCTCCACGAAGGAATGAAGGCTGTCGCCGAATGGATGAGGAACAGCCGCCTAAAGCTGAACTCGGACAAGACGGAGGTCCTCATCCTCGGATCCACCTCTTCGGCCTGGAACAACTCCTGGTGGCTGACTGCACTGGGAAAAGCTCCAAAACCCACCACCACGCAAGCAAATGAGGGGTCATGTTCGACTCCACCTTCTCCATGACTAAGCAAGTCATCACCGTCGCTTCCTGCTGCTTCAACACCCTCCGCATGCTCCGCAAGATCTACAAGTGGATCCCCACCAAAACGAATAGAACGGTCACCCAGGCCCTCATCAACAGAAGTTTGGACTATGGAAACGCCCTCTACGCAGGAGCCTCAGCCAAACTCCTGAAATGGCTTCAACACATCCAGAACGCCTCTGCACGCCTGACCCTCGACATCCCTCACCGCAGCCACATCACACCCACCTGAGAGACCTGCACTGGCTCCCAGTCAACAAGAGGATAACCTTCAAGCTCCTCACCCATGCACACAAGGCACTCCACAACACTGGACCAGCGTACCTCAACAGCCGACTCAGCTTCTACACCCCCACCCGCCAGTTCCGCTCCACCGCCCTCGCCCTTGCGCTTTACAAATGCTATGATTGATTGATGGATTGAAGCGTAAGCTTCTATCCTTTTTGCCTTAATTTTGCGAACTTTCAGGTCCCTGCTTGTAAGCCCTTACCTTCCTTCGATAAATATATTATTGTTGGCCATGACAATTTTGGTACCAGTTAATTCTTCACACAGGATTGGTATCTGAGTATTCTATTAAATCACATACATTTTCTTTCAGAAGTTCCTGACAGGATAAACTTAATCTATCTTCATAAAATTACTTCAACATACTTTTGACACCAGAGGTAGTCCTGCCAGTAATTTCCCCAGAGAAGGAGCTTCTGTACAATCTCGACGTAAGCCAGTCTCTTCTAGCTTACAGGTACAGGTTTCATTTTTTCATCAAAATGGCTTCTAGTTGTGCCTTTAGGTGCAGCAGGTCATGTTACTAAGGTTTTTGCTATGGTCATAACAGACAGTTTGGTTCTTCAGTACCTTCATCTGATCATTTGCTGATGTTGTTTTCTTGTTTAGATTATAACGGAAATCTATTAGCGGTTTTGGCTGAATTTCAGGCAGAAGTTTGAGGCAGAGCTTTGCCAGCAATAGACAGAAGAAAGCTGGACTGGACACCAAACGATGAACAAAGTTGCCAGAGTTAAGGTTGGAAAGGTGAAAACTGAGTGGACTAAGGTCTCAAATTATAAATGAAATAAGGGTGAAGCAACGACTGATTATTTAGACATACTTAGGGATATGTTTGAGAAACACTCGGGCATAGCCCGTCGTATGGAGGTGGCTCAGGGAGCTGTAGACACTGCTTTTTGAAGGGATTGTTACAGAATGTTACTGATTAGTTGATGACTATCAGCAACAGACGGCAAACTAATAATTTGGTTGAATTGGTAACTGTGGCTAACCATTGCAACATTGAAAGAAAGCGAATATAGAATAAAAACGGATGTTGCTGAAGTTGCAGAACATGCAGCGAACCGTTAAGGGTATGGGACGGTGTGAGAAGTTGGCCTGATATATGATGTTCACTAGTTCTAGTGACCACCTTTTATCAGTCCAAACAACCCTTATGGTGATTGGTTGTAAGTCAACCTTATAGACCAGCTCTCCTAGTAGCGTGGACAAAAGCAGTCTTTAGGCTAAACTCTGAATGGCATGTGAAGCCAGCTGTTTTACCGCATATAACCCCTTGAATACCAAGTGAAAGGACACCACACAGGTTGTTATGAAAATAAACAGATATTTATTAACTAACATACACCTCTGAACTCTTTATGAGGTCAGAGGGCTAATCACATGACAATACTAAAAGGAAAATACGAGTTCGCACAATATTTACAAGTGTGCCTTAGGGGCACGACAAACCATATACTCAAAACAATGGAATGCGAGGAAAGAAAGTACTGTAAGGAGATCCAGAGGCTGGAGGATCACTGGGACTACGCTACAAACTAGGTAAGTAAGGAGCAGAGGCCCACGGGACTCACGTGCAGAGTGGAAACTCTCACGCGCGATGCGTACCAACGTCTATGGATACTACAGTGTTAGAAAGTTACGGATTCCGGACGAACCCGGCTGGACGGAGGGAAAACAACAGTGGACCTGGACACTAGGAGAGTGAACACAGACTTCAGCACCTGAAAGCTTTAGTTACCTAACCCACAGGCTGCGGGTGCATAGGGCTGAAGTTGCGTCGGGTTTGCTGCGTTGATCCCGGTGATGCCTGAAACAAGGAGTTGCTGGCAGGCAGCCAGATGGAGGAGTCCGGTTGTTCCAAGGATGGAACTGGGAAGAAGAAGTCCTGAAAGGGAAGGGGACAGAGTCTCGGTCACTAGCCAGTGACGGTGCTGGAACCAGGAGGGAACCAGATGCTGTCGCCGCAGTCAGGTGAAGGAAGGGTCGCTTCTCTCTGTAGCTGCGCGGACCAGGAGCTGCTCTTCATGACCAGGCTGGAGGCACGAGCTGTTCCACATAGTCTGCTGCTGTTGGCGGTGTCGGATCGTCGATCTGGACAACAGGCCTTGGCTAATGCAAGCCACGTGGTGGAACAAAGATGGCATCTGGTGCAGACCAGGAGGGTCCTGGGTGCTTCTCCTTTACAAGGAAGCAAGGGCCAGTCTGGGGGACCAGACCAGCAGTGTTGGATTCTTCGGATCGTCATCTCAGAGGTCACGAGCAAGCCAGCAAGTGACCAGACAACAGGACAAGCAGCAACCAGGCAAAAGGGCCCCACGCAGATTTCGTGGATGCTGGGGGGGAAGTATTTGGTGCAGGAGTTGCGTCGGTGTGGGGCTTCTCAGACCCCAATGCACTCACTCGAGGATCCCTCGGCGGTCGTACTGGAAGCGCTGTGCAGGTTTCTCAAGATGGCCGTATCCACGTTGCTCGTCGCACCCACGGGTCCCAGCTGTGCTGTGGATGTGGGTAGAGGTCAGAGGAGTCTGGTGGTCTGGGTCTTGTGGAGCTGAGTCGTTGGATTCCGGGATGGAAGGACTTGCAGCAAACCGCACAGGAGCTTGATGGTGCCTGCGAAGCAGGATGGTCACTCCCTGACCATAGGGGAGATTCTTCAGTCTTATGGTAATCAGGAGGTCGAAGGTCAAGAGTTTCTTCGTGGAAGTTGTCAAGATTAATCTAAGTTGGAATGGGACCAGCTCCTACCTTTATTCTCCTAAAGGGGGCTGCACTACGACTAGGTCCCTCCTCTGGGTGGGGCCAGGAAGGGGGGTGGTTACACCCCCTTTCCTTTGTCCGGTCTTGCGCCAGCTCTGGGGCTGGAGTGCCCCAGGAACTGGTTCTGACCGGTGTATGCACAGGACACCTTGTGTGCCCCAGACATGTCTCATTCCTTTCAGCCCTGTCCTACCTAATACACAAAATCCTGTCTGGGGTGGTGCTAGCACCTCCCAAAGCAGGAAACCCTTTGTCCAAGCCTCCCTCGCTGGAAGGACTCCCAGCAGCAGGAGGTCAGACTTGTGTCTGTGGTGGCAGCATCCATTTTGTGATGCTGAGTCTCGAGTTAACTTTAACCGGGGTTCACAGTTACATACATGTCGTGTCCCTCTAGAAGGATGGAATGCTACCCCCGTCGCCATAATTGGCAAGGGGGTAGTATTCCATTTCGTATGACACCTTACTCGACATGTTTTGATAATGCTATACCGAAGTTAGCATTTGTCCGCGAGGTTCATAATGCACTTAAGAGTATATGGTATAGCGTTATCATGGAACAGCTATTAGGACTTGGTTCCGCAAGCTGTAAACGGGCTCAGCTCATGCCAGAGCACCATCTCACATAATTCCAAGCACTCTGCCTTCAGGATTGATAAGGCCTGCCATAGGAGTGACTGATAGGAATATATGTGTCCATTTTAGGGTTAGATATAGATATACTATATCTAAAGCAAAGGGTGATTACACCACCTTACCCCAGCTGTCGTGCAGCCAGTTGTGTCTGTTTAGATGGCCAGCCAGGGGTGGCATAATACATGCTTCAGCCCCTGGTAGGCCCTGGGTACACCTAGCCCCTGGATACCTAAGGTATGCTGTACAGGGACTGATAAGGTGGCCCAGTACCAATTGGTAAATGCACCTAAGGTACATGCTTGTCAATTTAGAGAGAGAACAGCTAGGCTGTGGGTCTGATTAGCAGGCCCACAGCCAGGGAAAGTCGTAAACCAGTGAAGCAAAAAGCAAAAATCGGGGGTGACCATAGGATTGCAGACCCTACTCTCCTACAGACGGTGAACCCCACAAAGTGAGAAACATAACGGGTTGGAAAAGGGGGGAGGGTAAGCTGGGAGAGGCAGTGGAAGGGGCTGGAGAATAAGTTCTGGGAGTGGAAGGTAATGCTTTGCCTGCAAACAGCTGGAGTATTGGAAACCAAACTGTCCAATTATTACATTTAATGCACCAATTCTCTCCAATCAGTCTGGCTTCCATCAGATTAATCTAAACTCTCATCCTGAATTTTAGAACAGCCCAAGAGGTTCTGAATATGCATAAATACATACCTTAATGCTGGTAGGTCAGTAAGGCCCCTATGTAGATGTGTCATTAATGGTAAGCTGATTACCTACATCATTGATATGGCCACTTGTTGATTATCTCAATAAAATGCTGATTTCCCTATTCACCCCTCTTGGGCATGTCCAGAGACACAGTTGATATTTCTAACTAATGAGATCCCCATTACATATTTGACTCCTTGTCCATTCTCTATAGGACCGGTCAGCTATAAACATTTAGCCCAACTTTCCTAACTTATCTATTACACTGGAACAATCTCTGTAAGCTAAATTGCACTGTATTTTGCACTCTGGAAGGTGTGCTCTTAAAAAAACCCCACCAACAAGAAAAAAAAAGTACTCATGCTAATATGTGGGAGCACAATTCATCTAAGGAAGGCAAGTGAAACTGCCATGTCTGTTGATTTCACTGATTTACTTTAACACAAGGGCCAATGAAGTGGAGTTCACATTTTCAATGGAACCAGTAAAGGTGAAGGCAGGCCCTCAGAAGAAGCTACTTCGAAATCTCAAGTATCCTTTGAATTCTGAGGCAGCAGAAGAGCTCTACTTTGTAATAGCAGAGTTGATTAGGCAAGAGGGTTTTGTACCTATTGTTAGTAGATGTAAATCCTGAATTCTCCAGATATACAAGGTGTGGAATGCCAACATGTACAGTTTCTTACAAGACCAAAGGGCCATTAATAATGTGATTATCACAAGCTTCCTTTTGGTCCTGAATGTAGGCACCATCCTTTCTTGCATCCCCATAAATGCCCAATGGTTTACTGTGGTTGCCCTTTGTTCTGCTATCTTTTTAATCCTCACAAATGAGGAGAGTGAGTAGCATGTTCTCATTCACATTCCGAGGATTTCATCTTTCATTGTTCTTTTGTGGATCTAACTTTCTCTATGATTCAGAGAGCCCTCCTACATTTTTTTCCAAGGCCCTGAAGAAGGATGTAGATCTATTGGTATTTCCCTGGGGTTTTACTTTATTCCAATATGTTGCTGTTTTGCCATCTGCTTCTCTACATCATTGCAAGGAGGACTCAATGTATCTCATCACCAAATTGGCTAATAAAGGGAATAAGAGTTCGAACGAGAAATTGCAGTACTCCCTTTCCTGGGTGTGATACTTGGGTCATGAAATCTCTGCTGGAAAGTGTCACTTATCCCTGAACAAGTTTAAGCCATGTGTAAGTTGTCCCAGCCTATAACTGTCTACCAGTTTGTACCTTTCTGGGAAAGGTAGAGCATTACAGAAAGTAGATCCCTGAACCTTTGCAATGGTATAGTGAAGTTGAAAATGCATTTGCGATAATTATGCAGGCCCAGCATCTGCACCTCTCTCATTATGCTAAACCATTTATTGTATGAACGTAATGTATTTACACTTGGAGTGTTTGGTATGGAATCATGGGTATTCTACAAAGCCTGTATCTTGTTACTCTTCAGTTCTGGAGCAAGTTGTGGCTGGCCGCCCATCAAGTTTGAAGCGTGTAACAGAAGCTGCTATACTTGTTTAAGCATCAGAAAACATTGTGCTAAATTCTCCTTAAACTTTTGCAGTACCTTATTCTGTGGTTGCTCTTCTCTACAGCACCTCACTCCAGCCTGATTGTCCTGGTATGAAATACTCACATTACTCTGACCTGGTGTCCACTCCTGATCCCTACCACTCTAAAGCCCCCCAGTGAGGATGGGAACCTCATGAATGTATCTTTGTTACTACACATGTAACAAAACCCACGTGGACCTTACTGATGTGTCAATTCTTGACGTTGAGTTAACATATTTTGCTGATGGATCAGGTCTTAGAAATGGTGATGGCCTCTAGGTTGCTGACTATGTTGTATATACAACATATCAGATTGTGGAGAGTTGTCAACTACCAAACGTGAAATCAGCTCAGATGGCAGAGCTTATTGCTATCACTGGAACCTGCATCTTAGCTAAGAAAATATTGTAACTGTATATACAGACTTAAAGTCTGTGTTTGGAATGCCCCTCGACTTTGGACACCTATGGACACAATGGGGTTTCTTAACATCGTCTGGAACTCATATTAAACTAGCATTGGTAAAGCCAATAGGTCTCACCTGTGAGGCCTTTTAGCTTTGGCACTTGCTTTTGGCAGGACTGTACAGCATTGGGACACACACTAAGCAACATCTTTAGAATAAAAAAAACTTTGACAAACCAAATACCTCTCACATAGGCAAAACCTTTGGCTTTGCCAATGCTTGTTGTAAAGAGCAAGCCTAGTCTTCAAAATATTGACCTAGAACGGTGAAAGTACTTGCCAGATCTGCCATATTCAAGCTATGTCTTGTAGACTGAACACAAATTTCTGCAACACATGCATTCACCCACTGAGTTATCCCACGGTCGCACTACCTATACAGAATAAAGAAACATGTGCCACCTTGCACAGTTATGTGCCCTCCTGTAATCCAAGTGTAACTCTTCTTCAAAGTTTACACAGCACAAGGGAAATACAAAGTATGTGACCATCGCAGCTACCCGAAGTTGGTTATTGCCAATAATAAACATCACCCTCTGTATGAACATGAACATGCATTGGAGAACCTGGCAAGCTTTGGAGTTCTTTGCTCCTGACAACCTGCTGCTACACACAAAAGAGGTGAGTGCCTTGTACCCAGCAACAGGCCATGACATATGTTATGTAGCACCTTCCATGAAAAACAGAAAACACAGCAATTAAATAGTCTAAGCCACAAGGCAGTCAAAGATACCTTTGGGCCAAGTTTGCGCTATATAAAACCCTGTAAAATAAATAAATAAAAGAACATGGTACGGACACCAGGCAGTTTCTTCGTACAACTTTATCAGGGTTACCGAGGTTGAAAAAAACATTTTCAGAGCAGCCGTTATTTAATATCCTGGCATCATACCAGAAATAGTGAAAAGAACACTGACAAAATAGTAAGTATGCATATGCCACTGGAATGCCAAAAATAGAACGGGAGGGTGAAGGGAAAGTACAATGGGAAGGAGCAGAATGGCCGAGGTGCACTCACAAAGGCTGTTTAAAGCTAAATAAAAAAGTAGCTCCTACAGGAGATATAGAGGAAGGACACAAGTATTTGGACAATGCTCCAAATAACTCACTTATACAGTCAGTCATGCACCCACTGAATCATCCATACAGACACTCATACACCCACTGCTTCAACAATACACCTTGGTATATATATTTAACAAGAACATCTGTTTTAAAACACTCACACTCACTGGATGATATCATCAATGTTATGAGTGATGTCATTTGAGATGTCATGAGTGATGTCACTGACCATGTCATGAGCGATGTAATATGTGAGGGCATAAGCAGTGCATTGCAGGGGCGCCAGTTATAGTTATAGCTCAGCTAACTGTAACTGCTGAATTTCAATGGCTTTGTACGAGTGGAACCTGAGCCTAACCATAACTCCCATGTAACCTATGGTTTTTCCAGTGAAATTAAATTCCATTAACTAACTAAAATGTCCTTGTAACCTTTTTTTAAGTAGTAGTCCTGTTTGCAGAGTGGTTGAGAAAGGGGGCCGGCCTCTGAACGGCCCTCAGGAATCTTACTGTGAAGGACTTACAGAAAGTACCAGGAGGGATCCTTAGCCCCCACGGTCCCTCAGCCTCCAAGAGGACATCATTCCCCAACCAGTAATGCACCAAAAGAAATGTTTGCAAAGTGGTGGGGAAAGGGGGCGTGGCCTCTGAAGACCTCTTAGCATTCCCGCTGTGTGGGACTTGCTGGAGGCAACAGAAGGGGTAGTTCATTACCAAGGACCCTCAGCATCCAAGGGGACTTCATCCCTCAACTAGTAGAGTGCCAGGAGGTGTGTTTGCAGTGTGGTAGAGAAAGGGGGAGGGCCACAAAGATCTCTCAGCAATCCCACAGTGTGGGATTTACTGAAGGTAACATGAGTGGTAGTTGGCCCACAAGGACATCCGTCGGGCTACAGCCTCTTCTATTACCTCCTGTAAGAGGTCTTCGGAAGCTACGCCCCCTTTCTCCAAGGATACTTCATCCCCCAACCAGCAGTAGACCAGGAGGTGTGATTACAGAGTGCTGCAGAAATGGGGCTGGCCCTCCAGAGTTGTGTCAGTAGCATTTTCTTTTTTTTAATTATAACGGAATGGGGGCCCTGTGGCCCCCTCCCTGCACCGCATTTGGCCCAGGGGACCCCACCCCCAGGGCAGGGAATTTTTAGACTGGGGAGAGGGGCCAAGCGGCCCCCTCCCCGACCCATTAATGTGTGACTGGGGACCCCATCCCCCGGGGCCTGGTGTTTCTTTGTTTTTCAATTAAAGGAAGGGGGCCAAGTGACCCCCCCTTCCCTAGGCCAATTTTGGCCCTGGGGACCCCATCCCAGAGGGCCTGCCTTTTATTTTTTTTTAAAGAATTTTTTAATAATACAATAGAGTGGGGCAGATTTTGGCCCTGTGAACCCCATCGACTGGAACTGAGCCCCTTCTTTTTGATTTTTCTTTTCTTTAAAAGTAGGGGTGCCTGGCCTCTCCATTGGGGACCGCAGGGTGACTGATGGCCCCAGCTGTTCCTGCCTGCTCCCCTCGTCCTGTGGGAGCCAGCATTGTTTTGGGCAGAGGGAGCTGTTAACATGCAGCTCCCTCTGTCGAAAAGCACGTCTGTTACGCTTTGTGCAAGCAAGAACATATTCTGCTTTTGCTTGCACAAAGTGGAGCAGAGTTTGCTATAGCTTGGCAGGAGCTGTGATCACACTAAGCCATAGCAAACTACAATGTCCCAGGGGCGGGCACCCTGGGACAATGCTGGAGTTGGCCCAGGGGGGTGGCAGTCCCCAGGTCTATTATTGGCACCAGGAGGGGGCCGCACAGCTCCACTCCTTTGGCCCCCTGCATTTATTTATATTTAATCCCCGGGGAGGTGTCAGCCACCAGGGCTGCGGGGTGGTCTGTGTGGGTCCCGCATTATTTTACAATTAAGCTCCAGGGAAGAGGAGGCCGCCAGGGCTGCAGGGGGTCTGGGCACCCCCCAACACTTATTTCATTAAAGCCCCGGGAGGTGGTGGTCCCCGGGACAGCAGGGGAGGCCATAAGGGCCTCCCCGCATTAAGATTTACAGAAGCCCTGGAGGTGTTGGTCCCCAGGGCATAATAAGCCCCAGGAGGGGGACACATACACTCCACGTCCTATAATTACAAACATGTCCCCAAGATGTGGTCCAGCCAGGGGCCAATAATAAACAAAGCGGTTTTGTTTCGGCCGGATCTGCGGATACGGCAAATTTTGTGTTTGAACACTTTTTTGGCCTAATGGGACACCCCCCAAGAGGCCTAGTGGGTCAGGCTGTTTCTCCCTGTCCCCTTTTCTTTTTTTTAATACTTTTTTTGTGGGTCTTGGTTTAACTGATTTCCCAGATGGCTGCCAACACTTCCTGATAGACAGCACCGGGACACCCCTGTCGGGGGTAGCCGTGCGCTTAACAAATGTCAATAATAATATTAATAATAATAGAAGTCTTGGCAGTCAATAACATTTCATTAGGGTCTCAGTTGGCTGTTTTTTTTAATATCCCAGAAACTACTGAACGGATTTACACTAATCCACAAAATGCACGCTTTCTGGACCAACATCTAGCTTTCTGCCAAATTTGGTGTCATTGAGTGGTTGAGCTGAGCTGTAGTCGTGTTCAAAAAATGAAATATACCCATAAACATAACATGGGAAAAACATGTTTTTGGGACCCTCCTTTTTTCTCAACGCCCACTTGACAGATCACCTCACAACTTTGAACCAAAATGGGGAAGTTTTTTGAAAATTTCATGACGATTTGTCAAGCGGTGCCAACGTTATTGGCAACACAAAAAACGCTTTTCATAAGTAAACTTTGGTCCTAACTAACAAAAAACTCTCTCAGGCATAGAGTGCTGCATAAATTATGCAAAAAAGAAGCAGAGAACTCTGGGTAGTTCTGAGCTGTAAACTGACAAAGAGTTTCCGTCTTTTTTGCATAATTTATCCGGCACACTATGCCTGAAGGGATATTGTTTTGACTTACGCTGGATGCTTCCTTGTGTCTGGAAAAAGCTAAACAGTGGCGGCTCCTCCGCTATGGCGGAGGAATGTTGCCCCACTGGTTTTAAGCAGTGCAAAGTACGAAACATAAAATGATAATAACTTTGAGTTATCATTTTATGCTTCGTGCTGCTTTGCGGGTGGGAGGGTGGGCAGGGCTGCATTGTTCGCCCTGCCTGAGGCCCTTGACACCATTTACAAAGGGGAAGGTGATCCAATTGTCACTTTCACCTTACTGAATCAGTTCCACCTTATTTGAAGTATCTGCTACTGATTATTGGTTTTGCAACCACAATTGCAGTAACAAACCATTGATACATACCATACTGAATCTCAATTAGGAAGGAACACCCCTTTCATGACTGTGATTTGGTGTGAGGTGATACACCCAATTTGTGATACAGAAATGCTTTTCGGACATGCAAAATGGGTTTAAAAATACCAAACATTTTACAAACATTGTGGTTTTGTGAATCACAGGGTTTGCAATCTCAAAATGGCTCTGTACATATGACCCTAAATTTCTTACAAAATACCAATGGAAATACTGTGTAACAATTGGCCAGATGTACAAAGCTTTTTTGTGATTGCTAATGGCCCAATTTGCAGATTCGGTTCATTTGCGACCGCAAAAAAGCCTTTTTATGTACAAAGGCCCAATTTGTGATTTGGTAACGTATTACTTAATCGCTAATTGGGTTAGCGATTCAGTATTAGAAAGGGTGCCCGTCCCTAAATGCAACTCGCAGTGGAATGTGTGAATGTTTTGAGACCGACATACAGTTGCAAAACATTCACATTTTAAAACCAACTCCGAGTTGGTTGTAACCCATTCGCAAATGGAAGGGGCCACAAGGGACCCCTTCCCCTTTGTTAATGGTGTTGAAAATTTTTTTTAAGAGCAGGCAATGGTCCCACGGACAACTGCCCAATCTTAGAAAGTGAAAATAAAACTTTTCATTTTTCATTTTGAAACGCATCCCGTTTTCCTTTAGGGAAAACGGGCTGCATTAAAAAAAATTGCTTTCTTTACAAGCAATCACTGACACAGTGGTCTCCTGAGACCGTTTGTATGTTTTTACAACAAATTCCGTTGCAACGCATGCCTTTACCACGGAATTCGTTTTCTACGGATAACCTTTACCACTAATATTCCTTTACCACGCATAGATTAACAACGTTTTTCATTGTTAATTTATGCATGGTGAGGGCATATTCTTGTTGAAGGTTGTACCTCTCCCCTTACATGACCCCAGCCTCCACTCCTTATAATTACCTCTGCCCTTAACCCTTAAATTGTTTTTAAATTACATTTCCTCTTACCTTTTTAACTGTCTCCTCTCCATCTTCGTTGGTTACGTCGGTCGTACGTCGTAAAGAGGAAGCAGAAGTTTAATTCCGTTTCCTCTCTAACGATGCTGATTGCTTGATCTTTGGCACTGCAGGTCAGTTTTTTAGGTCTCGCGACCTATCAATGCGCGCAAGCGCATTGAGCGGAGCGAGAATTCATGTCGGCAAAATCCTCGTCAAACCAAGGGCTTTCAGCCGCGGTTTTCTTGAAGTTCACGTGAATCACATGAACAAACAAGTGCGCGCATCAGGCACTCCTCCCACACCTCACGGACATCTGTTCATTTCTCCTCCCCCTCCCCAGCCAGCTTCCCCCAGGCCGCGCATCAGGCACTCCTCCCACACCTCGCGGACATCTGTTCATTTCTCCTCCCCCTGACCAGCCAGCTTCCCCCAGGCCCCTGCTGCTTCACACCCTCATTGCCGCTCGGCCCACTCCCATGCCCGACGTGTCGCATTTCTCCTCCCCCCTCCCCTTCTCTGCCTTGCCTTCCCTCCGTCTTGTTATGAATGAAACTAGCAGCCCGAAGCCTTTGAGATTAGGTAGTATTCCACTGCAATATTGTACATTAATTTACTTTCATTATTGAAATGTACTTCTGTTGAAGGTATTAACACCTTTTCTTTTTTTTGCATTTATCTTTCCTTTACGCCGCATCTCTTCTCCCCGCCTGTCGCCTGTCCCACGCTGCTCCTTATCAATCATCCTTTCCTCTTCCCTCCACTATTGCTTTTATTTTTCGGTCGAGGACCGGAAATGCTGGCTTGCCAGCATTTCCGGGAGGAGATCGTATGATACTTAGTAGGGATCTGGAACCCGCCTCCCTCGGCCGTCTCACCTCAATTGGCTGGCTTCCTAAAAGGAGGCCAGCCATTGAAGGAGGGACCCGTCCCTCCAAAGAAGCTCCGTCTCTTTCGGATTCGGGGGCGTGATTTTTTGCATTCTTTAGCCCTGTGACGTTGTCTGTCACTCAGGGCGCAAAAACACGCCCCCGAATCCGAAAATGGCCGTGCGTTTCTCCGAGGCATTGTCTCCTTGCCTCGGAGAGACGTGGTCGTGTTTTCGTAGCTGCTCGCCTCCCTTCCCTGCTGCTTTTAGGAGCTGCTTGGCTCCGCTCGCCTCCCCCCTCCCTCTGCCCTCCTCCGTCGTGCTCTCGCCTCCCCCCCCTCCCTCTGCTGCAGCTCTCCTCCGTCGTGCTCTGCCGCTCCCCGGCCCCCACCCCTCCCTCCCGCATTCGTAATCGTGATTAGGCCACGGCAAGGCTGAAGACAGAATGCTTAAAAACTATCACTTTTAATATGTACTTCTCAGTGCATTGCTACAATGTGATCTATTAATGTGAAAACTTCCACATGTTACAGAAATACACGTTTTTAAAGAGACTTTTCCATTGTTTACGCGATTGTTGTTGAATGAGTTCTATTGTAAATGTTTTCAGGGCTCGGCAAGTACACGGACTGTCTCTAAGAACCAAGCCGGACCCCAACTCTGACTCGGCTTTCCCTATTTATTTGCTAGCTCCCCACCTCTAGACTTTAAGCTGTGTGGGACGTGCCCTGCACAACAGGGACCTGGGTTGCTTACGATTCGGGCAACTCAGGGAATGACGTGACAAACAGTAAAGGGATCGCGTTGCTAAGGGTCATTTCTCTAACGGGTAGTCGTTTCCCTTTAACGGTGAGACGAACTTATGTGACGTAAGACGTCTCGTTGCGTGCATGTCGCGTAGAGACGCAGTAGCCGGTTGTGTGAACTCTGATGGGAGCTGTCGTTCTTTGAGTTAAAGACACAAAGATCGCTATGGCGGCTCCTATAGATATGGAGCTGAAAAAGGTATCGTACTGCTATTTAACTCTGTTTTAATTACAGATTCGAACGACCGAAAGTATATTCAAGTTTAAGTACCAGTACCTTAACCTTGTTCCAGGCACAAGATGTCTTGTATTTAGCCATCTTTCATACCGAAACCGCATATAGCAAATTCTTTAGTTTGATATACGTTAACCCAGCGACGATGTATACAGCACGTATTTTTCGTTAAGCCCCCCTCCCCATCGTTCAACCAAGAAGCATCTCGCTGTGCCCCACGTCTCTGTTTTTTTTTATATATATATATATATATATATATATATATATATATATATATATATATATATATATATATATATATATATATATATATATATATATATATATATATATATTCATACATCCCACGTCCCCAATTCCCTGTTGAGCCTGAAAGAAGGCACACGAACTAACCGATGGACGCGTTCTGGTTTTCTTTCAACTCGGAAATCGTGCGTGGAACCACTCTCAATTACTCACGCGTGTTTGCCAGTGTGCCACTGCCTCGTATGTTAATCTTAGTTAGTTGTCTCCACCCAACAGGCAAGACTAAATACCTTTGGTGCACTCCCGTTTCCTTCATATGGCCAGTATGCAGTGGGGTGAACTCCAAGGCCTGGCGCAATTCAAGACCCCCAGACCCAGAGTGGAGGTGGAGCTCTGTAGGAATGGAGCTGCTCTGAAGCCAGACTACCCATGTTCCTGATTCTTTTGTTTTAGTTCTTAATTGTGTGAGAGGTTTATCATGCTGAAAGCTCCCTTTTTTTCCAGTCAATGAGACTATTAATTGGTATTAAGTACGTTCAGTATCTGTATTTTCTCGTTTTAGAGGGTTGACTCAATTAGCTTTTCAGTGTAGACCTAAAAATCACTCCTGACAGTCCTAATATAGCTGGTTATTAGCAAGTGTACTCAGTCCTCGAAAAATCCTGAAAATGTTACTAGATCTGCAGGTCTAGTGACTTAATCTACTTGACCTATTTGTAACGCTCTCGACCCATAATCTGGCTTCAAATGATGTGATCGAGGGCAAATCATTTAATTAATTGAGCCGCCATTTTGACATATGATCGCACCTTCAAATGCTGTCTGCTTTTACCAAAAGTTCTTTAATTTGATTTCTTAGACCTAAACTTTTTTCCATATCTAATACACATCTAGCCACATATACGATACACATTAACAACATTTTTATGAGGGTGGGGGCAGGAATATTTCTCAAATCATGGTTAAAAACTATCACTTTTAATAAATAAATAAATAACTAAAGCATGAAGGGGTGGGCCCACTGTCGTTTGTAATCAGCCGATTTTAAATTGAAATGACCACAAACTTTCCCACTGACATGCAGCTTTAATGCAAAGGTGCTGATGTTTCTAACCTCGAAAGGATGATGCACTAAGTAAGCCCACCAGCCATTCCAATAAATGACCTACAAGTTTCACAGAGATTTCAACAGCCTGCTGTGTTTTTTGCCATGCTGCTTCCCACAGCCTGAAAGCTCAATGCTGGCTAACATGTTCTCTTCAAACTGGGTTGGCTGTAAAATCCTCCACTCAACCAACTTTCTGAACTAGTCGACACATTTCATGTCACTGGTTAGGCAAATCTGAAAACAAAATCTTAAGCTAGGCCTTTGATAAACTCCTTATATCACCACCCTCCCTGGCAACTCTTTTGTACTGTGCCCTGAAAACTCATTTTCAAACAATTTAGCATATGCCCGTACCATTTCACCTATTTCCTGTCTTCTCCTGCTACCTCAAATTGGCTTTGTCCTACTTGTTGTAATTAAGCTACTGCATTCCTTTATCCTCTCTATTAAATACATCATGTATTTCTTTAATGTGGACCCATTTATCATGTATTTCTTTAATGTGGACCCATTATTCTTATGTGTGAACGATGAAAATGTTGATAATTGTGCACTCTGGTGACGTCGTCACTATGCTGAAATTATTGATGATTGTCCGCTCGAGTGACTGCTGTCTCGCCATCCTGCCCTCCCTCTCCCTCCTGCCCTCCCTCTACCTCCTGCCCTCCCTCTCCTGCCCCCCCTCTCCCTCCTGCCCACCCTCTCCATTCTGCCCTCCCTCTCTATCCTGCCCTTACTCTCCATCCTGCCCTCCCTCTCCAGCCTGCCCTCACTCCATCCTGCCCTCCCTCTCCCTCCTGCCCTCCCACTCCCTCCTGCCCTCCCACTCCCTCCTGCCCTCCCACTCCCTCCTGCCCTCCCACTCCCTCCTGCCCTCCCACTCCCTCCTGCCCTCCCACTCCCTCCTGCCCTCCCACTCCCTCCTGCCCTCACTCTCTATCCTGCCCTCACTCTCCTGCCTGCCCTCTCCCTCCTGCCCACCCTTTCCTCCTGCCCTCTCTCTCCCTCCTGCCCTCTCTCTCCCTCCTGCCCTCTCTCTCCCTCCTGCCCTCTCTCTCCCTCCTGCCCTCTCTCCATCGCTCTCTCCATCTCTCTCCATCGCTCTCCATCGCTCTCTCCCTCCTGCCCTCCCTCTCAATCTCTCTCCCTCATGCCCTCTCTCTCCCTCCTGCCCTCTCTCTCCCTCCTGCCCTCCCTCTCCCTCCTGCCCACCCTCTACCTCCTGCCCTCCCTCTCCTTCCTGCCCTCCCTCTCTCTTCTGCCCTCCATCTCCCTTCTGCCCTCCATCTCCCTTCTGCCCTCCATCTCCCTTCTGCCCTCCCTCTCCCATCTGCCTTCCCTCTCCCTTCTGCCCTTTCCTCCTGCCCACCCTTTCCTCCTGCCCACCCTTTCCTCCTGCCCTCCCTCTCCATCTCTCTCTCCCGCCTGCCCTCTCTCTCCTTCCTGCCCCCTCTCTCCCTCCTGCCCTCCCTCTACCTCCTGCCCTCCCTCTCCATATCTCTATCCATCCTGCCCTCCCTCTCCTGCCCTCCCTCTCCCTCCTGCCCACCCTCTCCCTCCTGCCCCTTCTCTCTCAATCTCTCTCTCTCTCCTGCCCTCCCTCCTGCCCTCTCGCCATCCTGCCCTCCCTCTCCCTCCTGCCCTCCCTCTCCCTCCTGCCCTCCCTCTCCTCCTGCCCTCCCTCTCCCTCCTGCCCTCCCTCTCCCTCCTGCCCTCCCTCTCCCTCCTGCCCTCCCTCTCCCTCCTGTCCTCCCTCTCCCTCCTGCCCCCCTCTCCCTCCTGCCCACCCTCTCCATCCTGCCCTCACTCTCCATCCTGCCCTCCCTCTCCAGCCTGCCCTCACTCCATCCTGCCCACCCTTTCCTCCTGCCCTCCCTCTCCATCTCTCTCTCCCTCCTGCCCTCTCTCTCCCTCCTGCCCTCTCTCTCCCTCCTGCCCTCTCTCTCCCTCCTGCCCTCTCTCTCCCTCCTGCCCTCTCTCTCCCTCCTGCCCTCCCACTCCCTCCTGCCCTCCCACTCCCTCCTGCACTCCCTCGTGCCCTCCCACTCCCTCCTGCCCTCTCTCTCCCTCCTGCCCTCTCTCTCCCTCCTGCCCTCCCACTCCCTCCTGCCCTCCCACTCCCTCCTGCACTCCCTCGTGCCCTCCCACTCCCTCCTGCCCTCCCACTCCCTCCTGCCCTCTCTCTCCCTCCTGCCCTCTCTCTCCCTCCTGCCCTCTCTCTCCCTCCTGCCCTCTCTCTCCCTCCTGCCCTCCCACTCCCTCCTGCCCTCCCACTCCCTCCTGCACTCCCTCGTGCCCTCCCACTCCCTCCTGCCCTCCCACTCCCTCCTGCCCTCCCACTCCCTCCTGCCCTCCCTCTCCCTCCTGCCCTCACTCTCCCTCCTGCCCTCACTCTCCCTCCTGCCCTCACTCTCCCTCCTGCCCTCACTCTCCCTCATGCCCTCTCTCTCCCTCCTGCCCTCTCTCTCCCTCATGCCCTCTCTCTCCCTCCTGCCCACCCTCTCCCTCCTGCCCTCCCTCTCCTTCCTGCCCTCCCTCTCTCTTCTGCCCTCCATCTCCCTTCTGCCCTCCATCTCCCTTCTTCCCTCCCTCTCCCATCTGCCTTCCCTCTCCCTTCTGCCCTTTCCTCCTGCCCACCCTTTCCTCCTGCCCTCCCTCTCCATCTCTCTCTCCCGCCTGCCCTCTCTCTCCTTCCTGCCCCCTCTCTCCCTCCTGCCCTCCCTCTCTATCCTGCCCTCACTCTCCATCCTGCCCTCACTCTCCATCCTGCCCTCCCTCTCCAGCCTGCCCTCACTCCATCCTGCCCACCCTTACCTCCTGCCCTCCCACTCCCTCCTGCCCTCCCACTCCCTCCTGCACTCCCTCCTGCCCTCCCACTCCCTCCTGCCCTCCCACTCCCTCCTGCCCTCCCACTCCCTCCTGCCCTCCCACTCCCTCCTGCCCTCACTCTCCCTCCTGCCCTCACTCTCCCTCCTGCCCTCACTCTCCCTCCTGCCCTCACTCTCCCTCCTGCCCTCACTCTCCCTCCTGCCCTCACTCTCCCTCCTGCCCTCACTCTCCCTCCTGCCCTCACTCTCCCTCCTGCCCTCACTCTCCCTCCTGCCCTCACTCTCCCTCCTGCCCTCACTCTCCCTCCTGCCCTCTCTCTCCCTCCTGCCCTCTCTCTCCCTCCTGCCCTCTCTCTCCCTCCTGCCCTCTCTCCATCTCTCTCTCCATCTCTCTCTCCCTCATGCCCTCCCTCTCAATCTCTCTCCCTCCTGCCCTCCCTCTCCCTCCTGCCCTCCCTCTCCCTCCTGCCCTCCCTCTCCCTCCTGCCCTCCCTCTCCCTCCTGCCCTCCCTCTCCCTTCTACCCTCCCTCTCCCTTCTACCCTCCCTCTCCCTTCTGCCCTCCCTCTCCCTCCTGCCCTCCCTCTCCCTCCTGCCCTCCCTCTCCCTCCTGCCCACCCTCCCTCTCCCTCCTGCCCTCCCTTCTGCCCTCACTCTCTCTTCTGCCCTCACTCTCCCTTCTGCCCTTTCCTCCTGCCCACCCTTTCCTCCTGCCCACCCTTTCCTCCTGGCCACCCTTTCCTCCTGCCCTCCCTCTCCATATCTCTCTCCCGCCTGCCCTCTCTCTCCTTCCTGCCCCCTCTCTCCCTCCTGCCCTCTCTCTCCCCTCCCTCTCCCTCCCCCATCTCACTGTGTGTGTGTCTGTCTGTCTGTGTCAGCCTTCAGCTTCCTCAGCGCACACACCCAGACAGCCGCACCAAAGTACTTAGCAGGTCTTTAAAAGACCATTTACATGTTATTGAGGCTTTGTTGTAGCGCCCCTGCATCTCCACTCTGACCATCACCTCTCGCCCGGCCCCACAGAGCAGAGGCTTTGTCGTATTTCACCTCTTAGCGCCACCTAAAAGGTTAGGTTAATCTCAATATGTGAACCATGATTAGTGAGAACAATAAATAGATCTTAGAGCACTCACCCAGCCCCCTCTAAACATAGTGGTGTAACACAGGCCCGCACAGGCCCCGTGGTGCTGCGGCCCGCAAGCTGCAGGGGGCCCACTCAGCACAATACTCTAGCCTGCGAGCTCTGGGGTGCACACAACATAAAAGAAAATAGCTACTAGCTTTTTTTAAACATACTTTTATTGGTTTTATTCAGGTTATCATTACAATCGAGCATGGCATTATTATAGGTTTCAGGAATCATCAACATAATACACAGTACACAGTTGGTCTTCCAATCTTACATTCAGTGACATATGACTTTTCCATTGTACTTGCTATAGTCAAACAGTTTATGTATGTATTTTATGTATGTATTTGGTGTATTTCAATGTAGCTTTCCAATATAGGATGGCTGTTTTGAGCAACAAGGGTATTTTAGAGACAGGCAAAAGCAGTCTGTGCTTGCTCCCATACCCCCTGGCTGTGCTTGCTTTCCCGCCCCCTGGCTGTGCTTGCTTTCCCGCCCCCTGGCTGTGCTTGCTTCCCCGCCCCCTGGCTGTGCTTGCTTCCCCGCCCCCTGGCTGTGCTTGCTTCCCCGCCCCCTGGCTGTGCTTGCTCCCCCGCCCCCTGGCTGTGCTTGCTCCCCCGTGTGTGTGTGTGTGTGTGTGTGTGGCTCTGGGTGTGTGTGTGTAAATGCAATAGGTCATGCATTTGCGAGCGATTAACCTATTGGCATTGCAAATGACAATGCCATTTATTTAACGAGTAAGCTATTGGCGGTGTAAATGACAATGACGTTTATTGAAGATTAAAAAAATAAAAAAAATGTCATGAGCAATGCCAATAGCTCTACCTTTAATAATGCCGAGACCATTGCATTGTAAATGCTTGTTTTGTTCTTTTACCCTCTTCCATACTTATATCCCCAACCCGTGGCTGACTTCACAATAGACCGTGCCCAATGGCTACCACAACGTCAGCACTTGTGACGTGACGCAGACTTAAAAATGGCACGAGCGCTATGGCGGGCGGCTCAGGCTGCAGTTCCTCATTATAATGTTTTTGAGGTTGCTAATTGTGTCCCATCCCAAAGCAACATCAATCAATGCCCCGTGCTGATACGGTGGCTGTCCCAGAGTTGATGTGTTATGTGCTTAGGCAGCTCATCTGTGCTGACAACCGGGCCGGACCGCTTGGCTTTGAGGTAACTCTTACAGGCGGGCGTCACCTCTGCACTTCTGACCGCCACAGCCTATATTACACTGCATATTTGTGGGGCAGATGAGGACACCATCTATGCCCTCCTGGTAAATCGGGACAGCTTTGATTGCGGCACCAGAATACAAGCCCCTCCCCCTTGCAGGCCAAGAGCAGCGTGTTGGTTATCCCCACACATCCGAGCATACAAGACTTCCCAATACTTGTACTCATCTTCAATAGATGCCCTACCTAGGGGGCAGCAGTGCCTCAGAGCTCGTCTGTAGATTAGGTAGTATTCCACTGCAATATTGTACATTAATTTACTTTCATTATTGGAATGTATTTCTGTTGAAGGTATTTACACCTTTTCTTTTTTTTGCATTTATCTTTCCTTTACGCCGCATCTCTTCTCCCCGCCTGTCCCACGCTGCTCCTTATCAATCATCCTTTCCTCTTCCCTCCACTATTGCTTTTATTTTTTTGTTCTTTTACCCTCTTCCATACTCATATCCCCAACCCGTGGCTGACTTCAGAATAGACAGTGCCCAATGGCTACCACAACGTTAGCGCTTGTGACGTGACGCAGACTTAAAAATGGCACGAGCGCTATGGCGGGTGGCTCAGGCTGCAGTTCCTCATTATAATGTTTTCGAGGTTGCTAATTGTGTCCCAACCCAAAGCAACATCAATCAATGCCGCGTGCTGATACGGTGGCTGTCCCAGAGTTGATGTGTCATGTGCTTAGGCAGCTCATCTGTGCTGACAACCGGGCCGGACCGCTTGGCTTTGGGGTAACTCTTACAGGCGGGCGTCACCTCTGCACTTCTGACCGCCACAGCCTATATTACACTGCATATTTGTGGGGCAGATGAGGACGCCATCTCTGCCCTCCTGGTAAATCGGGACAGCTTTGATTGCGGCACCGGAATACAAGCCCCTCCCCCTTGCAGGCCAAGAGCAGCGTGTTGGTTTTCCCCACACATCGGAGCATACAAGACTTCCCAATACTTGTACTCGTCTTCAATAGACGCCCTACCTAGGGGGCAGCAGTGCCTCAGAGCTCGTCTGTAAACCACTGCACCAGCTTTCCGCAGTTTTGTTGCACTTATAGCAGAGGCCTGAACACGAAGGGGGCTGAAGGGGCCGGCGCAGTAAATGGTGCCAACGCCCTGGAACAAAGGTCCTAGGGAGGGGACACAAACAATGGACAGGATGTGACGCACCCGACCCCACGAGCACACAGGAGAGGGGTGAGGTGGAAAGGGTGACGCAACTGCAAGAGTGGGGCGAAGCCCTCTGGCCGATGGGGATGCCGGAGCATTTGAAATATGCCCACAGTGCATTTATGGCCCTTTTAAGGTAGCCTTCATTCTAGCTTTCATTGGTGCCTTTAGGGTAAGCATGCTAGTGGCACCATCTAACAAACATTTTCAATACAACAGGTCTCACATTTATGGTACTTTGAGCTATTGGCATTGTAAATGGCAATGCCTCTTATTTATGACTTTTTTAAAACAAATAAATAAAAGGCATTGTCATTTACAATGCCAATAGATTAAACTCTCCCAAATGCGCGACCTAATGCATTGTAAATGCGTGCTTTAACAACAAGCCCTGGCGTTGCCAATAGGTTTCGCATTTGGAAAGTTGGAGCAATTGGTTTTGTAAATGACATTTTATATTTATATATTGTTATTGACAATGCCAATAACAATATATAAATATAAAATGTAATTTACAAAACCAATAGCTCCAACTTTCCTACTGCGAGACCTATTGGCATCGCCAGTGCTTGTTCTTTTTGGGAGGGGGGAGACCCCCCCCAAAGCCACTTTTTAATCCCACGCTTTTTTCGTTTTTGGGGGGAAACCCCCCAAACCTCCTTTTTTGGTATGCGTGGTAAAGCCTCTTGTTGTTACCATGCATGCGTTGTAATGCATGCGTAGTAAAGGTTTTCGTGGAAACGGCCGCGTTGTAGTGGCCATTTCCCCTGACACCAGCAGGTCACCATCCTTATAATTTTTGCGATTCCCAATGGGCTGCAAACTGAGACCTATGTCATGAATAGTAATAAGGTAGGTCTATTTGCGACCCACTGTGAAAGACACATTTGTAAATAGCTGTCTGCAAATACCAAATAGTAAATCACAAATATTTGCTATTGGGTAATTGCAAACCCAAAGCTATGTACATCTGGCCCAATGTCTCAATCGTCCCTTACATGCCTTGTAATGTTGGCACTTTGGTTGAATGCAGCTATCAATATAAACAATGAAACCGAATTTTACTACACAACTTTATGAATGCAGACCTACTGTTTTAAATCACCACTTTTAAAAGTTGAAACAAAACCCATTGAGACATGCAGAAGGCACATCCTTAAGCACTGTTGATGCCAGACTATCTGAGCATTGTGTTCTGGAATTGATCAGTTCATTAATTACATTAATTGTGTACGTTTTGAAAGATAAGACATTGCCACTAGGCAACTCATTTGATTAGTTGTCGGCTTCTACTCAATACTATAATTATAGATCAATAATCAAGATATGTGATTTACATGCGCCAGTCATCTGGAACATATTTGATGAGGGGGCTATCTTTTAAAATGAGTGTCTGTCAACTAAATGCCACAGTTAACAACTATTTTTATTTCAAGTTTCTTAATTCAGTAGTTCTCATTTGATCCCTGCTTTCTTTTCCATCTGGAATGTTTTATTAATTCTTATATCTCATTATATTCTCAATATGTTCTTGAGATTCATTATAATTTCCTTACAGAATAGTTCAGCACCTAAGTGTTCTTTGTTTTAATATAATTTTGACAAATCTATTTTTGAATTCTTCGTTATTGCTCCTCCGAGTTGAACTTTCGTTCTAAACATTGTTCCATCTTGCAGGCTGCTACCACAGCAGTCGCTGTCATCCAGTTCACTTTATTGTTAGTACATTTAATTTGCACTTGTTATAATCCCGGTTTACTCCTGATTTTCTGGCGTAATCCAAGAGTACGCCTGCGTTACTTCCGGAGTTCGTTTGTAAGGAGTGCTCCGACAGTACGTCACACCTACTCTCCCGAAAATCTTTGTGAATCAGGCCAATGAGTTTATAACAGTTAGTGACACATATTGTGCGGATTCCTTTTAAAAATATGCTTTTAATTATTGCGTATCCACAATATTTACCAAATAACATTTTGACCAATAAACGTCATAGGAAACAGGTTTCTTTTGAAAATACATCACAAGGGATGTAATACGTTTGTGAGTTTGGCGACAACCCAAAGAATAAAGTTGAGCAACTGAGCATAGTGATCTCTTTCCAGCCTATAAATTATGTGAAAATCAATCACCTTTTTAAATTAATTTTTGTAACAAATGCATAATCAATGAACGATGCAAAGTATGAATACCAATATATATATTTTGCTGGCAGGGCAATAAATGTTGTTCCACTCAAACAACAGAGCTGAGCGTTTTTTTCCAGACAATGTTCTTAGCCCTTACATGAGCGTTTTGATCACAATAAGCAAAATATGGTACCTTCAAGACTAATTAATTTCCTCATCTATTTTTATCATAAATTAATCCTGGAAAATATCATTTTAGCAATAAATGATTCTGTTACATCACGGTAATTTCGGCTTTATTACGTGTATGAGAAAGAAATAACATATTTATCCTATAATGCTAGCAGCCTGTATTATTATGCTTCTCGGATATCGCAACAAAAAGCGAAGGTCTTCAAAAAGTGGACAAGAAGGCTTTCAGGAAAGTAGGTAAAGCCTGAGTCCAGTGGCAATGAGAGGTTCCGGCAAGGAATTTGATTACATTCTCTCTGTCTGGACTACTTGGATAGAACAAACATATTTCATTGCGGCGATTTTGATGCAGCAACTGGGCCAGACTGCCCATTCTGCCACTCTGACATTTACCAGTAGGCTGCAGCTAAAGGGTGGTTTTTAGAGCCGAATTGGCTGGCATGGCCCAAGCATGCCCCCATGGAACACGTTCTATTTCATGGCTTCCCAAAGTGCGTCTGATCTGAACCGTTTTCTGTCGGGGGTTGATTGGGGACTCACATCCGGCTTATTAGAGGAAGTGGGAAAACAACTTTTTATTTCAGAAGCAGTAAGCACCTCTAGTAGACAGGATAAAGTCACTACCTCCTTTTATAATGCACTAGCAGCGGTGCTGACCTTCGAAATGACATGCTTGATTTGTGGCCACAATGTCAAAAAAACTAAAATATTTATGTGGTCTTGTAATCCTTAGGGCGACTTCCCACTACATACAAACTTAAAATAATTGTGTCTGCCTGTTAATCCTGCTTGGCACCCGAACCCCATTGTCGTAAGTTGGATTGGGGTGCTAACCTGTAAAGGAGCAGGCATATGTTCTAGTTTCCAGTGTAGACAGCAACGTCTGGTCACCTGACACAAAATCAGCATAAACATCCTATGTCATATCATGAGCAATAATGCACTTGTGCCTCCACCTGTTGATTGGAGTCCAGGAACCATAATGATGTTCAAGAATTTCCAATATATGCTCACATACCATTTGTGGGGCGACATACACTACTCTGTATTTACGTACAGGATAACAAGGTGCCCTTGTATATAGGCAGCTTGCAAGCCCTTTGGCTTCCTACAAGGAAAATATGCGCTAACATTTATGCACATTAAAGTCATGCCAGACAACTGGGACAAATATTGGGCCTTATTGAATATTGCCCTTATGTCTCTCTCACACTCTTTGATGTCTCAAAGATGCTTTTGTTACTCACTTTGGGACTGAGTCAAACTCTATACTTCCTAGCAATAGCCCAGGAGTGTCTCCCACCTCTTTTGGACTAGGACACAATAAGTAGTGAGGTGAATTGGGGTTATGTGTTTTTTTCTGTTGGTTTTCATTCTTCCCATAGGAGTCTAGCAAAAACTAGCTGCGCCTAGAAACCCTTACTGGGAAACCTCTGGCTAGTACTGTGACGAAAGTCACATCTGGTAGTGGGTGCGTTCTCTACATTATATCACCCACAAGGGCCACAAGGGTTGTTAGCATCTGTGGTGTGCAGCCCACTTACTTCCTACTTTGAGTCCTTGATCTAATCAACGTGAATAGGATCGCCTTCAGAAGGAACGTTAATTTGGTATTAGGTTGGTTCAAGATAGAGACGGCGGAGATTATTCTTTTTACAATCTTGATGATTCTTTTAAAGGAGATGTGTGTTTCGTCAAATAAGCCATTTATGCTTTTTCATCACAACTGTGGGTTTAAGAGGTGCTTTATTCGGTGTCATCCTCAACTCACAGACCGGTGACCATTATTATTAGGAATACTGTCTAATTAGAGTAGACCAGTTCTTAGGGACAGGGAAGAGTTTTGGAGTCTGTTAGAGGTTTACAATGGAGGATTTTCACATGTGTTTGCAAAGTACTATAGTTCAGCAAGGATGAACTGAAAACACTTGAATATATGTGTCCTATTCCATCTGATTCCTTTAAGCCAATTATAGTAGGTTATTTTCAATTGAAAAGCAGACCTCTTTGAAACTTTAATTAACGGCAAAGGGGAATAATATGTTATGTTAAGGTATGTCATTGTTACTCATTAAGCATGACAAATTACCCTGAAAGTGTCTTCAGACACTGCTACATATCCACAGCGTTGAGCTACAGACTAGGGTATTCTAAGTTATGAACTAATAGCGTAGCTAAAACATCCATGATTTAAGAGCTTTTTTAATCTATCTGTGGTCAGTGTTGACACAAAGATGTATTGGAAGCTGGTTCCAGTTTTGAGAGAGTAGGTGTGAGAAAGATGTGCCTATAATTCTAGCGGTAAGGATGTGGTGAGGCTGTAACATTATTATCAAGTCCATTATCGCCATTTTAGCGGCAGTTTTCTGCCGCTAAAGCGGCGATCATTTTATTGCCTGTCTTGATAATATGCCCCACTGTTCCTCTATTCAGGCTTTAAGGGGAGAGTTTTGCCTTGAAGACATTTGATGCCAAAAGCATCTCCTTTAATCAGAAATTTAAGAATGCAGTCCATTTTGGATTTTTTTCTGATTTCTAGAAAAAACATTGTCCAAATGCAGACATTTTACTAGCAGTGCTATTCGATCACTCGCTAGTAGAAATAGAATGTATTTTCCTTGCCCCCAGTCGAATGAATGTTCATGGGGGTTTGACTAGGCTCTGTTTATAAAGAAATATTTTCTCCATCAAATGTGGTCATTGATTAAACAGTTCTGAAAGTTTAACCTGGCACTAGGAAAGATTTTAGTCAGGTACTCATTGACTAAATTGCACCTCATGTTCTAGCCTTTGTTAAGTTTTTATTGTTGGGCGATTACAATTATCATGGTGAGAACACTGACGACTTAGGAGTGACCAAATTATTAGCAGGCCTGGAGACTCTACGGCTTAAGCAAATAATGTCTGGCCCTACGCATAGGGCAGGGCACACATTGGATCTAATTTTTACGAATACTGTGGAAGTAACAATGTGAACCTCCACTTCCTATTACTTGAACATATCACTATCTATTAAATTCTCCATCCCACATAACAATGCCCTAGTACAACCTAGGAAAGAGGTCAGCAGACCTCGACGACGCTGGAAAACAGTCACTCCCGCCACCTTTACTGAGGCCATTAAGGCTCCCTCATTAGCATCCTATACAGAAGGTGACACTGCTCTGTCTGCCTGTCAAGACTCTTTAATAACCGCATTTGACCGAATAGCTCCTTAAAAAAACTATTTGCCTCCTCTATAAACTAAGCTTCATGGTAAACAGACACTGCATCTGTAAAAATCGACCTGCAAATGTCTTGAGCACGAATGGCACCTCACAAAATCCTCTGCGGATAAATTAGAATAGCGCATTTCTTTGAAACTAAGATCAACACAATTCACAAGAAATTTTCTGTTAGTCCAGAAGTACTTGAAATGGAACCTGACTTAAGTCATCTTCACTCAAATGCCATAGCAGGCTTGAGTGTTTTTGAATTCCACTCTGTGGTTCAAGTGCAGAAAATTCTTGCCCACGCCAAATCAGACTCCTCAGGACCCATGCCCTCCTAGGATAATGGACAGCCTAACTTACCATCTTTCATCAGCAGTGAAGGAAATGTTTAGTCTCTCACTAGCCACTGTCAAAGTGCCTAATGAATGGAAGTGTGCACAAGTATCAATGCCTCTTAAAAACCCTCAGCAAACCCCGATGTACTCTTTAATTACAGAACAATCTCGCTGTTACCTCTACTTGCAAAAGCTCTAGAAAGTTATATTAAAAAACAGATTATATCATTTCTAGAGGAGAAAAAAGATCTTAGAACCCTCTCAATCTGGTTATAAAGAGCTGCACAGTAATGAGACAGAACTGTTAGCTGTCACTGATAACTTCAGGCTCTCTTTAGATGCAGGAACACCGGTTATGATAGTGCTACAGGATTTATCTGCAGCCTTTGAAATGGTCTCCCATGCCATTCTAATCCGCAGATTACATGAGTCAGCTCTCCATGGCGGAGCGCTACATTGACTCAGGGTAACCGCACACAAACTGTCTGTCTTGGCCCCTTCAAGTCCAGAATGATGTATACTAACAAGGGGGTTCCCCAGGGATTGTGCCTGAACCCAACACTGTTTAATATCTACATAGCGCCGCTAGCTCAAATTGTGAGCTAGTGCTGTGTGGATATCATGTAAAATGCAGATGACACTCAACTTCTCATCTCCTTTGCCCATGACCCAGATAAATTTAAAGCTAAATTTGTGGGTCGCATGAGGATATTTGCTGTCTGGATGAATAACAACTGTCTCTAACTAAACAGCGAGAAGACTGAGATCGTGTTATTTTGCAAAGCCAACAAGATATGGTTGGCGGACTGGTGGCCTTCGGAACTTGGTACAATACCTGCACCTAAGCAAGTGGTGAAAAATCTAGGAGGGAAAATAGATCAATCACTGTCCCTGAAAGATCAAGTCAATGCCACATGAGGCACCTGTCTTACCACAATGGGTCTAATAAAAAACATATTTCCTTGGCATCTAGACACTTCGAGAAAAACCCTCGTCCAGGTTCTTATAACTAGTTGGAAATGCTTTACTGGTAGCAGTAAATAACACCCTGCTGCAGGTAGTATAGAACACGGATCACCTCCAATTTACCAGCAACGTCATTTTCTACCCCCATCTTAAGAAAAATTAATTGGTTGCCTATCAGAAAGGGTGCTGTTTTTAAACTTTGCTCTATGATGCATAAAGCACTCTACACAGCTCGTCCCGTCTATCAGTATTCATGGCTTAGCTATTATCATCCCTCCAGACATCTGAGGCCATCAAACAAAGCTCTTTTGCAGACTCCATGCATTTGCCCCTCAAGATCTGGGGGCAGATCTTTTTCATACACGGCTGCATGCCACTGGAATAAACTTCCTTTTCATCTTCGTACCTGCCCATATTTTATAAATTTCTTAGATGTTAAAAACGTGGTTGTTTTAGAATGTCTCACCTTGCTTGATCCATACAGTGCTGAGATACTCCTCCAGGAGTGAGTTGTGCGCTACATCAAGAAACAAAAATAAATAAACTAAGTGATATCCCATGAGAGCATAGTATAGGATATATCTAAGGCTTAATGTAAAGACCTAGCTAAAAGATTTGCAGGAATGAAAAGCAGGGGGGTGTAATCAGCTATGGAATAATTAGAAGGCAAGGTCATTACATACCCTGTGAATTAATGCTAATCAACTGTCTATCAATTTAGAATCACAAAGAACATAAAGGCATAGTAGAAATCCAAAAGGAAAACATTTTATGGTTTAAATCTTTTTATTAAAGGAAAACATTTTAGAGGGTGAAATCCTTTATAATGTTGTCATGCAAAATAAGTTTCAAATAAATTAATAAATGGAGGAAACTTCTTACCTGCAAGTAGATCCAGAAACACGTTTTGACTGTTTCACCCTATAACAGGGTTCAAGACCTACGATTACTCTGAGATTGAGAATATTTTCTAACAGATTTGTATATGGATACATTAAGATATCTCTTCCAGATATTGAGAAAATGTTCGCTGAAAGTCACAAATTTTTTGACAGAAACACTAGAGCTGAAATGTAAAGAGACATTGTCTTCAACAACCATTAGGAAGGTGGTAGGTCAATGTGAGCTACCTGTTGTGGCATGCCGTACGTTTTGTTCCAGGACCAGTGCTTTTATATCTGTCTAATGATTTTATATAATTCAGTTTTGAAGGATTCCACTCCCGCCACCAATTAAATATTGGAATGTTTTCCAAAAATCTGGGAAGGATCCATCTTGTTACACATCTTAAAAAATCATGTCTGGTAAATGCACAATATAGGGTCCTGATGAGAATTATAATAAATAGTGTGGGTAAGGTTTCTCCCAGAAGGAACAAACTGGGTTCATTTGTGAATAACTATTAGTGGCAAATACATTGTTTTTGTTTGAGAAAATAGATTGTGCTCAAATAATGAACATTCCTTTCACACTCATTTGTTGAGTTGCTGAAAACATGTTAAAGTTCCTGTTTCTGTCTTTGTAGAGTACAGATTTTTCCACTCAATTTATCAGGCTCTTATGTTAAAGTATCTGTTTCAATTTGAGTTTAAAAGAAAATCTTGGTGCTCTGTTAATAATCAAACCAGTCTGTGTGCTGATTATGTAGCCCTGTTTCTTTATCCATTGAGTGAATATCTCCACGGCCTTTACTCAAGTTGAAAACTTTTCCAGATTAGCCGAAATAAACCATAGAAAACAGAAGTTGCTTTGTTCAATGCAGCAGACACAGAATTTAATACTGAAGTATGTAACTCACATACAAATAAGTAGGCCTAATGCCATTTAACATCCTTGTAAGGACTGCAACTTTAGTGATTATATATTTCCTTCATGGTCATAACGCTTCTCACTCACTACAGAATCTGGGGTTTCAGCTAAATATAGGAATAGAAAAATGTATAAGCTTAACTTGGAAACACTGATGTTTAATCTGTCAGATCAGTTTTATTAAAATATTTATTCTTCCTCAGTGTTTTTTCAGACACTCTCAGTTTAACTACCCTCAGCATTTTTACCTAAATTTAACCAGATGATAGGTTATTTTATCTGGAATGGATATGCAGACTGAAAAAGTTAATATTTCTGAGTAACAGATTTGTTCCTGGGATATAACGATCACTTCGCACAAATGCTCAATATTTGAATGTATTAATGTCTGGTATTTATTTGTACCACTCTACCCAGATTAGTCAGCTAGTGAGGTCCATTCGGTTTTCTGTCCATGATCCCCAAATTGTTCGAGACAATTCTGTTCCGAACGCTTGTTGATATATATGGGATTCGTGAGTGCTTATGTTGGGAATTAAAGCTAGAGAGCTGAGAACGATGTGTACATTTCTGGTAGCATCCTCACTTGCTCGGTTAGATATTACAGAGTGGGTTTGAACCCTTGTGAGAGTTTGGAATAGAGGAACTTTGCTAAATTACAGAAGCATGTACTGGTTTTGCAATAATGCATTGGGATTCTTCAGTAGAGCAATTTTTAAAATATTTTTAGCGGCAGCTGTTTATCTACTTAAGAGATTGTTGACAATGCAAATGTTTATCCTTAATTGTTTAACAAAGGGCGTTATCTGCTTGTATTTCTGAAAATTGCAGGAACTTGAATAAGTATCAGTTATAATAAGAGGGCAAGAAGTAGATGATAACAAGTTCATCGAAGATGAATAGAAGTAGTTTTTACATATTTTTTTAATTCCTGTAGCTGAAAACTTGGGGGAGGTAAGAGGATGCCGTTTGTTTCTGCTTCTTTTCGATTTCACCCCAGAACTGTTAGACAAGATGAATGGAACATATTCTCCACTACTACTCAGTTGGAACCTGCAGGCTTCTGATTTGGAACTGTCCAAAGTTAGCTTCATACTGGGAATGAGGTTTTCATGGGCTGAAACTCATTGAAGTCATCCGTCTACTTCTGTACAAAAGAGTAGCTTTAACCAGGATGGAGAAGGGATGCCAGGATGAGATGAAGGGGTTCATAGTTTTGTGTATTTTGCCACCCTGGTTGTCATTCCATAATTACACTACTGTCAAGGTCTGAGTTCATTCCAAATGTGGAAAACTGATGCTCTAACAAGAGGTACATCCAGCATATGGAGGAGAACTTTTAAAAGTGTTTAGATTTGGGTAAGAAATGTAAACGAAATGCAAACTTTTTCAGTTTCAGGAGCAAAATTAGCCTGACTATGGCCCCCAAAAGCTTCATTCCTGTTCAAATCAGGTTCTATATTTTTCTTCAGGGTAGGAAAATGGAGGGATGAGGTCTTTATAGCATGTGATAATTTATTTTTAGGTCTTACCTCCCTGACAGCGCAAGAAGCCTGGTTGCAAGAGAACTACTGTGGCCATGCCAAAAATGAAAGTTTACTTAGAAATCACACATTGCTTAATATTGGTTGCCTTTATTGTCGGTCTCATTTGCTGAGTTCTTATTCGATGACTTGAATTTCCCTTATGGTTGCTTCTCTCCTGGAGCATAGCTTCTTCGCCATCCTTTTATTTGGATGGCTTATATCCTCCACTGCTCGTACATAGAAAACGACTTCTTTCATTTTTTTAAGCAGTCCATGAGAATTCATGTGTTTTCTAACTCACTCTGTTGTGTACTATCTCCCTCCTCCAATGACTTGCAGCCCCTGTGCTTGCTCGGTGTCTCTGTCTCCCCCTGCCACCATGCTTCACTTTGCTCAGTGTCTAATGTGCTGCTCTCTATTGTCTCCTTTGCCAGCTGCCCCAAGATCTTTGTTGCTCTTTCCCTCATTTGCTCCTCCATTGCTTCTCCTTCTCTCACTGGTGCTTTGCATTGGCACACAGCATTGGTAAGCCAATAGGGCCAAAAGGCGAGACCTACGGACGTTGTCAATGCTTGATATAATAATCTTTAGAGTGCATAGCCTTTTTATTCTGTAATAATTAATTATATATCATTAATAATGTATAATTTAATAAGAGAAGATTGCACTGTTAATTTGTTAGCGTTTTACCTGTACTATCTCAGAGAGGCACAGCAGGTAATTGCTTTTCAACAACCTATTTATAGTCTGTGTGTATAGCCTGTTGTTCTGAAGAAAATTAAGCCTTGTAATACCATTTCTACTTACATGAAAGAAAAAAAAACTAGCTGCAGTTACCGGAAGAACTGGAAGCAGACATTTTAGAATAAATATATGTGACATGAGTGAATAGATTTAATGATGCTCTTACACAATACTGGTGTTAAGCAGCTTGTTGACCTTGAAAGCACTGCCTCAGAACACATTTCTGATACGCACTTGTTGATGTTCTTCTTGATATAAGCTCATCTCAAATTTTGAAGCACTTTTGGCAGAATGATAATATATGTGATCAAATTGAAACTACAATGGGACCAACCTTATAATGAAGACTGAATTTTTGCACTCAATCTAGTAATAAGTAAAGTTAGAGTCTCCAAAGGGATGCTGGATGGCATGAAGCCTACATATTTGTATGTGAGTTGCAAACTTTAGTTTTAAATTCTGTGCCAGGAAAAGTGGCCCATTGCTCTTACTGTGCCGGTGTAACGCCCTGCTCCACATCCCAGGTACAGAGCACAATGTATAGGGCAGGGGCAGCAGGAAAATGATTATATTGACCACCTGGACCGTCCTTCTACTCCCAGTACGCCTTAGGATGATCGTGACATAGTGTTTGAGCCTCAGGGCCCCCGCAGCTCCCAACTGGTTGTGTCCACCAAGTGCAATTTCCTTTTACAAGAAACACAGAGTGGCCTTGAAATTCCTTAAGCCTTATTCCTCTCCCTTCATAGAACATTTCAGCCAAAACCTCACAAGATCTAATACTATCTCGGGATTTGGAGGTCATCTTGAGCGCAGCAATATAAATACCACACCCATCACAAGAAGCCTTGCTTGGCTTAGAGACTTTCTTGGGAGAGGTCCAGCAATCCTAGTGCTGCCGCTTACCACGTAGGAAATCCTGGGACCGCACCCTGAACATGACTTTCTTCAGCCTCCAAAGATGACACACATCCTGCTTTCGGCAATCAATCCTGCAAAGAAAGAACAAAGAAGAATTCATTGAAAAATGATTAAAAGATAAGCATAAAGCAACAAGTTAGTGCACTGAACCATCAGCAGTAGACTTGCGACAATTTTAACAACTCCATAACCTAGTAGAACTTATACATATCTCCAAAAAATTGACTCCGGGAAACCAGACAAATTAATAATTAGGGTTGCAGTTGTGGTACATGAATAAAACAAAGACTATCCTCATCCTCTCAATGAAACCCCTCTTAAGGACACTTGAGACAAAGAACATTGGAAGCAGCAAAATCCTTTGCAGTAACAGAAAAAAAGACTGAGTGCCTATGTTGAAATAGAAACAGTCTTCTATAAAAGGGTGAGCATTTAGTCAGAATCTGGTCTCAAAGACAGCGGGTGGTTTCGGGCAAATGTGTTAAGATGGTGTTTAAGTAAATTATTGTTTTGTTTACCTTTAGAGAAGCTGGCAAGACGCACCTCGAGAAGGTGTCATTTCTACCATCCTGTGCAGATCTACAGCTTTTCAGGTGAGTAGAATCGAAATTTGCCTAGCTAGTGTGACGGTAAGTTTCAATTCTATTAAGGACACGGAGGCGAGGATTATGCTTTTCTTTCTACGCCATTTATTAAAACACAAAACGCACAGCAGCCAAGAAAAGCTCTTATTGGAACATCATCATCGGTTTCAATAAAAGGATGAAAAAAACATCAAATAGAATCAACATAGTGCAAATGTCCCAGACTTTAACTTCAAGTCCCAGCACTCCAACTTGTAAGGATCCGAGGGTAGTCCTTTCACAGTGTCCATTATCCTTATATAAGCAGTCCCCTCTCTCCATTCTTCCTCTTTCTTCGCGAATTACGCAACATCTTTACTGGTCCTGCTTGCCACCATCATTACCTAGTGACAAAACACAACTGCGTGAGAGTTGTACAACCAGATGCATGTCAGCAATACAACACGGATATCAGCAGGCATGAAATGAACAGTATCAACTGGAAACCTACGTACTTACTGGCACACAGGCGGGACGTCACACGCGGACGATCTGGGTGGGATAATCCTCACCTCCGTGTCCTTAATAGAATTGAAACTTACCGTCACACTAGCTAGGCAAATTTCGATTCTATGGCAGGACCGGAGGCTCAGATTATGCTAGTTTAAAGCTTACTCACCATCAACCTGGCAATGTCCACCACTGGTTTGAAGTAAAACTTCTTAAAAGAGGACTCTGAAGACCAATCCGCTGCATGCATCAAGTCCTCCAAACGTGCACCTACTGCAAACGCCTTGGAGGCCATGGCCCCTCTGGCAGAATGTGCCCCAAAACGTTTAGTATCGATGCCTGCTTCCTGCATGACCCAGCGCACCCACCTGGCAATTGTGGGGGAAGAGACTGCATGGTGTGGCTTTTGCAAGGCAATCAACAACTGACGTTCACCCGGAGGGTGAAGATCCCAAGTCATGTCCTCATACGCTTTCAAACAGTTCACAACACATAATTTTGGAACATCCACAAACGGGGGGTATGTAATGGTTCTGGAGCCAGACTTTGTACGGCGGCCGACCGTAAAGGTGACGCCCTCAGGCGAAAACACCCGTGCGGACACATCCAGAGCTCGAACATCTGACACTCTGCGACACGACACCAAGCATAACAGCATGGCCAATTTGGCCGAAAGCTCCTTCAAAGACAAATATCTATTGGCTTGCCAGGAGAGAAACAAATTCAAAACCCCATTTACGTCCCAGAGGACGGAGTAACGAGGTTCCGGCGGCAAAGCCAACCGGACACCTCGTAAGAGCCTGCACACAAAAGGATGTTCTCCCACTGGGGACCCGTTCACCGGCAGGTGCGCAGCAGAAATCGCTGAACGCATGGCATTGATAGTGCGATACGCCAAACCCGCCGTAGCCAATTCCGTTAGGAAGTTCAGGATGGGAACCACTCCTGCGACCAAGGGATCCAGGTCATGTCGAAGACACCAACGTACCCACTTAGCCCAAGCGGACTTGTGGCGTTTCGACGTACTGGGAGCCCAGGCTTTGGACAAGAGTCCTTCAGCCGGTCGCGAAAGGCCTGGGAGTGACCAGCGTCCCCTGAAAGCCTCCATACCATGAGGTGGAGAGAACCCTGCACGAGGAGGTGATGAGGCTCCTGATCTGGACTGAGAAGGTGAGGAAACTGGGGGAGTAGGATTGGAAAATCCCAGGAAAGTTCCAGTAGAACCGGAAACCACACTTGCAACCTCCAGAATGGAGTCACTAGGACCAGCTCCCCTTTCTGTCGGCGCAGCTGAGCCGCCGTCCTCGTTACCATGGAGAAGGGAGGGAACGCATAAGGCGACTCCCGACTCCAGTCCTGAAGAAACGCGTCTGTGGCTTCCGCCACCGGATCCGGCCTCCAGCTGAAGAACCTCGGAAGTTGATGATCCAACCGTGAGGCAAAGAGGCGATCGAAAAAGGACCCCAGAGGCCGTTCAGCCATCGAAAAACCGATACATCCAGTTTCCATTGACTGAAATCTCACAGATACCTGGAATGCCAGTCCGCTACCTGATTGGACTGGCCCGGCAGGTACTCCGCCTGCACCGATACATGATTGTCCAGGCAATAGGCCCAAAACTCCTTCGCCAGATTCGCTAGCGCACGGGACCGAGAACCTCCCAGATGGTTCACATACCGAACGGCTGAGACGTTGTCCATCTTCAAAAGGACACACGACTGCACTGTGTCCTTGGTCCAGCACCGAACCGCGAAGGACCCCGCCAAGAGCTCCAGACAGTTGATATGCAACTTCTGCTCCTCCGGCGACCAGGCGCCGCCTGTGGAAAAAATCTCCGCAGCGAGCGCCCCAACCGGCCCTGCTGGCATCGGACTCGATCACTAAATCCGGGACCGACCCAAAGATCGCCCGACCATTCCAGGCTTCCATGTGAGAAAGCCACCACGTCATCTCCTCCTTTACCTCCTCCGAGAGAGGAACCAACTGATCGTACGACAAACCTCTGCGCAAATGAAAGGCTTTGAGGCGCTGAAGGGCTCTGTAATGCAGCGGCCCTGGAAAAATCGCCTGGATGGAAGAGGACAAGAGGCCCACCACTCTGGCAATCTGCCTCAGCGAGGTGTGGGACCTCCCCACAGTCTGCCGCAACACATGACGGATCTTCGACAACTTGCGGGCCGGAAGACTGAGGATGGACTCGACAGAGTCTATCATGAAACCCAGGAACTCTATCCGTTGAGAGGGAACCAGAACCGACTTGGACTCGTTTATGACAAACCCCAAGCTTTGTAAGAGCGACACCGCCATCTGCAGGTGTTCGCGCAGCTTCCGAGGACATTGGTCCAGCAGCAAAATGTCGTCCAAATAGACGATGAGCCGGACGACCTGACCGCGCAAGAATTCTATCACCGGGTGCAGGACTTTCGTGAAGCACCACGGAGCGGAAGACAGACCGAAAGGAAGGGCCGTGAACTCGAACACCTGACCCTTCCAGAGAACTGCAGGAAACGACGGTGCGGAGGATGAATGGGAACCACCAGATAGGCGTCCTTCAAAGCCAACCGCACCAACCAATCCTACGCCAGGAGAATGTCGCGCAACAGATGGATGCCCTCCATCTTGAAGTGGCGATACACCAGCCACCCATTGAACTCCTTGAGGTTGATGACTGGGCGACGTCCGCCGCCTGGCTTGTCCACAAGAAAGAGGTTGCTGATGAACCCTGAGGGATGCCGAGTTGAACGACGAACGGCCCCCTTGCGGAGCAAGTCCGCGACCTCCTCGTCTATCAACAACGCATCGGCCTCCGAGAACACCATCGGAGAAGGGGCACTCACCTGAAAGGGATGGTCGTAGAATTCTATATGGAAACCACGGACGGTTTGTAACACCCACGCGTCCGCGGTGAGGCATGCCCACTCCCCCCAGAAGGCCGCTAAACGGCCGCCAACACAAACTTGGTCTGCAGGAAGTACACTCACCGGAATTGGGGTTGTTTCCTGCTCCTTTCTTGAATCCGCGACCTCCGAAACGTTGACCTCTGGTGGGGTAGAAGTTCGTATAGTTGGCAGAGGTATTATACTGCCCTCGTCCGGAGCCTTGCCCTCTGTTGCCGGCACTCTGCCCAGCACGGCCGCTCGCACGGCCCCTGCTGCGACCAGCCCCGGAGGAAAAACGATGATGGAAAACACGCTTGATGCTCGATTGGGCTTTGTCCAGCGAGGTAAAGGTAGAGACGAATTTTCCCAATTCCTTAATGAAAGGCTTGCCAAAGAGACCCCCTTGGGCCCGGCCCCCGCCTCCGAAGAGGCCAGATCTCCAAGTTTCGGGTCCAACTTAATTAGAAAGGACCGACGGCGCTCTGTGGAAAGGGCGCAGTTGGCGTTGCCCAGGAAAATTATCACCTGTTGTGCCCAATTAGACAGCACCTCAGGGTCAATGGACGCACCCGTGACCTTTGCTTCCTCCGCCATATCTAAGATTTTCGAGATCGGACTCACCGCGTCTAACAACTTATCCTGGCAGGACCGCCAAGAACGGTTGATGCCCTTGCGCGGATCCTTCATGAACTTGGCCAGAAACGTCGCCATCTTGGCATCCAGGTCAGGCGTCATGGCCACCTTGCCCTCCAACGATGGTCTAGGGCATTCCCCCCTCAGACACCCTCTGGCCTCCTTCTCCAGAGGTTTGCGAAGCCTGCTCGCCACAAACGTTGCCACTTTGACGCCCAGGTCCCAAGCTGCTGACCGCGGATGAATAATTTCATCCGGGTCCAGCATGCCAGAGCTATCCCGAGGCAACTCCGCGGCCGAGCTCGAAGGACGCCAGGAACGCTCCGACTCATCGTCGTCGTCGGTATCTGGGGAATCCCTATCCGGGGAAGAAGGTGCAACCTCCGAAGGCGCAACCGGGACCGGGGCGGCGGGCTGCTCCGTGGGGGGCGCGGGCGCCTTTGCCAAGAAAGCGTCCCGAAGACGCTCAAAGGCGCCCTTGTCCACCCCATGGGCACGCTCCGACGGCCCTTCCTTGCAAGGCTTCTTCGGTGCTGGAGGGCCCTCCCCCGAAGGACCTGGAAGATCAGCGCCAATCAAATTTGCGCACTCCTCGACAATACGAGCCGAAAGGCGGTCTTCCATAGGGCCGACTACCTCAGTCACACACCTATAGATAGAACTATCAACTGCCTGATAGAACTCCTCATCATTCAGGTAGGAATGGGGCTCCTCATAGTATTCATCCTCCATAATGAGAGCTACCCAAATAGGCGACCAGCACCAGACTCAGAGACTCCCAACGGTCACCACAATACAGCCCCAGACACTAGGGGGTACAAAGGTATTCCAACAGCCCGGAGGACCGTACAGCTTTTGGGCGGCAGGAACTGACCACAATCAGGGAGCACTCGGACCCCACACAGCGCGCTGACCCACCACAAGGGACCAGGTCTGCCCCCCCACAGCGCGCTACCACACCAGGGGCTAAGGAGTGCTCAAACCGGCACCACCGGCAGCAACGCGGTAAAACCGCAATACAGACCCTCAACAGGGCGTAAGAGTGACAGAATCACTGAAATGGGGCTACAGACCCGGCTTCACCGAGCGTCACTGAGGGTGCACGAGGGCAAGGCTCCGCGTCCGTTGGATTCCTCAGCGCGGCTCCTCTGAAGAGAAAACCGCGCGAAGACCAACGAGACGCTGCAGTGCCCTCTAGCGGCTGATACACGCCGCGGAACCACAATGGGAAAAAGGTCGCGAAAGTTGCGGAAAACCCGCCCCCGCGACGCAATCGGGACTCTGTGGAGAAAACAGCCACAACGCCTACACAGATCCCGAAAGAACAATCAAGAAGAAAAAAAACCAAAGTGAGGTAAACACCACAATAACCCAAGAGCAAAGAGAAAATACTTAACTGGCTGCGGGAGCAGCGAAGAAAGAGGGAGAATGGAGAAAGGGGACTGCTTATATAAGGATAATGGACACTGTGAAAGGACTACCCTCGGATCCTTACAAGTTGGAGTGCTGGGACTTGAAGTTAAAGTCTGGGACATTTGCACTATGTTGATTCTATTTGATGTTTTTTTCTTCCTTTTATTGAAACCGATGATTATGTTCCAATAAGAGCTTTTCTTGGCTGCTGTGCGTTTTGTGTTTTAATAAATGGCGGAGAAAGAAAAGCATAATCTGAGCCTCCGGTCCTGTCATAGAATCCTGTCAGCCAAGAAGCATCAATCTAAAATATTATGCTGCTGTGCATATCCAATGTATATTTTCATGTGAAAACCCATACTGATCCAGTCTGTAAAGCATTACTGCCACGCATTAATACCAGGCTTTAGACGCATCACAATACGGGTTCCGAGAGGAACATGGTACTGAAACCGCTCTGATTATGGTGGCGGAGGAGATTAGGAGTATACTGGACATAGGTGGGAAGGCTGCCCTGATATTGTTAGACCTGTCTTCAGCCTTCGACACCATCAACCATGGCATACTCCTGACCCGTCTAGAGGAAATAGGTCTGCATGCATCAGCAATCGCATTACTGGTCTCTTTTCTGGAAGAGAAATTCTTTACGGTTCAGCTCGGGGAATTCTCAGCAAAATCCTTCAAATCCCCCTGCGGGGTCCCACAGCGCTCGTCATTAAGCCCAACCCTCTTTAATATATATGCTGCCGCATTAGCAAACATTGTCAGGAAATGCGGCTTCCTACCCATATCCTACGCTGACGACACCCAAATAGTAGTGGCTATATCAAACAACACAACCGAGACAGCTTATAGATTTAGGCACTGTAAGGATCAGGTTAGTCACTGAATGCAAGTAAACTACTTAAAATTAAATGGTTATAAGTCAGAGGTCATGCTGCTGGGGGCTGAACCTAACCTTTGGTCGCTCAATTGGTGGCCCGACAGTCTAGGCAGTTGCCCGTCACCAGTGGACAACGTAAGGAACTTGGGATTCTTGTTTGATTCCAAACTTACTTTTAAGGCTCAAATTAATAAACTCGCCACCTCCGTATGGTACACGCTGAAGCTGATCAGAACACTGTTGCCATATATCCCATCAGATACCTGAAAAACCCTTGTAACTATGCTGGCATTTTCCAAAATGGATTATGGGAGCGCTCTGTATGCAGGGCTTCAAAAACAGTTATTGCTAAAACTTCAGCGCCTCCAGAACGCTGCAGCCAGGCTGGTATTGGACATTACCAGGTTCGAGCCGGTGGCCCTCAGAATGAGAAGTCTCCACTGGCTACCCATAGAGAAAAGAATTCAATTCAAGTCTGCTTGCCTGGCATATAAGGCCTTGCATGGGTCAGGCGCTCACTTTCTGAAAACTAACCTATTACAGTACGACCCGCCTAGGACTCCCAGGTCCAGCAGTGCTAAGCTTCTCAAGACTCCCAGATTTAAACAACTAAGATGGGGGGAGAGGCTTCTTACTGCATACAGCTAAAACCTGGAACAAGTTACCAGTAGAAATAAAAAACAGCCCATCACTGTTATCTTTTCGAAAGATCCTAAAGACCTGGCTTTTCTCAGCATAGTCCTGGCTCTTGTTTTCGCACGACTCTTTCCCACTTCCGGCAGGCATAGTCATTTTTAGTGCCAAGACGCCCTCGGGCATTCGTGCGCTCTACAAATCTGATAATCAAATCAAATCAAATCAAATGCAAATAATTGGTCTGGTCTGCTTACTTTCATCATACCATATATTTTGCATCTTTGATTGAGAAAGTACTAGAATAGTAATTCAAAGTTATTTTTTCCATAGTGATTTTTGAGAAATTTAGATAAAAATTTAACTCTTAAAAAATGCACTTTGTGCTGCCTCAATGAGAACTGGCGAATAACTAGTTTCATGTGTGTCAAATTTCTAGAGCTGGAATATACTTCCTTGGTTTGGAGAGTTAAAGACCCTTACTAAGAAGACAGTAACCAGCCTCTAACCCCAAAAAAGGAGAGGATGGGGTATATTACTGCCTTTCACAATGTCTAAGGACTGTTAATAAACACTCTCTGGAAGGGAGGAGAGGTTCCTTTTAAATCAAAATGTGATCACAGGATACCGCCTCCCTAAGACTACATGACAACCACTGAGCACCCTGTACTCTTATATTTGGGAGAAAATCCTAGTTCCTTCCTGCCAACCTCAATAAAAATCCCCAGTGACTTTTATTTGTGACCCTCACACACCCTATTTGTGGTATGCTTCATAATCGGTCTCATCCTGGTCCCTATAAACCAGGAGGGGCTCGACCATATTTCAGGGAGCACTTAAGATATTTACTCTGATGGGGGTTCTAGAGATTTTAAAATAAAAATACCTAAGGTGCACCCAGGTAGCCCTTTATGTTTAGGTTCCCCTGGTATTGTTGAACAACTGAATGCGAGTTATGGCTTTGGTACAATGTCCCTTCTCCCTGATTACTGTCAACTTGTTTCAGCCCCTCGATCTGCAGGCCACAAAGGGTCAGACTCTCATTAGGATTAATACTAGCACCCACTCTCTATGCATCACTATGTGCCATATCTATAGTCCTACCAGTCAGGGCTCTCAAATACAAGACCAGACATACAATATACAAACTCAGGCTGACTTGTCTGTCATTGAAGCATATATTATTACCTGTTTTAGAGAGAAGGTGAGAGGTCAACAACTGAATCATGCAGTTTACATATATTTTTACACATCTTTTTTGTGGTTGATGGAAGGTCACACTACATGGAAAATAACAAGCTCAAAATTACCAGTGAATTATTACACACATAAATTATTCGTGGAGCATGCTATGAAGCAATCTTATAGCTATGCTTACCCTAAGAGTATCTAATGTCACCCCATAAAATGATAGGCCAGAGGGCATGCCCCTGTAGACACACTATACAACAGAAAATAACAATAATGCTTGTTAGGGGCCACTTACTGGTTAGCAACCTTCCTCTTAATCTTACTTGCTCTCCATACAGAATCTCGAAGTCCTCTTACTACTCCAAGGGTGTAGTGCCTCCGTTACATCTACTTCCATTATGCTCTGTCCTGCTTTCCATCATTCTCTGCAAAACTGTCCATGTTTCTCAAGGATTCAGCTCTGTTATGAGTCCTCTGCATGCTACTACATCATCCAATATGCATGCATCATTCCGCATGCACGCCTCTGAGCATGATGGGAATTGTATTTCTCTTTTTTCTCCTGATCTGTGGTCGCGCCCCATAGATCTTTTACGCGAGTATATTTCCCTGTTATGGTAAAGGTAACTCAAAATACTGTCACATACTAGCTATTATACAGATTATACCACTATATGCTTATAGGCTCTTTATCAATAAATATATCACATACTTTGTAGTTCTCTTTCCAAGAGTGATATTTGATACTTACTCCACTCATGTTATTTAATACTAGGTACAGGACATACACTCCAACTACTACTCTGCAACCATATCTATAGCACAGTCCTCCGAAGGTGGTTAGTCGGCTTATTTACCAAGATGATTACCCTGTTCAGAACCCTGGAGAGAACATAGGTCCCTTGAATTACACTTCATGTTGAATTTAATAGTTTCTATGGAATCTCATCATTCAAACCATTTTAATCGGTTCCTAATCTATAACCCATCTTTGTTCTTGATCCAGTAGGGTTTTAGTCATATTCCCTTTTTGTGTTAATTGCTCTATTACTGTCCTTCCAAATCATTCTCATCATGCCCAGTCTCTACAAGGTGAGAGGTCAATTTAGTTGCCATACGTTGGCATCTAATAGTGCTGTGGTGTTCAATAATCCTCTGTTTAATCTTTCTAGTGGTCATACCTACATATTTTAACCAACGGGGCACACAATCATGTAAATTACATTGATGGAATTGCAATTTGTGTGACTAAGTTGTTCCCACAGGTACTCTAATCCTACATCAATGTTTGTGTTATGTGTGGTCAGTGAGCACTAGCCACATGGAAAATGGCCCCTTACATGTGGTAGACCCCATACATTGTTCTGCTCTTGTTTGTCCCTGCGGCTAGGTCTTATGTGGATGACCCTGTCTCTAATGCTCAAGTTGTGTCTAAAAGAGAATATGGGGTTTAGAAAATTGAGGCCATTACTGTTTAGTATCTGCCAGTTCTTATTTATGATCCTTTTCACTGCATTCAAGGTGTTGGTGTATGTACTGACAGATTAGTTGGTGTGGTTCCCCTCTGTTGTTATCTACTAGTAGGTTATCTCTGTTACTATATCTGGGTCTCTTTTCTGCTAACATTACCAGACATCTGAGGTACCCCCAGCCTATAAGTCTCTTGCTCAACAAACTTGACTCAACTTTGTAATCAGCCAAATTAGAACAGTTATGCCTGATCCACAGAAACAGATCTAAGGGTAGGTCATCCTTGAGCCTTGGAGGCTGGGTGCTACTAAAGTGTAAAAACTGTTCTTAACTGTGGATTTAGTATATACTGCTGTTGTCAATATTCTCCCTTCTGACCTAACACTAATTCTCATAAAGGTAATTCCTGATTACTCATTGTCAAAGTGAACCTCAAAAAGGTATTTTGTTTGATAATCCAGCCACAAACACCTCTGCTAGTTCTTTTGAGCCATGCCTTATGACAAACACGTCATTGATGTAGCTGAGCTATAATTTAATGTGTTTACAGTAGGGATTGTTTTTTTTGTTTTTTTAAAACTTTTTATTAAACAACAACACAACATTTCCATTCACAGTTTTGATGAAATAGTTTGCAATACATATTTAAGATCACAATAGTCACCATTCAATAGTTTTTGTCTGTCACTATGGTAAGACCAATTCTAAGGTGTTGCAGAATCTTCCAAAGAGAGAACTACAGGGGGTTCACATATATTACCACGGTAATTATTCAATTTGCTCCATATGTCAATCTTTTTTTGGGGGCCCCTCTAGAAACATACACAAAGTTCTCACACAGCATACACCAGTCCATGTCTACTTTCCAGCCTTCAACCGTGGGCAGAGACGCGCCCCCCACACCAGTGCCAGGTTTCTTTTTGCAACCATTAGCCCCAACGTTGCCCAAATTCGGTCTTTCCTACCTAAATCTGTAGACTCCCAGACATTCAACTGACATCTCTAGATCTCAGTCCCAACCATGAGTCCAAGGACCTCCCCCAGAAAGGTGTGCAGCTCCCTCCAATACCCTTGGATATGCTCACACTCCCACAGGATATGGATGAATGTCCCCTCCTGTCCACACTGTCTCCTGCACTTGCCATCGCCCAGTCTACCTATATGGACAAGCTGATTCCCCGTTATGTAAATTATATGTAGGATCTTCAGTTGGACCAGACGTAACCTGGAAGAAATTGCCACTTCTCTTGGAGTGGCCACTACCTCTTGCCACTCTTCATCAAGTTCCAAACCATCATTTCCCCAGCGGTCACGAAGCACTAGGAGGGGGTCTAGTGTGTTTTTTACCAATTTCTTGTATGTCAAAGACACCGCCTTAGTTGGTAAGAACCCCTCTAGCAATCTGTCCTCTAGAGGTGAAGCATCCGAGGGTGATGTTCCCCGATTCAGGTTTGTCATCAATGCATGTCTCACCCGTAAATACCGAAAGTATTCCGAGTCGGCTAATTCGTATTCTTGTTGCAAGGTAGCGAAGTAGATCACATCTCCTTTTTCTCATAGGTCTCCTCTTTTAGTGATCCTGATTAGATCCTATTTATTGAAGCCCTGCGAGCATCTCAAAGTGCCCAGTTGTCCCGAATCCCACAAAGGGGTGGCCATCGTGAGCTTCTGATCCCACCCCAAAGTCCCATTTACCTCATGCCACAACTGCACTGAATGCCTGGTTGGTCCCGTAAGGGGAATAGTCTTGTGTTTGGAACATAGGGCTGTGTTGTAATTGCCGCCAGGCAATAACTACCTGTCTATACTGTAGCCTGCCCCCCCCCCCTTTGGTAGGTGCATTGATTTATGTTGGCCAGATGGGCCGCCCAATAGTATTTCCTGATGTCCGGTAGCCCGATCCCCCATCATACCAACTCAATACAAGCTTAGGACGCGCAATACGGGGCCGGCCATCCCAGAGCAATTCCCTCTGGAGTCTTTCCAACTCCTTAAAGTATTTTGGGGGACCAGACCAGGAAAATTCTGGAACACGTATAGAAACCGCGGAAGGGTCATCATTTTAAACAATGCCACCCTCCCCAATAATAAAAGCAGTAGTCTCTTCCAATGGGCCACATCGTTTTTCAGCCTCTGCAGCGAGGGGATAGATTCTGATCATATCTAACCTTCGGATCCGGTGTAATAAAGGGTCCCAAGTACTGAAAGCCATCTTTTGCTTCCTTCATGGGACAGTCTCTAGGCAATGGAGGCACCGCACCAGTTAGAACAAACATCAAAGTTTGGCTCCAGTTCATCGTGTACCCAAAGTACCTACCAACGTTTCTGAAGATAACCAGAACTCTGTGTAGCGATGACCTGGTGGATGCGAGGTGTAGAAGAATATTGTCCGCATACAGAAAGATGCAGTCCTCCCATGCGTAAGCCCACCGAAACCCCTTGATTATTGGGTCTCGATGGATCCAGGACACCAGTGGTTCTAGCGTGAGGACAAAGAGGAGGGGAGACAGTGGACACCCATGCCGCGTCTCGCTGCTCAACTCAAAGACTCCTGGTTTTTTATTAACGACCACTTGCGCCATGGGCCTTGCATACAGTAAGCGATGAAATTGAGCTCGAAAACCCATTTTGGTCAGGACAGAAAAGAGATACAGCCACTCTATTGTGTCGAAGGCCTTCGCCGCGTCCAACGAGACCACAACTGCATCTTCTTGAATCGTGTCCCTACGTCCCAGTATGCCATGCAGTCTTCTCAGATTCAAAGCGGTATTCCGATGGGGCTTAAACCCCGATTGGTCTGGGTGTACCAATTTGTCTATGACCTGGGCCAGATGCCTTGGCCAGGAGTTTGTGTTATAGTAACAGGGTTAACCCAAATTGTAGTCACAGGGACCTGGGTATACAATATTATATGGGAAAAGGGGACCCAGACTTCAAAAGACAAAGGTACTCAAATAATGTTCATGAAGAAAAATCAAGATACACTTTTAGGAGTACAATGTTCTTTAATCACAGAGTACTCATTCTTATTATTAGACCAACAATGTCACATAGAAATTCTTCATTAATTCAGTTATAATTGTGCCCAAGAGAAAGGGAGGGGGGGGTGGGATAGGGGTGCGGTGAGGGAAAAAGTGTTGGATGAGAAGAGAAAATATTCACTTCAGTGCAAAGAAAAAACATTTACAGTAAAAACATCACTTTGTGGCTCTCCAAGGGGGCCAAACATAATTGCCATACAAGGTCAAACTATAGTTCAAATAACCATGCTCCAAAAAAGGGGGAACAATCCTTCCAGGGATGGGAGCCGGTTTGATAAGGTGTTGGTAGTCTACGTTTCGACCCTAATAAGCGTAGGAAGTTTTCCCTTACAATGCAGGTCTTCTTCAGGAGTGGAAGTGGGGGGGAAAGAAGAAGGGCTTGGACTGTTTACCTACAAAAAAACACATAAGTCAAAATTAGGGTCTCAAAAGATCCCAGCCTGTCACCTAATAAATACGAGAGACATCTACAAACTCCATAATTATACAAAATACACAATTACGACAGAGGACAGTGTCAAAGGGGACATATAAAAGTGACTTAATTAACACAAATGGTCATGAGGCAAGGCTATTGTTACCTTGCAAAGCTGCAGCTCGTGCGTCAAGTTACACAATAAACAGAAAAAGGTTTGCCGCCCAAAAGCAACTAAAAAATACCTGATAATGGAGGCAATGGGGGCCAGACTTAGTTCGTGTATCGCTCTTCTATTCTAATATAATATCGCCCTGGCTGCAAAGATAATAGTGCATAGGTTACTCATATTGCAACGAAATGACAGGCCTTTGCTATGACATCCTGTAGTCACAAGGCAAATACCAGAGTTACCTTAACTCAATTAGAAGCGTGGATCGCCGCGGGCAAAACGCAATGTAAAAACGAGCTCACATTCTCTGGTTCACCATATGACCCTCAGCCGCCGGCTAAAATTACAAGGCCATATGAGTTATCCATGCTGTCAAACTTTCATTTTTTAACATGTAAGAGTGCAAACCCACTAGAAATACCTGATAATGGAGGCAAGAGGCCGGACTTAGTTCATATATCACTTTTTAATTCTCATGTGCCCGAGCTGTAAAGATAATAGTGCAAGAGTTACTCCGAATGCATCGGAATGGCAGGCCTTCGCTATGACATCCGGTAGTAACGGGGCAAATAACAGAGTTACCTTAACTCAATTCAAAACGTGGATCTCTGCGGGCAAACCGCGATGCAAAACTGGGCTTGCGTTCTATGGTTCACCGTCTGACCATCAGCAGCCGGCTGAAATGACAAAACCATAGGAGTTCTCTGCGCTATCATACTTGCATCTTTTAACATGTAGGAATTCGAACGGGCGAGTGAGAAAGTAATACCTTGACAGCAGTAGAAGTCTCAGTTCCTACAAGCTAGTCCGATTTCCAACCAAGCTCCGTATCCTTGCTATGGCTGTGCCTGGCGTGTACGTTCGCCGTTGTATTGCGTTACCTGGGGGCGTGGCCTACCCTCTCGTTTGTTGGAAAAGGTAGAAAGACTCTAAGTGGGGTGGATTTTGTTACTCAAAAACCCTTTAGAACGATATGCAACTGCCGCGCAGGGTAGTGGAATACCGAAATGGAGGCGGAACAGAAACAAACAAAAATAAATTCGTGAAACGCAGATTAAATATGTGAAATTTTAAAAATATATACAAAACTCCATCATTTCAAAGTGAGCTGAGCTGACCTCTGGAATGGTCAGCAATATCTACATTTTCACAAATTCTCGCAGTAAATTATTCATAAAAACTCTCCACACACGCTGCATGTGTAATGTGTATATCAGACCATTACTGTGCTCTAGAGAATGGCATCGCTTCATCATTTACCACTAGTTTGGAAAGCTGTAGCGCCAACCTGACACACAGGGTAGTTCAAGTGCAGTCACTTTCAAAACCATTTCAAGACTCTCCAATACATATATCCCTATGCATAAAGGAAAGGAGAGGACAGATTATTAGAAAGAACAGATTACAAATTAGCCAGTTGTGCAAAGCTGCTGTCAGATTCGTTAAGCTCAGTGTGGACTGAGTCAAAGAAAGTGATCCATCCCAGTTCCCTAATATTCAGTAAGGGGCCTATGTTACCTCCTCTTGGGCCCAGGGAGACATGTTCAAGGACAATCCATTTGAGACAGTCAGGGGAGTGTCCTGGTTCCATTCAGTGTTCCACTAAAGGGGCACCTGAAACTTTAAATCTAATGCGACTGCAATGTTGTAAAATTCACATTTTTACTTTTTGTTGAGTTTGCCCAACATAAATAAGGTTACATGGGCAAATGATGCCGTACATCACTGTAGAGGTGTTACAGTTGGTGTGAGATTTGAGTGGAACTTGATGTTGTTTGAAATGAAATTCTTTAGTTTCCATCGTGTATGCACAGGCCTTACAGTTGCCACATTTATGGTGGCCGAGGACAGGTGGAAGGTTCCAGAGTGACATTATGGTGAGTGTTGCAGGAGGATCTAAAAAGGAACGCACTAGATGGTCGCAGATGTTTTTTCCCTTTTTAAAGGAATGCATTGGTGGAGTGATGGTTCTTAAATCGTCTAAAATTAAATTCCAATGTTTATTTATTGTTTTTTTGATTTCATTACTTTTTGTCGAGAAAGTAGTGACACAAATGAAGCGCTGTTCAATTTTGTCCACACGTTTCTTCGGTTGTAGCAACACCTCACATGGATTAAACCACGCTCTTTTTCTCGCTTTTCTGACTAACCTCTTCGGGTAGCCGCGCTCAATTAGGCGTTCCATCAGTCGCTCAGATTCCTCCATGAAATCTTGCTTTTTGGAGCAGTTTCGTCGGATCCTTAAAAACTGTCCAAAGGGCAAGTTGTCCCGAAATCCTCTAGGGTGGTGGCTCAAGCATTGTAACAATGAATTTCGCTCTGCTGGTGTCCTAAAAAGGGTCGTGTGTAGGACATCTTCCTCAGCTACAATCAATAGATCTAAGAAGTCTATTTTCTTGTTATCCGATTGAATCGTAAATTGAATGTCTCGAGATCTCATATTGAGCCAAGAATGGAATGATGCTAGACGAGATTCATTACCTGACAAGATAAGGACGATATCATCGATATATCACATCCACATATCGATGCTTGATCTGAAGGGGTTCTGGTCATTCAAGATGAAGGTGTTCTCAAAGGTTGACATAAAGATGATTGCCAAATCTGGAGCGAAGGCTGCCCCCATCGCGACCCCCTTTGTTTGCAAATAAAAGGTGTTTTGGAAAACAAAGAAATTTCTCATCATGGCAATTTTCAAGAGCAAGATAGATAATGAATGAGCTAGGGACACGAATTGGTGCTTCGCGTTGGTTAAGAGCTACTGTGACAACGTCTTGAGCATCCTCCTGAGGAATACAAGGAATTGCAAGGTAACAATAGCCTTGCCTCATGACCATTTGTGTTAATTAAGTCACTTTTATACGTCCCCTTTGACACTGTCCTCTGTCGTAATTATGTATTTTGTACAATTATGGAGTTTGTAGATGTCTCTCGTATTTATTAGGTGACACTCTGGGATCTTTTGAGACCCTAATTTTGACTTATGTGTTTTTTGTAGGTAAACAGTCCAAGCCCTTCTTCTTTCCCCCCACTTCCTGTCCTGAAGAAGACCAGCATTGTAAGGGAAAACTTCTTACGCTTATTAGGGTCGAAACGTAGACTACCAACACCTTATGGAACCGGCTCCCATCCCTGGCAGGATTGTTCCCCCTTTTTTGGAGCATGGTTATTTGAACTATAGTTTGACCTTGTATGGCAATTATGTTTGGCCCCCTTGGAAAGCCACAAATGATGTTTTTACTGTGAAGGTTTTTTCTTTGCACTGAAGTGAATATTTTCTCTTCTCATCCAACGCTTTTCCGCTCACCGCACCCCTATCCTCCCCCCTCCCTTTCTCTTGGGCACAATTATAACTGAATTATTGAAGAATTTCTATGTGAAATTGTTGGTCTAATAATAAGAATGAGTACTCAGTGATTAAAGAACATTGTACTCCTAAAAGTGTATCTTGATTTTTCTTCATGAACAATATTTGAGTACCTTTGTCTTTTGAAGTCCGGGACCCCTTTTCCCATATAATATTGGCCAGGAGTTTGGCAAGTATTTTAGGTTCAGCATTTAGAAGTGAAATGGGCCTGTAGGATGAGCATGCCGTTCTAGGCTTACCGGTTTTGTAGATAGTGACCAATGTGGCAACCCGTTCATCCGGTGGGAGCAGCCCCACTTCACGACTTTCCTCAAACATTTCACGCATGTACGGGGTGAGCAGGTCCAGCCGCAGCTTATAAAGCTCAATTGGCAAGCCTTTTGGGCCCGATGCCTTACCGGGCTGAAGGCTTCTGATCGCCTGGCTGACCTCGTCATTGGTTAGGTCACTTTCCAACATATCATTGTCAGAGCTCTCCAAGGAGTTCAGCATTATATCTCAAATCAGGCCTGTGAAGGGAGAGCCCGCACAGTATATGGTACGATAATAGTCGTCAAACTCAGTGGAAATCTTAAGGGGTCTAATATAACTTCCCTGGACAACTTCACCAGCTCCGGAACCAACCTGCTCACCAACTCTTTTTTATCTAGCCATGCCAGTAATTTCCAGGCTTTGTCTCCCAGGTCGTAGATCCTACCCTCTCTTTCTCTGCCCAATGATTTGGTCATGTCGGTCGCTAAAGACTTGTATTCAGCGTGTTTAAACGTCAGTGTGTGAAGATTGTCAAGTGTCAATGGCTCCCCACTAACATCTCCAAGTCGTAGAATATCTTCCTCCAAGCGTGTCAAATCTTTCGAACTTTCCTTCCTCACCCCATCTATTGATGAAAATGCCTGACCTCGCACCACAGTTTTGAAGGTTTCCCAGAGTGTTTGGGATGAACTCACTGATTCACTATTTTCGGGAAGGTAGGTTTCCATACCTGTCACTGCCTTGTCCTTCACCCCAGGTTTTTTCTAGTACCATGGATTGATGAGTGCCACCCGCCCAACTCTGCTTTCGTCAATGACCACCTCCCGCAGTGGGTTGTGGTCAGATTTACCCAGGGCAAGGTGTCTAATTTCTCTAATGTTCCCGATTTGGTAAGCTGGAGTGAGGATATAATCTATCCGGGATAAGCTATTATGAGCCCCAGAGTGGAAGTGGTGCTGAATGTGTTCTGGGTAAAATACCCTCCATGCTTCTACAAAGCCCATGGCCGCAAGGAAATCTGGCAGCCAACTCTGTGAGGGGCGAGGGGCCGGAGAGGGCAGGGCCCCAAACTGCCCGACACCACTGAGTTGAAATCTCGTCCCATCACTAAGTACCCTTCTGGGAATGACAACATTATTTTACCTAGGTCCCCAAAACACTGACCCTGAAACTCTGGTGAGATATATACTGATACCAACGTAAGTGTCTTACCCTCCCACTGCCCAGAAACTGCTGCATATCTACCCATCACATCAGTCCACGTGTGTTGTATTGACAGTGGGAATGAGGTTTTGAGCAGGATGTCTGTCCCAGATGACCCTGTGGTAAAGCCAGAGTGGGCCACCAGCCTGTAGCCCCATCTATTCAAGGCCTTGCAGGCGTTACCAACCAATTGCGCCTCCTGGAGAAGCACAACCTCCGGGGCATGGTGTTTAACATATTGCAATACAATAATACACTTTACTCTGTCCCCCAGCCCATTCACATTCCAGTTTAGGAGCTTAAAGGTCTTTTCCCAGTGTAACCCCATGGAAAAATACAGATACAATAGTGAATCTCTCTATTAGTGAAATGCAATGTTGCTCTTACAAATAAAACAAAGAACAACCCCTCTCCACCCCAACTCCCCCCCACCCTGCTCCCCTGCACTCTGGGCCTAGAACTGCCCATTGTATAGCTACGCAGAGTGCCAGTCGCCCAAACTGGAACTAAAAGTAGAATACAATATGGGGTAGTAGCTCCACCACCCCGACCGCCCTCTATAACCAACATGACTGTGACCTGCCTTAGTGACAATTTCAACACCCAGAGAAAGGCACATACGGGACAGATATTCAGTGCAATCAAACCAATGTCTGCCGTGAAAGTTCTATTGTCACAGCGGAGCCACGTCGCCTCCGATCGAGGCGTCAATACCTGCCACCAGCACCCATTCACAGCAAGTCGAGTCCCCAGGTAAGCCAGTCTATTGCCTAGCGGGCCGTGTTTTCTTTCACAGCTCTCCAGCCATCGAGCCACTATGCAGCCACCTCAGGGGCCTCGAAAAACCAAACCTTGCCCTCCACCTCAACTCGAAGCCGGGACAGGAACAGCATAGAATACTTTACACCTTTGACACAGAGTCTCTTCTTCACGTCCAAGAAGGATCGTCGCTGTATATTCAAAGTAAAGTCAGGGAAAAAAGAGAACACCGAGTTCTCATATTTCAGGGGGGGCCTGCACGCGTGTTCTGTAGGATGATGTCCCTGAAATGTAAAAGTCTCGCCAATATCGTGAGGGGAGGTGCCCCAGGCTTCGGACGTCCCCCAGGAATTCGGTGTGCCCCTTCGAACGCAAAAAAATGTGTTGACCTTTGTTTGGGCTGCAGATGGTTGAGGTTTCCACAAAAAAATCCACGGCAGGCCCCTCCGCCCATTCCGGCACACCAATGTTCCACATGTTATTCTGTTGTGTACGTCCTTCATAGTCGTTCAGCTTGTCTTCAGTTAATTTATGAAAGGCCTGTAGGTCCTTGATGTCTTGCTGTAGTTGTGCTGTGTCCCCCATGAGGCTAGCAGTGACAATTTCCATATACTTCAGTTTTTCTCCGGTTTTGGTCAGGTCCGCATGAACCAGCATCACTTTGGATGTTATGGTGTCCATCCTCTGCTCAAGGGAGGCACACACATTATATCTTTCAGACCCAGATAGCTTTTTCTCCTTGTCGCCGAGTTCTGGGTCAGTCTGTCTGGGCAGAGCAAATTTGTCAAACTTGGTTTGTTGCTGTACCTTTGTGCCCCTTGCAGTCGGCATTTTGCGTGGGCCTTGATGGGCCAGCCCAAACTCGTGTGTCAGAATTGTCACTCTATGGCAGCAGTTTCTGCTGCTCCACCACAGCCACTCGCGCCCCACAGATCATGACGGTAACTCTGGGATACAGGTTCGGGGGTGAGGATGTGCAGCACACACCCAGGCACACAAGACAATGCCCCACACTCCTGGTGTCCAAAGCACCCTTCTGTATGCTCTGCCACCACTGGTGGAGTGGTGGATCTATGCCTCTGGGACCGGGCAGTCAGTTACATTTGCCCTTCTGTCCCCAGCTCTCCCCACTGATCTCTGGAGGGAGGGGGAGGCACCTGCAGTAGATCACTGAACTTCACCGAGCCCTACCAGGTCTTCAGGCCAAAGTCAATATAAGCGCACCAAAGCACCTCCTCCATTCTGCTGGGTAGTGGTGGTTACTTTCTATGCAGTCACAATTGTCCCCATATACCTCTCCTACCTCCCGAGTTGGGGATGACTAGTTCACTGTGTGTCCGGGTGGAGCAGGATCAAGGGTCACGGAAGGGACCCTCCCGATGTTGCTCCTCGTGGCTGGCATTATAAATTAAGGTCGCTCTGACCCAGATGGGTCCTCTCTCCCGCAACAGCAGGCAGCCTAAGTGCGATGCTCCCCAACCAGTGGGGGAGCCAAGAACCTGGGCTGATTTTTTCCTGTGGTCCAGACCCAGGCGTCACGACCTCCGCAGCCTTGCGTGTTTCTGAGGCCTGCCTCCTGTACACCACGCCCACCTCCTCAGGACGCCAGCTCCTGGCTCCGGAGTCAACGTAGGCCCCAGAACGGGACCTCGATTTTACAGCTTGCAGGGGTCGGACAAGTCCGTTGTTTCACAGCGCGGCCCCAGGCAGGAGTACGACAGCTTTTCCCAGCAGGACGGCGGATGAATTTAACGGATAGACTGAGGGCACTCGGGTGAACTGTGGAACTCACTCAGGTGGTAGCCATTATGCTCCGCGGCGAAGCCACACACCTCACGGTAGGGATTGTTAATCCAAATATGGATACTCTTGAACTCAAAGTAGTTCCTTTTTAATGTGAGAGTTGCATGGTCTCTGAAGTAGAAGTTCAACTGTTTTTTAAGCTTTCATCCTGTGAAATACTTGTTTACAGAGCTTGCACATCTAAGCCCATTAAGTCTTCTGTCTCACTATCAAAATGTATTCCATGCAAAATATTAAATAGGTGTTTAATGTCCTTTATATATGAGGGTATTTTGAACTACTAATGCACGTAAAAACTATCGAAAAATATTGATAAAGGTTCCAAGGTTGAGCCAATCCCTGAAACAATAGGGTGTTCGGAAACTGGGTCCCATTGTTTCCGAATTTGTGGCAGCGTAAAGATATATGAAGTATGAGGATTTTCAACTACAAGGAAATCTGCCTCATTTGTAATTCACACCTGTTCTTGTGCCCTGATGACTAATTTTTTATTTCTGCCTGTAGCTTACGGGTGCATCTGTTGTAAGAACCTTGTAATTTCTCCGATCATTAGGCAGACTGGTACACATGAACAGGTAATTCTCTGGTCTGTACAACAATTGCCTCACCTTTGTCTGCAGGCTTTATAACTATATCTTCTCTCTCTTCCAGTTTCTAAAGTGCCATTCTCTGTTTGGAAGTCACATTATGATAATGTATGTCTTTAGGGTCTAAAGCCATCTTGTTTACTATTGCTTGTTCAAAAGCTATAACATTGAGAGGCATCATTATCATGGGAGGGTTAAGGAAAGACTTTTTGAGGTCTATATGGGTATCATTACTTGGAGTGGTAGGGGAGTCCCTAAAACTTGTTTATCTTGGATTTTCCCCCAAAACTTTGTGATTTTACATTGCAGCTAAAATGTATCTGTTTGGTTTGCAGAAAAAAAGCCTGGACCCTGGTTCAAAACAGTCAACTCTTCCTTAAAGAAAGTATAAGGAGTGAGGTTAACTACAATGTTTACACCCCCCTAGTCCCTGGTTGAGGTTGTTGATCTTTGGACTTGCTGTGGGTTGTTACTCCCTCTGGGTCCTCTCACCATATCTTCTTGTCTATTTTGCTTTCTCCTCAATCGCCCAGTCCTTAAAAAGGTTGGCTTCCATGGATGAAAGTTGGTGGTGGGAGTCAACTGGGACTGGAGGACTGTATGGATTTGGCCAGAAGTACACTGGTGAGTGAGTCGTATAGACATACCAAGCATTGTATCTCCTTCCTCTCCACTGGGTACTTCTATCTTTGGCACTAAAATTGGAGTTTTCCCTATTCAAATCAGAATAGGACATCCAATTGCCCTGGTGAGACCCCTCTTTTTACGTGTCGCCTACACAGCGCGCTGCATTGGAGAGCCTTTAGCAATCACTCTGCTCATTTTCAAGAACACACTTGTGCTTGTGGCAGCATTCACCTTGCGGGAGCGAGCAGGGGCGCACCACAAGCCATGAGTGCAGTGCTTGAAAATGAGCAGACTGCAGACTGCAGACTGCTCTTCCAAGCAAACTTGCACGCCTCTCTCCTCGCCCACACGTCTGGCTACCAACTCGCCGTTTACACATTGCTTCTCGTAAACTTGGAATTAGCAGTATTTACCCCTTTCCTACCACCCCTAGTAAGTGATGCTTCCTCACTCATTAACTGCAGTGCTTTTTTCTAAATTTGCGGTCTTCACAGTGCTTTTCACACACTCCCTGTGTGCAGTTCCTGTCTCACGTACTCCACTGCCATCCAGTGCTGCTTTTCCATTCACCAAGTGAACAATACTTCCCAGCTCACTTGCTAGCATTTCCAGCACAGTAATTTTTTCCACTAATTCTCAGCGTGCCCAGTGCTTTATACACTCTAATTATCAGAACGGAGCTTCTTCCCATTGCTGAATGCATCTGTCGGCTTACTGATCGGTGATGGAGTATGATTCCCCATCACTAGAACAAGGGGGAGGAGTGGCATGGTTTATTAATTCGTGGTTTATAAAAAAGCATTCAAACAGGAAGCATAAAACACGTTTGGTCTATCCTGCAATAAACCCTAGTAATTTAAACAAATGTGTTGCAGAAGAATGCAGCCATCTCTTTTCGGTGTTTTTGCTGTACCTCAAAAAAGGGGGGGGGGGCACAAAATGATGAAAACAAAATAAACGTATACGATCCAGCTATCAGCCACAGCACACATTGCAAATCTACTTCATAAAGACTGAAAGCTACTTAACTCTTTTCATTTTATTAAAGGAATAACTAAATCCACCTTTTTACAAAATACCAAATTCATTTAAAAATCGAATTAACTCGGAATGATGCTATTAAAAAATGTGCCACATTATGCCGTATACTTTGCTTTCTCTTGCTACAATATTTAATATTAATAATAATATTAATAATAATAATAAGCCGATTTATAAAGTGCCTGGTTTCACTAGGCTAGTGTGTCCCCGCGCTGCGGTACAAAGCATGCATCATCCTTGTTGTCAGAGAAGAAACATATCCAGTACAGGTAAGACCCCCGCAAATCCACTCTGATGGAAAGAGGTGGGTTTTCAGCTCCTTACGGAAGGTCATCTCTGACGTCTCCGTCCGGAGCCCCCACGGGAGTTTGTTCCATTGTTGTGCCGCCACAAAACGAAAGGAGCGACCTCCCATCCTTGCTCTCCTGATGATAGATATACTGACTTGACCCTTCCCGCTAGATCTCAACTGACGGGTAGGGGCGTAAGGAGTTAGAAGGTTGTGAAGATAGGAGGGCCCCTTCTGTAGAATCTGATGGCTCAAACAGAGCGCCTTGGACAGAATTCGTTCCTTTTTTGGAAGCCAATGCAGGGTGGCCAGAGCCTTCTTGGAAGGGGCTCTCTTGGGCAGCATCAGAACCAGGCGCGCTGCCGCATTCTGAATGCGTTGTAGCCTCTGAATGCATTTGGCATTAGTACCCAGGTAAAGGATATTCCTATAGCCCAGCCTCGATGTCACCAAGGCATGGACCATGGTTTTCCTAGATGTGGTTGGCAGCAGGTCCAAGGTCTTCCTGAGTCCTCGCAGGACTCCAAAACAGGTGCCTGCCACCCGTCTTGCGTGATGTTCAAACGAGAGCTGGGAGTTGAGCCACATCCCTAAATTCCTAACCTGTTTGCTGGGCGTAGGTATGGGGCCCAGTGTCGGTGGCCACCATGCCGATGTCCACACCGAAGGTGCTCTGCCTATGATCTACACCTCCGTTTTGTTTCCGTTCAACTTGAGGAAGTTGCTAGCCATCCATGACACCAATCCCTGGAGACATAAGGTAAAATTACTGGCTGGCTTCTCATCTGGCTGCGTAAGTGACACAGCTAGTTGCGTGTCATCAGCATAGGACACGATTTTGACCCCAAATTTTTCTGAGATCTCAGCCACCGGTGTAACATACAGATTAAATAAGGTTGGACTAAGGGTGGACCCCTGTGGGACCCCCCATTCCAACTTAATGTCTTTTGGCCGGTGGGGTCCTATTGTTACCTGGAAACTACGATCTTGCAGAAAAGATTGCATCCATTCCCAGGTTTTACCCACCATCCCTCCCTTTCTGAGACACTATAGCAGTGTGTGATGGGCCACAGTATTGAATGTGGCACTCAAATCTAAAAGAATCAAGGCCGCAGTCTGTCCCTCATCCACATATTGTCGGATGGTCTCAGACGACTGGAGAAGAGCTGATTCGGTCGAGTAAGAAGCTTGAAAGCCTGATTGGGTCGGTGGAGAAGACTGTGTTTGCTAATATGTGCCGTCAGTTGGGTATTTACTACATCCTCTGCAATGTTCCCAAAATAGGGCAGTAGCGAGATAGGGCGCAGATTATTCAATTTATCCATGCTGACATTAGGTTTCTTCTTCAGAGGTATAACCACAGCCTCCTTCCATTTCTTTGGGACGCTGCCTGAGCTAAAAGAGAGCTCTAAAAGATGTCTAATGTACGGCTCGAACGTCTCAATACTCCCTCTCAGCACCTTAGGTGATGCAGGATCTTTGGGTGAGCCAGATTTAATGTTAGTGGCTATCTTATTTAGGGTGTCCTGAGCTGGAACAGAAAAAATATCAAGGCATTCTGATCCCAATATGTTACTGGACACGTTCGCATCCGTGCTCCCTTCTCGAGCCTAAACTGGGAAGGTGGAGTAAATCTTCTCCACTTTCTCTGCGAAAAAGTCTGCCACTCGATTACAAGACTCCTCTGAGCCCGCCAAAGGTGCAGCGATATTAGACAAGGATGATAACTCTTTAAAGACGTTGAATAACTCCTTGACCAAGTAAGTAAGTAAAGTAAGTAAGTAATTTTATTTGCACAGTTAATTAAAACCAAGTTCTCTGCTGTCTCCCCAGGCATAATTTGGTCTTCCCCAGCTGTCCTGTGACCATGGCTATAGCATTGGGACTTGCCCGTCTGACTGTTCCACAGCGCCAATGACGTAATTATAAACTCTTCTTTAATAGGTGCTACTGCAATGTGACGTCTGCCTCTCCCTTAAACCAAACTCGTAAAACTGCACAGCACTTATGGCACACCAGTCCTAGCACCGCAGTTAATTATTTTATTTATTTTAAGGCCATAAAAAAATGGTTTAAATCCTACCTTAAAGCTGTTATCAGTGGTGTGACTTATGCCTTTCCTTTTGTGACAGTGCACAGAATTCTTTTGCTCCAGAACACTACACAGATGTCCCAATTTAACAAAAACAATGCAACACAGTAGGATTCATGAAACCTCCCACCGAAGCAGTACCATGAAAACCACAAGGTCTTACAACATATTATGAATTAAAACCTGAACATCAAGCATCTGAAGGAACAATAGCTCACAGTCATCCAGCACAATATCCTTGGTGCAACAACATAAACTGTTGCATGGCTAAACACTTAAGGCGAGAACGATTGGCTATGCCAATGCTTGTTTTGGTTGGTTTTGTTTATTTTCTTTAGCCATATAGTTGTCCTGTGAGTAGGGATAAACCCTAATGTGTGAAAGCATATTGATGTCTTTTTCTAGTTTGGTTATCTTACGCTGTGTTAAAAATTCCTTCAGTTCAGCCACTTATTTATTGGTTTCCTCTAGTTTCTTTTTAAAGACAGACGATTGGACCTAGTTTTTAAGGTAATCCTCACTAACTTTTATTTTTACCAGCATGGCATTGGAGGGACGCTTGGCTGAATTGATTATCAAAATTAGCCAGTCCATACTACATCGCCACACTATGTGCGACTATTCCTTCCTAAATTGTTTATTCTAGAGAAATATTCTCATTTTATCGTGCACAAGGAGTCCCGCAGGGGAAATATTTGCCTAAATGTACTTTGTCATTATTGCCCTGTGAAGAAATGTCTAGACCTGGCCTTTTTTCAGATCAGTTAGTGTATCCCACCTTTCAACTTTTGCCATGGCTTGTGTTAGATTACTCACCCCATATAATGGTGGGGCTGAAAGTATCAAGGACGCCATCTCATCCAGATAGCTCAAACCTGTTTGCTTAGCCATTCTGGATGGCGAGCTAAAGACCACAACTTTGGTGGCTTATCCAAGCTTCCATTCGAGTAAAAACTGCTGTATATGTGCACCTACAGCTTTACGCTACGCACTACACCATCTTTCACATTGTCTAAGGACAGTTATGTTAAATTGTTGATTCTCATGTAAAACACTCTGATACCTTCGGATCTAGCCACCGCTATATAAAACTCTTTAAATAAAAACTAAATAAACACTCCCTAGAAGGGGGGGATGAGGTTTCTTGTAAATCAAAATGGGATCACAGGATACCACCTCCCTGAGACTACATGCCAACCACTGAGTAACCTGTACCCTTATCTCTGGGTGAAAACCCTAGTTCCTTCATGTTGACCTCAATTCAAGAATCCCTACTGTGTATTTGTGACCCTCATACACTGAATTTGTGTCCTGCTTCATCATTGGGTCTCAAGCCATCCAGTTTCTTAACTGGGGCACCTTAGTATAAACAGATACTGGGACGCGCGTGCGCGCGAATCAAGATGGCCGCTCGCTCCTGCTCTAGCGCGTTTTGCGCCCGTTTTCTCAAATAAAATGACGATTCCTGTCACAAACTGCTGACAAAGAGGTCAGAATATATACTGAGTGCCCATCTGTTATGAGCAGCGATTTTCAGCTTGTTTGGAGCCCTGGAAGACGTTCTTTTCGCTGACTGCTTCCTGGCCCCAGCCCAGCTCCGAGGTACAGCCTAGTTTCTCAGTCAGGGGGGCGGAGTGCACTGCTAGGAGAGGGCCTGGCTTGGGCCTAGCCACACCCACAGCCCATTTTAGCTGCTGCACCAGCTATTTGGCACTCATTTACACAGTATTTGCTACATTTTGGATTCTTTCATTTCTGCTATTTTCTATTTTAATTTTCTTCTCTGAGAAAATGGAAAATAAAGCTACTATTAATATTAAAAGGAGGCAGGTGGCAGACGGACCTTGTGAAATGGGGCCGAGCGGAGGGGTGGGCTCTTAGAGAAGAGGAGGAGAAAGGCCAATGGAAGTATCCTATAGCCCCGGAATGTGAGGTCATGCTAATGGAACTGGAGGGGATAGACCTTATACCGTCACAAGGGGATAGGGTATGAGGCCTACACAGTGTACGGAGCTTGATTGATGGGACATTATGACACCCGGGGCAGCGTACAGACTACTTGTATCTTTAATGCTACGGTCTACACAATTAAGATATAAATCAGAAGGCACTATATTAATGTGATTTCACTGTGACCAGGAGACGGGGAGGGGGACTTGGGGAGACTGTTGGGGGGGAATGGAGGGAAGAGGGTGCTTTATACTTGTTATGTATGGCGGTGTTGGAGGAATACTGCTGACCCTATCCACAGTGGGGCTGGAGTGACATGTCACTATTGGGCATAGACATGAGATCGTTTAGATTCCATTATTAGTCTTATATTTCTAGATTGTCTTTCCCGCTGCTGGATGGGCTATTGGTAACATGGGGACCGACAATGTTTAAGGCTGGGGAGAAAAATGAAAATGTGACTGATGAACAAAGCTTATACCAATTTGTAACTGTGATACATTGCCTTAATCAGTCCTGAATAAAGAGTTAAAAAAAAAAATAAAAAAAATAAAAGGAGGCAGCAAGTTTCCCCACTTCCTATTAAATCTAAGGTTGTGGAGTAATCTGAGCCTTCCTTATCCTTAATATTAGAGGAAATTCAGGCTCTGCACGTTAATACAGAGGCGATTGCGTCAGAAGTCAAAAATTTACGCAAAGAAATGGCTAGTTTGTCCATGAAACTTTCAGACAATTCAATTAAAATTCAAGATAACAAGGCTAAAATTGACACTTTCACTCCTCTAGTGGCAAATATTTCTCCTTTGTGTTCTCAATTGTTGGATATAGAAAATCACAATAGACAATACAATCTTCACATTTTTAATTTACCTGAGAACGTTGAAGGAGCTAACTGTAGATTATATGTGGAAAATCTGATCCCCGGTCTTTTGCAGCTTAAATTTCCTGAAAAATTTGAAATAGATAAGGCCCACAGAATTCCTTCCCATCGCAACCCTCATCACACCAAGCCACGACAAATGATCTTTAAGGTTCTTCGTCACCATCACTTGGTTTTAATCAGAAAAGCGGCACAAGAAATTCCTTCGCTGATGGTTAATGGAAATAAGATTTTTATTCATCAAGATTTTGCCAAAGAAACTGTCGCAATTCGCAAGTAATTTACTGCTCTCCGTCCTCATCTATGACGTCTTGGCTTTAAATATGCACTTTTTAGTCCATCGACGATGCGTATTTGGAAGGATAATTTCTTCAAATCTTTCCAACGTCCTGAAGATTTGAAAATTTTTTTTGACCAACAGTCTCAACATTCAATGGATAACTACTGACTCCAACACTTGAGTTATACCAGTTATGCCTTTTCTGATGGGATACTAAGATTTTCTTCTATTGGGCTCCAGCGGTTCCGGCGATCCTTGTAGACCGTGTGTGCGTTTCACATTTCACATTTATGTCTTCGGTTTGTCGTTTTTTCCATGTTTTTTCTTTTTCTTTTTTTCTATCCTTTGGCTTGTTTTGGGGCTACTTTTTTCTCTTCTTTTTTTCTCATCCTATTTCTCCTTTGCTTTTCTTTCTCTTACGTCTTTTTTTCCTTATTTCTTTTATTCTCTCTTCTACTATGACTATTTAATAATCTTAAAGGATTGTGTCACCCAGTTAAGCGTACAAAAATTTTAGATTATTTAGGAAGTTATAAAGCTGATATTTGTTTTATTCAAGAGACTCATATAACGACAACATTTAAAATTATATGAAAAAGAAAGGGGTTGATATGATTGTCTCCTCTCCTGCAAATGGTAAGAAAAATGGTGTGGCTATTCTTTTTGCAAACAAATTACGGTGTCAAATTTTAAGCAAACATTCAGATGATAATGGTAGATGTATCTTAGCTAAAATTAAAGTTCATGATTCACTCTTATTTTTATTAAATGTTTATGGTCCTACTGCAGATGATCCTGTGTTTTGGTCCAATCTTGCTACAGAGGTCTTAAAAGTTGGAAATGTTCCTTTAATTCTTGGAGGAGATTTTAATGTTATTTCTGATCCTTTATTAGATAGACTTTCTCTTACTAAATTTCATCCTTCTAAAGTGTATTTTGCGTTCAAAACCTTCATTCAAACCACCAAATTAGTAGATATTTGGAGATTACATTTTCCCCCAGAAAAAAGTTTAACTTTTTTTTCCAACCCTCATAACTCCCATTCTTGAATTGATTGCTTATTAATTTCCAGACAATTAATTAATTCTGTTAAAGATCCTCAAATTGGTAACATTGATATCTCTGACCATGCACCGATTTCATTAGTTTTGAATTTAGAATCAACATATACCAGACAGTCTAGTTGGCGAATGAACACTGGTATAGTACTAAATGAAAAGAACAAACCAAAACTTTTGACAGCCATTAAAGATTATTTTTTATTTAATCCAGAAGGTTTTACCTCTTTCATTAACAGATGGGATGCGTTCAAAGCGATCTCCATTATGGCGCATGATAACAAAACTTTCAATGCAAATATTAAAGAATTACAAAAACAAATTGCGAAACATGAATGACTCTTTATTACTTCCAATGATCCTCAACATAAGTTTACACTCCAAAAATTGCGATATGAATTTAACTCCATCCTTAGTAAGAGAGCAGGTGTCCAAATTTCCAATGCTGAAGCCAGATTTAGTTTTAACACCAATAGATCTGGCCGACGTTTAGCTAATTATTTACACATAAAAAAGGACAAAACTCAAATCAATTCAATTCATGGTCCTCATGGTAAAATTGCTTTTCCTCAAAATGATATTGTTAATGAATTTTTAAATTTCTATTCCAAATTATATAACAAGCCTGATTTTCATTTTAATTGATTCGTTTTTAGCTTCCTGTGGTTTACCCAAGATTTCGCAATACGATAAAAATGGACTTGACTCTCCCATCACTAAAGATGAAATTGTATTAGCCATTAGATCCCTTTAAAAACAATCTCCTGGTCCTGATGGGATACCAGCAGAATTGTATAAAGAATTTCAATCACACCTGTTACCTTTTTTACATCAACTTTTTACATGTTTTGGATCGACAGGTACTACCTCTGGTTCTTTCACGGAAGCTTTAATAATTGTACTCCCAAAGCCAGATAAAGATCCCACTCTCGTATCTAACTATCGCCCCATATCTTTAATTAATCAAGATTGTAAGTTATATGCAAAAATACTCGCTACTACACTAGGCCCTATTTTAGATTCCATTATTTACCCTGATCAATCTGGTTTTATGAAAAATAGATTTTCTGCAAATAACACCAGAACTTTACTTCATGTTATTGAACAAAGTTCTACTTTTCCACTTCCTTCAGGTATTTTAGCCTTAGATGCTGAAAAAGCTTTTGATAAGATTCATTGGCAATTTTTATTTCATACGTTATCATCTTTTAATTTTCGAGAATCTTTTATATGTATGATTTCAGATCTATATTTTGCTCCTACTGCTTGTTTATTTATTAATGGGCACACTTCACATACATTTTCTCTTTTTAGAGGTACGAGACAAGGATGTTCCCTTTCTCCTCTTTTATTTTTAATTGGCATTGATGAGATTAAGGGAATCACTATTAAAGATGTTCTTGATAAATCCCTTGCATATGTGGACAATGTGCTTTTATTCTTTAGTGACCCTGTGTCCTCTTTCCCATCTTTAATTAATATTATAATAAAATATTCTACAGTTTCTGGTTATACTTTAAATACAAATAAAACAGAATGTTTCCCTTTAAATATATATTGTACTCCTGATATGCTTCCCATGAATGGTATAATTTGGCAAAAGAGTAAACTGAAATATTTTGGGATTTTATTTTCTACATCCATAAAATCAACAATTACTTTAAATTGTGAATTTCTCTTACATTATATTAAAGACTTAGGGCCAGATGTAGGTAGGCAAATACAGGTCGGTAACGGCAGAAATTCCGTAATTTCGGCCGTTACCGACCGGTATTTGGAAAATGAGATGTAGTGCCACCTAAAGTACAGATTCGGTAATTTTTACCGAATCGGTAATTTTACTGATTCGGTAATTTTACCGATTCAGTAAAATTACCGAATCAGTAAAATTTCCGAATCTGTATTTTGCGATGTAGGTAGCACTGTAATCAGTGCTACAGGGCTTTCAGAATTTGTTATTTACCACCAACTAGAAGTTGGTGGTAAATAATGAAAAGCCTTAAAAAAGCATTTTTTTTTGCTTTTCAAACGCTGCCATGTTGCAGACATACATGCCCTTAGGGCATGCATGTCTGCAACATGTGCACCCATACACGATTGAGGGGTGCAACAGGGTGTCAAAATCACACCCTGCCACCCTTCAATGTTTCCTCCAATTACCGAATCGGTATTTACCAATTCGGTAATTGACATTCATTCCTATGGGCCTGCAGGCCCATAGGAATGAATGGCAATTACCGAATCAGTAAATACCGATTCGGTAATTACCGAATCTTACCGATTCGGTAATTTAAAAATAGAAATTACCTACATCCCATTTACCTACTCTTAAATACCGAATCGGTATGATTCGGTATTTAAGAGTAGGTAAATCGAGATTACCTACATCGGGCCCATAACATCTAAATGGTCGTCCCTACATCTTTCATGGTGGGGTAGAATGGAATCTATAAAAATGACTTTAGCGCCTAAAATCTTTTATACCCTTGCAATGCTCCCGACTCAATCCCCATTGAAATTTTATAAAGATATTGATAAATCCTTATCTAAGTTTTTATAGAACAACAAATCACCTCGTATTAGTTACAAACTATTAAAAATTCCTAAACGTAATGCTGGTTTTAGTATTCCTGATTTTTAGGTCTTTTAGAACCAACGCGCACACGTTGTTCTTCAAGAGTATTGTAGGCAAAACAACTCTTGAAACGAGCGAGGATTGTCCCCAATGCATGTGAGGTAATCAACCGTGAGGCTCCGCCAGCGCGCACCTCACTTCTCAAAGTCGCTCGCACATCAAAGGCTGCTGGTAATCAACTGTGACGCTTCGCCAGCGCGCGCCTCACTTCTCAAACTCCCTCGCACATCAAAGGCTGCTGCTCCCCCGCCAATGCGCTCCCGCCCCACCCCCCCCACAGAAATGCCAAGAGCTTGTTAGGCTTGCTTCCTTCCATCAGTGCTTTCCTGTCTGAATTCTCCTTCCTCCCAGTGCCTGTTTCTGTATCTTTCCTCTACCCTCTTCCATGTTTCCCACTCTTTCTGTTTCTTCTTTGCACTCCCTTTTCTGCCCTTCATTCTTTTGCTCCGGGGTTTGATAATTAAAAATACATTTAGGTGCAGCAGGTTTTATATTTTACCTTTCTATTTTTGTGGCTCATAATCATGCAATAAACAGCCATGCACAACGTTGATAAAGTCAGACGTACTGGCATTGCCGAGGCTTCACTGGTTAGTAGTGGAGGTTACGGCTGTATTCAACCTTCAAACTACATCAAAGGAAAGGTGCAGATTTGAAGAGCAGTAACCCTCACTGCTGGCCTGGCTTTCGAAGTGAATTAGTTTAATGCCATTCGTTTTTATATTTCATCAGAGATAAAAATCGCTTTGGTGACACGCTGCCCATCAATAACATTTAACGTATGGCTGGAGCTGTGCGTGCTACTATTTATGCATAGTCACACGCACGGTCCTGTGGGCGCTGCTTCTCTTCCACCCTGTGCACTGTCTGTGTGCGCGCACTGGTGGTCGCATCCTGCGCGTCCCCGTCTGTGCGGCCTTGGTGCCTGCGCTCCAGTGTGGAGCATCAGTGCGCGCATCTTTCTGCTAACCTGCTTTTCTTTGAAATTTGCCATAGTGATTAGATTGGCAAACCCTACATCAGGAGACCTACAAACCTGTGCATGCCAGTACTCTCCACTTGCAGAGAGGACTCCTTTTCCAAAAAAAGTACGAGTACTGTTACTGTGTGCTCGGTCAGACAACTGCTTCTGTATTATGCATTGTACGAGATTAAATGAGCCTTCTTACAGACTTGCAAATGATGCATAGAGTGGGGGAAATTAGCACCGGGCCCAGAGTGGAGCTTGGATGTCCTCCACACTGACATGTGCTTTCCTTCACTATATATGTCCCCCTCCCTGTGTCCATGTCACTGGGTCTCGCTGAGCCAACCCCACACACACACGCAACCCCACAAAAACCACACACACACGACCCCACTCAACCACACACACAGCCCCACACAACTGCATACACACACACCACCCCACACACACAACCCCACACACACAACCCCCCACACACAACCCCCCACACACAACCCCACACATCCAGACCCCCCCCCACACACACCCCACATAACAACACACACACAACCCAACACACACATACACACAACCCCACACACACACAACCCCCACACAAACCCAGACACACCACACGCACACCCACACACACACACCCACACACACAACCCCCATATACAACCCCCACATACAACCCTACACACACACACCCCCCACACACACAACCCCCCCACACACAACCCTACACACACCCCACACACACAACCCCACACACCCACCCACACACATCCACCCGCACACACAGCCCCACTCACACACAACCCCACACATACAACTCCACACACACACAACCCCCCACACAGAACCCCAAACACACACAACCACCCACACACATACAACAACCCACACACACAACCCCTCCACACACACACCCCCCACCCTCCCACACATACACACAACCCCCCACACACATGCCCACACACACAACCCCAAACACACACAACCCCACACACACACAACCCCACAAACACACCCCACACACACACACAAACACACACACGCAACCCTACACACACACAACCCCACACACACACACCCACACAAACACACACACACAACCCCACACACCCAACCCCACACACACACACACCCAGACCCCCCCAGACACACACACACACAACCCCACAATTACAACCCCATGCACACACAACCCCACACACAACCCCACAAACACAATCCCACACACACAACTCCACACACACAACCCCACACACACAGCCACACACAACCCCCCACACACCCCCATACACACACCCCACACACACCCACTCACAACCCCCCAAACACCCACACACACAACCCCCAAACACAAAACCCCACACACAAGACCCCCCCCACACACAAAAACCCCCAGACACACAACCATCTATCTATCTATCGATCTCACTCTATCTATCGCCCTCACTCTATCTATATATCGCCCTCACTCTATCACCCTCACATTATCTATCGCCCTTACTCTATCTATCTATCCGACTCACTCTATCTATCTATCTATTGCCCCCACTCTATCGTCCTCACTCTATCTATCGTCCTCACTCTATCTATCGCCCTCACTCTATCTATCGCCCCTCATTCTATCAATCTATCTATCTATCGCCCTCACTCTATCTATCGCCCTCACTCTAACGCCCTCACTCTATCTATCTATCGCCCTCACTCTATCTATCTATCTATCTATCTATCTATCGCCCTCACTATATCTATCTATCGCCCTCACTCTATCTTCCACCCTCTCTTTTTCTGTCATCCTCACTCTATCTATCTGTTTCCCTCACTCTATCTATCTGTCGCCCTCACTCTCTTTATCTATCGCCCTAACTCTATCTATCTATTGCCCTCACTCTATCTATCTATCGCCCTCACTCTATCTATCATCCCTCACTCTATCAATCTATCTATCTATCACCCTCACTCTATCTATTGCCTTCACTCTATCGCCCTCACTCTATTGCCCTCACTCTATCTATCGCCCTCACTCTATCTATCTAGCTACCTATCACCCTCAGTCTATCTATCACCCTCACTCTATCTATTGCCCCTCACTCTATCAATCTATCTATCATTGCCCTTACTCTATCAAACGCCCTCACCATATCTATATATCTATCTATCGCCCTCACTATCTATCCCCCTCACTCTGTCAATCTATCTATCGCCCTCACTCTATCTAGCTCCCTCCTGCTATCTATTGCCCTCCCTCCTGCTGTCTATCGCCCTCCCTCCTGCTATCTATCGCCCTCCCTCCTGCTATCTATCGCCCTCCCTCCTGCTCTCTATCGCCCACCCTCCTGATATCTATCGCCCTCTCTCTATCTATCTATTGCCCTCACTCTATCTATCACCTTCACTCTATCGCCCTCACTCTATCGCCCTCACTCTATCGCCTTCACTCTATCTATCGCCCTCTCTCTATCTATCACCCTCACTCTATCTATCGCCCCTCCCTCTATCAATTTATCATCGCCCTCACTCTATCGAACGCCCTCACTATATCTATATATCTATCTATCGCCCTCACTATCTATCGCCCCTCACTATGTCAATCTATCTATCGCCCTCACTCTATCTATCGCCCTCCTGCTATCTATCGCCCTCCCTCCTGCTATCTATCGCCCTCCTGCTATCTATCGCCCTCCCTCCTGCTATCTATCACCCTCCCTCCTGCTATCTATCACCCTCCCTCGATCTATCTATCGCCCTCACTCTATCTATCACCCTCACTCTATTGCCCTCACTCTATCGCCCTCACTCTATCATCCTCACTCTATCTATCACCCTCACTCTATCTATCACCCTCACTCTATCTATCACCCTCACTCTATCTATCGCCCTCACTCTATCTATCTATCACCCTCACTCTATCATTCGCTCTCACTCTACCTATCGCCCTCACTCTATGTATCTATTGCCCTCACTCTATCTATCTATTGCCCTCACTCTATCTATCTATCGCCCTCACTCTATCTATCTATCGCCCTCACTCTATCTATCTATCTATCGCCCTCACTGTATCTATCTAGCGCCCTCACTGTATCTATCTATCGCCCTCACTCTATCTATCGCCCTTACTCTATCTATCCCCCTCACTCTATCTGTCTATCTATCTATGGCCCTCACTCTATCTGTCTATCTATTGCACTCACTCTATCTATCTGTCGCCCTCACTCTATCTATCGCCCTCACTCTATCTATCTATCGCCCTCACTCTATCTATCGCCCTCACTCTATCTATCGCCCTCACTCTATCTGTCTATCTATCTATCGCCCTCACTCTATCTATCACCCTCACTCTATCTATCGCCCTCACTCTATCTATCGCCCTCACTCTATCTATCACCCTCAATCTATCTATCGCCCTCACTCTATCTATCTTTCGCTCTCACTCTATCTATCGCCCTTACTCTATCTATCTATTGCCCTCACTCTATCTGTCTATCTATCTCCCTCACTCTATCTATCTATCGCCCTCACTCTATCTATCTATCGCCCTCACTGTATCTATCTATCACCCTCACTGTTTCTATCTATCGCCCTCACTCTATCTATCGCCCTCACTCTATCTATCGCCCTTACTCTATCTGTCTATCTATCTATCGCCCTCACTCTATCTGTCTATCTATTGCACTCACTCTATATATCTATCGCCGTCACTCTATCTATCCCCCTCACTCTATCTATCTATCTATCCATCTATCGCCCTCACTCTATCTATCACCCTCACTCTATCTATCACCCTCACTCTATCTGTCTATCTATCTATTGCCCTCACTCTATCTATCGCCCTCACTCTATCTATCTATCGCCCTCACTCTATCTATCTCCCTCACTCTATCTATCACCCTCACTCTATATGTCTATCTATCTATTGCCCTCACTCTATCTGTCTATCTATCTATCGCCCTCACTCTATCTGTCTATCTATTGCACTCACTCTATATATCTATCGCCGTCACTCTATCTATCCCCCTCACTCTATCTATCTATCTATAGCCCTCACTCTATCTATCACCCTCACTCTATCTATCACCCTCACTCTATCGGTCTATCTATCTATTGCCCTCACTCTATCTATCGTCCTTACTCTATCTATCTATCGCCCTCACTCTATCTATCTCCCTCACTCTATCTATCACCCTCATTCTATCTGTCTATCTATCTATTGCCCTCACTCTATCTGTCTATCTATCTATCGCCCTCACTCTATCTGTCTATCTATTGAACTCACTCTATCTATCTATTGCCCTCACTCTATCTGTCTATCTATCTATCGCCCTCACTCTATCTGTCTATCTATCTATCGCCCTCACTCTATCTGTCTATCTATTGCACTCACTTTATCTATCTATCGCCCTCACTCTATCTATCACCCTCACTCTATCTGTCTATCTATCTATCGCCCTCACTCTATCTGTCTATCTATTGCACTCACTTTATCTATCTATCGCCCTCACTCTATCTATCGCTCTCACTCCATCTGTCTATCTATCTATCGCCCTCACTCTATCTATCGCCCTCACTCTAAAGCCCTCACTCTATCTATCTATCGCCCTCACTCTATCTATCTATCTATCTATCGCCCTCACTATATCTATCTATCGCCCTCACTCTATCTTCCACCCTCTCTCTGTCTGTCATCCTCACTCTATCTATCTGTTTCCCTCACTCTATCTATCTGTCGCCCTCACTCTCTTTATCTATCGCCCTAACTCTATCTATCTATTGCCCTCACTCTATCTATCTATCGCCCTCACTCTATCTATCATCCATCACTCTATCAATCTATCTATCTATCACCCTCACTCTATCTATTGCCCTCACTCTATCGCCCTCACTCTATCGCCCTCACTCTATCTATCGCCCTCACTCTATCTATCTATCTATCACCCTCAGTCTATCTATCGCCCCTCACTCTATCTATCTATCACCCTCACTCTATCTATTGCCCATCACTCTATCAATCTATCTATCATCGCCCTTACTCTATCAAACGCCCTCACCATATCTATATATCTATCTATCGCCCTCACTATCTATCCCCCTCACTCTGTCGATCTATCTATCGCCCTCACTCTATCTAGCTCCCTCCTGCTATCTATTGCCCTCCCTCCTGCTGTCTATCGCCCTCCCTCCTGCTATCTATTGCCCTCCCTCCTGCTATCTATCGCCCTCCCTCCTGCTCTCTATCGCCCACCCTCCTGATATCTATCGCCCTCCCTCTATCTATCTATTGCCCTCACTCTATCTATCACCTTCACTCTATCGCCCTCACTCTATCGCCCTCACTCTATCGGCTTCACTCTATCTATCGCCCTCTCTCTATCTATCACCCTCACTCTATCTATCGCCCCTCCCGCTATCAATTTATCATCGCCCTCACTCTATCGAACGCCCTCACTATATCTATATATCTATCTATCGCCCTCACTATCTATCGCCCCTCACTATGTCAATCTATCTATCGCCCTCACTCTATCTATCGCCCTCCTGCTATCTATCGCCCTCCCTCCTGCTATCTATCGCCCTCCTGCTATCTATCGCCCTCCCTCCTGCTATCTATCACCCTCCCTCCTGCTATCTATCGCCCTCCCTCGATCTATGTATCGCCCTCACTCTATCTATCACCCTCACTCTATCGCCCTCACTCTATCGCCCTCACTCTATCATCCTCACTCTATCTATCACCCTCACTCTATCTATCACCCTCACTCTATCTATCACCCTCACTCTATCTATCGCCCTCACTCTATCTATCTATCGCCCTCACTCTATCATTCGCTCTCACTCTACCTATCGCCCTCACTCTATGTATCTATTGCCCTCACTCTATCTATCTATTGCCCTCACTCTATCTATCTATCGCCCACACTCTATCTATCTATCGCCCTCACTCTATCTATCTATCTATCGCCCTCACTGTATCTATCTAGCGCCCTCACTGTATCTATCTATCGCCCTCACTCTATCTATCGCCCTTACTCTATCTATCCCCCTCACTCTATCTGTCTATCTATCTATGGCCCTCACTCTATCTGTCTATCTATTGCACTCACTCTATCTATCTGTCTCCCTCACTCTATCTATCGCCCTCACTCTATCTATCTATCGCCCTCACTCTATCTATCGCCATCACTCTATCTATCGCCCTCACTCTATCTGTCTATCTATCTATCGCCCTCACTCTATCTATCACCCTCACTCTATCTATCGCCCTCACTCTATCTATCACCCTCACTCTATCTATCGCCCTCACTCTATCTATCACCCTCAATCTATCTATCGCCCTCACTCTATCTATCTTTCGCTCTCACTCTATCTATCGCCCTCACTCTATCTATCTATTGCCCTCACTCTATCTATCTATCTATCTCCCTCACTCTATCTATCTATCGCCCTCACTCTATCTATCTATCGCCCTCACTGTATCTATCTATCACCCTCACTGTTTCTATCTATCGCCCTCACTCTATCTATCGCCCTCACTCTATCTATCGCCCTTACTCTATCTGTCTATCTATCTATCGCCCTCACTCTATCTATCACCCTCAATCTATCTATCGCCCTCACTCTATCTATCTTTCGCTCTCACTCTATCTATCGCCCTCACTCTATCTATCTATTGCCCTCACTCTATCTATCTATCTATCTCCCTCACTCTATCTATCTATCGCCCTCACTCTATCTATCTATCGCCCTCACTGTATCTATCTATCACCCTCACTGTTTCTATCTATCGCCCTCACTCTATCTATCGCCCTCACTCTATCTATCGCCCTTACTCTATCTGTCTATCTATCTATCGCCCTCACTCTATCTGTCTATCTATTGCACTCACTCTATATATCTATCGCCGTCACTCTATCTATCCCCCTCACTCTATCTATCTATCTATCTATCTATCTATCTATCTATCTATCTATCTATCTATCTATCTATCTATCTATCGCCCTCACTCTATCTATCACCCTCACTCTATCTATCACCCTCACTCTATCTGTCTATCTATCTATTGCCCTCACTCTATCTATCGCCCTCACTCTATCTATCTATCGCCCTCACTCTATCTATCTCCCTCACTCTATCTATCACCCTCACTCTATCTGTCTATCTATCTATTGCCCTCACTCTATCTGTCTATCTATCTATCGCCCTCACTCTATCTGTCTATCTATTGCACTCACTCTATATATCTATCGCCGTCACTCTATCTATCCCCCTCACTCTATCTATCTATCTATCGCCCTCACTCTATCTATCACCCTCACTCTATCTATCACCCTCACTCTATCGGTCTATCTATCTATTGCCCTCACTCTATCTATTGTCCTCACTCTATCTATCTATCGCCCTCACTCTATCTATCTCCCTCACTCTATCTATCACCCTCATTCTATCTGTCTATCTATCTATTGCCCTCACTCTATCTGTCTATCTATCTATCGCCCTCACTCTATCTGTCTATCTATTGAACTCACTCTATCTATCTATTGCCCTCACTCTATCTGTCTATCTATCTATCGCCCTCACTCTATCTGTCTATCTATCTATCGCCCTCACTCTATCTGTCTATCTATTGCACTCACTTTATCTATCTATCGCCCTCACTCTATCTATCACCCTCACTCCATCTGTCTATCTATCTATCGCCCTCACTTTATCTATCTATCGCCCTCACTCTATCTATCGCTCTCACTCCATCTGTCTATCTATCTATCGCCCTCACTCTATCTATCGCCCTCACTCTATCTATCTATCGCCCTCCCCCTATCTGTCACCCTCACTCTATCTTTCTATCGCACTCACTCTATCTATCTATCGCATCACCACAGCATCACTCAGCACCACCACAGAATCACTCAGGGACACGACAAAATCACTATGCGCTACCACAGCATCACTGAATGCCATAGCATCACTCGTCGCCACCACAACATTACTCAGCGCCACCAAAGCATCAATCTGTGCAACCATTCAATAACTACTGGTTCAAATATGTTCTCTCAATGTTTCAAGCTTTATTACAAATGTCACAAAAAGATGTTAATATTTCACTTCTGTTCTTGGATTTTCGTCACAATAAAATACACTGAACATAATCTTCACATAAGTTATTTACAAAAGTTAAAGCTATTGCCATTATAAATTACAATAACTTTTATTTAAGTATTAATTATTTAAAAAAATTGTTATTTGTAATATCAATACATCTAAGTCACGTAAATACAACACATATTGCATTACAAATGATATAGGTGTCACATTTGTGAAAGCTAAAACTATTGGCATTGTAAATGACTAAGCTATTAATTTCGCTATTTTCAAAACCAAAACATAAATAAAATATTTGTCATTTACAATACCAATAGCTCAAACTTTCCTAATGCGAGACCTATTGCATTGCAAATGCTTGTTTTCTTTATCATAAAGCCTTTATTTTAAAACAAAGTTCACTTTTGTTTACTCGTTCTTTATTAAATAACCCACCTGCTTGGTTATCTATTGAGAAATCATTAGTAAATCCTCACCCACTTCCTTCTTTGATAACAATGTCTAATACTACATCATATTTTCATAAATCAGCTATTATTAAATCTACTAAAATGATGTTTAATGATTTAGACTCAATTTTTCTTTCCCTCATGAATAATACTGAAGATATTTCACTTTGGTATAGTAATGTCATCAAATTGAATAGAAATGTTAATTTTTGGTCTTCATGGATAAAAGCCGGCATTTTTTATCTTAAAGATGTGTATACCAATAATGCTTTCATTTTGTTTGAAACTTTACAATCCAGATTTGGTTTATCTTGATCCAATATTACCAAATACTAATATTTATGCAATTCAATTTTAGATTCTTTCCCAGATGCTATTCCTTCTAATGTTGCTGCTGATTTATCAATTTACATTCAAACGGATTCTTCTTCTTCGCATGGTGTTTCTATTTCATATAAAAAGTTATCAGACACTCTTGGTAGCAATATAGATATGCTTTCAACTTTTTGGAATAATGAGCTGTCACTTTCTTTATCTACTGAAACATGGCAAGATATATGGCTTTAGTGGCATATCTGGTTGGCTTCCTGTTTCACTTTATCAAACTAACTCTTATATTTTACTTAATCGGTTATGGACCCCATTACGTTTATTCCATGCTAAACTCCTGCCTTCTACAGATTGTTGGCATTGTAAATTACAACCTGGCACATTACAGCATATGTTATTTGAATGCCCTTTAATTTCTCAGTTTTGGTCAGATGTTTGGGATATTATAACTAAGATTTAAAAAATTCAAGGAGATATTTCTTATCAAGTGTTGATTTGAAAGTCTACTATTTTGTTAAAAAATGTAAATGTTTTAGAAAGTAAACTTTTCAATTGTCTGATTTTAGCAGCATTGAAATCTATTACTTATTGTTGGAAAGATAGTTCTTCATTATCTGTTCATGCATGGTGGTCATGGGTTATTTTTACAAGAAGAGGTGCTCAACTATCTATGAAGGGGATTCTTCATAATTCGATCTCTTTTCAAACGTTTTGGTTGCCTGTTGATATATATTTAGATATTAAGTAATGTGTGATTTTTATTGTCATTTCGGATGAATATATCTTCAATTGTTGCTATTGTTTTGTTATAGTAGCTCTGTCAATATTTATTGCTCTAATTGTGTAATTATCCCTTCCCTTCCCTTTTATTTTCATATGAAAGTGTTATTCTATTTACCTACTACAATTTATTTATATATCTTGATAGTTTTATTGTAATTTTTTTTCGGTATTTTCGCCTTATTGTAATATTTTTTGTTTTGTCTTTATGTATTATCTATATATACATATCAATAAAATATTTTGAACTAAAAAATAAACAGATACTGGTGTGCACCATAGGTATTATTATTTTACAATCATTAGACCCCCATCGGAGGAAATATCTTAACTGCTCCCTGAAATATGGTCGAGCCAATCCTGGTTTATAGGGACCAGGATGAGACTTCGATAATGAAACATAACACCAATAGAGTGTATGATGGTCACAAAGTTGATCTAGAACCAGGCTGTACTACAAGCCCACAGCCCCCAACCTGTCAATGCAGCACTTTCACCGGGTGCACAGCTGCACTCTGTAAAACTGTGCCAAGTGAAATTGTGCCAGGGCCCACAGACGCTAGGGCACTCAACATGGTTTAAAAAGGTATCCCACCGGGAGTTACCAGTTTCCCAAAGCAGCAGATAAAATATTAGTCAATGGCTGGGGTGTGCTGGCCATCTGCCCGTGGTGTAGGCTGAAAGCGGCAAAATTAAAATGTGAATGGCATAATAAGAGACCTAGCAACATGTCTTGTATATTACAAATATAATTTTAATAAAAAAACCTTGCAGTGAAAAGGCTACAGGGGGATATCTTGCCACCTTTTTAAATGGCCACTTACAAACATGAACAAGGGAAGTAGAACAGTTAAATTTCCATTACTGGTGACATTCCCTCCCCCCTATATAAACAAACATGCCAAACAGGTAGTAACACAAAAACTGTTACTAATGAAGTTATGCCCAAATGTGTCCTGTGTGTGGTTTGTGGTCGCTTGGCTACAGGTATAGTTAAATGGTCTAGTGCAGCATTTTCCAAACTGTGGTCCGTGACCCCCCCAAGGGTCAGTGAGACATTCCCAGGGGGGTCCGCAGGACCCAAGTGCCCGTCGTCGTAGTGAAAAATGAAACGCCCAAGAGCTGTGAATGTTGGCACAGGGGCGGCGAGACATAACAATACAATCAGGAGGCAGGCAGGGAATGGGCAGTGGGCAGTCAGGGGGGCAGGCCGCAGGGGGTACAGTAGCTGGGTAAACGAGTGGAACAGAAGGCAAAAGGGGCACAAAAACAAGGAAAAAATGAGTGGCACAGAAGGCAGAAGGGCACAAAAAAAACGAGTGGAACAGAGGGCAGAAGGGCACAAAAAACGAGGAAAAAACGAGTGGAACAGAGGGCAGAAAGGCACAAAAAGGAGGGAAAAACAAGTGGAACAGAGGGCAGAAAGGCACAAAAAACGAGTGGAACAGAGGGCAGAAAGGCACATAAAATGAGTGGAACAGAGAGCAGAAAGGCACAAAAAATGAGGGAAAAATGAGTGGAACAGAGGGTAGAAAGGCACAAAAAAACGAGAGAAAAACGAGTGGAACAGAGGGCAAAAGGAACAAAAACCAAGTGGAACAGAGGACAGAAAGGCACAAAATAAGAGGGAAAAACAAGTGAAACAGAGGGCAGAAAGGCACAAAAAACGAGTGGAACAGAGGGCAGAAAGGCACAAAAAACGAGGGAAAAACGAGTGGAACAGAAGGCAAAAGGGGCACAAAAAATGGGTTAGATCAGAATATCATTGGGGTCAGATTTGATTTTCCATGCAAAGACCTTGCCCGCAGATTCACTATATTCAAAGTTTGAAAGCTTGCTTGCTGCCCATCTCAATGCGACCCTCTTTTGAAGGATACTATCTAGCTTCTCCTTTAATTCCTTTCGTTGTTCCTGCTCTTTATTAGTCCCATTTCCGGAACCAATACGTTGGTCAAGGAGGGCGATTTCCTTTTCAATGTTGGCGATCTTTGCCCTGTATAATTTCCCTCAATAAGAGGCCCTGTTGGTTATGTGGCCTCGCAAATTTGCTTTATAAGCCTCCCATACTATATCTAGCTGAGTAGAATTTATGTTGGTGTCCATAAAGAATTTTGTTTCTTGGATAAGGAGGTCAGTTTCCTCTTCCTCTAAAAGAATAGTACGGTCAAATGACCAAGATGTATGAGAGTATTGCTGAACTAATTGTAAGGAAAAAAATATAGCTGAATGGTCCGATAAATGCGAGGGCATGTACACTAAATCCTTCAGGGGGTCTCTTAATGAATAACTAAAAAGAGCGTAATCAATTCTAGACTTATGATTGTATTTATGATTGTGATATGATACGCCAGGTGCGTTGCCTGCTCTCTCCCTCCATGGATCTGCCAGTCCAAGCGTTGACATGATCACCCCCAGCGCCTGCCTGGATTTCTTATAAGTTAATGCCCTTGAGTTGGGGGATTTGTCCAATTTTGGGTTAAGTACTAAATTAAAATCTCCCATCCAAATTATTGGATCAGGAGTTGTTAAGAGGTGGCTCTGGATTTTGTTCAAGTATGAGGGGTCATCCTGATTAGGTCCATAATAACCTACCAAATTATATGGTCTGCCCTCTAAACTTACTTTGACATATAGCCACCTACCACTGAAGTCTTCCTCATGGGCAATAATCTGTGCTCTAACTTGCCTTTTGAAAATGATAAGGATGCCCCGGATATTAGCATTGTGGTTAGTACAAATAAAACAGTCTACCCATCTAATTTCCCTCAACATTTCCTTCACTTCTTGTTGGAGAAGATGTGTTTCCTGAATGACAATGACCTGCGCTGGAGAGTCCCTCAAATATTGTAATATTCTATACCTCCTACTCTTAGCACGCAGGCCATTGACATTCCAGGACAAGAATTTTATCCCCAGCATCTAATATCCTTACTCCTACACCGACTCATCGAGTCAATATAAAGGAAATGACTCCCAAGGCAGGTTAAACAAGACTGAGTTGTGTTTAATAAGGTTTGTAAATGTAGATTGGTGTCTGACAAATGAAGATATTTTGCGATTTTACCCCCTCCCCGCCCTACCCTCCCTGGAAAACCCCCCCTTACTTAACCTGGCCGGTGATGCCAGATTTGTCTCTCTGAGGAGTCCCCGCTCACCCAGCCTTGTTACGTGTTGTTGATATGTAATCCGGCATACCAAGATTGATACCCTTAAAGAGAAGATATCATGAGTGAAAAGGTGCAGAGAGTAGTAATAGTAGAGGTAAATAAACCTCAGAGAGGTCTTCTCAAATTTCTTCTCAGTTTTTAGAGCTTCACCCACCCCCCCCCCCTATTTCCAATCCATGTTACTGCTTTTTTTTTTTTCCTTGACTTTGCTTCTCTTCTCTTCTCTTTTTTTTTTTTTAAACACCCTCCCGTGAACATTTTTCTTTCCTTTATTTATTTATTTATTTATTTATTTATTTATTTATTTTTCCATATCATTAAATGTGTTTCTACCATGCAAAACTATCAAGTGGAGTTAGTAAATGAGGTTGGCACTAAGAGGAGGGCGATATAGGGTGATTATAGGGACCTAAAATATCTTATCTCTTTATCTCTATATCTCCTTATCTCATTATCTGTAAGATTCCGATATCTAACCGGCTCCCTGTTGATGGTCACTAATGGAGGCCAGGAGTTCATCTGCCTCCAAAGGGGAATGGATGTTGTGCATTTTGTTATTATACATAACCCTCAGGAAGGCAGGAAACCTCATCTGGACAGTAGCTCCCAGAGCCCTGAACTTCTCCATTCTCTGGCCTAATTTCCATTGTCTATCAAGGGTAGTTTTCGACAAGTCAGACCTAACAACATAGGAGAAATCTGATGCTTTTAAAGATGTAGATTTAAGCGCTAGGTTCAATATCTTCTCCTTGGTGGAATAGGTTAGAAAGTTGACTAGGATCTTTCTCGGTTTTGATCTCCCCTGCTTTAAACGGAACGGGTCTCTATGGGCTCTTTGAATATCCCTTTCCAAGTCTTCAACAGATTCCTCCAAGTTCAGGGGCTCTTTAAGCAAGGAGGGGATACATTTTTTCATTTCTCCCCCCTCTTTTCCTTCCGGAACCTTCAGGAGTCTGATGTTATTCCTCCGTGAGTAGTTCTCCAAAGATTCCACTCTTTCTTTTGTTGTATTTCCGTCACGTCTTAAATAATATATGTTTTCTTGTGCAGATTCCAATTTGGCTTTTAATTCACCTACTGTGCTTTCGAGAGTATCTGCCCTTTCAGTAAGCAGGTCTACTCTCTTGTCGAGGGCATCAAACGCCGCTTTTATCTCTTGCTGGTTACGTTTAGATTCAGCGAATCCGCTTTTGATCTCCTGTAGAAGAACCTCCATTGATATCCCTTCCTGTGTTTCCCGAGTCTCACCAACTGGGGGGACAGGTTCATCGTTATTTCCTTTGGCATGCAAAGTTGAAGGCCCAGTCTCCTCCGAAGTATTATCAACAGGGACAACGGAGTCCGGGACCGGCAAATTTGAAGAGGCGACCCCTTGGGTGTTGTCTATACCACTCATCAAGTTTCAAGTTCAAGTTTATTTTTTTTAAGATAACGGAACTCTGTCGAGATCCACATAACAGTTTATAAATAAAAAGAAAAAACAACATTAATTACATAATTAAATAGAAATGTCAATACAATGTTAAAAAACATTTAAAGAAAGAGAACAATTTAAAGCAAAACATTTCGTTAGGAGGATTAAACATAGCTACTATGAAATCATAAGCAGTAAAAATACCCAGCTGAAAACACAAAGGTTTTAACCATTTACGTCTGTGTACCATAAGGGCTGGGCAAACAAAAACAACATGGTATAAATCCTGGGAATAAAGTTTACAAAGATCACAGATATCTGTACCACCATGCCATTTAAACAATAAACAATTCAATGGAAGTAAATCATATCTCAACAAAAAAATAAATCACCTAACTGCATGAGGAAGATTCCAACCTAAATATGGTTGAAGTTTTTTAATTTCACAAGAGTTACCGAGGGGGAACATTCCTCTCTTAGAATTTCGGATCGTACTATCAGCTCTAAAACTCAACTCCCAAGACGAGGTCTTTAAAGATAACTTTAGCTGGGGAGCTGATAGTGTAAAAAGACTTTGTTCATCTATCTGTAATAAAGAAATTGCCTGTCTGAAGTTCCTTGCAATGGAGGAGTAAACATTATAGGAACCCAACAACTCATTCTTTATTAGAAACCTCAGGGTGCCAGGCTTTCCTTCAGCAATATTAAAAACCCATCGCACCCCACTCGCAACTGCCTGGGACCGTGCACTACGCAAACCAAACTCTTGTCGTAACGAAGACGTAGAGCTTGCAGTATTTACAGAGGCTAAATTACGAAGAATTCTTCCTTCGATAGAATCCAGGAATTTCCAGCATGCCATGTCCACTATTTCCAATCCGTAGATTAGAGATGCGGGGATTTTTGCCCGATAGACTTCGAGCAGTATGGAAAAATGCCTCCGACCTGTCGCTTTGTATAAGGAGATAAGACTCTTCCCTTGAGCGAGAGCTTTCCTACCATTTTTCCCTGTATGGGTTTTTTCTGAAAGATTACTCGTGACTATCTTCCCAAGGAAGGGGTAGGATTTAACTACTTCTAGTCTTTCACCCCCGACAGACCAGTAATAATCGCAGTATTTAGATTTTCTCCTTCCACAGAAGCACATTATTTTACTTTTTGAGGTATTAATTTTTAAAAAGTGGGCCTCGGAGTAGGAGTTCAAACTTTTTAAGCGATTATTCAAACCCTTTGGGGTGAGGTCCAGAATTAAAATATCGTCGGCATACATTAAGCATGCGATGGGAGATCCCCCTAATACAGGGGCAATACCATTGGTCGTGGATAGTATGGCTTGAGGTAAATCAGCAATGTATAGGGAAAATAACAGGGGCGCCAGCAAGCAGCCCTGTTTAAGCCCATTATTGGTAGGTATTATCCTGGAAAGTCCTCTATCACCACCCATTAAAACTCTGCACCAGGTGTCTGTATGGAGTGCGATAACTAGTTTCAATAAGCTCGGGGGCATTCCTAACTTTATTAGCTTACTCCAAAGCAAAACTCTTTCCACCTTATCAAAGGCCGTAGAGAAGTCAATAAAGGCTCCATAAATACCTCCTCTACGGACTGTGACATATTTTTCAATCAAGATTTGGAGAGCAGTAGAATTATCTAAGGTGCCGTGTTGTTTTCTAAAGCCAGTCTGCTCTAGTGGGAGAATTGCGGACTTGGTCACCCAGTCATTTATATACCACTCATCCTTTTATTTTCCCCTTGGGGTCTATTCTCCCCTGCTCTACAAGTAACTTCTAGAACCTGTGGCAGTACCTTAAAATATGACCTAAGCGAGGGAGTGAGTCTCACAGCGATACTTTTGGTATTTCTGGATTTTGGTTTGGCGCCAAGCTTTAAGTCTTTTAAGTCAGAAAGTCGGGGGGCAGTAGCAGTAGTGGCAGTAGTGGCAGTATGTTTCCCCGTGAAAACAAAAATAGAAGACCCTAGGGTAATCTCGTTATTATTACATTCTACATCATTTTCTCCCTCCTTCACTATGCTAGAACCAGGTCCCTGCTCAATAGTAATGTCTATGTGGGTATCAGCAGTACCTACAGCCCTTGTTTCACCTAACCCACCCGCTGAGTTATTGGTAGCCTTGGTGCCCCCACACCCCTGCCCGGTCACCTTACTTGAGGGTAGATCTTGATCCGCTTCTTTTTCTGCTCCTTCCTCCTCTGCTGCCCTTCCCTCAGCTTTGGGTTTAAGGCGCCGTATTCGCGGTTTTATTTTATCAGCGCGGGGGGGGTTCAACACCCAGTCGCGTTACCTTTGATGTGGCCGGGCACTTCTGGGATGAATGCAGGCTGCTACTGCCTCCAAAAATCCTGCGAGCCGCCGCCCTGCGGCTCCGTCGCAGCTCCACGGCTGCCTCGGCCCACAGGGGAAGAGAGGCGGAGGGTAGGACCCTGAAGCCGCACATCCTCTGGGTAGGCGTTCCTCCCCTGCTCCGACCTCTCCCACAGAAACTGAAGCTGCTGACCTGTTGTGAAGAGTCCAGCAAAAAGTCCAAAGGGGCACAAGCGGCAAACAGCGGCACGTCAGATCGGAGCGAGCAAAGCCGACCTGCGCCACACAACACCGTCCGGCGTCCGCCGTCCACCAAACACAGTACTCCCCAGCGACCACGCAGAACACGGGCACCCAAACAGGGCGGGGGAGAAGACCGCCAGCACATCCGGCACAGCCTGGTAAGTCACAGCAGTAAAAAAGATCGTAAATCTGCCGACTCTGCTACGCTTTCACCGGGAGTACGGGGAGCTCCATTAGAGAGACGCGACCCGCCCTAGCCGGCGGCCGCCATGTTTCCCCTTTTTTGCACTATCTTGTTAGAATTTTCACAATATTCGTTGCTCCTTGGGGTATGTCTTTATTATAAAATGCTTCATAATTGTATAATATTTTAGACCTTCTTAAACTATGAATATATAAAAATGCTAATAATTCACAATCATTCAACCTGTTGCTGTAAGGAAGGGTCACTACTTCAAGGCTCCGGAATGAGAACGTAGAGGTACAGCTATGGCTGAGAGCAGGAGACTTGGACCACTAAATAATACACTGCTGTATGCATACATGTCCATGCCAACAGACCCAATTCAGGCTGTCTCCCTCTTGAAATTACCTCTGCTTCGAAAGACGTTTTAAAAAAAATAATTAATTGTACAAATCGCTTGGGGATCCCCAGCTTCCAGTAGTGATTCAGTGGGGGTCCTCAGTAGTCAAAAGTTTGGTACCCACTGGTCTAGTGGGTATCTGCACCCTGTGTGCAGCAATATAAATAACTTTTGACTCACTTGAGTTGGAAACCATTAATCTCAAAAAGGAGAAAAACAAGAGAACTATATGAGAATTACTGTTGAACAGATGTATTTTTCTCAAAAAGAAATTTTAAATTAAGACTTCACTGCTGTTTACAGTAGAAAAAAAACCATGAGAGAATACCATTAACAGCCATAGAGCCCCCTCTACAGTCTTTTCCAAAGAATTTCATATCAGAGTCAAGCACAGCAGAGGCGGAGAGGCTGCGAATTCCACAGCTTACAGTTTAGTGTAATTGATTGCAAGAAAAAGGTGTGAAAATGTTCCCAGTCTGGTAATAATAATACATTGCTTACTCATACAGCATTTTATATCAAACTTGAGAATATTTTAAGTGCTTTATCTAACCTAAAGTACTACAGCCAAAACTAAGAGTTCTGAATTTACGACCTCGAAAGATGGTGAGAAGAGCTGACCCTGCCTGATACAAACTTGTGACCTACATGTCACCAGATTCCTCAGCAAGTACAGCTATACCGTCTGTAGCTAGGTGCAGTTTTGTGCAGTGTGGATTTATTGTTCTAATCACATGGGTTAAACCATCTGTGTGCAGGTCTTGCTATGGAATTAACACTGAGCAAAATATTTAGGCCTAATTCACAAAGTTAAACTTCAGCTTTTGTGTAGGTTTATGATTGTTTGATATTCACAAAGGGATTTACAAGTAGTATCTTCACGAGTGCTCAATCTCCGCGCATAAAAACATAGAATTGTCCTCCACATTTATAAAGATACTACTCATAAATCCCTTTGTGAATGCCAAGCAAACATAAAATTACACATAAGTTTAAGTTAACCTTTGTGAATAAGGCCCAAAGTGCCATCACGTGTGCTGTTCAAATTGTAAACTAAATGAGGCCTTGATCGAAAGGCATTGCCAATGTGAAGATGGGTGAAAAATACAAACCACTCCAAAATGTTAAACAATCACAGGCACAGATCACGGTCACAGATCACAGGCATGGATCGCAAATACTCTTTGACTTGTAAAGTTGTTGGCCCCTAAGAATCCACTGCAGGATGTTGACAGTTTTACATACTTGAATTCAGCCAAAGTTGACTCTGCCTCTTATCCTTACAAATGGGGCCAGATCATAAAGTCTTTGTTGGTAAATTGTGAGGTGTTCGTGCATACATAAGCAGATTGCAGTTGAGGAATAAAAACAACAAAACAATAAACCACAATGCCAAAAAACACCACCACTTTACAATAACAAACCAGCAATGCAAAACAACATAATGCACCAATATAACAACATGAAACACAAAACACAACTTTTAGGATGAGGATGTCCCCTGTATGGTGTACTGGTGCGAATGCAGTTCCTGTTGCAGAAGGTGACGGTTTAGGACAGGCCTGCTCTTTGTCCAACCCTGATTAGTCATTCAGTTAGGCTGATGTCCACCAGGTACACATCTTCACACTTGATTGTGCATATATTGTAGGTGCTTAAGTCTAGAGACAGCCCCAGTCTTACCTGCTGTGAGAAGCTTCTCAAAGAATGTGTCTGGAGAACAGCCTGAGAAGGACATGTGAAAGAAAAAATGACCCCAATCTCAGTTTGCAGTTTGAAACGGTGGATCTGCATCCCTTATCTAGAAAATGTGCACAAAAAGTTGGACCCAAACCACTCCACTTTGTTCCAATTCCAGGTCTTTCGCGCCTGGGGAGTGACAGTTCTGCAGGGTACTCAAAGAACTGCAGCACAACCATGGTTGGTGTCTGCATGGCAGCCAGTCTCCCTGAGGTGAGTTTACATCACCTTAAGTCAGCACTTTCTGCTGGATGAGCTGAATATCAGCCTAAGGTGCCCAGAAACCTGCCTCCCTGTTGAGAGAGGAAATGAGTCTGCCTATAGAAGGGGAGAGTGTCCAGGAGGAGAGAGTATCAGGGACTTGATGACATTCAGAGAGAGAGAGATGACTGGGTGAGGGTGAGCTAGGAGTCACTCTAGTTGCAGAAGGTCTCCCTGATGTGCCACAATTAGTTCCTGTCAGGAACTGCTTCAAGCACCTGTTCATGGGCTTAGTCAGGGATGCATCTGCTATAATCATTGCAATGGCCTGATTGGGGCTGCAACAACCTTTGGCCAGGTATGGGATGCATCTGAAGTTCCTATCACATTGGCCCGTTCAGGGTAGAATTGAGGTTGGACCATTCACTGTCTTGGCCCAATCAGGGCAGCATCTGTCTTAAGACTGATTGGGATTGCAACTACCTTTGTTGGTCAGGGCAGGGCCTGCAATCAACTGACCGGCTGAGAAAATTTCAGGTGCCCAAGCCTCTGCACTGTAGGACTAAGCCAGTTGGGCGTGAAGATCTAGATAAAGCCCTTGCTTGGCCTATCTGGCAGCCTTGCATATCTTCATGAAGAGGTCACCCAATCCATTCTGAAGGATTAAAGAAATGACAATTGTCTCCCTACTACACTACAAGGTGGTAACCAGTGACATATCAGAGGGTGTTATTCTGCTTCTTTTCATGCTTTGCAAAACCCTCCCATTTCCCCAATTCATCTGCAGAGTTAAGCTGATGAGAGCCCAATTCATAGCATGCATTGAATGCTTAAAAATCGTCTAATCTGGTCTCCCAAAGAAACGTATTTATACACTACAGAGAGTATAGAACTAAGTTGCAAGGTTGTGTCTAAGCCTCCCATTGCAGGAATACATGAAAGCCAGCCTTTATACTAATATCCGATGTTGTACACCTTCTATAGAGCATACTAGATAAAAGTTTTATTACAATACCAAAAATTAACACTCATGATACACTAATCAGAAATATTAAATCAATGACCATTCATCTGATCAACCAACAACATTTAAAAAGGATGAAAGAAGGTGACAAAGCATAATTGTGCAAAGATCTGGACTTTGGAAGACCTTCAACTCCATTTTGAGAGCCAAGTGTGGTCATAAAGTAGTTTAGGAAACCTTTGATAACCAAAAGATTTAGACATTCCTTTAATTAAACTCAATTCACAACTAGGGTCAGTGGCTGAATGATAGTGACATGCTTACTCCTCCAATCCAAATGGTTTCAAACTTCCCTCCATCTCATCAAGCTCTCTTATTTGCCTTTTCTCTCAACGCACTGACATAAACAAAAGGAGATGCATACAGCTTTACAAAACTACAGATCTCCCTATAAATACGATAACACCATGTGGCCTACTAGATCGCCTCTGATCACATGGTTTTCTGGTGAGAAGCAGACATCACATGGTTGGAGATAACATGAGCTGGAAACCTCTGTGCATTGTGGGTTTCAAACTTTCGTTTGGAGACTGCGCATTGCTAGTGTTCATGGGAGTTTTGTAACCACCCCAGGCCGTAAGAAGCAACCTTTGCAGAGACATTTTAAGCAGAACCGGCTTTAGGGCAGTGCAGAGGTGAGGCCGCACTGGGCGCTGACCTGAAGAGGGGGCACTGTGTTTAGCAATAGTTTTCATTTAAAAGCACCTGCTTCAGAGTTCCTTATGTATCTAGCTTTCAGGCAGCAATATAAATGTTAGGAAACTTGTGATTAATGTTCCTGCTAGAGCGAGAGATCCGAGGTTTGCATAGTGGCAGTTTTGACTCCCCATAAAGTAGCACAGAGAGCTAATAGGCCTGCGGATAAGAACTGATCTGTATCTTATGTAGAAAGCTGAGTTGATTAGTAAAGCAAGGCTTTACCAGCACTTTCAAACAAATGAAATGTTTGAGAGAGAGGGGATGTGAAGAGGTGAAGGGCACTTGTCCCGGGCAATAGTGAGGGAATCCAAGGAGCAGGTCAACGTGGTGGGGGAGAGGGGTGGGCCAAAACAGATTATCGCACCAGGCACCACCACCGCTAAAGCCGGCCCTGGTTTTAAGGCATGGGCAAAGTGAGGTATTGACCAGGGCACCAGCAGGTCCGAGGGCCGGCCCTCTGATAGACCCAGGTCTGTTCTGCAGAGAGTCTTGCATTGATGACCTTGAATAATTCTTAAACTGATTGTTTTAAATGCCCTTTTCCTTTCATCTATTTTTAATGTTGGTGATGTGTAAATGTCTATTGCAGACATTTTGCTGAGAAATGTTTTTAAGTTTTATGCAACATCCATAAAAAAAGTTTTAGATTAAAACAGGACTTCACATGTGAGAATTGGGAGGGTGTGTTAGAGACTATTTGCAGTAATATTGGTGAGCTGCTACTGTGTAACAATATTGAGAACAAATGTACTGCATTCACCATTTTACACGTGCTAAATGGCATGTTGACCTCGATTCCATGCGATGCTCTGATCTTCCATTTTGTTGCATCGCACTTCCATTTTGTGCTGCTTTGCCCTGTAGTTACACTTCAGCAGTAATATAAACATGTTTTTCACGTAAACCAGTACGAGCAGGTGCGAGACATCTCATGAGGTTATTTTGTACCTTCAGCTTGTTTTTGTGCATTCTATGCTTATCTCTAGGCCAGAGGGAGGATGTGCTGTGCAAGGCTCTCCAAGGCCGGAGATAGGGAAAGAATGTATTTTGCCTCTGCACACACAAACAGAATCTGTCCAGGTCTGTATGAGTGGATCTGATGCAGAGATGCAGCCAGCACCTATGATGGATAGATGGGCGAGAACGCCTACTAGAGGCTTTTCGAACGTGTTGATTTAACTATAAAAAGGGGTGTCTATGGAATGGAGCTTAGGAACTCAGTCTTGGAGTGGACGCACTCGCGGGGCGACTTTGGTGCCCAGAGAGATTACTTCCTGTGCCCCAGTCTCTACCTGGTTCCCGACTTTGTGTTTTCGGTGCTTGGCCAGGGTTGTTAAAGACTCCGGTGCATACGCATCTGGTGAGGTGCTTTGTACATTTCCTGTTTATATGCCTGTATTTACAATTTAATATTTGTATATATAGTGTGGTGTAATAATTGTTTATTACCTTTCACTCGGTGCCTAAGAATTCACTAGCTTCAGTGACTTATTGCCCTTGTCTATGACAAATAAAGCTCATTTTACCTCCAGAGGAGTGTTGGAGTTTCTGTGTGAGTAAGTAGTGTGCGTAAATTCATATTACGCAAGTGGGCAAGGCAATACATTTTGGCGTAGTCGGCAGGATTCATAAATTACGAGGGGAGGAACATGTTTGAAAATATGAAAGGTGGTTTTGGTTCTTTGGTACCGAGTGAAATCCCTTTAGCCCCATGCAAATTCTTGGATGGGCGGCGACGCCGTACTCCGTGCTGACGCGTGAGTACTCTAAATGGGCAGGATTAAGTGAGAGCTGGTTTGACTGGGCGAAGCAACGCCAGAAGATGTTCTAAATTGTTTACGGAAGGTGCCTGTGGAGAAAGCTAAAGAATTATGTACAATGGGCCGCAGAGGTTGGGCTCTGTTGCATGCCTACCGTCACGTTTTTGACAAATGTTTATCTCTGTAGCAGGAACAGTTGAGCTTAGAAAAACAACTTATTGAAGCTAATAATTTTTGTACAATGCTTTCCTGTCAGAATAAGTTATTACGAGACAAGTTAGAAAAATATCAAACTATAGCAGAACGGGCTACAGTCCGTGTTGCCGAATACAGATACAGGAGAAGAAGGGGGCGAGTGAGCAAGAGGAAAGTCCATTTAGCGATTACCAAAGCAGGCTTAGATTTTGGTCCGTCCACCTGGGATTCTAACATCTGGGAATCATCAGAGTTCTCCTCAGAAGGAGAGCAGCCCTTACAGAGAGAAAGACAGGAGGAGGAAGGAAAAATTAGTAAGAGAGTGGAAGCGCAGCCTATTCTAAGACAGAAACTTCAAGTCGCTCCAGGGAACCCGGATGGAGTTATGTTAAATAGTCTGGAGGATTTCACTCAGCAAGAAATCAGTGATATTTTAAAGAGGTTTAGACAGGAGCCTGGCGAGATGCTATTAACTTGGATGGTGCGCCTCTATGATCACGGCGCTTCTGGGGTCATGTTAGACAATGGAGATGCTGACAAATGTTGTACTCTCAGTACTGATCCCACTGTGCAGGGACAATTCCAGACTTTCCACGGTGATGACCAAACTACCCTGTTGCAGGTAGCCGCGCTGGGGTGTTGTCACAGGTACCCCACAGATTCATACTGGCCTGGGAATGAAAAATCATGGTTCACCATAAAAGAGATGCCTCACAGAGAATTAAGGAGGAGGGGATGAAGCTGGCTATTCTTATAAATGAGGCGCATAATTTGATGGGTCAGATAATGACTGTCGGTGCAGAACAAAATAATTCGTTTGGCACCCCTGCATACAAAGCGGTAATAATGACTCTGCTAAGTAATCAAACTGGTAATACCATAGGAGAAGTAGTCGAGGCGGTCTGTGAGCTGGGAGAGCTTGAGGAATGGGCCAAGCCAGACAGTGCTTCACGCTCAGAGTCCCACACTGATAACAACCGAGTGACCCGACGTGATATGTTTTTTGCACTGTTAAATGTAAATGTAGTTGAGCTTATATAGCGCACAGCTACCCGCAGTGGGTGTCCCGGCGCTTGCTTAGGGAACCCGTCCTGATATTCCCCTGTGTGATAGCCCCAGCGGGTATCCACAAGGTGAAAGTCAGGCATCCCGCCACGAGGGGCCGTTGTGGAGATTAAGCAAGCTATTGCCCAGAGTCGCAGAGTGTGAACCCGTGAGTCGAGAAGGCACCGGAGCGAGAATTATCGAGTCCGTGGAATTTTTAGCCCAAGACCCGCCGAGGCGGGGAATTGAACCCTGGTCCAGGACCGATCTCAGCTTCCGGGTCTGCCGCCTCAAGGAGTGAGATTGATGGTATTGAGACCAAAACATGTGGTAAATGTACCGTAAGCCAGGATTGGATAGGAAGGAGGGGAGTAGGCATGTGAATAGAAAAGATAATAAGAAAGTGAGTTGCAGGGAAGTGGAGCCAGAGGAGAAGCACAAAAAAGCAGGTCAGGAGAGAGAGAGAGAGGGAATCTCATGTGAGAGTGACAAAAGAGAAAGATTGGGACCAAGATTGCACAGATTCAGATTGGGACCGGGAAGAGAAGAAGTTGTTCCCTGAGGGTTAATCGACATTGTATTCAGATCTGCGCCGGGACCTGCGCCGGGCAGATGCAGAGCTGTGCAGGCGGAAATTAGATTAGGAAATGGGCCAAGCTCCGGTGCAGTGATGGGCTCGCAGAGATAATAGAGCGCATGTGAGGGTTGAGATCTATTGGGAAAATAGAACTGTTCAAGAGGTGCGGGCCTTAGTAGACACCAGAGTGGAGGCCACGTTGATACATGGCAATCCACGAAAATTTAAAGGACAGTATTGTACTATCACAGGTTTGGGTGGACAGGAAACACCAGCAGTGTAAACAGTAATTCAGATGAAAATAGGCAGACTTCCCAAGAGAGCATACACTGTTTTGATTGTGCCTATTCCCGAGTACATCATTGGCATTGACATTCTGTAAGGTATGACCCTATATTTAGATGATGGATGCTATCAGTTTGGGTCAAGGCAGTACTTTTCGGTGGCTGCTGTGAGGGTGGGGAGCTTGAAGATTCCCCCAGTGAAGGTTCCCCAAGCAACAAAAGTAGTTCACATGAAGCAGTACAGGATTCCAGGGGGACATGATGAGATTACCGCAACAATACAGGACTTGGTGGAGGCGAGGGTGGTGAGACCGGTTACCATGGCGTCGAATAATCTTGCGTGGCCCGTGCGCAAACCAGACGGGAGCTGGTGCATGACTGTGGATTAACACGAGCTGAATAAGCATACACCCCCGTTGACAGCCGCGATCACCCAAACCATCCCTTTGATTGAGAAAATTCAGAAACACAATGGGACATGGTATGCAGCACTTGATATTGCCAATGATTTTTGCACGATTCCAATTGCCCCCGAGTCCCAGGAACAATTCTCCTTCTCATGGAGCAGTAGGCAGATCACGTTCACATCTTTACCCCAGGGATATTTACATAGTCCTACGATCTGTCACCAGCTGGTGGCAGAGCATTAGGATGAGGTGTCAGTTATTCCTGGAGTACAACTTTGCCATTACATCGATGATGTGTTGATTCAAGGAGAGACCCAAGAACAGGTGCAGGCTCAACTAGACAGAATTGTAGAGCACTTGCAAAGCAAAGGGTGGGTGATTAACCCTGAGAAGGTCCAGGGACCCACCCAGAGCGTGAGGTTTTTAGGCATTCAATGGCATCAGGGGCATAAGGAGGTGCTGCCACAAGTAAGGCAAAAGATCAATGAGTTTGCAGTGCCGCGAAACAGGAAAGAGGAGCAGCGTTTCATTGGATTGTTTGGTTTTTGGAGACAGCACATTCCCCATTTGAGTCAGATTTTGGCCCCTCTGTACAAGGTTACGCGGAAGAAGCATGAGTTTGCGTGGGGGGAGGCCCAGCAATGGGTGTTTGAGTTAGCGAAGGAGGCTATACAGCGTGCCTTGGATTTATGGCCCATACGAGAGGGAAGCATTGATTTAAATGTAACGTCTAGGATCAGTATGCGACCTGGAGCCTGTGGCAAAAACAGGGGAGACAGAAGGTGCCCCCAGGGTTTTGGACAAAGAAATTACCTGATGCTGGAGAGCGGTACACTCCTTTGGAGAAGCAGTTGTTGGCATGTTATTGGACTCTGGTGGATACCGAGCAGTTGACCCTGGAGCACAATGTGTTTTTGAGACCTGAGATACCTATCATGCAATTGATGATGAGCTCACCCAAGACACACAGGATTGGGCATGCACAGGAGGCCAGCGTCATAAAGTGGAAGTGGTACATACAAGACAGAGCACAAGTTGGTCCTAAAGGTACTGCAGTGCTGCATGAGCAAGTGGCGCCAACTCCCATAGCAGATGCAGAAATGTTGCAAGATGTACCCAAAGTGCGAGAGTCCCCGGTGAAATGGGGCAGGACTTTTTCAGAGTTGTCCGTGGAGGACAAAAAGCATGTGTGGTTTACAGATGCTCAGCCAGATATGTGGGGACTAAGAGACATTGGAAGGCGGTGTCATACAGTCCTGTGACCAAAAAGTTGTTGTCGACTACTAGAGAGGGAAGAAGTAGTCCGTTTGCAGAGTTGTACGTGGTTTACCAGGCGTTAAAGCAAGAGCTCCCTGGTACATGTCATAGTAATACTCATTCATGGTCCACGGCCAATGGGTTAGCCACTTGACTTCCCACATGGCAAGCTCACAATTGGATGATTCACAACAGGGAGGTTTGGGGAAAGGAGTTGTGGCAGGAGATTTGGGAATTGTTGTCACAGAGTACAGTCACAGTTTATCATGTTGACCCTCATTGCCCGACTGACTCACTAGAGCGTTGGTGCAATTCTTTTGCAGACTAAGAAGCAAAGATTCATGAAGCTGAGGTGGCGACGCAGGATTCTGACTTGGTGGGCATGGCTAAATGGGCGCATCAGAAAAGCGGACATTTGGGGCGAGCGAGCCACTAGCAGGTGGGCTGAAAGTAGAGGGATGTATATTCCCCTGGATTTGATTAAGACTGCGAGCATTCACTGTCCTGTTCGTCAGCATACTCAGCACAGACCAGTTCCACAGGTAGTGAGAGGCCAGCTAGGCATAGGGAAGTTGCCAGGGAAAATATGGCATATTGGTTTCATTGGGTCGATGCCAATGAGTCGAGGATGTCAGTATGCATGCACGGTGGTAGATACCTATTGTGGCTATCTCATCGCCTTTCCATGCAAGAGAAGCCACCCAGTCTAACACTCTGAAAACTTTGAATTTGTTGATTTTGTATTACGGAATTCCTTTGCAGGTCCAAAGTGACAATGGGTCACACTTTAAATGAAAGATGGTGCAAGGTTTTTGTGTGCAGCATAACATTGAGTGGATCTATCACATACCCTATTACCTACAGGCGGCGGGTTTGATTGAGAGAATGAATGGTTTGCTTGAAAGAGCGGTTAAAAAAGTTGTCTGATGGGTCATTGAAGGGGTGGAGGGATCACTTGCCTGATGCATTACAAATTTTGAACAACTGACCCCTTGCCAATGCAGAGACTCCTTTGATGGGCATGTTGACCCCAGCTTTGCAGATTAAGCCCCATGTGGCCACAAACATGATTCTGTATTGGGAGACAGCTCCCGGAGCTTTAGCTTCATATCGTGCCACACCAGAAGCTGCCGGTCTTGATTTACATGCCTTGAAGCTCTATTGATTGCAACCACGAGACATTACCTTGATTGAGACAGGAATTGGAGTTCAAATTCCCCCAGAGCATTTCAGATTAATCGCTCCTCAATCTGGGCTTGCCCTTAAAGGCATCCAAGTTTTGGGAGTGGTGGTCGATGCCGATTACCAGGGGGAGATCAAAGTTATCCTATTGAACAGAGGAGACAATGATCTGTTTGTGCAACCCGGTGACCGTGATGCCCAAATGGTCATCATACCGGTTTATGGAGGAAATGTCATGAAGGGGATGGCCCCATCCCTTCTAACTGTGCGAGGAAAGGGCAGGTTTGGATCTACTGACAAGAACTCAGGGGCGAAATTGTGGGTGGAGTCCCCAAACAAACTTCCTAAACCTGCAGAATTGATTGCTAAGGGCAAGGATAATATCCTAGTCATCATGAGACCCGGACAGGAAAAGTGGGAAAATGTACCTGCTGAAAAATGTTATTTGCGAGAGTGATTATACCAGTTTGTTTTCTGTTTCTAGATCACAGTATGGCTTGCCGCTGCGACGCTTGCACTGTGTGGTCGGTGTTTGGACATGTCCGGAGGGGTCCGAGAGGACCCGGGGATGCTGAAGGGGATCAACTGCCCGAGTCGGATGACAGCATTGTTGCAGCAACCGGATAACATCTGGACTTACTTGGCCGGGAATGTGTTGAACACTTCCCACTTCTGTATGAGAAATCTTCAGAGTACAGCTGATGTGATATCCACTTGTCTTGTCGCCGTACCTACCCCTGCACATGTGCTTCTGCACATCTTCAACCAAACTAACTTTGATGGGGTAGTGGGGGAAATTGATGTTCAAACACTTCTGAGTCTTTATGAGTACTGTCGCTTTTGCCCGGAGGTGTGAGATAGCCTCTGTAGGAACATGACCAGTATTGTTACCTACAATATCTCTACTGGAGACGTTTGCTATCAACTAACTTGTGACCCTGCCAAAATTGTCAAGTGTGGCCAACTGAAACTAGAGAAAAGCAAACAATTGACCACTGATCAACAAACATTATGCCAGTCACGAAATGACAGTTTTTGTAGTAATGTTACCAATTATATGGTCTGTAATCACACAGTATTAGCCGCTAGCCATGTTAACAATGTTAAATTATATTTGAAAAACAACAACCTAGGCAACTAATATTTAAAACACAATAACAATAGAAATGAACAATTGGCTACAACTGGCTACAAAACATGGTATTTTATTAAGTAATTAAAAAAATTGACAAATCAGTGACATAACACAATAGTCAGGTTAAAATTTCACAGAACACATTTTTGTAAAAAATATTATACAAAAGTTAAATGCAAACACAAGTTAAAAATTATCTCTAGTAGATAGGTGGCACAATGAGTCTCTACGCGCGTTTCGGTGGCCAGCGCCTTCTTCCTGGAGCAGCCACGCAAATTCTATAAAATGAAAGTATATATAGAATACATAATTATACACTTTGAAAATAACATGTTTATACAGACTAAAATTCTAACATCAAAGATTTTAACTTTTGCAGCCAGTTAGTACTTATGGTAGTTATATTTCTTATTCTTCGTCGTTATCATTGTCATTTCCTTGCGGTATTTTGCCTAAGTCCATGGAGATGGGGTCTTGAAAGCAGGATAAGTGGACCTGACAGCAATGAGTAGATTTACAACAGGTACAACATTATCTCTAGGTTCACTGTTTCTCCAATTTTAGGAAAAACTCAATAATAAAGAGTCAATTTATAGCAGCTTCTACGTGTGCTTGCTATATATAATATTTAATGAGGAGACAGTTGTCATATTGTGTTTATCTATAGTACTTACTAATAGAAGTTTTTGTGAAAATACAGTTTCAGCCTCTTGTTTGATTCCTATTAGTCAGATGTTGCAGGAGCTTTTCGGGGGAGAGATAATGTTGTACCTGTTGTAAATATACTCATTGCTGTCAGGTCCAGTTATCCTGCTTTCAAGACCCCATCTCCATGGACTTAGGCAAAATACCGCAAGGAAATGACAATGATAACGATGAAGAATAAGAAATATAACTACCATAAGTACTAACTGGCTGCAAAAGTTAAAATCTTTGATGTTAGAATTTTAGTCGGTATAAACATGTTATTTTCAAAGTGTATAATTATGTATTCTATATATACTTTCATTTTATAGAATTTGCGTGGCTGCTCCAGGAAGAAGGCGCTGGCCGCCGAAACGCGCGTAGAGACTCATTGTGCCACCTATCTACTAGAGATAATTTTTAACTTGTGTTTGCATTTAACTTTTGTATAATATTTTTTACAAAAATGTGTTCTGTGAAATTTTAACCTGACTATTGTGTTATGTCACTGATTTGTCAATTTTTTTTTTTTACTACTTAATAAAATACCATGTTTTGTAGCCAGTTGTAGCCAATTGTTCATTTCTATTGTTATTGTGTTTTAAATATTAGTTGCCTAGGTTGTTGTTTTTCAAATATATTACTTTCCCTGACCTAGGAACGATAAGATCCATGTACTCAGGGGGTCCTTGTTAAATATACGTAACAATGTTAAATTACCCAAGGGATGGTTGTTCTCGTGTGGCAATATTTCATAACTGGAGGACCTTGTGCCTTGTCACGATTAAGTCTTATGCTTTTTCCCATGCATTCTGTCACAAGTATTCGCTCTTCTAGAGCCGCTGTTCAATTACCTGAGGATTTTGACTCCAATATTGACTTGCTTTCTGGAATAGGGTATACTAGTTTGGCTATTTCTATTGTAGGAGTGCCAGGACTGTCTGTTTATAATGCTAGAACTATTGCTAAGCTTGCCTGTTTAATTGTGATGAATCTCAATCATACTTCTGCTGCTTTAGCCAAATTGTTATTAGATGTTCAAGGAACAAGAAAAGCCATTTTGCAGAATAGGGCAGCTGTGGACTATTTGTTGCTAAAACACAACCACGGTTGCGAGGACTTTGATGGGCTCTACTGTTTCAATTTATCTCATCATTCTATGTCTATCCATGCTCATATTAATGCCTTAAAAGATTTGGTGAAAGGGGTTACCCAAGACATTGACCAAGGGTGGTGGGATTTGTTGTTTGGGTGGCTGCCTAATTTGGGACAGCTTTGTTATATCTTGGGTGTTAGTATATTGATTATTTGCATTTTTTATTTCATTATGTTGTTGTATTCAATGCATTCATAATCTTCTCTCCCTTCTAAATCCCAGATCCATGGTATTTAGGCCAATGGGGTATGATGGGTGAATCGAAGGTCAAGGGTTGGAATGTGCTGCATTCGCCATTTTACACGTGCTGAATGGCATTTTGACCTCGATTCCATGCGATGCTCTGATCTTCCATTTTATTGCATCGCACTTCCGTTTTGTGCTGCTTTGCCCTGTAGTTACACTTCAGCAGTAACATAAACATGTTTTTTACGTAAACCAGTACGAGCTGGTGCGAAACATCTCGTGAGGTTATTTTGTACCTTCAGCTTGTTTTTGTGCATTCTATGTTTATTTCTAAGACAGAGGGAGGATGCGCTGTGCAAGGCTCTCCAAGGCCGGAGATAGGGAAAGGAATGTCTTTTGCCACGGCACACCCAAATAGAATCTGGCCAGGTCTGTATGGGTGGATCTGACGCAGAGATGCGCCCAGCACCTCTGTTGGATAGATGGGCGAGAACGCCTACTAGAGGCTTCTTGAACGTGTTGATTTAACTATAAAAAGCAGAGTCTGTGGAATGGAGTTTAGGAACTCAGTCTTGGAGTGGACGCACTCGGGGGACGACTTTGGTGCCCGGAGAGATTACTTCCTGTGCCCCAGTCTCTACAGGGTTCCCGACTTGGTGTTTTCGTTGTTTGGCCAGGGATATTAAAGACTCCGGTGCAGACGCATCTAGTGAGGTGCTTTGTACATTACCTGTTTATATACCTGTATTTACAGTTTCATATTTGTATATATAGTGTGGTGTATTCATTGTTTATTGCCTTTCACTCGGTGCCTAAGAATTCACTAGCTTCAGTGAGTTATTGCCCTTGTCTACGATATTAATAAAGCTCATTTTACCTCCAGAGGAGTGTTGGAGTTTCTGTGTGAGTAAGTGGTGTGCGTAAATTCATATTACGTAAGTGGGCAAGGCAATAAAACAAACCTCAGTCTCCCTGGATACAATATGTAAAAAACCTTTAGCAATTATAGGAGTGTGCCTGTGCACTGTCAGTGACTTGGCTAAAGAGGGCACGAAAGAGGCGAAATTGGATCATAAATTTAAAGCTGTTCCGAACAGGGGCCCCCAAAATGCTTGGCATATGGCCCTCAAAATCCTTAAGATGTTCCTGTGCCTTTGAAGATTTTGTTTTGGAGGAGAGGGAAAACGTAGTTCGGTTCTCAGTACATCCCAACAACGCCCCGCTTCCCCCCCCCAAACACCCCCCCCCCCCCCTCCATGATCCCACCTCCTAAAACCTGGTACAAGCAATGGGCTGGCGGCCTGCCCTAGCATAGACCCCGCATCTTTGAGACCCAAACTCCTCAAATAGGTGAAGTCAATCTGAAAATTGGCAGACCTGAAACACCTAACTAAGTAAATACGCAATAGTGTTAAAGACTACACTGCTGCCCCTGATTATGCGGTACAGTCGCATGAAGTAATTTTTCGAACGAAGTAATTTTTCAACATATATTTCACAATAAAGGGTTCTATTGTCACATGTATTTCATGTACACTGTAAATCTTTTGCGCCGCTTTCCTCTGCACAATACTTGCTCTCCGCCTCAGAAGCACAGGTATACTCTGCTCCTGCAGTCACTATTAATAAAGCATTCAACCCAAACATCTTTTTGACGTGTCCAAAAAGAGAGGAAAAATACATTTCCTAATGTGTCTCACCGACACTGCTGCTAATGTCACACCTTCGGATTTTCAATCTCACACGCCGCATGTGACAGGTTGGCAGCGCGCGGCGAGGCTTTCACGGGGCTCAGAAATGAAAAGGACAGAGACCCCCCCCAAACGTCTGCTAACCATCCGGGGGAGGGGCTGGAGGGGGGCGGGGGCCTGCTCGCCTCATTCCAGGTTGCACGCCTTGTTAGCAGAAGCAGAAACAAAGCCTGGAGGAGAGCGGGGAAGAGGTGGCGCGCGCTCTGAGTAATGCAGATGGTGATTAAACACTGTTTCAATGCAGTGATGATCCCGTTGACCCAAGAGGCGAGGAATTCCTGAAGGGAAGCAGAGCATGCCCGGCAGATTGCCATATGGATTACAGGGCCCGGAGTTATCAAGCTGTAAACCACCCAGAACACTGTTAATGGATTTTTATTTTTTTTCAAGTTTATCATTCTTCCCTCAGACCATGGAACTCATGAGCAGCTCAGCCTCTCGTGAAATGTGCATTTCGCCGCCACATGGCTGTCGATGGACAAGAAAAAGAAATGAAAATATTGAGATGAAGTTAGCCCTGTACATTTTATAATACGCTGTATGCAAAGCATCACTAATTCACTTACAGTAGCTGTGATTAAAAACATGTTTTTTCTATGATTAGGTATCTTTGTATGTGAGCTACACATGAATATCCAGGTCTGATTCACACATTATGTGGAAGCCAAAACTAAGCATGTATTGTTCGTGGAGATTCATGAGCATCTCACACCTAAGTTTGGGGAAACAAGCATTGGAAATGCAATAGGTCTCGCATTAGGAAAGTTTGAGCTATTGGTCTTATAAATGACTTTTTTTTTTATTTATTTGTTGTTTTTTAAAATAGCTAAATTAATAGCTTTGTCATTTACAATGCCAAAGTTATAGCTTTCGCAAATGTGACACCTATAGCAGACACACGTCAACATCCTCTTTTATCAATTGAACATGTATTAATTGATTAAAAACGCGTTAACAACGCATTTCAACAGTGGCTGCATCCCCCGTGAACAGAGTTTTCCACAACGCTTTGAACATGCTGGGCAATCCACAATTGTTCACCCTCTTGAAACAAGACACATGTCAACATCCTATTTTATCCATTGACAAGATACACTACAAACACTCCTTCCAGGTTCAGATGCATCATATTTCTTGCACAAAAACAATACGAACCATCACTAAACAAAACACTACACTGACCACACACAATGACACCATATCACCATGACCCCTGCCACTGAGAGACTCCACAATCATGAAAAAGCCGACCGGGCTTCGATAATGCTACGAGGCCATGCATATGACCGATGCGTTCTACATGAAATGCTGATGACGTGATATAACCTGCCTTGGCAAAAGCAAAACAGGAACATCAAGGCGGTGCACGCCAGTACTGTCCTTTTGAAAATTTTACAGCAGTGATAACAAGTGGCAGTCGTTTATTCACAAGGCAAGAGGGAATTAATTGGCACTTATACACGACGTACCGGTCTTCAGTTATCAGCCTTTACTGAGTCAATATTCCTTTACATACGATGAATGTAAATTAACTATCTAGGCCGATATATAGGCGTCACATGACCTAGGCCAGTGGAAAGGTAGCTTCAGCAATAGGCGATGACAAAACACACTCGGCTACCCTTACACACAAGAGGCACCTGGTAAAATGGTCAAGTGCACCCCTGCCGGTGACTCAAGTAAAGAAATCTCTCACAGTGGCATTAGTAGCCTTAGGAAAACTTGCTACACAAGCCCATCAAATTTCTAGGATGAACTTTCTCTAGGCCTTTGGCTGTGGTGCATTCCAGGGATGTTTTCATAGCATAGCGCTGCAGTTCAATACAGCCATCTAGCGAACTTCCTTTGGCGCATTTTTGGAAATCTCTACCAGGTACCATCATTTAACTAAATTGATTTGTCACTGGAACCCCCTAAATATCACAGTTGTTCAGCTTGCGCAGTCGCTGCCAGTCAGTCATGCAACCAATTGCACACATTAAAATAAAATGACAGCCTTGCTGGCCAAATCAAAAAATAAAAGCTTGGATAAGTAGCGTGAAAAGCAAAAGTGGGGGATCAAATAAATCAAACAGGGAGGCCTGCGTGCACCAGACGTCACACGAGGATTCTACTCTTCTCTGGGAGCAAACCCCATAAAGCAAGGCATTGTGCACATGCCTGCGCCATGCAGAAACATCCCAGATCCACACGACTGGAAGCTCAGTGATGTTCTTCAGAGTGCAGTGACATCCAGACCAGGCACAAGCAGGCAAGCTCGTGAAACTTCAAACACACGCAAGGGAGTCAGCAGGGCTGCCTGGACAATCCACCAGAGCGCTGACGAGCAGGAGGATTTCATCGTCTTGATTGCCAAAGCGCCAAAGTCACAATAAATGAGCTGTCCAATCCACACTCGCGATTTTCTCTGGTGTGCTTTCCACTTATGCTGCTGTGCAGCTTGGGTGTCTGGAGACGATTCCTTTCAGTACTTTTGGCAGGGGGAGAAGGGGGGGGGGGGTATTAGTGGAGGCCATTGGTTAGAGGCGGATCACGCTTTTTGCAAACAAAAACAAGCCATGAATATAAAATAAAACGAGACACGGCCTGCCGGCCGTGAAAGTGAAAGTACGGCCAGCCGGCCATGAATAATTAAGGGAGGAGCAGGCAGGCAGCCGCTTGTGATTCGGAGAGATGACACAGGATAGGGAAGGGAGGGTGGGGAGGCTCAGAGCCGAAAGGGATAGGGAAGGGATACCCGGCGTGAGAGTTGTTAAGACCTGTGCTCATGTTAAAAATGTAATTGGGCGCCCTGTTCATTAAAGAAAACAGGGCTCGTGCCTCCTGCTCTCGGCTGAGATGGCACAGTTTGCGACAGCAGAATGCATCAATTAAAACAATAAAAATAATTCTCCCACGCAACCTCTGAAGAGGGACATTGTAAAGAAACAGCGATTGGCCCGTGCGCCTAAGGCGCGCAGGTAACTGATGTGTTGGCAATTCCAACGAGTTAGGCGGCAGCAAGAACAAGACGGAGGGCATTGCTGTGGGGAGGGGGGAGGAGAATGCGACACGGCCGCAGCAGGGGGCGGAGCGGGGAGAGCGGCGATGAGGGAGAGACACGGCCTGGCGGCCGTGAATAGTGTGAAGTAGCAGGGGCCTTTGAAGTGAAGCTAAGCTTCACTTCAAAGGTGTGGGAGGAGTGCTGCTGGGGAACAGATGGCGATTTGATGATGTGCACGTGCATTTTAGGTAAATGCGCTTGCGCATTGACCTAAAAGCGCACGGGCACAGCATCAAATCGCCAGTCTAGTTAAACCTTGTTTTGCCCCTATAGTCTCACTCCGCTCAATGCGCATGCGCATTGAGAGGCGAGACCTAAAAAAGCGTTGGTAATCGAGCTCAATGCCTAGTTTCTTTCTATGTGCCTTTATGCGTCCTCATTACGGTCCTGCAAAAGTACTAGAAATAGTAACAATAGTAATATGCACGCACAAGCTCAAACTTGCTCATGAATGCAACTTGGCTGAAAAATAATGAGAACATTTATGAGCAATGGCTAACGTCTTTGGCAACAAAAAAGGATAATAACTCCTTCCTCCCAGCTGTCAATTCAAGAGTTGGTCGGTGGCAGGGACATCGTTGTGAACTCCTTGCCATCACTCCACTACACACATTTTGGAACCTATGTTGTTTTTAATATACATCTCACACCTACCCAGATTTATGATCAAAAACAACACCTTCCCACCAAAGCCTAGCACACACCACATCTACAATTTGACCTATGCTGACTATTTCCTCCTGTTTTGAACTACACCAATTTGATTACAGAAACTACTCAACAATCTGGCTGACAGCAACAATTCGAACTTCATTCAAATAAATCTTTCGAAAACTAAAAGCATGTTGTTCTCGAGAGCAAAAGTAGACTTGATATGGAAAATAAATAGATCAAAAAGTGAGGGGGTTAACCAATATAGTTATCTTGGCATAATGATTGACATGAATTAGAGGGTCAAGTAGAAGTGACATTCCTTTAAACCACTTTTCAGAATATTGAAAGATACTGAAATGTGCTCTTCTTTGCCACAGAGGCCATACTATTTCAGAGGCAATATTTGCATTCTCAACTACAGTCAACCCAATCATTTCATATGGCATGCTAGTTTTTGCTACCTACATAACTCAGACATACTTCATACAATCAACTCAGCAACACAGAATAGACCTAGAACTAAATTGTATGATATTATCTGATACCACTAAGAAAAGCTATTTGCCCTACTAAGGAGCATGCACCATTTCTTCTTCAAACACTCTCAAAGCCAAACTTTGAGGTGCTGGAACAATTCCTGAACAGCCCGTTTTTATTTCGTAATAAGACCTGCGAATGGAGCAATGAATACTAGGAAGCAGGATACACTGCATAACCTCTATAAATGCCAAATGGAAAGTGCCTCTCGGGAAATATACAAGAAAATGACTATTTAAGTCGGTTATAACAAAAGCAACCCTGAATTGAGGCTTTAAGTGCTTAACATCAACATACATTTCTAGCAGACTTCCCCATCTTACATTCATTTCTTCCTTAGAGGTTCAGACAGAAAACTATTTTCTTTGGTTAAACCTACTTTATATCCCTTCCCTAGAATTAGAGTGGGACCGATTCACAGAACTAATTTAAGACAAAATCCTAAACGTTCTACCATTTTGGTATTCACAGAAGGCACTTACTCATTTTGGTATTCACAAAAGGCACTTACTCATTCTGGTATTCACAGAAGACACTTATTCATTTAGGTATTCACCTAAATGCCTTCTGTGAATACCGAAAGTCTTAAAGTTAGAATTTTTCTCAGTTTAGTAGTAGTAAAGTTAGGACTCCTAACTTTAGGACTCCTAAATGCCTTCTGTGAATACGGAAAGTCTTAAAATTAGGATTTTGCTCAGTTTAGGAGTAGTAAAGTAATGACTCCTAATTTTACTACTCATAAACTGAGAAAAATCCTAACTTTACGACTTTAGGAATTCACAGAAGGCATTTAGGAGTCCAAAAGTTAGGAGTCCTAACTTTACTACTACTAAACTGAGAAAAATTCTAACTTTAAGACTTTCGGTTTTCACAGAAGGCATTTAGGAGTCCTAAAGTTAGGAGTCCTAACTTTACTACTACTAAACTGAGAAAAATCCTAATTTTAAGACTTTCGGTATTCACAGAAGCCATTTAGGAGTCCTAAAGTTAGGACTCCTAACTTCTGTGAATACCAAAATGAGTAAGTGCTTTCTGTGAATACCAAAATGGTAGTAAGTTTAGGATTTTGTCTTAAGTTAGTTCTGTCAATCGGGCCCGTGTTCCTGCAATTGGATCCCCAAACAAATCCATTTGTGTTGCCTCTACATTTTTGGTTCACAGACCATTGGGTGCCTAATTTGTTTGTGTCCTGTATAGTTATACCTGCACACAAATAGCAGTAACTAATCTTCAATGAAAAATTCTGTATATCCATACCAGCAGCAGTGGAACTGTTCTTTGGGCAAAAGTAAGAGATAAATCCGTACCTTTATGAAATTCTGACAGATTGATCTGCCATAATTCCTGATTGCCCTGGCAATCTCTTAGTGCAATAGTGATAAATAAGGGCAAACTGAGATATCGACACTCGGAGTAAAAAATACAAATGGGGTTGCTTCAAAGAGCAGTGCAAACTTGTATTGCTGTGACAATATAATTTTTGTATTTTAATTGTGGAAGTTTTTTAATTCTGTTTAGCTTCCTGCTTTATAATAAAACTTGTTATGGGATAATGAGCAGTATTTCATTTTGTTTTATTCTTTACTTTTTTAATACATTTATTTCATTGTGACATTTATTATAAGCAGTGTTATGCATTAGTTACTTAAAATTGGCTCTCATCCCTCATCTCATCTCATCCCTAACAGGAAATTACCACAGACACACTTATAATTGAACCACTAACTATAGAAGAAATGTCAGCACTGCTCAAACAGATTATATCAAACGGTACGCCTGGTCCAAACTGCCTCCCAAATGCCATTTTTAGGCAAATCCGGATTGGTGGGCAGAGATCGTGACTCTGCTTTATAATGAGATATTGTACCTGATTCATCGCAAGGAAGTATCCTGCAACCTATCTACAAAAGCGGACCTCCTGAAATTCCTACAAACTATCGGCTAATAGCTTTGAAGACACCGAGGCAAAGGTTTGCACCTCCCGTCTCTTACATAAACTTGAAAAATGGTCAGCTACACAGCACTTTGTTCCAATGAACCAATCTTGATTTCGCAAGGGCCAGTGAACAGTTACTAATTTGGCTGCCCTAACATTGATGACCAAGAGTGTAATTTTCAGGAAGCAAAATCTGTATATTTGCTTTGTTGATTTAAAAGCAGCATTCAACACAGTTCCTCGAGTCTTGATATGGAAAACGTTAGCTGCATGGGGTGTTCCCCGAAATTACTAGATCTTATCATCCTCCTTCATATGAACACCTGGGATCAGGTCAAGCTGGGTGATGGAACCTGTCTTACAGGGAGGATTGAAACTTCTAATGTGCTTGCTCCATGTTTATTTAACTTTTTTATTGTGGATCTGAATCAACATCTAGAAAATAATAAACTCACTCTCTCCCAGGTTTGCAAACAGTCCTCTAACATTTTTTTACAATATGCTGTCAATACTATTCTACTCAGTCAGTCAGAAGGTCCCTGGATGCTTGTTTACGGTCCAGAGAAGACTTGGCTTGGCAGTTCGGGCTGGACTCTTCCCATGAGGCACAGGGTTAGACTGATTTGCATATGGCCATGTCTGATCTGGCGTGGGGGATTGAGCCAAAGAATGATGATGTATTAAACCCAGATCAGATGACTGGGGGTGAGTGCTTGCAATGTTCAACACTCCGCCCATCATCCCCTTTGCTTTTGCTTTGTTCACCCTAAGTTGGCAGGGTATGCCCAGACGTGGGTCCCTTGCTCACTTTGTCACTTGATTCAAGTTAGCCTGGCTGATGAGGGTTATGAACCCGAAACCGGTGCCAGGATGCTTGTTTCTGGTACAGGAAAGACATGGCTTGGCAGTTTGGGCTGGACTGTTCCCATGAGGCACAGGGTCAGACTGATTTGCATATGGCCATGTATGAACTGGGGTGGTGGGGTGAGCTAAAGAATGATCATGGATTAAACCCAGATCAGTTGACTGGGGGTGAGTGTTTGATTTGCTCAAACGCTCCGTTCATCATCCCCTTTGGTATCGCTTTGTTCGCCCTAAGTTGGCAGGGTATGCCCAGACGTGGGTCCCTTTCTCACTTTGCTACTGGATTCAAGATAGTCTGGCTGATGAGGGTTATGAACCCGAAACCGGTCCCACAATGCTTGTTTCCGGTCCAGTGAAGACATGGCTTGGCAGTTCGGGCTGGACTGTTCAAATGAGGCACAGGGTCAGACTGATTTGCATATGGCTGTGTCTGAACTGGGGTGGTGGAGTGAGCTAAAGAATGATGATGGATTAAACCCAGATCAGTTGACTGGGTGTGAGTGTTTGATTTGCTCCAACGCTCCATCCATCATCCCCTTTGGTATCGTAGTGAAAGGAGAGCAGCAAACTAATTTGGCTGGGTTCTGTACGAATACATTCCAGAATAATTTAGGCTGTTTGTGGAAGCACAGCTGTGGGTATGGGGGTCAATGCCCTACTTCACCCTGCAGAGAAGAGCTATTGTCCGCTGGCCCCAGATCACCCAGTGGGTAATGCTAAAAAAGATGAACACCACTAAGCTCTGCCTCAATTTGATCAAGGAAGAAATGCCAGCCATCCGCCTCATGGTAATGCAGTACCCTTATGTGCTTGACTTAATGACCGCAATGGAGGGAGGGTTCTGAGCCAAGATCAGCACCACCTGCTCCACATTCATCCCAGGGAAAGACATTGACACTTGCCATCCAAGCACTGTATAGTCTACAGAAAATCATGCGAGAAGAGGGAGGTGCCCCTGAGCAGGAGTGATTTTTGAATTGGTTCTTCTGGCTCCCACAATGAATATTCAGTTTATGTAAATAACTTTTGTCAGTTATTACTGTATTTCTATTGGTATTCTTAGTTATACAATTGGGGATAACTGCTGCAAAAACGCAGTGCTCAAATTGGGTAGAATGCAAGTAAATTGGAAGGTATTGATTGTCAATAGCAAACCTAAGGAACAACTGGCTCCAAGAACAGTACCTGTACAGTGTCTGTCTAAAGCGGTGGGTCAGTGTAGTTAAAAAGTCAACTATAGGGGGAATGTTAATATAGAACACAATGCATACAGCGATGAAAATGAAATATCGTCTGTATTAACAGATTCGCCCATTGTGAACTCTACATCATCCTTGACTCGCAAATATGTAGTTAGGCAGGCTCTTAGACTTATGTTTGGGGATTGCTGAGTTATAGGTCACAGGTGAGAAGGTGCATAGCTGGCAGGCAAACACTTGGGCAGGAAGCTTTTCATCAATCCCACAAATAGGCGCTGCAACATTACAATGGTCAGAGGAGATTGCCCCAATAAAGCACACATGTCCAGAGTGGGTATGTGGGCTTCCAAAAAAACACCATAATGGCAGATCACACATGTTAGTTAGTATGAATTTGTAGAGCGCACGTTCACCCCTGGGTTTCTTGGCGCTGTGTACCGCTGGGGAACCCGTCCTGGCTTTTCCCTGTGAGATGGTCCCTATTGGGCATCCCCAAGGTGAAACCAGGCATCCCCAGCAGCGAGGGGGCCGTTGTGGAGATTAAGCAAGCTATTGCCCAGAGTTGCAGCGTGGGACCCATGGTTAGAGAGGCACCGAGATTTTATCGAGCCCGCTGACATTGGTTGCGTACCCTGCCGCGTCGGGAATTGAACCCTGGTCCCGGGCCGACCTCTGCTTCTGGGTCTGCCGCCTCTAACCGGTGAGCCACATGAGGCAGGAACATATAGCCAATCAGGACCTAGCACACATAGTGATCCAGTGGCGGCGCCTCCATTAGGACGGACGAGCGCCGCCCCCCGCCACTAGCCGCAGATAAAAAGATAATAAAATGGGTTTCTAACCCATTTTATTATTGTTTCTTAATCCCCCTGGACCCACCCCAGCACTGTGGTGGGGGAGTGCAGTGTGCATGAGGTGGCCACTGTTTCAGGTTGGCCAAACACCTCATGTGCAGTGTAGCTTTCTCCAGACCCAGCTGCGTTGCTGGGGCTGGAGAAAGCAGGCACAGGCTCTCAGTCTGCCTGGGAGTGCAAAGTTGAAGCGCTCTGTTCAATCATGATGCTGCTTTCCTGCAGCGTCATGATTGCCCCAGTGCAGTGTGGGAGCCTGTCCCAGAATCAAGAAGAGCGGGATGGAGCAGACTGCAGAGGTGGCGGCGATCAGGTATGTTTATTTTCTTTCTTTTTTTTTTTTGTTCCTCCCAAGTCCGCCCATGCCCATGTCCACCCCCAACATCACTCCTCCGGCCCGCCCCGGCTCTTTGGCAGGGGACGGGCCACGACTGTATCACACACTCTTTATGCCAAAAATTGGGACATGTTCACCAGTGGCCACACTGTGTCCACACGAGGTCGAGACCCACCTGTAGTAACCATTGACCATTAATTTATAACTCTAAAGGCAGCAACCAACATTCCCCACCATACATGGAATGGCGGAAACTTTTTATCACCTATTGTATTTTGTATATAAGAAAGACAGCAACCAAATGTAAACTGACATAGTCCTCAGACCTAGTGCCTGTAACTAACTATTCTCCAAGCCAAACTGTTTAATTAAACAATCTGTTCCTGTTTTTCCAAACGCCTTGTCCTCTGTTTTTGCTAAGGTATTCTAACTCAAGCAACACAATGCTTGCCATTTTGTAAGTGGCTCGACCTTCAGTAGAAAGACAACTCAGGTATAGTACTAGAGTAATATGGTCAGAGTGGCACACCCCAGAGATCAAACTGGCACTGCATGAAGGAAGGCTTTAAGCAAAGCAAGATGAATTTTAGGGATGCCAGAGAGAACAGTATTCCCTTGGTCAAGTCTTAAAAAGACCAGCATATGGGTTACTTCCATTAGCTCTTGTTCTTGCTTGTACGGTTTGAAAAATGTGATAAGTCTGAGCTGACGTTTTTGCATTTCTAGCCATGATGTTGTTGTGGAGGCTGAGTCTATTGTCAATTATGAAACCAAATAAATCGGCATTTTCAATGATATTTGGAGAGCAGTCAAGGGTGTTTGTGAAATCTAATCATTGTTACACTGCTATGGAGGAGGTGTGTTATGAGATCAGTAAAAACGTCTGGGGCATATTCATCAAAGTTTTGTGTCGCCCTTACAACACGCAAGGTATTGCAAGGGGAGACAAAACCTAGAATTATATTTACCAACCCACACAAGGCCTCCTTGTGTTGCACTTCATGGCTTGGTAAATCTTGAGTAAAGCAGGGCAGGTCAAGTCACTGCCTTGTGTTAGTCCCTCCAGGGAGGCATTCCATGGCTGGTGCTTGGGTGTTTCCATGCATCCACCCATGGATTTTGGAGCATATGTATTCCCAGATTTACCAAGCTTGGAAAAACTGGGAACGCGTCAAAATGCTAAGCTTTCCCAGGGAAGGCCTAAGGAGGAGAAATATCTTTATTTCACCTCATTTTTTCCTCTTTCTATGTGTGCTGTATCATACATGCCAACATTTCAGAAGAGCAAAGAGGGAGAATTAAAACAAAAATCGGGAGAATGGGGCATTGAATCGGGTTAACGGCATGAATGGGCTTTGGAAGTGGCTGCTGCAGGATCGGACATTTGAAACGTAACTGCACGTGTTTTTTTTAACTTTCAGATGCACGGAGCGCAATGGCAGGGTGATGCAAGTGTTGTGCACTGGCCTGGCAGGTTGCTGGCAGTGCATGCACTCCTCCTCCCCCTCCTGTGTGGCAGTCCGGGCTGTAACAGCTTCCCGGCGCACACACAGCCGCTCCAATACTTCACACGTCTTTAAAAGACTATTGCTTTGTTAATGACGCTTTGTTGGTTTTTCACACCTTCTGGAGCCCCTGCATGGCCACTCTGAATATTGCTGGAAGAATTAGCACCTTACACAATACCAAACCCTGTCAGCTAAAACCCCCAAGGAATCGGGTTTTTGCTTGCAGGAATCGGGAGGCGGGAGACTAACCTTGAAATCGGTAGTCTCACGCCGGAATCGGGAGGGTTGGCATGTCTGCTGTATTTTGTAGCACATGTAGAAAGAGGAAAAACCTTCAGAGGATTGTTTTTGTGAAGGAAAGTGTTCCATCCTACCCAAAAACAATTGTGACTGCAATGTAGGCACCCTTGAACTATGGTACAAGGGTGCCCATGTTGGCGCTAGACAGCAGTTTGATCTCTAGCGCAGACAGTGAGAATAATGCACCATAAATTAATAGATAGGGCGCCTTCCTGCCCTCTCCCTTTCACGTGGCTCAGCAAGGTGTCTTGCTGCGTTGTGTGAAATATTGATAGATATGGCCCTCATTTTTAGTAGGATTACATATGAGTTGATGAGTGGACATCCAAGACAATATTTTTTCTGGGGTAGTTGCCAGTAGGGATATAGTCTCCAGTGCCGATAACTTCAGATACTCCAGGGAGTATCAACATATTGATGGCACAAAATGACTAATTTCTTTTTATGACACAGATTGAAAAGGGTTGGCACCGGAATTGCGATTGGTAATCCAGATAGAATTTGAACTAGTCCAGAACTGTCTCTTCAATGACCATCTGTGTTTAAAATGTGTGCAAGAGGATGCCCTAATTGACTATGTTGAAGGCCACAGAGGTCAAGTAGGACCAGTAAGCTGGGACTCCTATTGTTGAGGATATGGAGCGTGCTATCAATTGTTTGAAGAATGGCTGCCGCTGTGCTGCAGCTAGTTCTGAAGCTAGACTGGAATACATCAAGGTGATTATTGTTGTGAATGAACAGTTTAATTTGTTCATGCAACTTTTCTGGATTTTGGCTACAAACAGTGGACGAGAGACTCTGCAGAAATTGTTGTAGTCAGTATAATCAGCAGAGTTTTTTTAAGGGATGAGACTTGTGCATCTTTGAGGCAGTTAAGAAACACTCCTTGAGCAACACAAAGATTGATGAGGTGAAGTCAGCAATGTAAGAGTGGCCTCATTTCTTTAGCAAGGTTAATGGGAATAAGGTATACAAAGTAATTCAATTGATTCAATTTATAAAGTGTGCTTAGCTGTTCCAGTTAGGGTGGATGTGGACCAGGACACTAAGTGGATTTTCTGCACAGAAGCGTGTGATGGTAGTTGGGTTTTTGTGAGAGGGACACTTCAATTTTTTTGACCTTTGTATCAAAGAAAAGAGAACATTTCTCACATTTCTTGTCTGGGTCACCTAAGTTGATAATAAGAGAAGGATTTGTGGTTGACCTAACTACCTCACAGGGCTTCCTGTATCTGTGTAAACCATATCAATCTGTTGCTTGCTGGCTTTAAATTCTATTTTGAACTTATGCATTTAATTTGGACTTCTGACCATGCAGAGGTTGACCAGATCAATTGTGGCTGGGGAAGGTCTGCATGTAAGTTCAGTCAGTTTGAGGAATTGATTTCTGAATTGAGTTTGTTGGGATACCAGGAAGTCAATAATTTGTTTTTGGCTTTTTTCTGCTTGAGAGGGACAAAATGGTATGACAAAAGGCTGATGTGTTGTTAAAGATGTTGGTAGCTTCATTCACGTCTTGATCTTCTGAGGGAAGTGGCAGAGAGGAAGCAAGACAGAAGGCTTTTTAGAGCCAGATGTACTGTTCTTTGATTTGCAGAATGATACATGTGTGATTCATTAGAAATCACATATTGCGATTCAGTAAATAAAAAGGTACTTATGCTTACATTTCCCGAATCAAAACATTTTAGGAGTGACTTTCCTAAAATACCAATTTGCAAAAAGCTATTTTTTCACAAAGTTCAAACGGTGCCCATACACACACTGATGACCTCTGAATCAGGAATTACAATGTGGCACTGGCATTCAGAATCAAACAAGCTTGCAGCATAGACCTGTTTGAGCTCCCCAGTGCAAGCACTTGGCGTGAGGAGGTGGTCAGGTGGGTGGTTACAGTGAAGGAGACTTTACAATGATGAGGCGTATAGGGGACTGTGAAAACGGCCAATTTCTCTGGACTGGGTGCACCTAGTAGAACTATTGAAGGCTGCTGTGGGGGATGAATTGGAGGACTTACAGATTGTAGTGCAAGAAAATTGTACAGGTACCTGATTGCTAATGGTATAACACCTATGCTCACTCTTCCCTCGTGCCTCTCATTCCTTTACCTTCTCTCCCAATCCACCCCTTTCATCCTTCTCTGATTTCCCCTTTGGGGGCCTCCCACTTCCCCCTCCCCTGTGCCCCCTTCCCTGGTGGTACCAGACCTGACAAACACCAGATGCAAGAACATCAGCTGGGTGTATTGTCCCTGTGGCGGCAAATGGGTTAATTGTTTAGTTTGGGTGCTGTTGGGGGTGGGATCTCTTGGATGGGAGTTTAAAGGAGTGCTGCGACTAGTCGATTATAATTGGGTCTTCATTCAGTATACAAGAATACTGTTTGTACATTAATACTGCTAATAATGTTACACTTTATGTAGAGTGGATTCCCTCAATATATGCTCTGATCCAGGACGCATGCAGGATTAATGCTATCTTGTCATTGGAAATGTAAACAAAATGCTTACTATCGACTGTGTACACATGTATATTATCTGCAGTGCTCAATAAAAATATTTAAAAAAATAATTCAATAAAAAAATAGACCTGTTTGAGCTCACATCTACAGCTTTCAAAGGCAATGGCAAGTCAGCAAGGACAGGCAGAGGACTCTGCTGAGAGAGAAAGCAGAAGTCTGCATTTGAAGAAATTATTAAGCTAGTAGAGGAATGTGTAGCAAATAATAATCAACTTTTGGCAAAGCCTGCCTTACTGTCCCAGACGCCACCAAAGAAAGCATATGGAGCCATATTCAGGAACAGATTAATGATGTGTGGGTAACAACACGCAATGTTGTGGAAATCCATACAAGGTGGTAGAAACTTTGCTCAAGACATATTGAAGCACTTACCTGAACTGGGTGTTGATGAGGCAAGAGGACTCAATGAATATGAAATTAGTGTGAAAAAACTAGATAAGCATTTTTTAACCAAAGTCAGCATTATACTGGAACTTTATCACTTTGGGAAGAGGAATCGGAAATAAGAAGAGACTGTGGAGGAGTTTGTGTCAGTCCTAAGGAGGATGGTTGCAACATGCAAGTTTGGGGCAACATGTTAGGAGCGCATAGGGGACTCATGTATGCTTACATGTAAAATGTATCAAATAAGAGAAGGATTGTGTTTAAAGGATGATCCAACACTAAGGGAGGTATTAATAGTAGGCAAACAAGCCGGGCACTTAATACACTGTGTGAAAGAAATAAACAAAGATGGTGAGGAAATGCCAAAAGGGAGCGAAATCAAAGAGAAATTGAGTGAGGAGCTAGTAGTCAGAGGTACCAAGATGGAGCCCAAAGATGACAAAGGTGGGGTGACCTTTAGAGGCACTTACTACAAGTACGACAAAATAAGACACATGGCCAACAACAAGGGTTGTCCAGCTCTAAAAGTAATATGCAATAAATGTGGAAAATATACCATTTCAGGGTTTTCTGCAGAAGTAATCATTATAGCAGAAAATAGCCCAAAGGATGATGTACCACAAGTGTGTAATGAGATCAGTTTATAGATTAAGGAAGGTGTTCACAGCAATCATAAGGTTATCATAATCAAAATGTTTTAAAGGGCTGAAAAAGTTGTGTAAAATGGACATCAAACCAGTAGGTTACAGTGGGCAACCTAGATGTTGGGGTACATTTGGGGAAATATAGCTTACAAGGGGAGATACACAGACACTAAAGTGTATGTTTCACATAATGGGGACACAATTCTGGGATTGCCGGCACAAAAGAATCATGAAATTTACCTCAACTCCAACAAAGATCCTCAAATACTAGCTCAGAGTATAGACAAAACACCTTTGAGTGTGGAAATGGAATTCCCTGAGGTATTTCCAGAGCAGCTAGGGAGTTTAATACACTATGTACATAAGATAAAGCTGAGGGAAAACTCGACCTATATCAGCCAATCTAAGGAGCCTACCCTTATCCATGCATGAAGCAGTTAGGAAGCAATTGGAGAGACTGTGCAACCTAGGAGTGAAAGAACCAGTAGAAGCCACAGAGGGTTTGGCCCCAATCATGGTGGCCAAGAAAAGTGATAGGGCTGTTCGCCTATGCATAGACCTAAGAGCACTGAGCAAGGAGGTGGTGGTGGATAAGTACCCAATATCCAACATAGCAGAGATGATGACCAAAGTAGCAGAAGCCAAGGTCTTTTCCACATTGGGCCTAATGTCTGCATACTACCAGGTCAGACTACACCCAGAGTCCCAAAAACTAACTACATTTATAGCTCCCATGGGGCATACAAGTTCAAATGTATGATATTTGGAATTGTGTCAGCAGCTGCTGTGTTCCAAAGAATAATGAGCAGTATGCTCCAAGGGATCACAGGGGTGTCTGTGACCAAGATGGCATATTAATCTTTGGAGCCAACAAGGAACAACATGACCACAGAATCAAACAAATGTTGAAGAGGTTCAGTGAGCAGGGACTTACAGTAAAAAGGGAGAAATGCAAATTTGGTTGCCAGGAAATATACGAACTGGGACACAGAATAACAGAAGAAGGAATACTTCCCAAGGCTGAACTAAAAACTCCATCATGAATCTGTCAACTCCTAAGTCAAAAGAAGAGGTTATGGGGCCAGTTATGAGTTTGGCGGTCCTCCTACTACACCCCCACCGCTGTGCTGGCAGGAGGACTGCCAAGCCAGTGGTGCACCCTCCAGATTCTGAGTTGAATCCAGGGCAGGCAGGCGATGCTGTGGCGGTCTAATGGTGGCAGTTGTGAAAGGCTCATAGGAGACCTGAACAGCAACCCACCGCCTGCAGCGCATTCCTGCATGGTGTGGCATTCAATCTATCGTACATGCCACACCATGCAGGCACAGGTGTGCAATTCCAGGGGGCACATCATGTGCCCCACCCGCATCCACCCCCAGGCGCAGAAGCAGCAGTAGGCCTTGTTAGGGACTCTTTAGCTGCATGTTAGCCACCCTTTTTATGGTGGGCTCACAGCTATTTAATAGGCAGTAGAAAGGCAACTTGGGATATGCTCAGCGGTGCCGCAGCGGCACGACCAGCATATTCTTGCCCCTTTCCATTCCCCGCCACCACGGGATCCTGGACATCCACACTCCAAATACAGCAGGCGGACCCGCAGTGGTTGTAGTGGTCGGACCACCACCGCGAGTACAATGGTCCTGAGGACCACCATACTCGTAATTAGGCCCTAAGTCCATTCTAAGGATGCTAGAATTCTTACAGCAAGCTTGGGCATCATTTTGCAATACCAACATACCACATCCATGCCTTATTAAACAAGCATTTACAATGCAACGGTTTCGCCTTTGTAAAAGTTAGAGCTATTGGCATTGTAAATGACACATTTTTTATTTATGTGTTGGTTTTGAAAACAGATAAATAAATGGCATTGTCATTTACAATGCCAATAGCTCAATCTCTCACAAATGCGAGACCTATTGCATTTGCACACACACACAGAGCACAAACACACACACAGAAATGGGGGGGGGACGAGTGGAAAAACCAAGGCCCAAGTGATTGGTTCTTTCTGAAATGATAGTGAAGAGCTAAAACGATAGCATGGAATGCACTGCTAGTGATTTAGAGTAATTCAAGCACTTCCACATGTCACTTTTATTCTCTCCCAGGAATGTGCTGCCATCATTCTCACCTAAGATCCCATTACTTGTTAAACATGAGGGCTGATAATCGAAAAAACAGGTGTAAGAGCTCATATGTTGAGTAGTTCTTCTTTTTCAATATGCATTGCTGTGAGAGTATGCGTGTTTGTGCTCACATCAATAAAGAAGGGAGAATTTTGAATATATTTGTAAATTAATCCACCTGCTCTGGCCACTCCCCACTCCTCTCCCATCCTGCATTGTTATGGTGGGCGAGAGGGTTTAGTATTTAACTGACAGTGGAAAACTTGGTCAGCAAAAGCCATGAGAGTCAAAGTAGATGCAATGCCCCCATGACTCTCCAGCCGCACTCTGGGACTGCATACCTTTGCTTCGCCCACTCGGGCGACCTCATAGACAGTGGTCATTAGTAAGAATGCTGTTTGCCAGAAATATCATGACCAAATTATCATTTATAAAGGAATTGTCCAGGCTGTCTGACAAGAGGGTCAACTCCCTCCCCCCTCTGCAGCACTGGCCTTTAAGAGCCAACATAACTTTCCCAGAAGTACTCCTATAAGTGTCTGACTTTGCCCCATCACAATTAGCTTTTGAAAATATATGGCATGTCAGCAATACTCCTGACTTCATAATGCAGAGCACATCTATGACAACAATGCCACCAGCCTAACCAAAGATTCTGTGTCTTGAAGTGTTTACAAAGAATCTAGAAGTTAGCCCCTACAACAGGTCCTGCACATAAACGTATAAGAGAACATCTTGCTGCTTTGAAGGCCTTTCACTGGTTGCCCATTACAAAGGGAGCCACCTTCAAAACCCTGTTTATGCCACACAAAGCCATGAATAGAACAGCACCAACCTTCCATGAAAAGATCAACACGCACTACCTGAAAAGATTACCTCGCTGTAGATTGACACCACAACTGGCTTTTCTGACTTACAAAAGAAAACCATTGGTTGCACATCTTTCTCTGTGCAAGCAGCAAAACGATGGTGCTCACTCCCAGTGGATGAAGGGTGCGTTGAAGCTCACCTGACATTCAGGAAGGCAGAAAAGACCCGGTTCTTCCTCTCTGGAATCAACTGACTGTACAAGTCACGCCACAGAGCACCAGAATCAGAAATAAATTCATACAAGATCAACCAACCAAACCTTCCCCAACCACGTCCGGGTTATTTCAGAGGCACCACCACCAACATGCATCCTAAACAAGCGCCGCATTCACTCAAGCAAAGGTGTAACAAACAAACTAAAAAGACATATTAGCCAGTTGCATAAACCCAACCTAACAGTCCGCGCACAGCCAATACTGTAAGCAGCTCGCTCTTCTAATTTCTACCAAACAAAACTAATCACTAAACAAAAACAAAACAGTAAGCACTCCCCCCTAACAGTGAAACTGGCTGAGGCAATACACCATTAACTACTAAACACCCTTCCCTAATAACACTGAGTCCCAGTGGAGTAGCATGCTGTCTGTCTGTCTGTGGTTGTGTTATAATATAAACAAAAGGCATTGTGATGTACCAGTAAACACAATTCATTCAACATGGGGTATAAAATAAGGGTACTGCGATGTACTAGAGAACAATGCACCCAGATTGTGGTATACTTCATACAAAGACAATGGGAATTGCTCTAAACACATTGCATTGCGATATACTAAAGAACATTGTACAGTTTGATGTGGAGCAAAATAAATCAAGACTAGTCTGATGTACTACCATTCACAAGGCAACGTCATTGAGTTATACTAAGAATAAAGGGTATTGTGAGGACCTGCAGACTCAATGTGCCTTGCTTGATACTGTAAGGAAAAAATCACAATGATGTACCATTGTACACAATGCACCCTGATTCTGGTATCCAAGGGGCGAACTGAAGAGACCCGTCTGTGAGGGAAGACAGAGTGGGACACGAGAAGGTGGGCAGAAAGAGAGTGGAGATAGGCGAGGAATCAGAAGGGGGTAGAGTAGGATTGAGGTTAAAAGCACCTGAGAGAGGTGTGAACCCCTAAAGAAGAGGAAAAACAAAAGAAGGGGCTAGGGCTGCAGAGTGTTCTCCTGCTATACGGGGGTGGGTGGGGAGGAATCCCGTGGGCGCAAAGTTTAAACTGCATAGTTGTGTGTGTGCAGGGGGAGGGTAAAGTATGGAGTAAAGGGGGGGTGTCAGATCCATGTAATAGTGGAGAAGGGAGCGTGAGAACAGAGACCCAATAGGATAAGGGGTGAGAAGCATTGCTGGTGAGAAGTTATGGGAAACACAGAAGGGGTAGGGAAGTAAACAGTAATGCCCCGAGAGTGTAAGAGGGGTCACTCACACAAGTGTGAGAAACAAAAGGAAAGCTAGAGATAATCCTGTGTGTGTGAGAGGGGCTGGGTGTAGTGAATCATCCACAAACGAGAGGCAGAAAGGAGAGAGTAAAGCGAAGAGAGAAACAGATGGTCGAGAGGAGAGAGAACCCGAAGAGAGATGAACTCTACACAGAAGGTAGAGGCTTAAGAGAGAGATTTCATTACAACATTGGAGGAGAGAGAAACAGGAGACGAGGTTACAGAAACAAAGGGGGGATCTGTAGGGGAGAGAGAAAGACGAGAGAAGCAGGAATGCGAAGCAGATTGTAGAGAACAGGTGACACAATGAGAGGGACTGGAGAGAAACACATGGAAAGTGCAACGTGTCAGGGGTGGCGAGGTAGAAACGCACGCGAGGGAAGTACAAGAGGTTTTTACAGTGGGAACGAAACAGGGGAAGCCGCGAGAAGAGAGTGGAGTGACCGGAAGTGTTGCTGTCAGGGTGGGGTAGACAAGGAACAAATACCCACAAGGCTAGAGGGAATGTAGCTCCACCGGGCACCGGCCATGTTGCTCGGTCTCATACATTAATGGAAATGTGTTGCATTGTTGAATAGGATGAGGCTTTCTTTTAGTCTGTAAATTAGCAACTCACCCCGCGCTTAGTAGTTCGTGCAAGATTTCTGACCCTGTGCTTCCTTCTACTGCTGCTCATGATTAGCACCTTGGGATCGCCCGTGTGTTTTAGGACAACAGAGCAAGGCACCTCGAGAAAGTCGTTTTTGTGACCGTGAGTCTGCATAGCAGGGCAGATCTCCAAGACACACCGTCGATCCATGGATCAGCCTCGGCCCGAGTCAGGGAAAAAGATGAGTGAAGTAGAGGGAGTCCAACTCAGCAAGACAAGTGGGAGAGAGTAACCTTACCTCCGGGCAGCATTAGTGATAGGCGCACCAGGCAGGAGGTTCGTCGGCAGGGTACGGCGGCAGCCAGTGAAACAAGAGCGCAGCGAGGGCTCCCCATTGGACGGCACAAAGCATGTGGGGGATTTCCAGCTCGGGCAGACAGCGGGAGGAATTTTAATAAGCCTCTAACTTTTTACCCCCACAGTGAAATAAACCGGACTGCGTGGAGAAATGCCAGAAGGCATGGTTCACAGAGAAAGCGGTAGATTTGACAAGGGAAAAAACAAGCACATGCAAAGCAATGGAGGGGGGGTGGGAACGGAGACACGGACAGCGGGAGGGGGGCGGTGGAAGGCAGGACAGCAAGACAGCCACGAGCCACGCAAAGATGGAAAACAAAGACGACAGACACGAAAACGCACAACAATACAAGGAGACAACAGAACACCAGAACACGGAGACGAAGACGAAGACGGAAACGGAAAACAACATATACACACACACACATAAATATATATATATCCACGGATTCCTTTCGAGTCAGGAAAAGGACGACAAGCCACACCACCAGGTACCGGAAAGATTGTTTATTTCAGGGCATAAACAAGACGCGTTTCGAGCTCACGGGCTCTTGGTCACATGACCACCATTTTTTTCAACCTTATTTAAATAGTGAAAAAATAATAGAAAGGGAAGAAAGTTTTCCGTGTTCACAAACATCACACGGAAACTTTACTTAAAAGTGCAATTTCTAAAGCAAAAAAACATTTGTTAAGAATTACAAATAATGCACATTTCCCAAATGCTTGGTGTTGAGTCGTTACAAACACTCAGTGAATTTACAACTCAGAAAAAACAGCGAACAAAGCGCATCAAGGTATAGTACCCATATAATTATATTGAGAAGACAGGTTTAGAGAAAAGGAGGGAACGAGAGGAGTGTAATCGAGGTATAGAGAAGTTGAGATTGAGTGGCAAGTTATATATTAGGATGATCAAAGATAAGTGATAAGTCAGAGGAGGATGTCAAACATTGATTGGAAGACCAAGTCACTTGGGTCTAGTACCCATTGCATCATGCCTTCATATAAATAAGTATCAATCTCATGATTCAGTATAAGACAGTGGATAGCTATAGTCTCTATCTAGTCCAAATGAAGTGAATTAAACTATTATGAATTTGATATTTTCCCAAAATATTCTATCCCGTGCTCATAGTCGTACTTTGTTATTTCTCGTGTAGCAGTAGTGCTCATAACAGTATTCACTATTAGTGGTTTGTTGCTACTTATCAAGACGAGGTCTATCACTATAGGGAAAGTAAGAAAAACGGAAAGAAAATACATTAGTTCAATTGAAAATATGACACATATAGACTATTAAGACATGATAGCATTATTCGCATCGTTCTCCTCTCTCAACATTTCAACCTGTCTCATTTTCATATTTAATTCAATTATATGTGAGACTGTATTAACCAAACATTATTAGAATCTAAATCATATTTATTAAAAAACATATTGGAGGTATATGTCATGGAATCAGAGTATCAATGAAGGGGGTTTGGGAAGCTCACAGTTTAGTAGTTTACAGGTGTACATACATCTCCTCATCAATGTTCATCCCAAAAGGAACGATACACCCTGCTTGTAATATGAATTTGGACTCTGCTCTGCGCAATGCTGTCAGACGATCCCCTCCTCTGATATGTTTAGAGATTGAATCAAGAGCGAAAAATTTCGCTTTGGTCCAGTCTCCATCATGATATTGGTGGAAATGTTTGGCCGTGCTATATGCGAAATCTTTATTCGTGATAGCACGCCAATGTTCCAAGATTCGCTTTTTCACACGGAAGGTAGTTGAACCGATGTACCATTTGCCACAAGGGCAGGTTACTACGTAGATGACATGGTCAGTGGTACATTGGATGTTTTTAGTGATTCTCCATGTTTTCTTTATTCTTTTTAGTTCAACCTCCCTTACATTAGTGCTGTGGCTACAGGCCTTACATTTTCCACATTTGAAAAATCCACCCTTTGCTGCCAGCCATATTTTTTTCTTGTCTAAGTGACTCTGCACTATAAGGTCTTTGATGGATCTGCCTTTTCTGTATGTTATGGAGGGGTGTGGGTCTAATCTTTCTTTTAACACTTTGTTCTGTAAGAGGATATCCCACCTCCTTCTTATTATCTGGCTGAACGCAGAGGATTGTGTGTTATAGGTGGTTATCAGTCTTATAGGAGCTTTGGGACTTTGTAGACTGGCTCTGGAGTCTTTAAATAGTGCTTCCTTCCGGTCAATGAGGGCTACCCTCTCCTCGCCTTTTTTCAGCATGTTAGCGTGGTAACCTCTCATTTTAAACCTTTCATGCATTGTTTTCTTGTGTTTCATGTATGTTTCTTCAGTACTGCAATTTCTCTTGGCGCGCAAAAACTCGCCAAAAGGGATTGCCCATCTGAAGCTGGGGGGGTGACAGCTTTTGGAGTGGAGCACAGAATTTCCTGCTGTTGCTTTCCTAAAGATCTCTGTTTCAATCTTATTATTCTTGATATTGAGTTTTATGTCAAGGAAGTCAATTGTTTGCTGGCTATGTTGCATAGTAAATCTCAAGTTTAAGTTGTTCAAATTAAGTGCATCCACAAATTTGAGTAGCTCATTTTCACTCCCCTCCCACACAAAAAAGACGTCGTCTATATAGCGGAGCCAGACATTCACGCATTTAGTCCAATGTTTGTATATATATTTTGTTTTGCAGTTTTATATAGCGCCCACTCGACCGGAAGGTATTGCTATGGGCGGGATGTTTCCTTCCATGTAGTCAGCTTCAAGCACAACTTGCTTGGAGTGCACACACTTAATACGCGCTTTACCAACCGGACATCATGAAACTGGAACGTGAGCAACAACAGTAAGACCAAGTGTTCCTATTTAACCAGCACGTTCATTAGAAGGGCATGTCAGACCTACACTGAAAGATCCAAAATAGCGCAAAAGGTTACAGGAAGGACAATAAAAACCAAGGCCAGCGGGCTGTTTTCACTTACAGCTGCCCAACATAAAAACTAGGTCGCGTAAAAGGCGCTTTAGAAAGGAAGCAGCAAACGACACTTACTCCTACTTGCGCATTGAGGATTTCCCATTCACAGTCCTTTCCACACGCTGAGCAGAGAGTCGCCCTCTTGTTGCCCTGCTCAAGTCTGTAGTGCCTGGTGCCATTACTTCCAGCGTGAGGATAAGGATCTCAAGCTCCCCCAAACCGAGGCTTTTAGTGTGCGCGTGCATGGGATCTACTATCTTCCTTCTGCCCCTTCTTCCCAAAAATGCGTTCAGGAGGGACGCCTTACCCTAAGAAGGTCAGTCTTCCCAAGGGACTCCCGGTTTGTGTTCCCTTACACCCCCATCACCTTCCACACCGAGTCAGGGAAAAAGATGAGTGAAGTAGAGGGAGCCCAACAAGGGAAAAAACAAGCACATGCAAAGCAATGGAGGGGGGGTGGGAACGGAGACACGGACAGCGGGAGGGGGGGCGGGGGAAGGCAGGACAGCAAGACAGCCATGAGCCACTCAAAGACGGAAAACAAAGACGACAGACACGAAAACGCACAACAATACAAGGAGACAACAGAACACCAGAACACGGAGGCAAAGACGAAGACGGAAACAGAAAACAATGCTGCTTACCTGATCGCAAATAAAAAATACTTTCTGGCAACTTAAATCTCGCAGCCCACCCCTGCAAAAGAGGCATCCAAAATGGCCAAAACATGCCGAGAAAAAAAAAAACATCCGCCCACCGCCGCATGGCGTTCTAAAAGGGGCGGAATGAGAAAAATTCTCCGGAACGCCCACGAATCTGGTCCGAGAATAACGAACAGATCTCTCTTCCAATGGCTAGCCTCCATTTATGGAGCTAGCCAATGGAAGAGAGAGGCGGGTGAAAGCCCTGTATTGAAACTCAAAAGATTTCGCCTGCGCGAACACTGCTGCACAGTGGACGCCAGGCGAAACCTAAAAATGGGGTAACTTTTGATTGGTGTGAGAAATGTCAGGCAGAATTTGAGGATACCAAGACTGCTTCATGTTATGTTATGTTATGTTAAGGGAATTTTGTATAGCGCACTGTCACCGGAGGTATCATGGCGCTGAAAGGGTGCTGAGGAAACAGAGGGATTTTAGCGGGATTGTGGGAAAAGCCAGGTTTTTAATGATTTGCGAAATTGAATCAGAGTACCGGAAGTCCTAACTGAGAGGGGGAGAGAGTTCCAAAGTTTGGGGCCGAGAAAGGCAAATCTTCGACCCCCAGATCTACAGAGTTTAAAGGGAGGGACCACCAGAAGATGTAAGTGAAGTGATCTAAGGTTACGTGAGGGACAGTAGGGGCAGATCAGGGATTTCAGAAAGGCGGGACAGGAACCAGAGAGAGATTTGAAAATAAGACAGCCAACCTTGAAGGCAGCCCTTAGGCTAACCGGGAGCCAGTGTAGCTTGATAAGGAGGGGTTTGGCGGACTGCCACTTCGGAATCCCGAGGGCCAGTCTCGCCGCCTGGTTTTGGATGACTTGCAACCTATTGATGGAGCATTTGGGCAAGCCGTAATAGATGGAATTTGAAAAATCCAGGCGGGAGAGAACAAGGGCCATGATGACTTGAAGCAAGGCATCGGGAGTAAGAAGGTAGGCCACCTTCCTGATCCTGCGCAGTTGGAACATGCAGGAGGAAACCACTGTCCCCACCTGCGGCCCCAGAGAGAGCCCAGCGTCAATAGTGACCCCGAGGCTTTTCACCGAGGTTACCGGGGTGGGAGGAGAGCCAAGCTCTGTCGGCCAGAAATATGGACCCCAGTGGACGGCGCTCCTACCCGGCAGGAGGAGCTCCGTCTTACCGGGGTTCAATTTCAGCTGGTTCTGACACATCCACTGAAAGATATGGGACATGACTGCCTGAAAAGTAGGAATAGAAGAAGGAGAGTTTAGAGAGAAAATGAGTTGTAGGTCGTCCGCGTAATTGAAGACGCGGACGTCCCACTGCCTCAGAGAAGAGAGAAGAGGGCGAAGATAGAGATTGAAAAGAAGAGGGGATAGAGAGGAGCCCTGAGGGACCCCACAAGACAGATGTTCCCTAGGGGCCCTAAATGTACCTAGGCTGAGGGACTGGGATCTCCCCATAAGGAAAGATTTCACCCAGGCCAGCGCCAGGCCCTGGATGCCGGCCTGTTCGACACAGTGGAGGAGGATGTTATGGTCCACCGTGTCGAAAGCGGCCGACAGATCTAGTAAAACCAGGGCCTGAGAGGTACCCTTGTCAGCTCCGTCTCTCAAGGTATCTAGGACAGCCAGGATCACAGCCTCCGTAGAATGACCAGGGCGGAAGCCGGCCTGGTTGGCCTCGAGAAAGATGGAACTCTCGATGAACCCCGAGAGACAGGCAGTGACATGGGCCTCCAAGATTTTTGAGAAAAAAGGTAAGAGAGAGATAGGACTATAGTTTGCCGGGACGGCAGGGTCGGCTCCAGGCTTCTTCAACAGAGGCACTAGAACGGCCTCCTTGAAGGAGCTGGGTACCGTCCCGGAAAGAAGAGAAGAATTGAGCAGAGGAAGGATACAGTCGGGTAGAGAATGGCAGATGTCGCAAAGTATGGAAGGTGGACAGTGGTCGTCAGGGGAGCCAGACTTGATCCGGGCCGCCAGGTTGGCTAAAGATATAGCGTCTAGTGGGGGAAGCTGGGTGATAGAGAAAGCATTATGAGGGGGCGTGATGGGAACAGCATCCAATGAGGTGACCGGGATAGTGCCCTTAATCAAAACAATCTTCTGTAAAAAAAAGGTGCTAAGTGCATTGCAAGATTCCTGGGTAGGGGCCTGGGACAAAAGCGTTCTGGCGTCAGACGTGAACTCGTCCAGAACTCTAAAAATCTCCTTCGACTTACAGGGAGCTGACAGGATACGCTCGGAGACATAGGTTTTCTTGGCTGCAGAGATAGCAGATTTATACCTATTACGAGCTGCCACATAGATATCTCTACTTGACGGGCAGTAGTCTCTTCTCCATCTGCGTTCGAATTGACGAAGTTCTAACTGTACAGTTTTGAGGAGTGGAGTAAACCATTTATGAGAATGGTTATGACGAGAGCGAGGGAACTTGATTAGTGGGGCAAAGATATCGCTGGCTGATATGAGCCAGTTAGAGACTTGCCCATCTAGCTCATTAATGTCAGAGTCATTGGGGGGAGGCGGACGTGTGTGAGACAGATGAGTTAGCAGTTTGGAAGAGTCGACGGCCTTCCACTTACGAGCCATGCCACCCTCCCGCGAAGGGATCCTGACCTGACCAGCCATCGAGATGGTGGTATCGATAAGGCGGTGGTCCGACCACACGCAAGGTGTAATAAGCGGGTGGGAGGGCTTCACCCCATAGACCCAGATATGATCAAGTATATGGCCACCACTATGGGTGGGGGAGGTGACTAACTGGCTGAAGTTCAGGCTCGAGAGACCTTCAAACAATTCGAGGGCGTGGGGGCCAGCGTCCCTGTGCTGAAACCAATAATTAAAGTCCCCAGCAATAACTATGCGAGGAGAAGAGGTAGCAATGCTAGCAAGCTGCTCAATAAACAGTGCGGGGAAAGAGGGCATGGATTGTGGGGGACGGTAAAGTACCATAAAGGTAACAGCGCCCACCTCAGTTCCAAGACTGAAGACAAGGTTATCTACATCGGGAAAAATCATGGAAGTGGGGGTGATAACCTGAATATCCTTACGTATTACCGCCGCGACCCCTCCTCCAGGGCGACCCCCATGGCGGTTGGTGTTAAGTAAGCATGGGCGGAAAATCCGTTTCGCTCGCGGATTTTGCGGATTTTCGGGAAATTCGCAATCCGCGAGATTCGCGAATCTCCCGCAAAATCCGCAAATCCGCGAGCAGCGGATTTTGCTCGCACTGCTCGCACTGTTCGCGTGAGTTCGCGCCCCGCGAATAAGTGCAAAATTGCAGAAATACGATTTTAGCAAAACTGAAAGTAACTACTTACCAGGTTCAAAAGTTCAGGCTCATCATTAGTAGCCATTTCCTGTAGTGCTTCCTGAGGGGCCCCTCCAGAGTTCAGTTGCCAGTTGAAACTATTTTGTGACCCTGCTCTGAACCTCAGAATAGTTACACATATGCCACAAAGGTCCTGAATTACAGCTAAGGGAGACAAGCAGGAGCCAGGCTGGAAGTTAAAATCCATTAATCAGCCCCTAATTCATTATTGTCAGTTGGGGTAGGGCAGGTGTTGTAACTAATTTTGCAACAATGAAAGCACTTAGCAAGTGCAAAAGATCACTAATCAGGGCGCACTAAGGAAGCAGGTGCCAGCTAAAAAAATATTCTGTGACACATTAATCAGCCCCAAATTAATTCAGGTCACTTGAGGCAGGGAAGGTGTGCTTTGCTTTGCCGAAAATAATGTACACTGGACAACCAGAGGGTGTGGTGATGAAACAGAGGGTGGCATGGGTGGGCCAGAGGGTGGCATGAGTAGTCAGAGAGTGGCAGTGGTGACAGAGAGTGGCAGTGATGAAGAAGAGTGTCCCAAACAGGCTGGACACGTAGAAACAACAAGTTCGCGAAACTTGCGACCCGACAGGTAAGTTCGCAATTTGCGACATTGTACAAAACCCTCGCGAACTGGCAGAAACCCGCGCAAACACAAAAAAAAAACAAATCCGCAAATTCGCGAGAATTCGCGGATTTTGCGGATTGCGAATCCGCAAATCCGCAAAATTCGCGAACGCGAGATCCGCAAAATTCGCTCATGCTTTTGTTAAGCAGGCAGTAGTCAGGAGGTAATGCTGCCAGTATGTCCGGGAGGGAGTCGTCCGTAAGCCAGGTCTCAGAAAGTAGAAGAACGTCAGGTCTTTCAGTCGTAAGTAGATGGAAAATATCAGTTTGGTGCTTGACTAAAGAACGGGTGTTCAAATATAGTAGGCGGATCTGCGACTCAGGAATAATGAGGGAAGTGGGAGGAGTGAGTGGGCCAAGGTGGGGGGGTAGATTACCAGTGATTCCTAAAGTAGTGATCCGCGTCCAGGTGTCAAACGATAGGGGGCAGTCAGCAGCTCGAAGGTGCGTCAGGGCGGAGGATGAGTAGGAGATGGTAGTATCCACATCCCTAGGCCCTAGGCGCGTCCTGGCGCGGACGGGCGCAGACGGGCTTGACTCTGGTGCGACTCCGGCGCGCCTACGTCACACCCGCTGCGCTCGTCCGCTGCGCTGACGCATGGGGCCCGTCTAAATAGGCGATGACGCCGAGGGGGAGGAGTCAGGAGGGCGGGGTGGGGGAGGAAATTTAAAACACAAGGTGTGCCACTCACCGCTAGTAGTCAGCGGGGGAAATGAAGTTTTAAAGCTGCTAGCACTCAGCAGCAGAGAGGCAAGCAGAACAAAGTTAAAAATACAAGGCTACACAGCGCTCAGCGCGCTAAACCTCTGCCCTCTGCCACAGGGCTTTGGTAAATCGCGAGGCAAAAAGTGGGCGGAGCCTAAATAGGCAATGACGCCGAGGGGGAGGAGTCAGGAGGGCGGGGTGGGGGAGGAAATTTAAAACACAAGGTGTGCCACTCACCGCTAGTAGTCAGCGGGGGAAATGAAGTTTTAAAGCTGCTAGCACTCAGCAGCAGAGAGGCAAGCAGAACAAAGTTAAAAATACAAGGCTACACAGCGCTCAGCGCGCTAAACCTCTGCCCTCTGCCACAGGGCTTTGGTAAATCGCGAGGCAAAAAGTGGGCGGAGCCTAAATAGGCGATGACGCCGAGGGGGAGGAGTCAGGAGGGCGGGGTGGGGGAGGAAATTTAAAACACAAGGTGTGCCACTCACCGCTAGTAGTCAGCGGGGGAAATGAAGTTTTAAAGCTGCTAGCACTCAGCAGCAGAGAGGCAAGCAGAACAAAGTTAAAAATACAAGGCTACACAGCGCTCAGCGCGCTAAACCTCTGCCCTCTGCCACAGGGCTTTGGTAAATCGCGAGGCAAAAAGTGGGCGGAGCCTAAATAGGCGATGACGCCGAGGGGGAGGAGTCAGGAGGGCGGGGTGGGGGAGGAAATTTAAAACACAAGGTGTGCCACTCACCGCTAGTAGTCAGCGGGGGAAATGAAGTTTTAAAGCTGCTAGCACTCAGCAGCAGAGAGGCAAGCAGAACAAAGTTAAAAATACAAGGCTACACAGCGCTCAGCGCGCTAAACCTCTGCCCTCTGCCACAGGGCTTTGGTAGATCTGAAAGCTTTTATACCAGGCAGACAACCAATAATAACAACTTATACCAGTCCCAAAGGCCTTGGGCCTGTAATGGTACAAATAGGACAGAAAGGTGAATAGACCATTGCATTTGCATCTCGATCATTGAAACACGCTGAAAATAACTATTTGGTGATGGAGAAGAAGCCACTTGCTGCACACTGGGCATTCAATAAGTTCAGAAATGTCATTTGCAGCCAAGATTCTCCATGATCACTGATAACAAGCCACTCACATACGTTTCTACTAAATAAGGGTTAGATTCCATCTCAAGTAGAATCAGGATGTGGGTGTTTGGCCTCCAATAATATACATTTGGGGTGGAATATGTCCCGAGAGTGAGAGAGTATGCAGAAGATTTTCTCTTTTGCCTTGTCAAGAACCCAAAGGAGGAAGAATTGAATTTCACTTTACAGGAAGAAGAAGAATTAGATTTAGAAGAGGTATGTGTTGTTACCCAGGAGGCAGCAGAGGAGACACAGTGGAAGGAAGAATTGGAGTCAGACATACTGTTACAGAGAGTTTGTGAGAACACAAAAAAGGGGTGGCCAGGCCAGGAAAGTCATGATGAGAAGCTCAAACCCTTTTGAATGGTAAAAGAGGAACTGTCCATAGTGGACCAGCGTCTCTGTAGGGACACCAAGTTAATTCCTCCCAAATCCTTGAAAGATAAATTTGTCGACCTGGCCCATGCAGAACACTTGGGGATTACCAAGACAAAGCAGAGACCACACTTACACTTGTGGTGGCCTATCATAAATTTAGACATAGAAAGGAAGACATATGAGTGTTTACCTTACACTTCCAGAGACAAAGTACTTAAGCTCCACATGCCACCCCTGTATTGTATATCTCCATCCGAGGACCCCTGGATAGATATTGCATTGGACATAATAGGTCCATTGTCAGGTGAGAAAGAAACACCATACTTCCTAGTACTAGGAGACCTTTTCTCCCATTGACGTGAAATGAAGTTTGTCTCGGAGTTCAACACCAAGACAGTGATAAGTTTTCTTTTAGAGGTAATTCTGAGGGAGGGTTTGTCCAGCTCCAAACAACCGCACAACAGGGTCACATTCTACTCCTAAGAAATAAAAGAGTATCTGCTTTGCGGTGGGATTTGACACATGCTAATTGCACACTATCATCCAGAGGCCAACGGGGAGGTGGAAAAGATAAATAGACCCATCAAGGAGGGCACCCATTTAGCCAAAGCCAATGGGTTTGGTTGGAGATAAGAGGTTACCAAGCATTTTGAAGCGTATCACTTGACAAAATACAAAACTACCAACTAAACACCGTTTGAGTTGATAAAAGTGCAGAAGCCCAATTCAAGATTGGTACCAGGGTGGATGAAGTGGCATCAGGGGTTGAAAGACTTCAATAGAAACACAAAACAGAGAGAAAGAGAAAATAAGTTGAAAGCTGAAAGTAAGGCAAGATATGTCAGAATACATGGAACGACAGAGGAGAACTTCTTAGTAAGTGATCTGGTCAAGGTCAAAGCCCCCACTGCGATGGCAAATGGTCAGTATTCACAGAACCAATGAGAATTGTGAAACTCTTCAAAAATGTGGTGAAAACTCAAGATGGGACGATTTGAAACATGGGAAGGGTTGCGCAATGCAACACTCCCGGAGAAACTGTGACAACAGAGGAGAGTGGCAGAAAAGGGGCACCCTGAAGAGTCAGTGCACCTGTAACCCCTGACAGAGAAAGTCAGGATTCTCATTAGGTCAAGCAGGAGAACGTGCTGCCTGAGCTTTCTTAAAGACTTTGTAGTCACGAACACCCCAATTTTACGGTGTAAGGTTTCCCCTTGAGAGTCTTCATTTGTAGTTGAATTATCTGCTTTCCGAATCATTTCTTTTCCTCTTGCCCTGGTTTTTTCCCTTACAGGAGGGGAGCCTAAAGTTATAAAGAAGGGGGATGTGTGGTATCATCCTTCCTATCTATTCCCTATCCATTGTCTTTCTATCCTCTTTCCTTTTTCTCTTGATGGTTTTCCAGAGCACCTATTATCATAGGGGTCTGATGATGTATTTGGTATGTTGGCGCCAGGCTGTTCTAACCTGAACTTCCTTGAGAAACTAAAGGGTGACAGTTGATGTAGGGCAAGCTGTGGCTGAAGTGTATCCTGAGACACTTGAATAAAGCTGTTCACAACATTCCAGTGGCTTATGTGTATTTCAATAAGCCGATATAACAGAGGCATTTAATCATCTTCACTGAAAAAGCTAATTATGGTTTTATCATTACAAATAAAAGCGGCTGCAACTGATAAAATTGATCTGCTGCCTGATCCTGTGTAGTCTACCAAGTTTACCTAATTGGGCCTTTGCATTACTTAAAAGCAAGTACGATTGACTGTTCTAACATTGCTATTGTTAGCCAGTGATTGGGAAATTTGTATAACTTTTCCTCCCTGCTCATACCAGATAAATTATCAGTCATAACATAAGGCAAGAAAAATGCATGGATGGAACACTGTTTAAATACCAAGGTTACATATCACCATCACGGATTGAAAATTTGAAAATAACGAAAGATGATCTAAATGTTTTGAAAAACGATAGCCAATATGAAATTGTATGATGACATGTTTTGACCCACCTGTAATACCTATCACAATTGTCACAATTTGGAGAAACCTTTGTTGAAATTTTCACAGTTTCGTCATGATTGTTTTAGATATTTTCTTGTGAAACCCAAACCCTTGGGAAATAGAAGTGTTTCCTGACACGTCACAAAAGTATGGACTTTTTCACTTATGTCTTTCAAAACCTATGAATTTGTAGTCAGCCTACATTACATTTATGCTCGAAAATTTACCATTTGGTTCACAAGTTGAACTACCTCCTCCCCAACCCTGAACTTTCCTAAGAAGTTAGGCTTGCTTGAATCGCTTTCACAGTACAGTTGAAGCAGGTATTTACACCAACCCCTTTCACTGTTCACCAGCCATCACTGCACATCTGTATATGACCCAAACCATGCTATCTTTTAGCAATCAACAAGGGTCTTGGGAGGAATCAGTAGACCTTTGTTTAGATGCTTTCTATTCTACTAGGAGGATTAGCAATACTAACCTATACATTGAAAGTACCAAAGGGATTGCCACTATTTCTTCATTCAAATACAGAGACATATTACCATTAGCACAGGTTATACAATATCCTAAATTTGATTTACAAACCAACCCTGAATACAATCAAACTCACCTTGCCTGAAGGGTAGATGTAAGCAAAGGATCACAGGAGCCCACATTAGGTCTCAACTGGTTTTCCGTCTTGACGAATGTGTGACTATAAATGGAACCCCTCCCGGACCCTGAATTTCTGCCTCACACATTAATTTGTGTTTTTAAAGTGGGTTGGTAAGTACACCGACACCACTAAGTGCTTCAACGCGTGTGTGTTGGATATTCACCTTTCATGTGGCACGATTTTTGCCCCTCATGCACTCTTCACCCAGTCCTGACGAAAGCCCATTCCTTTTTCATCTAGGGCTGAAACATGTAGACCACTTTTTAGACAACTAAGAGCAAAATCACTCTAGTAGTTGCACTATTTGATTTTAACAGTATCCTGGGCCGCCTCTAATAAACACATCAGGCAAGGATTCCCAGTGATATTTTTAATCTTCACTACACCACTTCACACAAGAACACCACACCAGCTCCGTTGTAATCATGTGTCGCAGCACAACCGAGGGCATTCGGCCACCCGGTTGGGACCCCAATGATGAAGCATGACACCAACCAGGTTGGTTGGTGAGGGGTCTTTTAACAAAACCTTATGGTTCCCTGGCACTGTTCATCTTCACAGTGAGTCCTGATAACTTTTCTTCACAGTGGGTTTGTCCACATTGTTTTTGCATATATTTGAACTGGGGATAAGGACGTTTCCCACAACTTCCTCGCTCTCTCCTTGATTAATGCTGGAGGTAAGCAAACCCTGCATCAGACAGTACCTAAAGTGTATGTGCATCTGGTAAAGAGTTTACTTTGTGTAAATTAAGGATAAACAGAGATGTATGTAAGTATACAGTGTTTCTATGGCCCTAGCCAAAAGGGACCCGAGCACTGCACCTTGTCAAAGACAAGCATAATGTCAACAAGTAATAGGAGAAGCAGTCAGCTTGAGGCCAGTTAACGCATTGTAATGTAGTGTTTTTACAGAGGTGAATCTTCAGTAATTTCTAAACTGAAGTACAATCCAGGTGGTTCTGAGATATTGAGATTTTTGGGGGAAAGCCAATCAGAGAGAAAAACATCTATATAGAAATGTTGGCATGTGGACTTTTATCCTCATCCCAAATAAATCCAGTTTCCAAGGGAACTCATCTACATTCGAACCTGCTCACTTGACACAATGTAGCTTAACTTATTTAACTGTGTATGTTGTCGAACACTCCAAAGGAGCAGCAACATGACATGCCAGTCTTTCACAAAACATTGGAAAAAAGCATTGGCAAACCCAAATCTTGTAGTTTTTGCAAGCTGCTCTGTTTTCTAACAAAAAGATTGCAAGTATAAGCCAGATAAAAGAGCATACATTCTGGCAGTGAAATGTAGCAGCCATATATTTCAATAAAGTTATTTATTTTAAAAACCATAAGAATTTTGGTACAAAAAAAATATGTGTGTTGAAAACGCCTTTGAGGAGAAAGCCCAGTTTATTCTGTCATAGCGTGGGCATTCTACGAGCGGTGGAAGGTTATCCAAACAATGGAGGCGAGCTCTGTGAGTGAGAGCGTGCAGACGGGACTGTTTCCCACATACCATGTACCCCTTGAAGCCTGACTTGAGAGGCATATGACGAGCTATCAGTAGTGGTAATCAAGTATAATTACATTCTGCGGCCTGTTCAATGAACTCTGTCAAATGAGCTAACGGCTCTAGTGCCTGGCCCAGCAGGGAGGTAGGCACAACAAAGGCCCAGTGTCAGACCTGTCCTTATCGGAGACCCTCGTCGACAGTCCCAGGGGGGGGGCTGAACGCGCACGAGGCCTGCGCTACGTCCTCCCCGCTCGAGCATGGCTGACAGACCCTCGGAGCAGCGTGGGTGGGGGAGCGTGCACCGCGAGGGATGATTTTAGTTTATTTTCATAGGCCACAGACATAATGATCTAAGAGCAGCCCTGAAGCATTTCTCTTTGCAGTGCACATGAGACACAGAGATCCTGCAGCTCTTCAGAGAGCGAGCGTGCATTTTATGTTTCAATATTTTCACAGTGAGTGGCAGGGAACAATCCCGCTGAATGCCAGTCAACAACGTGCGAGATATATTTTGAATGGCGCAATACAAGAAGCATTTCTGGAATATGTGCTGCATGTTAAATACATTTGCAGAATTGTATCGATGGGAAGTGATTAGAATAAGTGGATAACCTTGCCGTTTTGGCTCTGTCTGTAAGAGCTACATTGGAAGGGACGTGCTGGAACAGCATTGTGACTTCCAGGATTAAAGGCAACGTTCATATTATCCCCAGCATCACTCCTCTAGATTGCATTAATCTGGAATACACAATGACTATTTCAAACACGCGTTGGCTGAAATAAGCGCAACCTGTAAAGAAAGCAGCAAACAATCCAGCGAGCCAGGAGAGACTTGGGGCTGGTTTCAAAGTAGGGAGAGGTAGAAACTGCTCAGATTTTTGTATTAAAAAAAAATGTATGCAGATTTGTATAGCGCAAACTCGACCCGAAGGTATTGGAGCGCTTTACATGAGCACTGGTTACGTTACACAAGGACACATTCAGGCACGGGGAGATTGGGGGGCAGATTTACAAGCCCCGTACGCTACTTTTGCACCCCTGTTACGTCACTTCTGTGATGCAATGGCAGCGTAAAGCCAGCGCCATGATGTGGGGTATTTACAACGTGACGCGTCTAGGGAGATGCGTCACGTTGTAAAGCCCTGCGCCACATGAAACCTGCGTCAGGTTTCATGTGAGAGTTCCGGAGCGGGGGGGGGGCGTTCCAGCGCAGGAATGCCTTGCAAAAGTGGCTGAGTGAAATTTACAAGATTTCACTCAGTCACTTTTCCGACCCCGCTGCGTCAAAACCTTGCGCTTGCTTGAAGCAGGCGTAAGGATTGACGCACCATGTTGAACATAGGCAGGGTTGGAACAGTGCAGGCCGCAATGCAACTCTAGCACTGCGCCAACCTTCCGCTGGCAGATGCGTCACACATCTGTTTATCCTTGCACCATGATGCGCCGCATTGTAAATGCGGCGCATATGTCGTGGCGCAAGGGTAAACTTGCGTGACTCATCTTTCCTGGCACATCCCTGCTGATTTGCAGGGATGCGCCAGGAAACGTAAATCTGCCCCTAAGTGATTTTCCCAGAATCACAGGTTGTGGACGCGACCCAGAGGCTCGAACCTTGCTTTACATCACCAAAGTCGCGGGAATGTTTGATACTTGATTTTAACTGTTATGCATGCATGAAATGTCTTTAGTTATGCATTTTTATATAGTGTGGGTATGACCCCAAAGGTGTGATAGCGCTGAACAATAAAACAGGTTTCCTTAAAAGAGATTTAGAATTAAAATGTAATATTTAAATATCCTAGAGAAAAGTCTATGACCACAATAGCTAAAAGTTAAGTATATACGTAGGTATAGGCTTTTCTACACATTGTGTACTATCTTGAAAATATATACACACACATATATATATATTGGAAAGAGCGCTGCAGCGCCTGAGTAAGCGGACCAATTGGAACAACACACACACACACATATAAATAAATATATATATTATATATGCAAAAAAGAGGCAGAGAACTGGTAAAATACCAACCTAGCCAACCCAAAATGGGTAGTTCTCAAGTTTAGGTGGAAAGCAGCTCCTGTATAGAGCACACTCACCACCAGCGACACTCTAGATCTGCTCGCCTCAAATGTCTGCTTTTCTATCAAAGTCTTTAAGCATAGGATTAGCACAGTGCCATCCACGCCGAGATAGAAAAGGACTTACAGCCTGATTCATGAAAACCAAATTCTGCGAATTATAAATTGCGATTGACAGCGAATCGCAATTTAGAATTCGCAGAACGGCATTCATCAAAATCTGCGATAAAATAAAGCAATTCGCAAGCGGCCGCAAAATGCGATAGCGATTTTTCAAAATCGCAATTTCCGTCCAAATCCATGTAGCAATAGCGATCTCGCAATTAGTGAGATCGCAAAATGCGATCTCGCAAATAGCGAGATTGCAAAAACGGGAAGTCGCATTTCGAGCCCAGTGATGACATCACAACCAGGAAGCAGGCAGTTCCCACCCCCATTCAGAACAGTGAGGCAGAGATCGAAGCTGCATCATACAGAGCACCTTCCAGAACACCTACAGACTTTGAAATCTTGCACTTTTGAGACTGCAGCAATGGCAGAGGATGCAGCAGCAGGGCCCAGTGACACCGGGCGCAAGCGCAAGCTGAAATTTTCCGAGCAGGAGTTGGAGCACCTAATAGATGGAGTGTGTGAAAACCACACAAAACTATTCGGCAAGGACTCCAGGAGGGTGCCAGAGGCGGAGAAACGCCGACTGTGGCTGGGGATCGCGCCAGAGTCAAAGCTGTGGGGGTGACACACAGGTCGATAGACGACCTAAAAAAGAGGTGGTACGACCTCCGAGGTCGTGCCAAGGAGAGGGTGGCAGAGAGGCTGGGCGAGAGCCAGGCTACTGGAGGTGGAGAACCAACAGTCCCTCCCAACACCCCCATGGAGGACCGTGTGGAGGACACACTTCAACGAGAGGCGTGTATAGGGGTCATCCCTCTGGACTCATCCCGACCCACCCAAGACAGCCAAGGTAAGTGGCATGCGACTGCGACCCTGTCCCCTAACAATGGCCATGACACTATAGCCTCCCATAATCAACCCCAGTCATGCAACCCATGCACATTAGGATATGCCCAAATGCATTGTGGGACATGTAGTCTGCCCACAATGTACAAAAACTCCAATGCAGCCAGACATGTCCCAAACTACACAATGCCACAGCCAGTCAGGGAATGTCAGCCAGCATGCATGTAGCAACTGCAGATGTGAAAGATACATGCAATTAATCTACGTCCACTTTCCCTCACAGGTGGCGCTGACAACAACAGCAGCGACAGCGATAGGCTGCTGATAGACGAGGCAGCAGAGAATGCAGAGGAGGTGCTAACAGCCACACATCCAGCTCCATCAGGCACTGCTCCATTGCCTGCTGCTAGAGCACCACCATCTGCGCCAGCTCCATCAGGCGCTGCTCCATTGCCTGCTGCTAGAGCACCACCATCTGCGCCAGCTCCATCAGGAGCTGCTCCAATCCCTGCTGCTAGACCACCACCATCAGCGCCAGCTCCATCAGGCGCTGCACCATTGGCAACCGCAACACCACCACCAGCGGCACCCTCAACATCTGGTGCTGCTAGACCGGCGACAGTGCGCACACCCACTGTGGCCAGCCAGCACAGCAGGCATGGCAGGGAGCGGCAGCAGAGCACAGCACGCAGTGGCAGGAGGGGGATGGCTGTGCGTGTGCCAGGGATCAGCATAGAGCGCTCGATGCTGCGCATCCATCAATTGCATGCACGACGCCAAGGGGCAATCCAGCTCCAGCTCCACAACATTGGCAGAAATGTAGCAAATGTGTCGGATTGGATAGAGCGGATGACAACTGCCATGGAGGCTAACACTGCGGCCATCATCTCACAGCGCAACATCGCCCGCCGCCGCCACCGCCAGCTACTTACGCGCCTATCTGCCTACACGCGCTCGAACTACGTAATTGGTAATGCCACCTCCCAGCTGTCACGTCAGTCCCTGGCAATGCAGCAGCAGATGGTGCAATGCTGCGAGGATGTGGCGCGTGTACTGGAGCAGGTCATCAGTGCCGTACTGGCACTACATCCAACTGGCCCAGCCAATGGTGGTGGGGACGACACTACTGAGGGGACCTCCAGTGTCAGCAGCCTGTCTGCCTCACAGGTCGGTGTCCTACGCCGCAGCAGCAGGCCCACTGCGGGTTCACGTGCCGTCCCTGAGGATGAGCCTGAGAGGCGACATGCTGATAATAGAAGCATGTCCTGTGTTTGATTTAGAGCAGTATGGCGCAATACTACTCACATGTAAATAATTTCAAAATGTCATTATTATTGTGCCTTCAACAATAATATTCATTCTAGCATCGTACATCGGCCTCCTGTCATTATTTCCAATGGCATGCATTTGTGAATTGTTGGGTGAGGGGAGTGGGTGCACTAGAAACTGTTCATTGTGATGTGGTTGCGGCGTCTGCGTCCTTCAGCTGGATTCTCCCGCGTGCATGACACACATGTGCAGGTGGCCGGTCGTCCCCTTCCGACTCACTGCCAGAGATCTCTACAGGTATCCGGCGCTTGGTAGCAATGCTGTGTAGTATTGCACACACAGCCACAATGCGGCAGCACACATCAGGACTGTAGTACATGGCCCCACCAGTCTTGTGCAGTATGCGGAATCTGCTCTTCAGTAGCCCAAATGTCCTCTCAATGCAATTCCTTGTGTGTATGTGTGCTACATTGTAACGCCGTTGCTGTGGTGTCGCAGGGTTGAGATATGGGGTGAGGAGGTATTCACGGACGGTGTAGCCACTGTCACCTGAATGAGAGGAGCAGAGGGTCAGTGCCTGTGCAGCGCAGCTACTTCATCACAGTGTAACATTGTGGGCCAAGTGTACTTACCAAGTAGGTGTCCTTCACCAAAGTCTCCCCTGGCCAGTCGTGTGTGGAGGCCGCAGTGCCGGAATATGAATTAGTCATGTGTGCTCCCCGGGTACTGTGCCACTATGTCCGTGATGTATGTCTTAGCATTGCACACCATCTGGATGTTGAGGGAGTGGTAGGACTTGCGGTTGCGGTACATGTACTCCGTTTCAGCTGGTGGGCAGATGTGGATGTGGGTACAGTCAATGCATCCTATCACATGTGGGAATTGCGCAACATTGTAGAATCCTGTTGGCTGGTGGGAAATTTGATGTGGTGGTGTAGCTGGGTCAGCATTGCATCTAGGAAACTCCTTAGGCAGCGGGACATGGTGGGCTGGGATATCCCCCCAGCAGCGGCAACTATCCCCTGGAAGCTCCCGGAGGCCAGAAGGTGCAGGCTGCACAATACCTGGACATGTGTGGGCACGGCATTGGTCCACCTTGTTGGGTGCTGCATCAGGGGGTCAAGGTCCTGAATTAGCTTGATGATCATTGGCCCATTCAGGCGGTACTTTGCGTATATTTGCTCTCTGGTTTGGCCCAGCAGGGTCACCCGATGGTGGAATATCCTCTCCTGGATCCTACGTCTCATCCGTGCTGCTCGCTGTAGCCTTCGCCGCCTAACCACCATGTAGAGCCCTGGCATTGTGAGACTCCTAATGCTGCTGCTGCATCTCCTTAAGTGTGTTTGGTCAGGCCAGCACCTGTTACTGATTGGGAAACGGTTTTTCAAATGTTTTTTTCTTTGCTTTGATGGTTACCACCTGCTTTGGGTTGTCCTTACATTGCGCCTCGTAAAAAGCGATTTACGGGTTTTTCGCAAATTGCGATTTTTCTTGAATAGCGATTGCGATTGTATTGCGATTTCGCAATTTTTTTCACAGAATCCGTGGTTTCTCGCAATTTCCGATTCGCTATTGGGCTACTGCCGGGATTCTGCGAATAATTTTGCGATTTCGCTATTCTGTGTTTGCGAATTCGCTTTTTTCATCAAGAATACCGTTTTTGACAATTGCACTCGCAATAGCTTTTTCGCAGCTATTGCGATCGCAATTTTGCTTCAGGAATCTGGCTGAAAGTCTTTTGCCATTTCTACAGCAAAATCTTTAAGCATAGGACTAGCACAGTGCTGTCCTTGCCGAGCTTTAAAATGACTAAAGCCATTTACCACTCCAAGCACTGTATTACAGCTTTGAATTGGTAAAATACCAACCAAGCCAATCTGAAATGGGTAAAAGCAACCCCTGACACAGTGTTTTGCTCTAATTAGAGCTCTTCAGAGAGGTATAGCTTTGTCCAGACACAAGGGAGCACCCAGTATAAGTAAAAAAAATACCCTTTCAGGCATTGAGTGACGTATATATTATGCAAAAAAGAAGCAGAGAACTCTGGGTAGTTCTCAAGTTTAGGTGGAAAGCAGCTCCTATATAGAGCACTTTCAACACCAGCGACACTTTAGATCTGCTCACCTCAAATGTCTGCTTTTCTATCAAAGTCTTTAAGCATAGGATTAGCACAGAGCCATCCACGCCAAGATACAAAAGGACAAGGTCTTTTGCCATGTTTTTTTTTTTGTTAAGCCAGTATACATTTACAAAGAACATCAAAATATAACAAAACAGGAAAACCCCTACGAGAGATTAATCAAGTAAAAAAAAACGTACAAAGTAAATAGCATTTGTATATTCTGTAATAAGCGATACCTATATAGGCTCCAGCATGGAGATTTCAGCCCCTAACACATTAATTCAGTTCTACATATGGATGAGCAAATATCGAAAGGAATAATAAAAAATTAAAAAAACCTAACTAATGGCTTGTCGCTAGCTAATAGCTACCACCACCCGGGAGGCTACGAACCTTCCAAACCCGCGGGGTCTGCATGTGATCTTATATTGCGAGTGCCAAGAATTCAATCAACGCCCCCCAAATTTTAGCACCCGCTTTATGCTTCTGTAGCCCTTTATTAGCATACAAGCTGGTTTCTAATTTGCATATAGCAAATAGTCTTCCTCTCCACATCTCAAACGTAGGGGGGGTTCTTTCTGTCGCCACAGAGAAGCTATACATAATCTTGCTACAGCAACAGCAATATACATTAAATATCTAAATGTGTACATTCCCTGTGTATGCATATCCTCCTCCAGCACCCCTAGCAACATAACTGTTGGGGTTATCTCAATCTGTACCCCTGTAACTTCCGTTAAGAAAGTCTGCATCTTATTGATCAATAATCCTAGCTCAGGGTATGTGGCAAACATGTGAACTATATCTGCCGGCTGCATCCCACACCTGGTACATTTATCCTCACTTATCCCCCCCAACTTGCAATTTTCGCCGGCGTATAGTATAAGTTGAACACAATTTTGTACTGCTGTGTTTTTATGTTGGAGGATATTAGAAGCTTGTCAGCTAATATAATAGATTCTTGCAAGATATTACCCTCTACAGACGATCTAGCATTCCATTTAACATGTTGTGCCTCCACATCATCCATTTGTACTTCCGTGAGTGCTTGAGATATACTACCAATTTTTCCCCGACCTTTCACAACTTCGAATAGGTTAATTTTGTGTGCTAAGCGTGAGGCATCCCCTCTTTTGTTCATGTAGTCCCTGATCTGTAGATATTTAAAAATATCTGATAGGGAAGGTCATATTTAGCCATTAAGGAAGTATAAATCCTGGTACCGCTACTGTCAACTAGGTTCCCTAAAGTCAGGATTCCTTTGCTTCTCCATCTACTCATAATGCCATCTGAAAAAATAGCTGGCAGTAAAGTTATGGCATCCGTAGGAGTATAATAATTGATCCTACCAATCTTCATAAGTCGCCTGATCTGAAGCCTGTACCACCTTAAAACGATTTTTTTAGGTCGAGTTTACTCGAACCTATTACTGCTAAACCAGAAAATTCCTAACAGGCGGATTTCAAAGAGCCTTCCCCCTGCCAGCAGCATTTCTCCTGCACTCGGCCCACCCCCCTCCCTCTCCATATGGTGCGCTCTGCCTCAGGCCAGCATCTCTCCTCCCCTAATTATTCACTGCATGGCCGGCCGGCACATCAAAGGCTGCTGCTCCCCATGCGTCTCGTTTCACTTTCGCGGCAAACAGCTTGTTTTTCATTTTTGCTAAAGCATTGCATGTTAAGCTGACGTAATTTTTTACTTCATTCTATCCAGTCCTCTACGTTTACGCTTCCAGTGATTTCCTCACAAGGATATTCAACTTTGGAAAGTGCTGGGTGGAAGCATCAACAATGTACGACCCCTTGACCCTTCAGAAAGTCCTCTGCATTTAAATCTTTAGAAAGCTGGCTCATGTAAAATCTATCCCACTATCCCAGTTGAGTGCGGTGTCATTCTGAACAACAGAAATACACACTAATACTCAAGCTCTCTCATTGGTGTAAATAAATTAGCAATTCATGGCGTAAACGAACAGAAACACAAGCCGTAAAGACAACCGGATACCACAGCAAGATAGAGGGTAAGTACATTCGTAAATAAGAGTGACAACTTTAAACTAAAATTAAGGTAGCCTGGCTTGGTTGCTGTGAAAGGCCATAATTGTGCTTGTGTAAGGAAATCTCTAAGCACAAATCTCCAATCTTTTCTATAAGAAGGGCTAAAACTGGATGCACGTATCTAAGCCCCTCCCCAAAGCACAGACACTTTTGACAATGGTCTCGTAGAACTAAACCCCCTCTTACTGTAGGCCTGCCAGAGGCGGCATTGTTTGTATTAAAAAGCCCCTGCGGCCCCCCCGACACCAGTCACACCCCCGGCACTCCAGGCCCGAGCAGCACGTCCACCCCCGCCGCGTGGGAGCCACATTGAAAGGGGAGGCAAACAACCGACCCCCATCACGAATCAGTGTCAAGTCAGGTGCAGCCTGCCTGCCCCACGCCCCCCTCCGACTCTCACAGCCGGGTGTCTGCGTGTAACAACAAACACACTGCGTTATTCTCCCCTGCCTTCATGAAAAGTAGATACAGAGGTGAGTATCTCAGTACTGCAATTATTGGTTCCCCAGCGCCAGTGTCAGCAGCTCGGCCCTTACGCCACATCCACATGAGGGTAATTTAAGCTTCTTCCCTAAAAAATGTTAACTTCCGGTTCAGGGCAGTGAAGCACCGCTGGTGATTGCTTATTGACTTGCCCAGAATCATGGGATGCCGTGCCAGGACTCAAACCTGACTCTTCATAGTCCACATGCAGCAGCTCTAGGTTGGGGCCTGAGAATGCAGAAGGAGATGAGTTTAACAGGTGTCATATTTTGGTGGGATTTTTATTACAGGGTGATCCCGCTGCCTCTTGCATTTTTCTAACGTAAGAAATGAAATATGAGTGGAGAAAAATGCCGGTCTCTTTTTATTTTCCAGTTAAATGGTGGTTTCTGGAAGGGAGCTACCCCTCTCCAACCCCATTTGCATATCTTTTGTGTGTGTTTGGTCAGTGAACTAATGCGTCAACTGCAGGAATCGGTTTTTCATCCCCTGGTCTCACATTCACATCTTCCCAAGTTTAGAAAAAATGGGCATCCTTGAATTAGGTAAAATTAAACATCTGCACAGATGCAAGAAATCCCCAGGTAAACACTAATTTTACAACATTATGTCTGTATGTGCACTAAGCTCATTCTTAATCTGCTGAGGGGATGTACAGCTGGCAAGTGTTTCCATACCAATGTGACAAATTCAGCCACTCTTGCCTTTTCAGCCAACAGAACATGGCATTCTGGGACTTGTATTTTTTTTCACTCAAAGAAAGGTTGGGTTACACTGCGCAGCATGCAAAGTGCTGCTAGATGGAAAGCCAAGACTGGTAGTATATGCCACATATGTAATGAGACCAGCTGGCTGCCATGGAAGAGGAGCCAAAGTCTGGGTTTGACTAATACTTGCTTAACTCCATGTTTTTGGTCTTACTACTCACACACATGGAAGCCCTCATCTTAAAGGTCTGTACTTGCCAAATCTCTGACTCATAAAATGTATTTATTTGCCTAACATAGTTGGCATGAAGCCACATTAGATTTACAATGCCACACGAGGATTCTATTTTTGGAGATTACCAATTCTTAAGCTATATTTCAGAGAAAACCTGATATGATGGGTTTGTTTTCTAAAAGAGTATTCTTTCTGGGTCAAAAGATTTCTTTCACTATATGAGTGGAGAGAAATGCCGGTCTCTTTTTATTTTCCAGCCTGACCCTTCACACCCCCCACACACACAACTCCCCCCACACACAACCCCCCCCCCACACACACACACAGACAACCACACACACACACAGACAACCCCCACACATAAACACACAACCCCACACACACACGGCCCCCCCACACACACAACCACAACCCACACACACAACCACAACCCACGCAAACACAACCCCACACCGCACAACCCCCCACCAACAACCCCACACACACCCACAACCCCACACATACAACCCCCCCACACACACAACCCCATACACACAACCCCCCACACACAAACACATAACCACACACACGCAAAACCCCATGCAAAACCCACGCAAAACCCCAAAGACAACCCCCCACACACTACCCCCCACAAACTACCCCCACACTACCCCCCCACACAACCCCCCACATACAAACACACAACCACACATACGCAAAACCCCACACACAACCCCCCACACACAACCCCACACACACTACCCCCACACACAACCCGCCCACACAACCCCCCCACACAACCCACCACACACAACCTCACACACCCACCCACACACAAACACCACACACAACCACACACACACACACACACACACAACCATACACACACACACAACCACACAAACACATACCCGCACAACTACACCCACACAAACGCAGACAACCACACACACAACCCCACAAACACAACCCTCCACCCACAACCCCACACACACACATAACCCCACACACACACAACCCCACACACACAACCTCACACACACACAACCACACACACACAACCACACACCAGAATAGAAAAACATAGCATAGCAAAACAAAACATAGCATAGCAAAACAAAACATAGCATAGCACAACAAAGCATAGTATAGCATAACAAAACACAACAAAACATAACATAACAAAACACAACACAACAAAACATAGCATAGTATAACAAAACATAGCATAGCATCAGAAAGAATAGCATAGCATAACAAAACATAGCATAGCATCACAAAGCATAGCATAGCATCACAAAACATAGCACAGCATAACAAAGCAAAGCATAACAAAGCATAGCATAGCATTACAAAACTTAACAAAACGTAGCATACCACAACAAAACATAGCATAGCCTAACAAAACATAGCATAACATAACATAGCATAGCATAACAAAACAAAACCTAGCATAACAAAACAAAATCTAGCATAACAAAGCATAGCTTAACAAAACACAACAAAACATAGCATAACAAAGCATAGCATAGAATAACAAAGCATAGCATAGCAAAACACAACAAAACAGCATAGCTTAAAAAGCACAACAAAACATAGCACAACAAAACATAGCACAACAAAACATAGCACAACAAAGCATAGCATAGCATAACAAAGCATAGCAAAGCATAACAAAACATAGCATAGCATAACAAAACATAGCATAGCATAACAAAACATAGCATAGCATAACAAAACACAACAAAACTTCACAAAACAAAACCTAGCATAACAAAACAAAGCATAGCATGGCATATCATAACAAAACACAACAAAACATAGCACAGGATAGCATAACAAAACACAACGAACCATAGCATAACAAAACATAGCAAAACAAAACAGCATAGCATAACAAAGCACAGCATAACAAACAATAGCATAACATAAAACATAGCATAGCATAACAAAGCACAACACAACACAGCATAGCATAGCATAACAAAACATAGCATAGCAAAACACAACATAGCATAACAAAGCTTAGCATAGCATAACAAAACATAGCATAGCATAACAAAACATAGCATAGCATAACAAAATAAAGCAAAGCATAGCATAACACAACAAAACATAGCATAGCATAACAAAGCATAGCATAGCATAACAAAACACAACGAAACATAGCATAACAAAACAAACCATAGCATAACATAAAACATAGCATAGCATAATAAAACATAGCATAGCATAACACAACATAGCATAGCATAACAAAATATAGCATAGCATGACAAAACACAACATAGCATAGCATAACAAACCATAGCATAGCATAACAAAACATAGCATAGAATAACAAACCACAACAAAACATCGCAAAAAAAAACCTAGCATAACAAAACAAAGCATAGCATGGCATAACAAAACATAGCATAACAAAACACAACAAAACATAGCACAGGATAGCATAACAAAACAAAGCATAGCATAACAAAACATAGCATAACAAAACACAACGAAACATAGCATAACAAAACATAGCAAAACAGCATAGCATAAAGCACAGCATAACAAAACAAACCATAGCATAACATAAAACATAGCATAGCATAACAAAACACAACATAGCATAGCATAACAAAACATAGCATACCATAAGAAAACATAGCATAGCATAACAAAACATAGCATAGCATAACAAAACATAGCATAGCATAACAAAATAAGCATAGCATAACACAACAAAACAGCATAGCATAACAAAACATAGCATAGCATAACAAAACACAACAAAACATAACATAACAAAACATAGAATAGCAAAATAAAACATAGCATAACGAAGCACAGCACAGCATAACAAAACAAAACATAGCATAACAAAACAACACAACAAAAGATAGCATATCAAAACATAGCATAGCATAACAAAACAAAGCATGGCATATCATAACAAAACACAACAAAATATAGCATAACAACTATTGCATTCTCTATCGCTATCTATCTATCTATCTATCTATCTATCTATCTATCTATCTATCTATCTATCTATCTATCTATCTATCTATCTATCTATCTATCTATCTATCACCCTCACTCTATCTATCTGTCTATCTATCTATCGACCTCCCTCTATCTATCGCCCTCCCTCTATCTGTCTATCGACCTCCCTCTATCTATCTATCGCCCTCCCTCCCTCTATCTATCTATCTCCCTCACTTTATCTATCTATCGCATCACCACAGCATCACTCAGGGGCACCACAACATCACTAAGCACTACCACAGCATCACTGAACACCATAGCATCATTCGTCGCACCACAACATCACTCAGCACCACCACAGCATCAATCTGTGCAACCAGAATTGCCTAAGTGCATAATTAATAATTAATTTATAGATCGTTTTTGTATCAGAGCGCTGAATTGCCCAAGTGCGCTTAGACTATATTCATTATTGTGCTGCGCTGCCTGTGAAATTGATTTGAACCCTGCCTCGCTTTTGGCGTGCTGCCATTTTGTTTTCATTGCTGTTGTTGTTGTGACTCCCTGCCCGGATCTCCACCCCGCTCCTGACTCCCAGCTGATCCTCCCTCGCCCCGCACCCTCCACTATCCATATATGACAGATGCCTTTGCGCACAGCATTCACGCGCAGCGGTCGCACCCCATGTGCGCCGAAGGAGCGCCAAAGGTAAGCCCGTCTACGCCCGTCCGCGCCTGGACCGCGCCCAGTGCCAGACCCCCTGGTCCTTGCAAAACCCTCCCCGCCCGCATAACGCATGACGCCTCCTTGCCCTCAACCCCGGACGCACACCACAATGCTGCGAAGCTGCCCCAGGACACACCCATGGACCCTTCACCTGCCACTCCTGCAAGTTCGCCTGCACCAGGACCCACACCATATCCACTACCTCCAAACACAGCCCCAACTCCAACCACCTGAAGTGCATCTTGCTGAACACCCGCTCGGTCCACAGACACGCCACTGAACTCTGGGACCTACTCGACACTGCATCGCCGGACGTCGCCATCCTTACAGAAACCTGGATGAACGCTTCATCAGCGCCCGACATCGCCATAGCCATCCCGAATGCTTACAAGATCATTCGAAAAGACCGCACCAACCAAACAGGAGGAGGCATCGCCATCGTCCATAAGAACACCATCCGAATCACGACCAGCTCCGACGTTAACCTCGCGACCGTCGAACACCTTCATTTCCAGATCCACACCGACCTCAGGACCACACTTAGAGGCACCCTCATCTACAGACCACCAGGAACCCGCACACAATTCAACGAAGACATCACTGACTTCATCAGCCCACACGCCCTCACCTCCGAGAACTACATTCTACTGGGAGACCTTAACTTCCACCTGGAAAAGAAAAACGACAGCAACACCACCACCCTTCTGGACAACCTGGCCAATCTCGGACTCAAACAACTTGTTGACACCCCCACCCACCTTGCCGGACACACGCTCGACCCTATCTTCACCTCCAGCAAACACATCTCCTTCGATCACACCACTGCTCTCCATTGGACGGACCACAGCTGCGTTCACTTCAGCTACAAAAAGACCACGACCCATAACCCCCCATAACCTATTCCTCGAAGAAACTGGAACAAAATCACCACCGACCAACTCCTCACATCGCTAAACCAAAACCCTCCTGCCATATCATCGGACCCAAACCAAGCGGCCACCAAACTCACACATTGGATCACCCACAGCGCTGACGTACTAGCACCCTTGAAAAACCATCAGATCAAACAAGGTAGCAAAAAGGCCCCCTGGTTCAACGATGACCTTAAGAAATCCAAAAAGTTATGTCGTACCCTCGAGAAAACCTGGAGAAAAAACCCAACCTCTGACAACCTGACCACCTTCAAGGACGCCACCCGCAAACACCACCAATTGATCCGATCCACCAAGAAATCAGCATTCAAGGATCGACTCGACAACAACGCCCACAACAGCAAGGAACTATTCAACATCCTCAAAGAATTTACCAACCTCACCGCCGGCACCAACGACATCACTCCCTCCCAAGACCTCTGCGACTCTTTATCCTCTTTCTTCCACAACAAAATCGCCGACATACATAACAGCTTTGAAAACCAGTCCGATGAACTGCCCACTCCACCCACCACCGAACCAAAACAGCACTCTCACAACCTTTTCGCCTGGAACCCAATCACCACTGAAGACACCATCCGCCTGATGAACTCCATTCACTCAGGATCGCCAACCGACCCATGTCCCCACCACATCTTCAACAAAGCAGACTCCATCATCGCACCCCATCTCCGCGATGCCATCAACTGTTCCTTCAACTCCGCTACCTTCCCGGAAAGCTGGAAACATGCCAAACTCAGCGCCCTTCTAAAGAAACCTACAGCAGACCCCACTGAACTTAAAAACTACCGCCCCATCTCACTCCTCCCATTCCCTGCCAAAGTCATTGAGAAAGCCGTCAATAGTCAGCTTGCCGCCTTCCTTGAATCCAACAATTCCCTCGACCCTTCACAGTGCGGCTTCCGAGCCAAACACAGCACCGAAACTGCCCTCATCGCAGCTACAGACAACATCCGAACGCTACTAGACAACAGAGAAACAGTTGCCCTCATCCTACTCGACCTCTCCGCCACCTTCGACACAGTATGTCATAGCACACTCATACAATGCCTCAACAACGTCGGAATTCAAGGAAAAGCTTTGGACTGGATCATCTCATTCCTCGCTGGAAGAACCCAGAGAGTCCGCCTCCCCCATTCAAATCAGAGGCCACCGAAGTAATCTGTGGTGTACCACAAGGATCCTCACTCAGTCCTACCCTCTTCAACGTATACATGAGTCCCCTCGCATCCATCGCACGCCAACACAACCTCAACATCATCTCCTATGCAGATGACACCCAGATGATCCTCTCCCTCACCAAAGACCCTAACACCGCCAAAACCAATCTACACGAAGGGATGAAAGAAGTAGCCGAATGGATGAAGAACAGCAGTTTAAAACTTAACTCGGACAAAACGGATGTCCTCATCTTAGGACCTTCCCCCTCTGCCTGAGACGACTCATGGTGGCCACCGGCCCTGGGCACAGCACCCATACCTACAGATCACGCACGTAACCTGGGCTTCATCCTAGACTCCTCCCTCTCGATGACCAGACAAGTCAACGCCGTCTCATCCTCATGCTTCAACATCCTACGCATGCTCAAAAAAATCTTCCGCTGGATCCCCACCGAAACAAGAAAGACAGTCACCCACGCACTGGTCACCAGCCGACTGGATTATGGAAATACCCTTTACGCCGGGACCACAGCCAAACTACAGAAAAAACTCCAACGCATCCAAAACGCCTCAGCCAGACTCATACTGGACATTCCCCGTCATGCTCACATTTCCGGCCACCTGAAGGATCTCCACTGGCTCCCCGTTAACAAGAGAATAACGTTCCGTCTCCTCACCCACGCACACAAGGCCCTCTACGACCAAGGACCCGAATGCCTCAACACACGACTGTCCTTCTACACCCCCACCGCCAACTACGATCATCCAATCAAGCCCTCGCCGCAATTCCGCGCATCCTCAGATCCACCATGGGAGGAAGATCCTTCTCCTACTTAGCGGCCAAAACCTGGAATTCTCTCCCCACTCACCTCCGACTTACACAGAACCACCTCTCCTTCAGAAAGCAACTAAAAACCTGGCTATTCGATAAGTAATGCACCCACCCTCCCTCAAGCGCCTTGAGACCCTCTGGGTGAGTAGTGCACTATACAAATTTCTGAACTTGAACTTGAACTTGAACCATTCAACTGCAACTGGTTCAAATATGTTCTCTCAATGTTTCAAGCTTTATTACAAATAACACAAAAAAATATTATTTCACTTCTGTTCTTGGATTTACGTCACAATAAAATAAACTGAACATAATCTTCACAAAAGTTATTTGCAAAAGTTTAAGCTATTGCCATTATAAATTACAAGAACTTTTATTTAAGTATTCATTCTTAATTTTTTTTTTTAAACCATTGTTATTTGTAATACCAATACATCTAAGTCACGTAAATGCACCACATATTGCATTACAAATGCTATAGATGTCACATTTGCGAAAGTAATAACTATTGGCATTGTAAATGACAAAGCTATTAATTTTGCTGTTTTCAAAACCAACATATAAATAAAATATTTGTCATTTACAATACCAATAGCTCAAAATTTCCTAATGCGAGACCTATTGCATTGCAAATGCTTGTTTATAGTGCTTGGTCCAAGGATTTAAAAAAGTTCTCTCTGCCGTAAAGCCTAGTAGCAGCTGAAAAATATGAGGAGTATCCTCTGTATATTCCTCATTTGCCCCAACCAGTAAAATTCCCACATACTGCAGTAGGCAAGCCGAATAGTACAGCTGGAAGTTAGGAACTGCCCAACCTCCCCGTTCGCGCTGAAGGGTCATAAATTTGCACGCTCGACGAGGTTTACCCTGTGCCCATAAAATGCAACTACAGATAGACTGCACTCTTTGAATCAGCTTTCTTGGAATTTCAAGTGGGATTGCCCTAAAAAAATAAAGAACCTTTGGCAAGATGTTTGTTTTTAGAACATCTCAAAATTAGAGGGAGAGGCCCAAGTGTCCAAGGAACAGGGTGCTAACACAACCATTGTAAAATAAAAAATCCCTTGGATCAAACCAACTAACATCACCTTTCACATTATACATTCAATATCTCATCCACACTGGTTCCAGAATAAGGGACCCCCACGGTTATCAATATAAACACACTATAATAGGAACTGACAAGTTATGAAGAAATATACACATTTATTTATTACTCACAAAGTGTTAAAAACATAGTTATGAAAATCACATCCATAATCCCACAATCTTTATAAATTCATAAAAACAAATTACAAAAAAGTGACATAATGGTGTGAATCATATAGAAAACATCCCAGATACTTGATTTGTTGGGATCTATAAACAAAGTCAGGCAAATGTCACAAATACTCTGCACGATAGTCCCATGAATTTAGTTGAAAACACTGGCGTTGACGTGTTTCGGTGTGCTGCCTGATATGCACTACCTTTCTCAAGACAAAAGTAGTTGGTTGTCTCTCTTTTTTCTCACAACATTAAAAACCAGATTTATCTAAAAAAATATAAAAATATAAATTCATGTAAATACATTGTCCTCGTAGAGCATCATTAAAACATTATAGAAGGCTACAGTACATGGTCAACATAAAACATAATAAAAACATTACAAGAGGCTTCATAGTGACTTAAACTGGTGTTAATTCCTACTATTCATTGGATATATATTGCTCCCGAAACAGTACACGGTTTACCTCACTGTGTCAACCACAATATTCCACCATGTTTACATTCATAATCATGCCATGAATTGTCCCATTTGGCACCCAACACCCCGCTTGTCTTTACATATTACTAAATCCACTCTCATACCTCATTCGACAGAAAGCTCAACCAATTAACCACAGAAATGCGTCCGAGCCCTCCTTAATGGGGCCAAAACCAATCAAATTAATTCATCCGATGTCATTTGAGATGTCATCAGTGATGTCATCAGTAGTGTCACTGACCATGTCATGAGTGATGCAATATGCGACATCATCTGCAGTGCATCGCGGGCGCGCAAGTGATAGTTAGCTCAACTAACTATAACAGGCAAATTTCTCTGGTTTGATATGAATCAAATGTTCAACTAACTATAACGTCCCTGAAACCGATGTTTTTTTAGTGAATTTCTAAGGTGTTTTAAATGCTAATTCCGAACTATAACGTGCCTGAAACCTATGATCCCCGGAATAATTATTCACACTCCTACGCTGGCCTGGCGTACGCAAGCCCAGACCACTTTGCGTATATATAAATAGGATAACAATGACGCCACATGTCCCAGTTCTTCCAGACTACCTCAGGTGATATGGCCGCATCCACCTAGCATATCACAATACGCAAATAAATATGGATCCATGAGGTGCACATCATCCTGGCAATCAACACGGGCTCTAAATTGTGAGCCCTACTGCCCGTCATCTACGAAAGGGATCCATGAGGTGTACACTATCCTGCAATCAACACTCCATCTGAATTGTGAGCACTGCTGCCCGTAGTGTTTGCTCATCCATCATTGACAGCAGTTGGGAACCGGGCCTTATGGGCCGGGCGGCGCAGGGCACGTCTTAATCCCCGGATTCACCTGCCTTGTAACTAACAGAGACACGAGACACTCTGTTGAGCGTGGAAGCCAGGTTTATTAGCTGCAGCTGAGCACAGTTGTCCTAGAAGTACATACAGAGTGTAAGTTCTAAGAAGACTGCCACTTCAATCTGTGGCGTACAATCTCTTATACTAAACACATTTACAATATCCCACTCCCCATACACACAAAACGAACCAATGAGAAAAGTTGGAAAACAAGCTATTAGGTGTCTCAGTATACGCCTCTTTCTTGGACCCCGTGTGTCACCCCTCCCAACAAATTAATCAGTGATGGTGTTCACAATCCCCTATCGCAGGTGACAGGACATGCTGGTGGGTCTCAAAGGATAGTTGTGTAATAGGAGCATACAAGGAGAGAATAGCGAAGGCCGATCAGATAAGATAGTATAAGGGAAGAATAGGAGAGGGCAAAAAGTCGGCTGAGACAGGGATCAATCAAACCAGACATGGATTAGCGAACTCGGCCAGACTCGGGTTTCATGAACAAGGACAATAGAGTTACTTTTTAACTGAAAGGTCACGTAGCAGCTGGAAAAGCAAAAGCATTGCGTTCGCCATGCCGTCTGAGTGAGGGCAACACAAAATGGCGACAGGACACAAAATGGCGGCTAGATACAGGAATAAATCTAAAATCGCAGAACCTCAGCAGGTAAGCAGTGCGGCCTTGGTGCACAGGGCCTCCAATTGAGCGCAGTGCGGTGTGACGGGTGGGGTGCATCACCCTGGCTACGCAGGTGCGAACAAATGATGTTGCCATGCGTAATAATGTGATCTCTGACCTCATTCATTCTCATCTCTGTCTCATTTTAAAGACCTGCTGGACCGTTCTGTAGGCCTGAGCCAGTGGGCAGCGCTGCCCTACAGACACCTCTGGAGCACGGTGCTGGGGGAGGGGTGGAGTGCATCAGCCAGAGTGCACTCGTGCGAATAAGAGATGTTGCCGTGTGTAATGATGTGATCTCTGACCTCCTTCATTCTCATCTCTATCTCATTTTAAAGATCTGCTGGACTGTACTGTAGGCCTGAGCCAGCGGGCAGCGCTGCCCTACAGACACCTCTTTAGCGTGGTGCTGCGGGAGAATTGGGGTGCATCAGCCAGAGTGCGCACGTGCGAATAAGAGATGTTGCCATGCGTAATGATGTGATCTCAGACCTCATTCAGTCACATCTGTCTCATTTTAAGGACCTGCTGGACTGTACTGTAGGCCTGAGCCAGTGGGCAGCGCAGCCCTACTGACACGTGATGTTGGCTTTAGGACACTGTAGTGACTTCTTTACTAAGTGTACATGCACACAGGCTTCCACCACTGCATTACATGCACACATTATGCTTCTAGCATGCGCTCTGTTCCTTTCTATATAAACCTTCATATAACATATAATTATTTAACCTTGTGAATTCTCGAGCACTCCATCTCCTCTTTGAACCACGATTACCACTAACAGTTGGTAGATCGTACTTCAAAAACGAAGGATGCACTCCACTCCTATTTTCTATCAAGCTTGAAATAAACCTTTATATAACTCCAGACGTTTCCACCATTAAATTATTTCTCCCTTTTCAGACATTCAATTGATTACCTCAAAAGAGAGGCGGAGCGGGAGCTGACCCCGCAATGATGCCCTGGGCAGTCTGACACCTTCCATCCTGGTATCAAGACACCGTCCCCAACCGGAGATCTGGTCTACTGTACAAACGTACCCTGGACTCGGAGCTTGACCAACACGTTGTGGGACACACCGGTGGTCGCAAGTGAGCAGTGAAGCCTCGATGTGCAAGACCTACAATTGAGCACAGTGCAGGGGAAGGGGCTGAAGTGCAGCACCCTAGGTGCTGTACCGTGGGTGCACAGGTGCATGCAAGCGATTTTCCCATAGCTAATAATGTAGGACTGTATTATCAAAGAACGGTGATAACATTATCACCACTTTAGCGGCAGAAAACTACCACTAAAGCGGCTATAATGGGCTTGATAATTTGCCCTTGTGAATTCCCATAGAAGCCCAGGGTTCACACCAGACCCTGGGCATCAATGGGAATTCACAAGAGCATATTATCAACCCCTTATCGCCACTTTAGTGGCACTTTCCTGCCGCTAAAGGGGTGATAATGTTATCGCTGTTCCTTGATAATATGGCCCATAATCTCTGGCCTCATGTGTTTCATTTTAAGGACTTGCTGAACCACACTCTTTCTTGTGGACCCCAGCGTCCTAGACAAACGGGTGACCGGAGGGTGAACACTAAGGGCTGGAGGCTGTATGCCGACGCTCTGTCTCCTCCTCCCTCTCTTCTTTTGACTCTCCCTCCCCTTCTCCCTTCCACCCACTCCCCTCCCTTCCATTCTCACTATTGTCCTTTCATTCAGACTACCTTTCTTTATCTCTTACACATTGCACACATACTTATGTTTCATTTTTGTCTTGCAGGTTTCCTACGCTGCTTCCACTGGAGTCCAACCCATGTTTTTTTTATTATACTGTTTCTTCTATTAAAGTTACGTTTCTATTTATTTGTGTTTTAATAAAGGTTACTTTTTTTTCAAATAAATAACTGCGTGTATAGTTCTTCTTTTTCTGACAACACTTGTCTATTATTTATTGAGAAAATCATCTGTTTATAGAAGATTTTAAGGACAAACTTACCTAATATTAGAGTGCACCTACCAAACATTATCTAACTGACAATTAGACAAATGAAGCCTGGGTAATTGTACAACTGCAAGAATTCTATGAGTGTATCACTTTTTAACACCATAAGTACTGCTCGTGTGATTACCGAAGCGCTGCCTAGGACCACCGAGGCTTCAGGGACTGCTGAGGCCCACCCTGCATATTTAAATAAAGCCCCGGAGTGTGGTGATCCCCGGACTTCAGTTGGCCTCGAACCCCCCAAACAATTAGTAAACAATACCCGGGAAGGTGGCTGTCTCCTAGGCTGCAAAACATCTCTGTGCCCTTCCGCGCCTAATTTACATGTGACATTAAGATCCCCAGTCCTACAGTGACCCTTCAATAAAATAATTGGATTTGTCACGGACCATTACCCACCAGGGGCCTCATTTAAAAGAACGGGTGAGACCCCGCCTTTTTTATTTTTGTATTCTTTTTTTCTCTCCATTTTTACCATCCGCATCCCCTCTATTAAAGCGATACAAGGTTTTCCTCCTCTCGTTGCATATAATCAAACAAGCATTTGCTAACACAGGGTGGAAGCCATGCACCAGCACTTTAATAGCAAACACCAATGTCCCGCGAATGCACACCCCAGGACATTGTATGACCTGTGACTGACTCGTCTCCCTCCCTAGGACCATGATGCATTTGTTAGTATAAACGCATACTAACACTACTTACACACGTGTAGTACAGCGACCAGAATGTAATGAAGAAGCATAGAAAGCGCATAAAAATTAAATCCTACCAGAAGTCGGATGACAGTTCAATGAGCCGACGACCCTGGCATGAGTAGAAACAGCTACACAAATAAAACGGGTCCTCAGCACAATGCAAGCAATTTTGAAATATTGGTGAGTGATGCTTTCTTTTTACTTTCTCCCGCTCATCGCCAAATTTATGTAGTGAAGAGGCAGACAACAGCGAATCCAATAAGTAGATTTATTACAAGAAAACAAGACACCTGAAACAACCACCAACAAGAGCAGACAGCAAGGCAACTGTCTTCTCCAGCACAGTGTACAAGCTCCACAAGGTTCCCCTCATGATAGCCCTACATTCTAAGATTACATACTTAGATTCTAGTAGAATTACATACTAACATTCTACTATGACTTACATTGGAATACTACACAGAGCACATGGCTTTACAGCAATGAGCTTATGGTTTCATCCACGAGTCTTGAGATGGTAGGGATAAGTATTTTGCTTCCCACTCCCTATATTATATAAACGTAAACTAACACTTCTTCCACAGGTATGCTACAGCGCCCCCAGCATATCACTTTACATCAATGAGCTCACAATTTAGGCTCACGGTTTAATCCCCGAGTCTTCACACCAGTAGGGGTGAGTAGTTCGCTTCCCAATCCCTATATATTATAACACATACTAACACTACTTACACACTTATACTACAGTGGCTAGTATCCTACAGCGCCCAGAGCCCATCACTTTTCAGAAATCAGCCCAGTTTGATCCCTGAGTTTTCACACCGGTAGGCCTGAGTACTTCGCTTCCCACTTCCTGTATAGTATAAATGCACGGTACCAGTCAGTAATTCGCTTCCCACTCCCTGTATGGTATAAATGCCTACTAACACTACTTACACACGTATACTACAGCGCCCAGAGCCCATCCTTTTACAGCAATCACCTCGATTTCATCCCCAAGTCTTCACACCGGTAGGCGTAACTACTTCGCTTCCAGCTTCCGGTATACTATCAACACACAGTAGTGGTTTGTAGTTCGCTTCCCACTCCCCGTATGGTTTAAATGCCTACTAACACTACTTGCACACGTATGCTACAAATACCAGACCACATCACTTTACAGCAATGACCTCACGGTTTAGACTCTCAGTTTCATACCCTAGTGTAGCCCCATATCATATCAGCACCATGCCACTCTGAGCAACACCGCACTTTCAGACTGGTAACAGTGACTACTTCGCTTCGCACTCCCCCCACAAAGCTTACAGTGCTCCTACCCTCCTTTCCCACCTTTTTCATCCTTTTTTCCCCTTACTCGCTTCAACGGAATCACAAAATAGCGGCCAACACTTCCTAGTTGCAACACCATCACATCCAATAGGCAGCCAGCTCCTGCTCGTAACGCCGCAGCCAATTAGATGGCAGAATTTCCAAATATTGATATCTATAAATTTCGATATTTCTCAAAAGTACTGAACAGATTTACACCAAATTAACAAAAGCCTGCTTTGTACACCAAGGCCCTTCTCCCTGCCAAATTTGGGGTAATTCCGTTCACCTGTTCGACCTGCAGCCTTGTCTAAATTTTCCTATGGAAATTAACATGGAGAAAACATGTTTGGGGACCCCCCTTTTATTTCAGCCCCCCTTGATGAATCACCCCCAACCGTTCAACGTTGGAGCTGATATGAAGAAAGAATTAGTTTTCAAAATTTCATGAAGATTCATCAAATGACGCCAAAGTTATAAGCAAAACAAAAAATGCTCTTCCAATGGAAACTCGGTCCAAACTCTATTACTATGTACTGGCGACCACCAGTAGGTAATAAAGAACAAATTAGAATAGTTCCTTGATTATTTTAGCTTTCAAAACTTCTCTCTATTACTGTCTTTCTAATTTTCCATATAGTTTTTTTTTTAATATTCAAGTACACATAGAACTCAGGAATGCAACGTATTCTATCAACACACTTTCTAGAACATTCTACAACACGTGGAGGTTAAAAGTTCATGAATTATTTGAAACCTATCGATTTTTTTTGCATCATTTTCTCAAACATTTAACGGCATGTGGAGGTTAAAAGTTCATGATTGTTTTAAATTTGAACAGTGCCTTCCAAATGCAAGTAGCAGGTGTGGTTGAGTTGAGCTAATTTTATCCTATACGTGCAAACTGCTTTTTCTTAACTAATCATAAAGATGCATTTCCACAAAACGAATGTGCGCCCTACTTTTAAAAAACAATGCTTTTCATCTCCCAATCAGGTACCATTTTGTATGCGAAAAAAAATAGTTCCCCATCTTTAAACATATCTCTTATTCTACGAAGAAACTGCATGAGCTACAGACTTATTTCCATACCTTCCAGCCATACCTTCAAAATACAATTTCAATGTTTTCTGGTGCAAGACGTATGCAGAACAGAGACGTATTGACTTAGACCTAGGTTTCCAAAATGTGGACATTAAATGGTCTGGACAGAGAGGATTGAAGTGGCACCAATTGTTGCCTTTGGTTAAAACCTGTTTGCATCTCCAACACCCTGACCTCATGATTGTGCACTGTGGTGGAAAACGTCCTAGGCATATTGACTGGGGTAGGTTTGGAAATGCTTATGAAGGACACCTTTGGACAATTGATGTTACTTTAGCCTCAAACGGTCTTTGTATATTTCAATATATGCCAAAGACAGAAGTGGAAATGGTCCAAACAAGTTGTCCAGAAGTGATGGAGTACACTACACAGATCAGGGAAACCGAGTTTTCTTGAATAACTTGAAGCAGTGCATCCACACTTATATGTAGCTCCAACCAATGAACACAAGGGCTCTTTTTAGAGCCACCCTATAACTTACAACTTAAGCCCGCTATTTTAGGGCCAGATAACGGCAATTCCTGGACCCTCGCCAAAATGTATTCTCCACACAGCTGTGGTGCAGCGGCCAGAGCATCTCACTTTTTAGCACAGACCTCTCGCTTTGATCCCCGGCTCTACTCACCATAATACCGTATTAATTTACCTTCGCACTCCATATACAACACCACCTAAGCACCATATACAAGTTGAACACGTGTGGCTCAGCGCCCAGAGCACATGACTTCACAGCATAGCACACACAGTTTAGGCTCACAGTATCATCCCCAAGTCCAGCAGCAGCTCAATTTAAAAGCATGACCACTCTAGGCAATACCTCACTTAATTTCCATACCCAGCACTTTCAGACCAGTAGGGGTCAGTAGTTCAACGGCTTTACCCTGAGTCCGTCACCATCTCAGCTTACGCCCCCAGCACCATCAGACCCATAGGAGTGAGTAGTTAGCACTTCACAAATACCGAATTGATTTGATAGGCGCAAATTTACCTTCGCACTCCCTCTATAACGCCCCCTAAGCACATTACACAAGCTACAATGTTCGAAAAAAAAGTTCATCCAAGTAGCTATAACTACATGCTGACACTACTTGGACAGATGTGGCACTGCAGCCAGAGCACATGTCTTCACAGCATATGACACACAGTTTGGACTCACGCTTTCATCCCCGAGTCTGGCAGCAGCTCAGCTTAGCACCATGACACTCTAGACAATACCTCACAAATTTTACGTACCCCAGGACTTTCAGAACAGTACGGGTCAGAAGTTTGTCCTAGTAGTTATAAACACATGCTGACACTACTTCCACAAGTGTAGAGGCCCTCACCCCAGTCCCTCAGTCACCGGCCATCCGGTCAAATCTGCAGGGCTAGGGGATCGCAGCAGGCGTCCAGACGCTGACCCAACACGCTCAGCACGGGGTCCCTATCTCCCCCGCAGCACCAGAGCACGCCGTTCGTTGATGTACGAACCGAGTCCCGCAACCCAAGGTCCGCTGCCCCCTCTCACCTTGGCGTACTGTGCTGGGGCTTTCCTTTCTTCTCCGCACCACTGCTCCGCATCTGTACCCGGCCGCTCCACACAGCTATGGGCACAGGCAAGCCACCGCTCGCCAGGGAGGCCCGCCCGCACCACTCTCGTCGGAAGGGGGATATCAGCAGCACATACCGCCAGGCCGCAGTCGCCCTCAGCTTCAGCAGGCACGGGTCACTCACCCACGCGGGCTTCACAAGATGGCAGCCAGGGGTCAGACTGTCAATCTCCACAGTCCGGGCCGCTCCACCAGTCGGGTCCACAGCTCATACACCCCTCCGCTGGTCCTGAAAAGCTGTTGACTCTCCACGGCCGGCGCCGGAGGGACAGAGAAACACGTCCTACTCCGCCGCCATCTTGACCACGATTTAGAAAAGGGGGGTGGTGATGAACAGAGTGTCTGAGTTAAACAGAACACTCTTACCCAGTCCAAAGATCAGGGCTTGATCCATCACCGTTATTTATCTCACTGCCCCATCCCAGCTCAGAACCTGGCTATATGCAAATCAGTCTGTCCCTGGCCCAGTGCATCATGGGAACAGGGCAGACTAAACTACCAAGCCAATTCTTCACCAGAAAGGAGACAAGCTACCGGGGACCGGTTTCTGGCATTTCAGCCTTCTTCGGCCCGGCTTGCTTGAATCCTGATGGAGCAGTGAGAAAGGGACTCATGTCTGAGTATACCCTGCCACACCTATAGTGGCCAAAAACGATTTAGAAAAGGGGGTGGTGATGAACAGAGTGTCTGAGTTAAACAGACCACTCTTACCCAGTCCAAAGATCAGAGCTTGATCCATCACCGTTATTTATCTCACTGCCCCATCCCAGCTCAGAACCTGGCTATATGCAAATCAGTCTGTCCCTGGCCCAGTGCATCATGGGAACAGGGCAGACTAAACTACCAAGCCAATTCTTCACCAGAAAGGAGACAAGCTACCGGGGACCGGTTTCTGGCATTTCAGCCTTCTTCGGCCCGGCTTGCTTGAATCCTGATGGAGCAGTGAGAAAGGGACTCATGTCTGAGTATACCCTGCCACACCTATAGTGGCCAAAAATGATTATCCCTCACCACCCCTTGTAGCCAATCAGATGGCAGAATTCCCAAATATCGATACCTGTAAATTTCGATATTTCTCAAAAACGACTGAACAAATTTACACCAAATAAACAAAAGCGTGCTTTATAGACCAAGACTCTTATCCCTGCCAAATTTGGAGTAGTTCCCTTCACCCGTTCGACCTGAAGCCTTGTCTAAAGTTTCCTATGGAAATTAACATAAAGAAAACATGTTTTGGGACCCCCCTTTTTTCTCACCCCCTTAACGAATCACCCCCAAACTTTCAACATAGGAGCTGATATCAACAAAGAATTTGTTTTCAAAATTTCACGAAGATTCGTCAATCGGCGCCAAAGTTATTCGGAATAGAATGTTGCCAGTTCTTTTGGCAACTAAGTCCTAAACATAACTACCTACTGGTGACCGCCGGTAGGTAATATATATGAACACACACTAAAAAAAAACAAAGGTTACAGGGATCCTATATTAAGGAACTAGAATTTAGGAAACCTTAGAAATTCACAGAAAAAAAACAAAGGTTACAGGGATGTTATTGTTAAGCTCAGATTTCACTCGTACAGAGCCATTAAAATTTCCCAGTTATAGTTACCTGAGCTAACTTTAAATTACGCCCCCAAAATGCAATGCTAATGACCTCACATATTGCATCACTCATGACATGGCCAGTGACATCACAGATGACATCTCAAATAACATCACTGATGATATCATCCACAGAACCACTCACAAACCCATATATAACCCATACAGCCTCTCAAACACTCACACACCCATACAACCACGCACAGGCTCATTCACAGACCCATACAACTGCTCACACACCCACTCCCTCATCCATAGATCCACTCACACACCCACTCACCCACTCATACATCCACTCACTCATCCATACAGTCACTTACACAGCCACCCACCCACCCATACAGCCTGTTAACACAGACACTCACTTACCTATATAACTACTCACACACCCATTCACACACCCACAAAACCACTTACATACCCATTCATACATCCACACAATCACTCAAACACCCACTCACTCACCCATACAGCCACTCAGACACTCGCTCTCCAATACAGCCACTCACACACCAACTCACTTAACCAAACATCCACTCAAACTGCTACTCCCTCACCCATACAGCCACTTACACACCTAGTCACTCACTCAAACAGCCACTCACACAGCCACTTAGTCACCAATATAGCCACTCACCCAAAAACCCACTCACCCACCCATACACTCACTCATGCAGCCACTCACTCACACATACAACCACTCACATACCCACTTACAGACCTACAGACCACAGGCACCCCACTCATACCCCCACACAATCACTCATACACCCTCTCACACATGCATAAAACCACTAACACACCCATACAGCCACTCAGACACCCACTAACACACAGATGGACACAGTCACACAGCAACTCACATAATATATGTTAGAGTAGTATCACTCAGTAGTAGAACACAAAGTATAGTAATTTAACTTAGTAGAAGCTTAGTATGTATCTTTAAGTTTCAGAAACATTTACAAAACACTGTTTTGTGTTGTAATATGTTAGGTCATAAGCAATGTATAGCGGACCAAAAGTTATAGTTAGCTCAAGTAAATATAACTGCTGAATTTCAATGGTTTTGTACGAGTGAAATCTGATTCTAACTATAATGCCCCCCTAACCTGTGTTTTTTTCTGTAAATTCCTAAGGTTTCGAAATTCAGATTTTCCACAGCTTTTGAGTGTGTTCGCAGCATAAAGAAGAAAGATGGGTGCCTCTCACTGGATTATATGGACATTGGAATGTTAAATCTTATGTATTAAGTTCTGTTACATTGTTTGCTGTTGCTGCTGTGAGTTGGCAAATTAAAGAAGTATGCATAATATCAGCCTCCATGTCTTTAATAAAATCATGATTTTCTACCCACCCTGGCTGTTGAAAATCTGAATTTTATGGCAAGGCATGGAGGCCAATATTATGCATGTTCAAAGCCTTGCCATAATATTCACTACTGGACAATCCACAGGCTTAAAGCAACATTTCTTAAAAACAGATTCAGAAGTCCAATCAGCCGCAGCTAAAATGCTTGATAAACCCCCACCCAGGATGAATGCCTTAGAAGCCATCGCCCCCTAGCGGAGTGAGGGGCAAATTTTGTTAAATCAATTCTTTCTTTTTCATGACCTCCTTGACCCAACGAGCCAAGGTTGGAGTGGAGACTGCCCTGTGTGGAGGTCTGTAAGAAATTAACAACTGAGAATCAGCACTATGTCTCAGACATTCAGTCCTCCTCTCGTCCTCACGTATACACCTCACCACGCAAAGTTTCTTTCATTCATCAAAGCTAGGGTAGAAAATTGTTTCTGACATTGTTTTGGTTCTTTTTGAGATACAGAAACAAACACCTTCTGGAACAAACATACACCCAGCAATCTCTAAAGCCTTAACATCCAAACCCTCCTGAAAGAAATCAGACAGAGCAACATAACCAATTTCAAAGAAAGATCTCTGAGGCTTAAAAACTTGTTTTCACTCCTTTTCAACAATTCTCTCAAAGCAACATCCACATCCTAAAGGGAAGAGTATTTTGCTCCCAGGGGGGCCTTAATTCTCACACTCCTCAAGAGTCTTCTTATACATCATGTTGACCAATAGGGATCCTATCCACTAAATCATGACCTGCAGAAATAGCCGACCTTCCAATATTAACAGTACTATAGGACTTACCATCATGAAAAACTTCAGACAAGTATTTAACTTCTTCGACTACAGGAGCTGGTACTAGATCCAGACTCCTTGAAGTACACAATCAAATCCATCTCCCCCAAGCCAACCTGTAGGCCTTTGAGGTACCTGGAGCCCATGACTCCTTAATGAGTTTTGAAGCCTCTGAAGATATGCCCGACATTTGTCAGGCTCTCCCGAAATCAACTAAGTCATTAGCGTCAAATGACCCTGAAGAACCAACTCGTGGAAATCTCCTGAATTGTTGGTTAGCAAATCTGGCACATCTGGAGGAAGTACTGGGTTGGCAATCAACATCTCCATAACATCTGGGTATCAAACTTGAGATGTCCAAAACGGGGTTATTAGGACAACGTCTGCCCTTTCCTGTTTCATCTTCAAAAGAACCGTCTGAATCAGAGCAAAGAGGGGAAACGCATAACAACGAGACCTGACCCAAATCTGCAGCAGCTGGGTCCGGCCTCCAACTAAAAAATCTCAGAGTCTAAGCATTCACTCACTTTGCAAAAAGATGCAATTCGAAAGGGCCCCAATTCTTGCTAAGTGCTAAGAAAATACCCTTGTTTAGTCTCCAATCGTTGAGGTCCTTTAGTTGCCTTGAATTCTAATCTGCAATGGAATTACTTACCCCCGGCAAGTATTGAGCTAGAGCCATGATGTTTTTGCTCAGGCAAAAATGCCAAACTCCGTTGCCAAGTCCGCTAGAGCCTTTGAACAAGGACCCCTCATTTGTTGACATACCTTACCAGAGAAATGTTGTCCATCTTTAAGAGAACACAAGATTTGACCTGATCTCTTGCAAAACTCTTCACCGCAAAAGAACCTGCCAACAACTCCAGGTAGTTGATATGCATTTTCCTCTCTTGACCTGTCCACTTTCCTCCAGTAGTCAATGAACCACACCTGGCTCCCCAACCCTGAAGGCTGGCATCCGATTCTATAACCATGTCTGGGATCGGACCAAAGATTGCCCTCCCATTCCATGCCTCAAGATTTTCTAACCACCTTGCCAGCTCCTACTGTATCTCTGCATCTATCTGAACGCTCTGAGAATAGCTCCCCCCTCTGTTCAGATACAAAGTCCTCAGTCTATGACGGGCTTGATAATGCAAGGGAGCCAGAAAAACTGCTTGAATTGAAGCTTTAAGAAGAACTCTTGCTACCTGCCTCAATGAAACCCACTCGCTCGTTAGAACCTTTCGTAACTCCCTGCGAATTTGCCTGACTTTCTCCATTGGTAATTTCAAGACACAATCCAAGGTCCAGATCTGAAAACCCAGGAAAACAGTCTCCTGGCTGGGTACTAAGCTTGACTTCTTCCTGTTTACTACAAAGCCCAAGTCCTCTATCACTCTGAATGCTAAGGTCGTATTTTCATGAGCTTGCTCCTTGTTCTCCAACATTATATGAATGTCGTCCAAATAAATGATCAACCTTATCCCCCTTGATCGTAACTATGCAGGCACATCACCTTCGTGAAACACCAAGGTGCAGATGTCAAACCGAAATGGAGGCTCTTGAATCTGCACATGGTCCCTTGCTATTGGAACTTTAAGAGGTTCCTTTGATCTACACAAACTGGAATAGTTAAGTAAGCATCTTTGAGATCCGGACGAGTTAACCAATATTACTTCCTCAAGATGTCTATCAGCATATGAATACCTTCCATTCCATGGAATGGTTGTATTTCACCCATTCGTTCAGATACTTCAGATTTATCACAGGCCTCATAGGCTTGTCTTTCTTTTCTACTAGAAAAATATTGCTTATGAAACCATTGCATGAATTCTCTGCTTTCTCTTTGGCACCCTTCTTTTCTAACTCTATACCTCTTGACTTACCAAATCCTCTTGGTCTTTGCCGAATCTTAGAAGGAGAGTACTCCTTACATGATTTTGATTTGCTACTAAATCTATATGGTAACCAGGTACTGTCTGTAAGACCCAGGGGTCTGAGGTAATTTCTTTCCATCTGTCTAAAAAGAGAGCGAGCCTACCACCAACCTTTACCTGAATGGATAAAAGGTCTTTTCCCAAACATACCTTGGAACCTTGATCTTCTCTCACCTCTAAAGCGACCTCTTCCCCTTCTTTGTCTCTGAGGGTAAAATCGAGGGGTATAAGAGCTTATTTGAAAACCTCCTGATCTGTAACCACCTCTTGAAAAGGAGCCTCTTGAAATTCCAATTCCGCAGTAGGGGAACCAGCCCGCATTCTCCCGGCCGTTCCAAAAACCTTTCTAATATCCTTTTGGACTTTGTGTATAGAATTGAATGCTCCTGCATATTTTGCCATTTCCTTCGAAAAACTCCTCCCAAAGAGGAAACCATTTGCTAAGTGACCCGACTCCTTACATGCAAGTTCTGCCAACTTCAGATCTATCTTCATAAGGAAGCTTTCCATTCTTTCAATACATAAAGATGTGATGGCATTACACAACAAACAAATGGCCCATTAGACCCATTGCCGCAGTTCCTCAGTATTTACAACACGTTCTTGTAAATAGGCTTCCTCTCATAAATCAAAAATCTTGGTCAGAGGACCAAACACATCCAGGAGGCGGTCCTGACACCCCTTGAGCCCTTTATCAAGACCCCTTCTAGGGTCCCTGCCCAACTTGTTAGGGAAGGTTAGCATATTTGCGTCCAATTCAGGGGTAAAGGCTAGCTTATTAGTCAAAGATGGTCCCGGGCAATCTGACTTCAGGCTTGTCCTAACCTCCTTTGGCATCTCTTTCCTGATCCAGTACTCAACATATTGAGCAACATGTTTAGCCAGCACCCATTGTGGAGAAAGCGGATGCTGAATTGTATTGGGGTCGAACATGACCTCCCCTAATAGATCCAAAATCTGAACCAGTAAACCATCATCTTTCTCCTTTTTAATTTTATTTCTATTACTTTCCTCTTCATCCGAGGATTCAAAATCAGAGGAACATGAAATAATAATGTCCCCACTGCTTGAGGACTCATGGCAGGCAATGGCCCTGCGATCCCCTTTCTTGGCCTTTATAACCTGTTCCTTTAACTCCTTACAAGTTTTATTTCCTGTGCCTTTCATCATGAAGGCCCCTTTCCCATGTTTCTCCTTTTCTCTTGCAAGATGTTTTCTATTCTGGGTGGCCTTGAAACCACTTCCACTGGCACCATTCATAACCTCTTTCTCTACCGGCCAAAACTGTTTGTCACTATTCCTATTTCTATTAAATCTAACTTCTAACTTGTCAATACAATCATCTAACTTTTTTCCAAGTTGAGATGCCAATCCAGAAACTGCCTTATTAACACACTCCTTAACTTTAAGATCAACATCCTCACCATTTCCGCAGAAATGCTCCATATCACCAATGGGCTCTTTAAATCTTACTCTCAAAAACGTTTTCACCTAAAGAGTACCTCTTTAAAATCAAAACCAAAAGACTATGCCTGAAAACTGTAGTAAAACACCACTAAAAATCACCTTTCTAAACTCTGCCTGAACAGTGAAGCAACAAGCATTTACAATGCAATGGTTTCGCCTTTTGAAAAGTTTGAGCTATTGGCACTGTAAATGACAAAATTTGTATTTATGTGTTGGTCTTCACAACAGATAAATAAATGGCATTGTCATTTACAATGCCAATAGTTTAATCTCTGGCAAATGCCACACAAAGACACACATACAGACACATACAGACACACACAGACCCACACACACCAACAGAGCCCCCCCAACACACGCACAAGCAGGCAACAGGGGCACACAGAGGCACAAGCAGGCAACAGGGGCACACAGAGGCACAAGCAGGCAACAGGGGCACACAGAGGCACAAGCAGGGGCACACAGAGGCACAAGCAGGCAACAGGGGCACACAGAGGCACAAGCAGGCAACAGGGGCACACAGAGGCACAAGCAGACAACAGGGGCACACAGAGGCACAAGCAGACAACAGGGGCACACAGAGGCACAAGCAGGGGCACACAGAGGCACAAGCAGGCAACAGGGGCACACAGAGGCACAAGCAGGCAACAGGGGCACACAGAGGCACAAGCAGACAACAGGGGCACACAGAGGCACAAGCAGACAACAGGGGCACACACGTGCAAAAGACACCCACAAGCTGACAGCCCAATTATCTTGAGCCACAAAATGTATACAGACCCTTAATTCGGATCACGTTTATTTTAGTTTCAAGTCACCATACCTAGAAAAGACATTATGTAAATGCAAAGATTGTTTGCTAAGTGTTTGTGAGTATATCTGGCTGCACCAGGTTTGAAGTGTGCTTACATCGGCACAGTGGCTGTAGTGGGGTTTGTGGAGGGTTTTTGTTTAAATCTGACTGGAAGGGTTGAAATGATGAGTGGTCTTCCCGCGCAGTAAATGGATTTGAGCGTCCTCCGAGATCTGTAAAGTCGGGTACAAGTCCCAGGGAAGGCTAAAGAAGGCTTGGAGTTCACAAATGTAAAGTCTAATGGAACAGAGTTACAAATAATTTGAACAAACCCTTGGGTTGCACTAGTTTGAAGCTTTACTTTAAACCAATGCTACACAGACAATTGGCCTTTGGTGCATGCGCATCAACCCACACACACACATACATATGTTGTACCCTCTTACTTTTTCTCAAAACAATGCAACATTTTTATTCACACACCCACGATAGGCAGTGCAGGCTTTAAATGAAAGCTCACCTGCCAAATCACAGCACAAGCCATCCCTCAGGGCCTGCACCAAATATCTTGCTATTGCAACCCAGTCGAGTCCCAGACAGACAACCTCTTGAGCAAGTCACCCCAGCACTGAGCACTCTGCCAAGAACCCCATTCTATGCCAGTGGGGAGGCATCATTAGCACCCACCAGTGTCCTGTTCCCAAGAGCACTAGATATGACACTACTGGGACATTCACTCAGACCATCACACTAGCAGTGTCTTCAGCTAAACACCCCACTGGGGCCTCACTCCCACCATCCTTCCTGGTTCTCATCCTAGCAGCACAAAGAGGAAACCCCTTTAATTGAGATGGCCCAGCAGGCGGCACTTCGGTGGAAGGTTCTCCCTCCCACTTATACTAAAGTACATGGATTGTGGATACATAAAATTATAAAATAAATATTAAGAACAGTTTATAAAAAATGCTGTAGTGTAAACATCATCCCGACTGCACAGGCTTACCCCTCTTATTTATACAGCTGGAGGTGGTCCTCGCCACCTTGATTACAGTTATTGCTATCAATGTTCATTGCCAACTCTTCAACTTTCCCTCTTGGCACTACACTTCTTCACCAAGCGTCCGGTGCTAGCAACATGTGATGAACTGCACTTCTTTCCTAATAGCCTTCAATAGAAGTGTCCCAGCATTGTCCCACTCAGCACTGGCACTGGCTTGCAGTCTTTTCTTTCTTGGGAGTGAAGTTATGAACCCTAAAAACCACCTTCACTCCATCCCAGCCTTCAGAAGGGACAACCATACCTCGGTCTACAGCCCCATGGGTGACCGCATCATAGATTTTGGTTGCAAGGGTGTGGAATAGGTGGTCTACGTTTAAGTTGCTCTTGGCTGATGTTTCGATGTAGGTCATGCCCAGATGAGCAGCCCAGGCTGCAGCCTCCTCACTAGGCACAAGATAGCCAGAATCCCGGTCGCTTTTCTGTCCCACCAGCACAAAGACAGCCCGTTCGGAAAGCACATTCATGGCCTCCATATACCAGTCGTCCAAGGAAAGGAAGGTGGACCGATTACTCCGATCAAAGACCAGGAGAACACCAACAGCATTACGATAGAAAGACCGTGTAATGCACCTGAAGCGCTCCTGCCCCGCAGTGTCCCACATCTGCAGCTTGACCCGCACGCCGGGCGCCAGCGTCAGCATCTTCACGTGGAACTCCACGCCCAGGGTGCACACCGCCTGCTCCAGGAAGGACTTCTCGGTGTAGCGCTGCACCAGCGACGTCTTCCCCGCCGTGGCGTCCCCCAGCAGGATGACTCGGAACTGGTAGTGCCAGTCGGCGGCGCGGACGGGGGCAGGGGAGGTGCGGTGGTGGCAGTCCATGCCTGCAGAGCCAAGCGGTGTTTGTAGTGGTCCCATTCACTGCCTGCCTGTGGGGAGGGCCGGGGGCTCCAAACAACTCGACGAAGCCCCGCCCTCCCCACACTTCTAGCTCTGCCCACTCTCCCTGTTCCCCATGGCTTTCCTCTCTCTCTTTCGGACACCCCCACCCTTTCACCCGGGAAGATCGTGCTTGGCCTCCTCCTCCGCCTTCTTCCTCTGCAGGCCCCGGTCCGCCAGGGTCATCAGGTAGGCCCACACCTCGCTCCTCGGCCGGGGGGCACGAGCGGGCCCTGGGGGGGCCTGGAGCGGCCCGGGAGAGGTCCAGGCGGAGCCGCTGTGTCCCGCCCGCCTCCATGGAGCTGTGTCCAGGCTCAGCCTCCAGGAAAGAAGCGGGAGGGGGCGGGAAAGGGGGAGGAGAGAGCTGACGACGGCCGGCCGGGGCAGAAGGCGGGCATCAGAGAGAAGCGGGAGGGGGCGGGAAAGGGGGAGGAGAGAGCTGACGACGGCCGGCCGGAGCAGAAGACGGGCACCAGGAACAAGCGCGGGAGAGAACGAGGGGGGCGGGAGAGTACACGAACGGCGGGAGGGGGGCGGGAGAGGACGAGGGAGGCGGGAGAGTACACGAACGGCGGGAGGGGGGCGGGAGAGGACGAGGGAGGCGGGAGAGGGGCAGCTAGGAACAAATAAGGAGACCCGAGCAGCAAGGGAGGTGCCGGCAATGCCGGAACAGACTCGGGGGCGTTCCCGGCGTCACGTGACGTCGGCAAAAGCCAAAGAATCTCGGGAACGCCCCCGTGTCTGGTCCGGCATTGATGGACAGGCCCCTCGTCCAATGGCTAGGCTCCTTACTGTACTCAATAGATTTCTCTGGAGGAGGAGCCTAACGGCTCCGCCCCCCAGCGAAACCTAAAAAACACCACTAAAAATCACCTATCTCAAGTAGCCACTGAATTCCAGATGACAGTTGCCCTGCTCACCTCATACTGACTAGAAAAAACGGACTTCTGCCTCTTTTGCTTGCCCAAAAGATGGCTGCCTTAAATCTCATAGTCAGTAGAGTGTTTTGCCCTAATCAAAATGGCCGCTGCATCACCTGATGCAGGTACAGTGGCCTGAGTGTACCAAGATTGTTTCCTCAGTAAAGCCGGATTGGGAAGTAAGTAATCGACAAATTGCTCTTAAAAATCAGTGCACGAATAGCAAACTTAAATGCGCCCAATATATAACCCGGAATGAGGAAATTGAATCCTTCATGTTCCGTTACCAAAAGAAAAAAAATATTCTCTGTGATGCGAAGCGGAGTGTTAATTCAAACAGGCAATAAATAACCAAGCGCGCCCGAGGCGCTGCTAAAGACCGCCGTGCGAGTGCGAAAGCAGAGCAACGATCGCGTCCCGAGGCATTAAACAGCCCAAATTTCAATTATTAAAAAAAACATTAAAGGTGTTTCAAAAATAAACAAGCATTTACAATGCAACGGCCTCGCCTTTGCAAAAGTTAGAGCTATTGGCATTGTAAATGACAGCATTTTTATTTATGTGTTGGTTTTGAAAACAGATAAATAAATTGTATTGTCATTTACAATGCCAATAGCTTAATCTCTCGCAAATGTGAGACCTATTGCATTTGCACCCACACATACACACACAGAGCCACACACACACACAGAGCCACACACACACAGAGCCACACACGCAGGGCCACACACACACACACAGAGCCCACACACACACAGAGCCACACACACACACAGAGCCACACACACACACAGCCACACACACACATATAGCCACACGCACAGAGCCACACAGAGCCCCACACACACACAGATCCCCACACACACACACAGAGCCACCCACACACACACACTGAGCAGCCACACACAGAAACACACACACACACAGAGCCACACACAAAAACCCACAGAGCCACACACACAGAGCCACACACACATAGCCACACACACTAGCCACACACACAGACATAGCCACACACATAGCCACACACAGAGCCACACACACATACACAGAGCCCCAGAGCATAATTCCAAGAGCCAATGTAGTTTAAAAAATACTTGTGAAGAAGCATCCGGGGCACATTCGAGGCACTGACAGCTTATTGCTACCATGCGCCCGGCGGTCCATCACTGGATGCTGAGATAAACACCCTACGTCACGAGGCCGCCAGAGACCACAATAGTTTGTTTTGTACAAAAAACATAAACGTGATCTTTCAGAGATGCTACTTTTATCACACGCAGTTGTATTACACAAAAATAGCGCTGCAAGGTAACTGCAAGATGAAAATCCTAGCTTCAGAAAGCACCTAAAAAAGGGAACTATAATAAAAAGTGCAGCTTTCAAAGCTTGGGTAGAAGCTGCAGTATTCGCGGGCGAGAGACCTGTAGCTGCTGAAGGTCAAGGAGGCAGACCTGCGGGCACGTTGCTTTTTTACCCGCCCCAGAACTGGTGGCAACTGTAGCCCCGGGCCTCCACACCACTACATTGTGAAATAGTACGGTGCTTTCTGTGGAACTTCGTTCTTCTCTACGGGGACTTCCCCTCCGTTCTCTGGGGACCACGCGCCCATTACCCTCATGCGGCTCCTGCGAATAAAGAGAAAGAGCACACAGCATATTGGGAAAAGAAGTCCACCCATTCAAATTCCCCCAAAAAAGCACCAAACCACATCTACCTACCCCTACTGGAGCCAGTGGTAGACTGCAGCTCTCTGGCCCGCCCATGGGGGAGGGATAGCTGCATTGAAGGAGGAAGACGGGGCATAGTTAATTGGGATTTTTTGGGGAGCGTGTACGATGCTAACCAGCGATAACTACATGCTTTCCCTACTTGCATAACATACTCAGCTACTCACGCAGAGAAACCTAGCGCTTTTCCCTTATCGCGCAAACAACCCTCAACTGACAATGGGCGGCTTCACACAAAACCCGGAACCTCCATAACGCCCCGTAGAACCTCGCTAGTCATCCCCGAAACTCTGGCCCCTTCCTCCCTCTGAACTCCCCAGCCTTGCCGCTGCGGGCCTTGAGAGCGCTGGAACCTGCACACATTTAAAGGCCTCCAAAAGCGGCCGCCATGTGCTCTCTGCATCTTTCAAAACACCCGACCCAGGACTCTGATGCTGACCACTCAGCGCCCGCCCACTACGCACCCGGGGAGGAGGGAGCGCGCATGGCGGCTCGGGACAAAGATTCACGCGTGATCCCTCCACCGCCCCCAGCGAGGTGGATGCCTTGTGCCGCTTACTGAGATATACTCCCACAACACCGGGGCATGCACAAGCCGTGCCAGTAACACCAACTCTACCGGAGAAGACACCCCCTCTTGTCCGGGTACTACCCCCACCCTCGCTCACATACACTGTACACATACCAGAGCCGCCACACAACCTGCTGCAGAGGAGCTTTACGTAAGTGGCGCGAAGACAATATCATGTGACCAGACCCCAGGGTGACGCCCTCCCCCCACCAACCAGAAGAGGCCCTAGGGAGGGGGACATCCGCTATATTACCATAACTAATTGTGTCCCATGGTGGCGGTGCTGCCCACCGGACGCAGCACTCCCACCTCGGGCTACGCGTGTGCTCAGTGTCACCGCTGCCACTCAAGTCTGGCTACGCATTCTGCGCAACATATGTGCCTCACAGCGTGCTCTCCAAGGCTCCCGGACCCTTTCTCCAGTGTTGTACATGGGATCGCAAGAACAATGCACTTCCATACCCAATGTTTTTGCCTTTTCACACACCTAAGGGAAATGGCCCGCTCTTGAAATCTTGTTGTACCGTTTTTGTTATTGTCAGGATCGACATATTGAGTGATCAAAGCAAAATTGCTTAAAAACAAAATGACGCACCAACCGCCCGGTTTCTGTACAAGTATAACGATAGCAGTTGCCTGGATTAGAATGGGTTTAAAGTAAAATGTGTTCTGTTTTTTCTTTGGGGTGGTTCGGTGAGACTCGAGAGCAAAGAGTTTCCCTGCAGGAAAAAAGTGCAGCGTGAGTAAGAGCAGAAAGGAAACGCACGTGATGACCCCTTTGGAAAACAAGCGCTTGCCATTTAGGCCAGCCAATGGAGAAGAGGCGCAGCAGTTCAATTTGGTAGCTCACACTGGCATCAACCATGCAGGCCGCAATCAGCCTCCCGTCGCGTTCTTGGTGCTATCCCTCAGTACACGGCCACCAATGTCCCTCACGCAAAGTGGCCGCCTCGTGGGGATCAGGACTGTGGAGCCAATGGAGCTCACACTTCACATCAGGGAGTAGGATACAATGCAGGCAGTGTCTTTAGATGACTAAAGTTGATGAACTGTTTAACAGCATGGGGAATCGGCCACAAGGCTAGCGTGCACCCTCAGATGCAGACAAGCCCAGCACAGACGTGGCGCGGAAGTAAAATGGCGTCTTCAGTTTACTGAGCGCTCCTTTCCCATTACCACCCCATGCCTCACCTTGGAAAACAGGGCATGTGCGGCTATGTAAACAGTGGGCCTCCCAAAATCTCGGTCGGAGTCAGCGCCTCATTCGCGGGGCCCGCTGGAGCTAAGGGATCGCATTTGTTTCTCCACGGCTGAGGCCCGTACCACGCCAGCCGCCGCCGGCTCGAGTTGAAAGGGCCACCTGCCCACGCTGCAATCGGACCTGTCTCCGCCGCCAGCCTCCCACAGTTAAGCCGCACAGCTCAGCACTGGAGAGGGGGAACACTGACAGGGTTTGCAGCGATCAAGTGCTCCGTGATTCTGCTGTTATATAGTGATTGTTGGCACAACGGCAACCCTCCGGTTGTGTTTCCATTGCCAGAGGATGTTGTATGGCAGCTGGAAGTCGATCCGTTTCTCCCGGAGTTACTTGCCTGAAATAGAACAAAACACGGGAATGGGGACAGGTGGCGAGAACATTTCCGACAAACTGTTCCAAGTGGCTGTTTCAAAGGGGAAAATACACAACTTCATCGATTTTTGTTTCGCCATTGTCTGTAAGCCCCGTCCTTTTCAGACTGGGGGGTGTGTCCGAAAAGGACGGGGCTTAGATTGAAAGAATGTCGTCACTGAGACCTCTTCTCCAATGGCTGGCCACCGTTTAGGAGGCCAGCCAGTGGAGAAGAGGGGCGGGGCTTAACCTCACTACTCCAAGTCATTAAATCTCACCAGCAAGACTGCGCATGTGCACAGCCTACGCTAGCCGAGACCTATAAAGGGGAATAAAAGAGCAAAGAGACTCATCAAAACAAGCACAAATGAAAGGAATTCAGATTAGGCTAAATTACTAACTATGTAATAAAAAATTATAGTAGATAAAGCCCAATAACATTTAAAATTGAATCCTTTCACACTCAATCACATTATAAAACCGAATTCTTTCACACTGACAAGATATTCACAACATCACTAGAATTGTAAAGTAAGCACAATAATGTGCAAACTTATCTCAGCTGTGAGCAGCAACAAAGAAGGAAGATGGCTGCCTCTCACTGGATTATATGGACATTGGAATGTTAAGTCTTATGTTCTAAGTTCTTTTACATTGTTTGCTGTTGCTGCTGAGAGTTGGCAAATTAAAGAAGTATGCATAATATTGGTCTCTGTGCCTTGCCATACAATTCTATTCCCTAACTTTAACATCCCTCAGACCTTTGGTTTTTCCAGTGAATTTCAAAGGTTTTTCAAGTTTAATTTCAAAAGAATGATGTCCCTCTACTGTTAATATATATATTTTTAGCTAATTTGTAGGATTTATTTTTAATACTAAGAGCATTGCAACTTAATTTGATTTTAGCTTAGTTTTTTTTATACTGTAAACATTCAGTTTGTTATAAATATTCTTTATAAACATTTAAATAAATATAAAAATCACATATGCACTAAATGTAAAGTATATGAAGCTTTTTTAAATGTCATTAAACAAAATATTTTTTGAAATTATTTTTTGGGGTATGGAGGTACCTTTGTGGGTCCACAAACATAGATGGACTACTACTCTATGGTTTTTATCATGTGATTGGAACAAATCCACGAGTCTGAATCCAACGGATACACAGAAAAATGTATAAATTATTCCAAATATGTGCACCCCTCCATTGTCATCAATGATATCAGAGTGAACATATTTACAAGTATATTTAAACTACCTTATATCTGTTTTCAACAAAGTTACCCATTTTACTAGTTTCACAAATCTGCAAATTTACGGACTGGATTTGCGAATTCACTCAAAACACACCCAAAGGTTGTCTTTTGATGGGCTATATTAAGACCCGACCCATGCACATGGAAAATCACACCCAAAACCAGATTCCTCTCCAGTGAAGTCTCTAGAAGGAGAATTGAGAATCAGCAGTGCCCTTCTTCTTACGTCGAAGATGAGCATCCGCACCTGTTGAGGATGAGAAGGAAGACACACAACCTCACAGAAAAGTGATGTGTGGAAGCACTTTACTATACCTTATGGGGAAAAGAAGGTAACAGCAAAATATGTGCAGTGCAATATTTGCAGCAAGCAGTTATCCAGAGGCACTGCAAAGGAGTATTCACATGGGACAAGTTCCATGTGTAAGCACCTAAAAACAGTTCATGAAAGGGTCTACAACCGAATGATGCGGAAGAAAGCAGGTACAGCAGGACAGTCGACCTCTACAGGAGGCTTGGGTGAAGTATCATCAGCTGCAGTCTTTACAATACCAGCTGCCTGCAAAGAATTGAGTGATGTGGTTATTCACTTTGCGAAATGCCACATGCCTGTCACTGTAAAAATATCTTCTGCTGGTGCATTCTTGAATACGATGAAGAAGCATCACTGTTAGATTTTTTTCGTTGCTTCCAGGGACCACATAATGTTTTTGAACACTGAAGCCAGTTGCTTCTTTGCATCTCCCCATCCTTACCCTTTTTACTATCCTGTTTATTTTTTGTAAAAATATAAAAAAGAAGCAATTAAAAAACTGTTAAAAAACACCTTCTAGAAAAAGAATGGTTCTGGTTAGAACCACCAGCTAGTCAAACAGAGAGCTACTTCTGTGTTTGTAATGTGTCAGTGACTGTATCGGAGTGAGTGTATGTCTGGGTGTGTTATTGGATGCATTATTATTTGACTGGGTGTGTCAGTGTCTGCTTTGGTTTATGCCTGAGTGTTTCAGTGACTGCATTGGAATGTCCCTGGGTAAGTCAGTGTATGCATCATTGTGTGGGTGGGTATGATATTGCATGCATTAGTCTTGGGCTAGGAGTGTGAGTTTCTAATTTGCACAATATCTGGGCGTGCTAGTGTATGCTTTAGTGTGTGCCTGGATGTGTTAGTGTATGCATCAGTGTCTGCCTGGGTGTGTGAGCGTATGTATTAGTGTGAATAGATGTAGAGCTACTAGTGGCCATTTATCTGATTGTCAAAGCCTTTCATTTGGCATAAGCTTCTCTCCGACCTGTACTTTTCCTGGGATTCTTATATATCGCCCACCAGGAGCACTGGATAATTTTTGTAAAGATCTCCCTGATGTAGCTACTAATGGGGTGAGTTGCTCCTCCAATTTTTACATCTTGGGTGCTTTGAATTTATATTTTGATGATCTTGACTCTTCTCCTGTTCACCCTTATGGAATGTCTTGAAACATTTCAATTTAAACAAATAGTGACTGGCCCTACTCATAATTTGGGACATTTGCTTGATATCTTATTGACAAATTTGACAGATATTACTTTGGCTGAGTCCATGGCGGTTCCTCGGTCTGATCATTTTCTATTATATTTTATCTGGACCCCTCATGTGTCTTTGCAGCCTTCTGCCAGAATGAAAAAATGTGGCCGCATATGGTCCAAACTTTCAGTGGAAAGATGGGCTACTAATTTGATATTTTCCACTCCTATTCCTCATTCCGACCCGACGAGGGCGAATGAGAATTTTAACAATTGGCTGGAGTCTTCTCTTGACACAGTTCTCCCAAAGAAAGAACTATGCCATTGAGTAGGTCCAAATTAGAACGCTTGGTATACTGACACTTTGAGACAGCTCAAAAAATCTTGTAAACAACTTGAAAGGAAATGAAGGAAGGACTTCACAGTAGTAAGTAAGGGCAAATATAGAGAGGCAATTAAGCTCTACAAAAATGAAATAAAAGCTGCCCAAGCCAGCTATTATCATATTGTCTCTACTGCAGGATCTTCTGAAGCGACTGAAATCAGGATCTCCTGCAGACCCTGCCCCACCGGCCATTCTGAATTCGGTCTCAGAGATAATTTTTCCAGTTATGCAGGACGTAATAAATGCCTCTCTTTTAATGGGCCAGGTTCCCTGTCTTTGGAAACAGGCAAGAGTTGGGGCCCTCCTAAAAAAAGAGCAATTTAGACGCGGAGGATTGGGCCAATTAGCGCCCCATCTCTTTACTGCCAGGAATTAGTAAATTAACAGAAAAATATGTGAATTCCTTTTTGGCTGCTCATCTTTAGGAAAATGACTACCTTCATCCTACTCATACCGGCTTTAGGCGTCATCAGGGCACGGAGACCTCCCTTCTTGCCGGGGTTGAAGAATCAAGAAAGATCTTGGACGATGGAGGCTGAGCTGCTATTGTTTTATTAGACCTCAGCGCAGCCTTCGATACCCTGAACCATCATATCCTGATTCAAAGACTCAGGGAGGTAGGAGTCGCAGGTACTGCCTTAAAATGGTTACAGTCCTTTCTGACAGACAGATTTTTTGCTGTCTTCGCAGAAGGAGCCCTTTCAAAGCAAAGACTTCTGCAGTATGGAGTTCCCCAGGGATCGTTACTGAGTCCTACCATGTTTAACATCCACATGAGGCCTTTGGCGAAGGTGGTACTTCCCTGGGGAATCCATACTGTTACTTATGCGGATGACACTCAATTGATGATGTCTCTCAGTCAGCAAGATAAATCGGAGCCAGGTTTAGCTGCCTGCCTTGCAAAGGTATCTGAATGGATGGACCTGTCCTTTCTTAAGTTAAATGGGGCCAAGATAGAAATTATGATCTTGGGCCATGCATCTCCCAACAATTTAGATCTCATGTGGCCCAGCTATCTTGGCTCTCCACCTGCCCCAAAGAAACAAATTAAGAGTCTGGGTGTCTGGTTGGATTGCAACTTTAATCTTACTGCGCAAGCATGTAAAGTTGCTGGGACCTGTTATGGTCTTCTTAGGTGGATACATAAGATCCTTCCCCTACTCCCATTTGATTCCAGGCAGATGTTGGTTGAAGCCCTCGTTTTGTCTCGGCTGGACTACGTGAATGCAGTCTACTTGGGTGCGCCAATGGAAACTATTAAGAGATTACAGATTGCCCAGAATTGTGCGGCTCATCTTTTGTTGAACATCCGTAAGCGGAATTCTGCTAAGTTGTCACTTGGTCGGCTGCATTGGCTCCCTGTTCAAGAAATAATCAGGTTCAAGACCATGTGTATTGTCCACAAGTCCATCTCTGGTAACGGTCCCTCTTTGATTCAGACCATGTTGCAACTATATCGCACCAAGAGGACTTTAGGATCTAATAATAAACGACTGCTTGCAGCCCCTAGGATCAAACAGGCACGAACTGGAGGCCGGTGGTTTTCCTATAATGCAGCCAAATCTTGGAACCATCTCCCTGATTTCATTTGTCTTGAATCTGACCATCTTAGATTCAGGAAGCAGCTGAAGACTTTTCTCTTTCCATGATCAGTGGTGATTGATTGGTGTCACAGGAAACGCTGGGATGCCCTTGTGTAGCCATGCGCTATACAAGTGCGTATTCATTCATTCATTCATGACTGAGCGTTTTAGTGTGTGGATGAGTATGTGCCTGGCTGTCTTAGTGTATGCATTAGTGTGTGCATGGGTGTATTATTGGATGCGTTAATATTTGGCTGGGTATGTCAGTTTCAGCTTTGCTGTATGCCTGGCCGTGTCAGTGTCTGCATCTTTGTATGCATTGGCGTGTCAGTGTATGCGTCAGTGTGTGCTTAAGTGTTATTGGTTACATTAGTGTTTGCCTGGGTGTGTCAGTGCCTCCATTGTTGTATGCCTGGGTGTGTTAGTCTATGTATCGGTGTATGTATGCATCGTCAACTCGGTGATGCAGCAAGCGCAAAGAAAATAGTTTTATTTATTTACTTACTTACTTTAGTCCTGGCCGTCGTATGTCTGAGTCCACTACCCCCACCCTGCCCCTCCCTTGCCCCGGCCCACCGCCCGCAGCACTCCCATCTGCGAGCCGCCACTGATGGATGAGTGTATGCCTGGGTGTGTCAATGTATTCATCAGTGTGTGATTAGGTGTATTATTGGAAGCATTAGTGTTTGGCTGGCTGTATTAGTGTGTGGTGTGGATGGGTGTGTAACTGACTGTATCAGATTGTATATGGGTGTTTGAGATGCTGTATCAGTGTTTGGCTGAATGTCTCTGTGGCTGCATAAATATGTGACTGAGAGTGTCATTGCATTCATGAGTATGTGTCTGGGTGTGTCCGTTACTGTATCAGAGTGTGGTTGGATGAATCAGTATGTCTGGGTATGTCAGTAGCTGTATCAGTGTGTCCCTAGGTGTGTCAGAGGTTGTATCAGTGTAAGCCTGGGTCTGTGAGTGCCTGTATTGGCGAGTGCCTGGGTATGTCAGTGGCTGCATTGTCATGTGCATGAACGTGCCAGTCCCTGTGTGGTTTAACCAGTATATAACTGGAAATGAGAGTAGCTGTACTGGTGTTTGTGTTTGGGTGGGTGTATCTATGTATAACTAGGTGTATGATGAACTGTAGAGCTGTGTGGAATGGTGTGTTAGTAACGGTATGAGTGTGTGAGTCTATCTAAGTACAGTTTCATGTGTAAATGGGTGTGTGACTGACTGTATGGCATTTTGAGTGGCTGGATGAGTGTATGTGTGGGTGTGTCAGTACGTGTGCAAATAACTCTATACGTGTGCAAGTTCATAGAGGAGTACCTGTATATGTGTATTTCTGACCTATAACTAAAATTACTAATAGACATTTTAATAACTTTATGTTGGACCCGGCCCATTAGGCAGGTTCACCCCTAGACTTTTTGCGTTTTCCTAGCCTATTGATGGAACCTGGTGTTGGTGATTTTAGGCCTCTGCGCACTTTTTCACTGTGGTACAGTGTAAAGTGCATGAGCTCTCTGTATGTGTGGTGAGTGACCTGCCCTCCCATAGGAATGAATGGGGAGTATGTATGCCCATGGTAGTTCCTGATGTGTGGGGAGTGCAGGGGCGAGTTTGGTATGTATCAACTCGTGAGAGTGAATGCTGAAAAATGATGTATGCGACATGACTGTGTCTAGTCTAGAAGTACTACTTTTGGAAGTTGGCATATTTGTGTAGGTTGTTGCTAGCGTGTGATTGGCTGGTGAGCCTGGCCCAGAGTGCATGGGCCTGCTTGTGGATTGACTGTCTGGTTTGAGGATGACAGGGGCTGGAGAGCCCAGGAGGTTGTCTGAGTCAGCCCATGGATGAAAGGCAGCATCTGCTGCCAGGGAAGTGGGAGGAGATGGCACCTGATAGTGAAGGGCTGTTCCTGTGTAACTACAAAGCTGGCTCCACCTCCCGCTGGGCGACTGACACCTCTGTCCCTGATACTGAAGGGGACTTCCCTCTAAACCAGTCCAGCTGGTTCTCACACTGCCTGCTGCAAAGGACTTCAAAGAACTTCAAAGGTTTTGCACTGTATAAGAAGGGGTTGTATCCCCTTCCAAATTGTTCTTGTTTCTGACTTGAATCTGCCAGGGGCATGCTGCTGCTGGGGCTCAGGGGAATCCCTGGGTCCTGCCCAGCTCCTGGACCTCTGATGGACATTCCTGGACTCCTGGGGAACCCCTCTGCCTTGCTGGGCTGAGGGGGGGACTTTGCTTTGCCCCCTGGGACTCGCTGGGACCTTTGTGCAGCATGGTGGAGCTGCATTTCTGGAAGGACCTTTTGTACTTTTTATTCTAGCGCTTTGGGAGCGCTTTATTGCCCCATAGCGCTTTCGAGCGCTTTATTTTTGATTATAGCGCTGAGGAGCGCTTTGCCAGCCTGGCGAGTGCCCACCTCGCTTATTCTTACTTTTATCTAACTTCGGCTGCCCACGCCGGTATTGCCGATATTTTAAATGCCTCCCCGCCTGCCTAGCTAGAGAGGGGCCGCCGCGCTGCCCGCGGCGACCCGGAAGCACCTGGCCGGCCGGCCAATCTCAGCGCGGCCGGCCGGAAGTCCCGCCCCCGCAGCCCGGGTGCCGAGAGATGATCACCGCCGGGCCCGGGGAGAAGAGGAGGAAGAGTGATGGCGGCAGGTCTGCAGGGCTCCCGTGAGCGGAGGGAGCCCTGCAGCGGGAGGAGCGGTAGCGGGGGGGCGCGAGGCACATTGCCGGTGCCTGCCCCCACCGCGAGTGGAGAGCCGCCGCCCAGAGGAGCCCCGCCTGCTGTCGCAGAGGAGTCCCGCGATGTGGAGAAGCCCCGCCCGAGGCCCGGTAAGTTAAGGGCTGGGCCGGGTGAGACGGGGGCAGTGCTGCTGCTGCTCCGGGAGGGAGCAGATGGAGTTTTGTGTGCCGGTGAGGCAGAGTTGGTGCTCGGGCGGCCCCGGTTGGCAGTGGGTCACCCCAACGTTACGCCAGAGCCTTGAGGCTCCAACGAAGGGGGCATTGTTGATGTTGAGCCCTGAGAGAGGCTCGTGGGGGCATTTTTGGTCTGTTTAGAGCCCGAGGGGCTCCCTGCCGCATTTTCTTGTGCTCGAGTCCCCCTTTGAGGGACTCCAACGACCCCCGCAGTCTGAGAGAGCCTGTGTGGCTCAGAGGGGCCATGTCTTGTCCAGAGCCAGTGTGGCTCCAACGTTTGACTGGTGTTGGCCAGAGCCTGTGTGGCTCCAACGTGCGCAGTGTTGGCTTTAGAGCCTGTGTGGCTCAGCTGGCGCAGTTTTGTTGATTCTTCAGGTGCCCAGCACTTTGTGGGCACCTGCCACGTTTAGGCCTTTCTGTGATGTACACAGTTGCCCAGCACTTTGTGGGCAACTGCCACGTTTAGGCTTTTGTACTCTGTGACTGGCGCTGCATGGCAGCGCGCCCTGACATTGGACCCAGGGCATCTTTGCCCCACAAGGCCAGTTGGCCTAGGGACTGCCACAGGTAGTGGCTTATGTAGTGTAGGCGCAATGTGATTTCTATGCTTTTAAATAGTAATTGCCTACTGTGTGTTTTTGCGCTATTGACTTATGTTATGCACCTCTGAATGCGATTTTATTGCATCATGTGCTCTATTCTTAACACCTCTGAATGTTTAGTCATCATGTGTTTCTCCTTATTACTCCTCTGAATGTGTTCATGCATCATGGGTAAGGTGTTCTGGTTTATGCCCCTAAATGTGGTTATTCTTAGGTGGTTGTCTTTTCTACTCCTCTGAATGTAGGTTTATTACATCATGAGTAATGTATCCTTTCTTAGACCCCTAATGCTGTGTGATACTTAGGTGGTTCTTCTTTCTTAGTACAGGTGGTCCTAGTAAGGTCCTGGTTCCTGTTACCAGTGGTTACTGGTGGTTATCTTTGATTATTATTTTATGTTACATTTATTCTTTATTCTAGAAGTGATTTGATACTCTACAGTTTATCTAGAAGTGCTATATCTGAATATGACAGTGGCCCTTGTGGCCCTGTCTTGTGTACATAATCCCTGTGAATATTGCCCGTGCCAGTTGGCACCATGTATATGTGTGATTTTATCTGATGTGTTTTTACAATACAAAAGTTATTTTTATAATAACCTTGTGTGGAGTCTCTTCTGTGGTGTGCCTAGTATGTTGTTGCTGTTGTGCGCTGGCGCAAATGCTTTACACATTGCCTCCGAGTTTAGCCTTACTGCTTGTGCCAAGCTACCAAGGGGGTGAGCAGAGGTTATCTTGGCGTGTGACTTCCTTGCCCTGACTAGAATGGTGGTTTCTGCCTGGCTTTGGCGTCAGCCTTAGCCTACCAGAAATAGCCAGTTCTAACATTGTTGGTCAGCGGTGCGGATTTTGGACTTGTGTTTGCGCAGTGCCATAGCGACAACTGGCTACATTACAAAACTCTGCAATTGTTTTTTTCAGATAGTCACATGTTTGGGATTATTGTTTTTGATTTTTTTCCTCAAGAGTGTCATTTTCAAATGTGTTTCTGCACTTTATGTTTAGTGGCAGATGAGAGAAAGTGACAGGGCGGGACGCCATTAGAGGGGGAGGGTCCCATAGATTAGGAATCCCTTGCTGGGTCCCGTGTCCAATCCCAAATCCTGTCCCTGTGTGGGTAGATGGAAGAGAGGGAGTGTGAGGAGAAATGACTAGCTCGGGAGGGTGGTTGTTCCCTGAGTGTAGTGTGTGTGTCTGGATTCCCCAGTGTGGTAGGATCCAGTGGTGGCAGCTTTAATGTGTCCAGTGTGTTAATTCCCATTCCCCGCTCCCAGAGTTTGGTACCTGTGTCACGTGTGGTCAGGTTGAGTGATCAGGGGTGGTGGAAACTGCCTTACCAGTCCGAGGGGGGGGAGTGTGCGAACGAATGATGTGCTGAACTGGAGGAGTTGGTGTGAGTTTTCTTTTTGTTAAAGAGCTTGCATGAGAGGTGTACCTCTGGTGGTGTGCAGGAGGTCCTGCAGAGGCACTGGACAAGAAGGTGGATGTCTGGCGGTGTGCTAGATGTCTTGCAGAGGCATTAGGGAGTGGTTCCAAAAGGAGTGGCTTGTGTATCTGATGATCCTGTAAAGGGGAAGAGGTTCATGTGTAACCCAGCTTGGTCCCAGTAGTCTGGTAGGGGTGTAGGGGCTCACGCCCTGTCTCAGTGGAGGCGGAGTGAGTGTGGGACGGTGTGTCCCACGTTGGCCTGAAACCCTATCTCAGGGCCTGGAGGGTTCCTTAAGGGAGCGCCAGGTCAGGGGCCTAAGCTGTACATAGATCATTTGAGGAGGATCTTCCTGTGTCTAGAGGACGGGGAGTGTCTGTAACCAGAATTCCGGCGGTCCTAGTGTTGGGCAGTACCGCTCCTAAGTGGAGGGTGCAGAAGTCCTAAGTTGCTGAGCATTTGACCGTCTAGAGTGCTTAACCATTTGTGGGGCCTCTGGAGGTCGTTCCCCGAGGAGGGGGGAAAGCCGGGTTGGGGTTGGGGCCTGACCTGGGAGGAGTACTGGAGGAGAGTGTGTCGCTGATACGCCGCTGGCGTGTGCTCTGTCTAGCCTGAGACATACTGGAACTGGAAGGGGGTGCAGAGGGACGGTGTCCTTACTTCTGACCCCGGTGTAACCTGAGGGTTTAGATCTTAGGTTGGGAGATTAGGAAACTTCTAGGTCAAGAGGAATCTCTACCAAAGTGGATCAGCTGAAGAGACTGAGGGGGCTGCCCTTGCTATGTGTTCTGGGGCTCACCTGCAGATTGTTGTTTCCACCAAGGTTGAGGAAAGGGGGCTTTGCTGTGTGCTGTGTCTCCCCACCTGCTTGAAGAGGGACTGTGCTGTGTGCTTTGTACCTCAGAAGTAGAATAGTTTCCAGGTGGTAGACCAGTGATGGAGTGAGGTCCTGATCTGGTGGGAGAATTGTGTTCTGGTGAGTGCTTCTCTGTGAGGGTGCGGAAACCCAGAAGTAGAGGTAGGGTGGGGCATTCTTGCCCGTGACCTCTGGTCAGCCTGAGGGTATGGTCCCTAGGTTGTTGGATCAGTGGTGGTTGTAGCTACACTGAGAGAGAGAGTGGAGAATGGCTATTGTATGCCAGGGGTTACTACCCCCCACTCTGTGGATTAGTTAGGACCTGTGATTTGGATGGCCTATGGCCTGGTCTTGGCTGTGGATGACTAGTGTGTACCAGTGGGGTACCCTAGTTGAGTCAGAGAGTTATTATTTGGAGGAAACCATGTAGGTTCAGAGTGGCGAAAAACTGGACGGTGTCCCTGCTGTGCGAGGCCGTGTCCGTGGTTTTGTCGCCCAAAGCAGTGAAGCCCATCAGTGGTGTGATTGGTCTACCCTGCGTTTTGGCTGGAAGGGGGTTGTGTTGGACCCGGCCCATTAGGCAGGTTCACCCCTAGACTTTTTGCGTTTTCCTAGCCTATTGATGGAACCTGGTGTTGGTGATTTTAGGCCTCTGCGCACTTTTTCACTGTGGTACAGTGTAAAGTGCATGAGCTCTCTGTATGTGTGGTGAGTGACCTGCCCTCCCATAGGAATGAATGGGGAGTATGTATGCCCATGGTAGTTCCTGATGTGTGGGGAGTGCAGGGGCGAGTTTGGTATGTATCAACTCGTGAGAGTGAATGCTGAAAAATGATGTATGCGACATGACTGTGTCTAGTCTAGAAGTACTACTTTTGGAAGTTGGCATATTTGTGTAGGTTGTTGCTAGCGTGTGATTGGCTGGTGAGCCTGGCCCAGAGTGCATGGGCCTGCTTGTGGATTGACTGTCTGGTTTGAGGATGACAGGGGCTGGAGAGCCCAGGAGGTTGTCTGAGTCAGCCCATGGATGAAAGGCAGCATCTGCTGCCAGGGAAGTGGGAGGAGATGGCACCTGATAGTGAAGGGCTGTTCCTGTGTAACTACAAAGCTGGCTCCACCTCCCGCTGGGCGACTGACACCTCTGTCCCTGATACTGAAGGGGACTTCCCTCTAAACCAGTCCAGCTGGTTCTCACACTGCCTGCTGCAAAGGACTTCAAAGAACTTCAAAGGTTTTGCACTGTATAAGAAGGGGTTGTATCCCCTTCCAAATTGTTCTTGTTTCTGACTTGAATCTGCCAGGGGCATGCTGCTGCTGGGGCTCAGGGGAATCCCTGGGTCCTGCCCAGCTCCTGGACCTCTGATGGACATTCCTGGACTCCTGGGGAACCCCTCTGCCTTGCTGGGCTGAGGGGGGGACTTTGCTTTGCCCCCTGGGACTCGCTGGGACCTTTGTGCAGCATGGTGGAGCTGCATTTCTGGAAGGACCTTTTGTACTTTTTATTCTAGCGCTTTGGGAGCGCTTTATTGCCCCATAGCGCTTTCGAGCGCTTTATTTTTGATTATAGCGCTGAGGAGCGCTTTGCCAGCCTGGCGAGTGCCCACCTCGCTTATTCTTACTTTTATCTAACTTCGGCTGCCCACGCCGGTATTGCCGATATTTTAAATGCCTCCCCGCCTGCCTAGCTAGAGAGGGGCCGCCGCGCTGCCCGCGGCGACCCGGAAGCACCTGGCCGGCCGGCCAATCTCAGCGCGGCCGGCCGGAAGTCCCGCCCCCGCAGCCCGGGTGCCGAGAGATGATCACCGCCGGGCCCGGGGAGAAGAGGAGGAAGAGTGATGGCGGCAGGTCTGCAGGGCTCCCGTGAGCGGAGGGAGCCCTGCAGCGGGAGGAGCGGTAGCGGGGGGGGCGCGAGGCACATTGCCGGTGCCTGCCCCCACCGCGAGTGGAGAGCCGCCGCCCAGAGGAGCCCCGCCTGCTGTCGCCGAGGAGTCCCGCGATGTGGAGAAGCCCCGCCCGAGGCCCGGTAAGTTAAGGGCTGGGCCGGGTGAGACGGGGGCAGTGCTGCTGCTGCTCCGGGAGGGAGCAGATGGAGTTTTGTGTGCCGGTGAGGCAGAGTTGGTGCTCGGGCGGCCCCGGTTGGCAGTGGGTCGCCCCAACGTTACGCCAGAGCCTTGAGGCTCCAACGAAGGGGGCATTGTTGATGTTGAGCCCTGAGAGAGGCTCGTGGGGGCATTTTTGGTCTGTTTAGAGCCCGAGGGGCTCCCTGCCGCATTTTCTTGTGCTCGAGTCCCCCGTGAGGGACTCCAACGACCCCCGCAGTCTGAGAGAGCCTGTGTGGCTCAGAGGAGCCATGTCTTGTCCAGAGCCAGTGTGGCTCCAACGTTTGACTGGTGTTGGCCAGAGCCTGTGTGGCTCCAACGTGCGCAGTGTTGGCTTTAGAGCCTGTGTGGCTCAGCTGGCGCAGTTTTGTTGATTCTTCAGGTGCCCAGCACTTTGTGGGCACCTGCCACGTTTAGGCCTTTCTGTGATGTACACAGTTGCCCAGCACTTTGTGGGCAACTGCCACGTTTAGGCTTTTGTACTCTGTGACTGGCGCTGCATGGCAGCGCGCCCTGACATTGGACCCAGGGCATCTTTGCCCCACAAGGCCAGTTGGCCTAGGGACTGCCACAGGTAGTGGCTTATGTAGTGTAGGCGCAATGTGATTTCTATGCTTTTAAATAGTAATTGCCTACTGTGTGTTTTTGCGCTATTGACTTATGTTATGCACCTCTGAATGCGATTTTATTGCATCATGTGCTCTATTCTTAACACCTCTGAATGTTTAGTCATCATGTGTTTCTCCTTATTACTCCTCTGAATGTGTTCATGCATCATGGGTAAGGTGTTCTGGTTTATGCCCCTAAATGTGGTTATTCTTAGGTGGTTGTCTTTTCTACTCCTCTGAATGTAGGTTTATTACATCATGAGTAATGTATCCTTTCTTAGACCCCTAATGCTGTGTGATACTTAGGTGGTTCTTCTTTCTTAGTACAGGTGGTCCTAGTAAGGTCCTGGTTCCTGTTACCAGTGGTTACTGGTGGTTATCTTTGATTATTATTTTATGTTACATTTATTCTTTATTCTAGAAGTGATTTGATACTCTACAGTTTATCTAGAAGTGCTATATCTGAATATGACAGTGGCCCTTGTGGCCCTGTCTTGTGTACATAATCCCTGTGAATATTGCCCGTGCCAGTTGGCACCATGTATATGTGTGATTTTATCTGATGTGTTTTTACAATACAAAAGTTATTTTTATAATAACCTTGTGTGGAGTCTCTTCTGTGGTGTGCCTAGTATGTTGCTGCTGTTGTGCGCTGGCGCAAATGCTTTACACATTGCCTCCGAGTTTAGCCTTACTGCTTGTGCCAAGCTACCAAGGGGGTGAGCAGAGGTTATCTTGGCGTGTGACTTCCTTGCCCTGACTAGAATGGTGGTTTCTGCCTGGCTTTGGCGTCAGCCTTAGCCTACCAGAAATAGCCAGTTCTAACACTTTACAAATACATTTTTGAAAACATTACAAAACAATTTAAACCAAACAATTAACAAATAACAATTAACAAATAAACATAACATAACTTATTTAACTATATACAAATACACTTTTGTACACAAGTACTTCAGGAAGCACAAACAAAGTGATGTTTTGAAGTATCTTACAATACTGTCAAGGGAAAAAAAGGTTACAGATAAAGATCTCTACTGCAATACTTGCAGCAAATAGTCATCCAGTGCATTACCATTTATTTTTTACATGGGACAACTTCTTTGTGGAAGCACTTAAAAATAATTCCAGAAAGGGGCTACAACTAAATTATACAGAAAAATGTATGAATATATTTTTTATTGTTTGATGAGTTAAATCATTACATTGTGTATAAAAAAAATTAGTCAAACATTTGGTGCTGCGCTGCTCCTATCTCAATCAATAAAAGTATAACAGTTACATATTAATATTTAGATAAAAGTTCCATTCTGGGACAAGGTAGCCATCATGTATAAACAAGGGCAAAGTGGCATTGTATTAATATTTACGTTCAAATAAAAAAAAACTTCTAAAAATGAGGTAGCCACCAAATAAAATGAGTGCAGAGTAACACTAGGCTGCATACATGTTCGTGGTCCAGTGCAAAATGAAAAATGTTAAGTTGCTGAGGAGCTTAGGACTGTATTGTACAACAGTTCATCAATCGATTGGTGTGTGTTTTAATAGAAGCTCTAGATCGAATTAGCTTGTTCCGTGCTGTACTGCAGTGATATTAGTGTGGGGTTCAGTGTTACAGTAATCGATAACAGGACGTTGATGTTACATCTTTTCCTCATCCCCACAGCTTAGCTTTATGTATTCCTTAAGCAGGGTTCCACGGGTGAAGTATCAGCCCCGAGTTGTGCTGTTGATTTTGTGAGGTAATTCGATGTTATGAAACTGAGAAAGGAGTCGCGAGTCACCGGATCAAAAGTCTAGAATGCGGCAAAGGCTACTTCAATAATATACCATTATTGTGTCCACCAGTGACTGTTTCCTAATTTTGGCACAGAACCTGAAGTTTCTGAGTGACCAGTGGCTGCTTGAACCTATGATATGCAAGATGAACAAAGATAGCAAAACTGATATTTATGTCAGTTGTCTCCGGGTTCAGTGCCGCGATAATGCCCTGCATGCAGGACCGAATTCGCAGTTTTTTGCGCTCAGGCATCAGTTTTGAACTGTGCAGGTTCATCAGTGGTGGGCAGACACAGACGACGTTCTCCAAAGATTCATCTGATTCCTCGCAGCCCCTACACATGAGCTCATCTGGCGGGTTGCGCCAAGGGGGTAGATATTTCAAAAGGTGCCACTCGCCCAGTCTAAGTGCCAAGAATTCAATTTTAGGTCGATGGAATATGTGCAAGCAAGTTATGATGGTGGAAAGGCCAGCTGGTAAGAGTTGATTACGGCCCATGCGTGCTTGCGATGGCAAGGATCGCCATGCGAGACGAATAGGAGCACAGTTGGAGACTCTTCTTGATGCCTAATTTGAAAAACTTTTTTTCTTGGATTAAGGTTCCACAATTCACTTGCTGATAGTTCTTGCATACATTTATTAAAGAACCAACTGTGTGATCCACCAGGGTTGTTGCAGCTGATGTCTTACCATAGCAGGGCCATGAGGGAGCCAGCTCTAGCCTTCCTTAACTTGTGGCACAGGTTAAGGAAAGAACCCCCACTTTGCATTTCACAGTTAAGGAGGACTAGTTCTAATCGAATCTGGGCTGCGGAGAAGGTTTTTGGCAACTTAAGCACTTCTTGTAGATCTTAGCTGCTTGTTGGTTTAGTGCGGTGCTGAGCTTTCCCAGGGAGATTTATTTAGCACTCGTTGCAGCCCAACTCTCTTGAGACTGAGGAGAGCAATGTCGTTGGCATAAAGGGGATTGCTGAACTGAGCACCACCTATCCCAGGAGAATGGCTATTTATTGCATCTAGCTCTGCTGAGAGGACGGCTAAGAACAGGTTGAAAGGAAGGTAACACACATGCCAGTTTGAAACCCCTCTTCATCTGTATTTTTCGAGATAAATGAGAGCCAGTGCCAAGATTAACTTGGATTCAGGTATTAGTGTGCAACTGGACAATTGGCTCCAGAAGTTTGGTCGGTATTCCCCATTTTGTTAACTTTGCCCAAAGGGCCTACCTTGGCCAAAAGGTGCTCTGAAATACACAAAGCAGCAAAAAAGCACCTTAGAGGATACATTTGGTTTATCAGTAAGTATTGCTAAGGCTAGAAGATTGGACAATATACCTGAGTTTGCCACAAAGCCTGTTTGATTTTTTGGGATCAATCCTTTTGAGTCAACCCAACATCTCTCGATCTTCAATTCAGAGACTGGCAAAATGCTTCACCTCAGGAGATGAACGAGAGCCAGTCTTGTGAATTGGATGTATTATCAGCGCACACCCTGAGTCTGGTATTATTGAACTCCATGAGATGTAACTGAAGAGGTTAGCTAACTGTTTGGACCAAAAAGGAATGTTGGATTTGAACAGGGCCTGTGGCAGAACGTTTGGGCCAGGCGCTCCATTAGATCTTGCTTTGATTAGTGTTTTGACCAGCCTTATTGGAGTGATGGAGATTTTCTCACTTGGAAGTTGCTGTAATCCTTGCGGCTGGGTCAGCCACTCCCTGTGGATAGCTTTAGAAGGTGTAACATTGTTAATCGATGTATATTCAATTCTCTCATCCACCTGCAAGTGTCCAGTCAGGAATGTTACCCATTCTTGCTCTGAGATGTCTGCACTCCCCTGGTTGGTGTTTCCATTAGTTTGCCTGTTTACTAGCGCCCAAAGTTTTCTTGGGTTCCAGTTCTTACTTGCACAATAAAGAGTACATCAAAATTGTTGGTTGAGATATTATTTATCATTTTGGTATGCCTGTCTGTAATTGTTTTGTGCAATTTTGTAGTCGGTCAATAGCTCTTCGAATTAGGATGCCTCCTGGCTGCCATGAGGGTTGCATTTCTAGTTTTCTTTAGCGCCATTGTTTGAGTCGAGATATTATTCTGTTTGTTACTTGAGTCGGCACGATTTCGCAGAGGTAGTCGGAATTGACTTAGAAGTTGAGAACAGAGATTTATCCAGTCAGTTATTGGAGATGCTGTCCATGGATTGCGATGTATGGTAAGTTGCTCGCACTCTTTCATGATCTTTGTACTGATGTCATCATTCCATCTCAAAGATTTTATGTTTTTGGAGCTGACTCCTATATATGTGATTTTAGCTGGATCGTGATAAGCTAAATTTGGAGTGACAGTAACAACTTGTGGGCGGTGATCACTCTCAGAACATGCTATGATGCTGTAGTTTTCTATGGATGGAAACTGGTCTGAATTGCTCATAGTGTAGTCTAGATAAGAGCGCTTTCGGCCTTTTCTCCGCGACCAGTTTGGGGGGTATGTCCTGTGGGAATCTGCCTTTCATTACAATGAAACCAGTACTGTAAAGTTGTAGGATCCTGTGTTCGACTAGGCTGCAATACAGTTGGAATTTGGGTTTAACGTGTGCCGTCAATTCTGATGGGGGGTTACAAGGAGACCTTCTGAGTCCTCCGGGGTCCCTTGAAAGAGGTTAGCGTTGAAGTCCCCCTTAAGGAGACAATCTGCATGTGAAAAATCCTCAGCCAGGTCGCACAGAACTGTGAATAGCCAGTTTAACTGAGACCTTCTTTTTCGAGCGCTCAGATTAATGTAGGTGTTGAGAAACAACCAAGGGTGCTGGTGTCTCCACGGTTGAGTTTGACTCCAAGCAACTAATTCTCTTCAAAATATAGTGGTTCAATAGTATCTTTAAGGCTACATGAAGTGTATATAGACAGTCCCTCTTTAGGCCGGCCGAATTTCCGGTCCCTTACAGCTGATTTCCAGTGTTCGATGTATACAGTTAAGGGATAGTGGCCCATGTTTCTTGGAAGGCGAGCAAGTTGTGTCTAGAAATAAAATTAGATGTGTCTCTGGTGAGTCCATTTCGTGTTGAAGGCCACTGATGTTCCTGGCTGTGGCTGCAAGTTAGTTGAAATTGTGTAAGTTGTAATTGAGGATCTATGTATTTGATGGCTTCCTTTTGCTTTGTTGTTGTGGTCGCTGTTTGTCAGGCTGAGCTTATGTTGGATAAGGCTGCGGGCAGCCATTCCCAGTCTGGCTCAATGCTTGTAATGAGAGTCGTGCCCCATGATCTGTCTTTTGTGACCACATGGCCTTGACCATTTTTTAATATTGAGTACGGCTTGTTTCTATCTCCATCCAGTGTCCAGCAAGAGCTTTGCTGCATGATTGATAAGCTGCCAAAGTGGCTGCATAACCTGGTTTGTGGTATGGGTGAATTTTTATTCCTCATGACCGGAAAATGTCTATGCTGGGTAAGAGGGCTTGTGCCCAGGTGGAAGTTTTAAATGTTACCAATGTGACTTCTGATGGTTGTGTGCCTCTTGGATGAAGAAATTCGATATACTCAATATCTCTGGATGCCAATGTACCAAACCCCGGGGTTGCTTTTAGCAATTTATTGATGTTACTCCTATTGAGAATATCATGCTTGCCTTATGACTTATGATCAGATATAAGTAGTTTCTTGGTGTTTTTGGAATAACAGGCAGTTACCAGTTGCCAATTGCTTGGCCATACTGGGTAAAATGTTTCTGCTGAGGGTCCTGATGTTGTTCCTAAATTGTACAGAAGGTTTTCTTGTAGCTCAGACTGTTCAATCGAGCATTCTCTTGATGACTGTCGTGTGTTTTTAATATTAACTTTTGAATGGCTGCCTCCAACATTGGATAACTGGATACAGTGCTCTGTGATCGGTGGTGTATAGAATGTATTACTGTTGAAAGAATCATCAATGAGGAGTGGGGAATAAAACAATCATAAAGATTGAACAACCCCCTTCAAAACTTGGGAACTTAATTACAAGAGGCCTGCGTCACTGGAGAGTCACTTTTCTTGATGTTCCTGTGGCACAGGCCTCTTAATCATATCTATGATTCTACTCAAAGTCACCTTCCATGGCTTTACATGACATCATAGATATAGTGTAAGGCAAGGCAGTGCAAAGTGCTGCTTTGCCTTACTCTGCTTCAAGGGGGCATTCCATGGGCGTTGCAGTAGGTGTTCTCATGCAACCCCCATGAATTTTGATGCTGCCCCAGATTTACAAAATCACATAAACCTGGGGTAGGGCCAAAACCTTTTACTTACCCAGAGCAGGTGTTTTCACTTCTCTTCGTGTTTTCCCTTTTCCATTTGTACTGTATTCTGTAGCACACATAGAACGAGGAAAATGCTTTTCTGGATTTCTTTTGTGCAGGAAGAGGCCCCTTCTTCCACAAAAATAATCCTGCCAACAATGATGCTCTGCATCTCGTAAATACAGTGCATTCCTAGCTTTTAAAATTGGTGTAGGGCAGTGTAACAAAAAGACTTGCGGCGCAGCCCTAAGCCAATTATTTGGAAATGAGGCACTTGGTTTCTAACTCTGAGCTGTGCAGAATATATATGGGATAACTTACATAACTTTCTCACACTAACAAACTGGAACCTTAAAGACATCAAAAACCAGGAGAACTTTTCTCTTTGGATCTGGCAAATGTTTGCAGGTATTTTAAGCACAGATTTGAAACTATGCTGTCCTTCATCTGCAACAAAAAAATCCACTTCTTGGAAAAATTATTGATTTCTTTTCGCAAAAAGACGACCAAGCAAGAGGTGCGCCTCATATTTATATGCTGTTGTGGGTAAAATGTGCAGCTCTAATTTGAAACACACACAGATGAGTCTGCATTTTCTTTCATAGAACAGTATATTATATGTACCATTCCCAAAAGACAGTGAGGAAAAAAGCATAAAGCAGGAAGTACTGTGTTTCCATTCACATACATGTAAAAAGTACTGCCAGCAGAAATATTTAATTGCTTTTGTGGCTCCGTTTTGAACCTTCATGTTTTTCACAGTTGGGAGCCAATTATTTTTTCCGGTTCTCTTTAGGAAAAAAAGTATAACACTGTTAGAAAAAGCTTCTTAAAAACAACAGTACTTTTTTACAAACCTTTTAAAAGTACCCTACAAACTCCTCCAGGATTGGTGACAATTACTGATTGCCCCTGTATTTCAACCTGCACTCCTCTGGGGTAAATTCATACTTACAGCTTCCTTCATAATGGGCTAACTCAATTTCCTCCCTTCTTTACGGCCACTAGGGCATTCCTTCTATCACTAGGAATATGACTCTGAAGGCCAGCTCCCCAATCCATCTCAGGGATCCTCTGTATTGCTAGATCTAATTCATATGCCTAAAGCTACCTATCTATGTCACCCCCTCCTTACAGTCAGGCACCAATTCTCTGGGTATATGGACTCTTTGTTCTGCACTGGACACAGTAGTTTTGCTCTCATCATTTTTACTATACTTTAACAGCTATTTGGCCTTCAAGTCCACCTCCTTGATAGTGATTTCAGGAGCCAACAAGGCCCTTTTCTCCTCCAAGGCTCTCTCAGCCTCAGCTTTTCTCTCCTCTGCAGCCAATTAGCCAACTGCAGCTGCAGGACCCTATCAGCCTGTTTGCTCCTGAGGTCCTCAGGGGCCTAGGTTTGTGGGGAGATATTACTTCCTACGTCAAATCCAATAGGCACATCTCTCTGTGTGAGAGGTTCCCGTCTCTCCTTTGGAATCTTTGCCCAGTCATTTCTCTACTTCTTTCCCTCCTTCTCAGAGCGAGTCCCTTAGAGACCCCAATTTTAAGGTCAAGTACAATCTGGGTTCACCCTTCTCAAGAGTGCTTATGTAGTCCTCTTAAAACTCTTCCTGAGGTGCAGATTACATTCTATGGATGTCCTCTCAGACTGTAAGGGGAAACTAGTACTCAAACATGGACATCAGGGTGAGTAAATGGGTGTGTGAATGGTCTTATGTGTGTGTGAATGAGTTTAGCACTCATTGTTAGGCTATATGTGCGATAGGTACTTTAGTACTTTTCAGGGAGTGTAACAGGGTCTGTAAGTGCCTACCTGACTGTATGAACATATGCTAATTACATACTACAGCAAGCACCCACATATAGCTTCATACACATTCATTTATACTGCAATGATAAAATTAATGTTCATTACCAATTCCTCTTTCTCCTTTTCTGCTCACTGTATTTTTAGTTAATGTTCTCTTCTTAGCACCCTTCCATGTTCCCTTCTAGTATACTATCAAGAACCTACACATTTTTCTTCAGCTTACGTACACTCACTTTTTTTCTAAAAATGCTTTTTGATTCTACAACCTAATTAACATACCTGTAAAACCTTTCTGCTGTTCTCTCAATTTTATTTCTATGTTGGGTAACATCTGATGTCAGTTTAAACATTCAGTTAGAACTCCTACAAACCACCTCCTCTCTCAGTAGAAAAGCAGGTAAAATGGCTACCCCTCACCATGTAATCTTACTTATGCTGCTCTAAATGGTCAGTATGTCTTTAAACCTTTATGTGTTTCCTGTGAAGAAGCCCAATATGGTGTTTTTTTTCCACAAATCCTCATGGACGCTCTGGGTGGTCCCCTGTGTAACTTTGCAGTGGATTTGCAAACTTATGCAAGAGTATGTTAAACTATTTAACATTGTACTAGCATAAGTTTGCATCTACATTTAACTTTATAAGATAGTACTAATTTAGAATGTAACTCCTCAATAACAAGGAATGTGTCTAAACCACTCTACTTTTACATTTGAAAGTACAGTCTGTTCAGAATCCTTCCCCTACACTGCTTCAGATCAGTTTCCATAGCAATTGTGGCATCACAGAGGGTGTGGGAGTGTCTGTGTGTGTGTGTCAATGGGGTGAGACAGCTTGCTTGGGAATCAGAATGGGTGTGACAGTGTCTGTGCTTGTGAGTGAGTAGGTGCGAGAGTGTTGGTCTGTGTGTGTGAGCGGATGTGAATGTTTCTATAGGCATCACAGTGGGTGGCAGTGTCTGTTAGTGTGTCTGTATGGGCTTCAGAGTGGCTGTGATGTCTGTGTGTGAGTGAGAGAGTGAGTGTGAGAGTGTCTGTATGGGCATCAGACAGACCCTCCAGGATTTCGTGATTTCACGATTTGCAAAATAATTGCGCAATCAGCAGTTTTGTACAAAGGCTGCGCGTTTTACAAAACCATCCACGAAATTTGAAGAATGTAATCTTATATTTTTGAAAGGTTGAAAGGGACATGCTTTCCATGCTGCAGCTTCTTTCTAAATAAGCTAACATATGCAGACAACGTTACTTTGGTTATGTGAGCCAGCAACATCCGTACTCCTGGACTCTTTTTAACCTAATCATTGTTGGGCAACAGATCCCTGCCTTTCGGCTGCAAGTGTGGTTTGCATCGTACCCTCGATATCATATAAACACCATCTCCCAGCTTAACAAACATTTCTTTCCCAGAATTAGCATCTGAAGGCAGCCCCTTTGCATATCTTTATTTGACGCACAGTCTGTCAAGAAGCCAACAGTTTCGCTTTGATGCAGACAGACCCATGAGGTTCCATTCAAGGGCGAGAGTGCAATGTGCTGGGTGAGAAGGACACTAGGCAGCAAGTGCTATGGCTATCCATCAAGTGTGTGATGGAGTGACAAACTCTTAATCAGTTAATTATAAATCTTGACCACTTCACTGGAATACGAATCACATAAACAACTCTCTCCTTGCAGGTCTACAATAACTACCCTGCAGTGCTCCTACATCATGTTATAGTTTTGCTGTAAATTGTCTGTGATGTGCTTAGTAAACGTGCGGCACTACAAAGTATATTCATGCCTCTTGATTTTCTTTCCTCCTCAAACTCACAGTACATGCATACCACTCACATCTCACAAACTGAATATCTTCTCGCCCATCTAATTGGAACAATACATCTACAAAAGAAACACCCCAGATACATCAACAACTTAATATTCATACTCACATAGGGCCCGATTCACAGAACTAACTTAAGACAAAATCCTAAACTTACTACTTTTGGTATTCACAGAAGTTAGGATTTTGTCTTAAGTTTGTTTTAAGACAGACTTAAGACAGACTTAAGACAAAATCCTAACTTAAGTCTGTCTTAAGTCTGTCTTAAGACAAACTTAAGACAAAATCCTAACTTCTGTGAATACCAAAAGTAGTAAGTTTAGGATTTTGTCCTAAGTTAGTTCTGTGAATCGGGCCCATAGGATTCACAAAGAGTATCATCCAGCAGAGAACTCTTTGTACTCTGTCAAATTATATGGCAAAAACCAATATCAACATTCTATGGATGTCACAAATTGCATGAGCAGTGAAGCAAAAATCACCCAAGAACTATAAGCCAGCCATACACACTGGTACAAAAAAGGTTTATCAGCAGTCAGTATACAAACAGAAAAAAATCAACTTCAGAGGCAGGAACTGCTTTTACTCTCATTCTTCAACTGTTACTTCACACTTCTCTCAGCTTGCCCACACAACATTCTAATGCAATCTTGTAACCCAGGCTTCGAAGGGATGACAGACAAACACAATGATTATGTTGTAACACTATACCAGTCAATAGCCCCTTATATTCATTCAGAATATCCTGCTGCTTGGAGGTGTACACTTAGACTAACTTGGTGGCCCGTTGATTAGTGGGGTGGCAGAGGTTCCGTCTCCGCCATCTGAAGATGACCTTCCTCATGCAGCTAGGATTCCAAATAGCTTGGAGGGAATCTTTTGAGTGAAGGTGCCCCCTCAAATCGACACTCTAGGAGCACTTTCAGCAAAAAAACTTACAGCACACATTTTCTTATTTTGGAGGATTTGTAAATAAATTCACAAAGCGGGGGTTATTTAAAAAGAAAAGTAATATCAAGAAAACAATTACCCTGAAACTGGGTGTTATCTGCGGGAGAAGGGGAGGATGATTTACTTGGCGACACCTAGAAGTTCGCAGCCCTTTGGAGGTTTACACCAGATGCCCTGCATTTGCCAACAGTCAAGTAACTCTCAAAGCGTCAGCTGCAGAGTTTCAATTAAAGACTCCACTGCAGTGGTGTGTGTGTTGTGTTTGGTAACATGGGATTTGCTGCAATATACTATTATTTTAGAAGCTGCAGAGGTAATGGTAACATGACTTTTAAGCTTGCTAATTATAGCTACATTTTTATCACACATACTGCCCAGAAACATAAAGCTTTATTAGTACACTGGGTATACAGATTCAAGAGTCAACAGCCAAGGCTAAAATGTCGTGGGTGGAAGGTAGTGGAAAACAACAATTAAATAAATTGCAGGTAGGTGTTAAAATTATGCTTTTAAATACTCCTCACATGACCATCTCATCACCAAGGCCATGGACTGTTTTTTATTGAATAAAGCTCACCTCCAATATTAAACGATTTACTGAGAACTGTGGGCATTGTTCACAATCTAATGTTACTAAAAAGTACTAAAATATATAAATTCCAACCCCATGGGATCCGGAAAGCAACTCAGTAGACCACCATGAGGGGTGGCAAGACTCCCATTAAGGAGTCATTTCTCAGCTACATTACTAAAAATTCATATATATTTGAAAATGTGATAATTTCCTTTCAGGGATATCCGTATGTATTCCTTTGTGATGATTGGGGCAGAGTTGTGATTTCTGGCCAGACCACTGCTAGGTGATATTTGTATAAGATTTACTTTATGCCTTCGTGACTGTTAAAAACATACTACACTACCATAAATTTCTCCTCCCACTACGATCCTACACCCTAGGGTACCTGAGGAAGAGATGTTATGCCTCACAGATACAGGATGCAGTGGGTCCCAGCACGGATGCATAGAAGGGCAATAGCACTATGGCAATAGATGATCAATTGTGATGTTGTCAGTGATGTCATCAGTGTTGTCACTGACCATTCTTATAAGTGATGTAATATGTGATGTCATCAGCAGGGCATTGCGAGCTGCGAGTTATAGTTAGCTCAACTAACTATAATGGCCGAATTCCTGTAATTTCGTTCGAGAGAAATGTCCAACTAACTATAACATCCCTGAAACCTGTGGCTTTTTTCCAAGAATTTCAAAGGTTTTTTAGATGCTAATTGCTAACTATAACGTCCCTGAAACCTTTGTTTTTTCAGTGAATTTCTAAGGTTTTTTAAATGCTAATTTCTAACTATGCCTACAGAGGTAGGACATGTGCAGAAAGAGGAAGAAATGCGGAGAAAGAAGCAAGAGATATGCAGAAAGAATCAACAGAGGTACAGAAAGAGGCTTTGTTGCAAAGTCATTCTGTGCCCCCAACTTTTTGCTGGCTGGTGGTAACTGACTCTGACTAACCAGGCCCGGAGCCAGTGCTATGCTGAAAGATACTAAGAATACAGTGAAAACACCTACATAAACTAGGGTAGGTGGCACCCCTGTGATTGGCATGACCTCCCCTGTAAGGCCCTAGTACATAATAAGGTGGGGGGGATTAAAACTACCTCTAAGTCAGAGGTGCAGAAAGAGGCAGGGGAAGTACAGAATTAAGCAACAGAGCTGCTGAAAGAGGCAAAAGAGGTGCCGAAACAGGCAAGAAAGGTGCAGAAATAGGGAACTGGGATACAGAAATAGGTAAGAGGAATACAGACATTTGCAAGAGATGTTGAACTGTATTTTAAAATGACCCACATGACTCCATTTTGTGTTGCAATGCTCTCGGCAACCTGATGAAGAATTGCTTTCCACGTCCCTGTTGAAACTTGCCCAACCCTCTCTGCTCCTTGTGGTCGAGCCGATTCCGAGAAGCTGCATGTGTGCCTCACCCCCCAGTTGTGTCAGAGACTCAGCCTCATCCTGTCCATTGTTGGTTACTCAGCCTGTCACGACCAGCTGCCCTGTGACCGCACCAACTGATAGAGGAAGCACGAGGCTGTGCACTGTGACCACACCAACTAATAGAGGAAGCACGAGGCTGTGCCCCATGACCATACCAGTTGGGCAAGGAAGCACAGGGCTGCGTACATTGTGCAATCAGAGACAGATGTCCCCTGGCCACGATTGCACCACACGAGACTGACGAAAAACTTGTCAGATGAGGAACTTATCGAAATAAGGAACTTGTACTGTGCAAAGGGGCATGGCTAGTGCTATAAATATGTGTACGCTGTGGAGTAAAACAGCAGTCTCCGTAGAATTGTCTTTGTACCGTTCTGGGACCCTGTCCTTAGCTCGAGTTAATAAATAACTTGTCCTCCCTCCACGGCTGGTTGTCCTGGTCTCTTTGGGAATGTATTTATGCACGAAGTAGATTCTAAGGTGTCCCCTGCACCGCAGGCTTTGACTCTCCTTGTGGGGAGGAGTCTCCAAAAGCCGGTTCTACAAAGAGGTACAGAAAGAAGCAAGAGCAGTGCAGAAAGTAGCAAGAGAGGTGTTTAAATAGGGAAGAGGGGTGCAGAAAGAGGCAAGAGGGAAGAAATTTGCAAAAGAGGTGCAGAAAGAAGCAAGAGCAGTGCAGAAAGAACCAACAGAGGTACAAAAAGAGGTAAGAGGAGGGTACAGAAAGAGGTAGGAGAGGTGCAGAAAGAAGGAAGAGGAGTGCAGAAAAAGCAACAGAGGTGCTGAGAGAGGCTCGAAGGGTTCAGAAAGAGGCAAGAGAAGTGTTGTAAAAAGCAACAGAGGTACAGAAAGAGGCAAGAGAGGTACAGAAACAGGCAGAAAAAGAGGGAACAGGAGTGCAAAAAGAGGCAGGAGAGGTGCTGAAACAGGCAAGAAAGGTGCAGAAAGAGGGAACAAGGGTGCAGAAAGAGGTAAGAGGGATATAGAAATTTGCAAGAGGGGCACAGAAAGAAGCAAGAGCAGTGCAGAAAGAGGCAATAGAAGTACATAAAGAAGCAAGAGAGATGGAGAAATAGGGAAGAGGGGTACAGAAAGAGGCAAGAGCGATACAGAAATTTGCAAAAGAGGTACAGAAAGAAGCAAGATCAATGCAGATAGAACTAACAGAGGTCTAAAAAGATGTAAGAGGGATGCAGAAAAAAGGCAAGAGGGCTGCAGAAAGAGGTAGGAGAGGTACTGAAAGAGACAAGAGGGGTGCAGAAAGAAGGAAGAGAGGTGCAGAAAGAAGCAATAGCAGAAAGAAAGAATTAACAGAGGTACAAAGAGATGCAGGAGGGGTGCAGAAAGAGGTAGGAGAGGTGCACAAAGAGGCAACAGAGATACAGAAAGAGGCAGGAGGGGTACCAAAAGAAGGAAGTGTGGTGCAGCAAGAAGCAACAGAGGTACTGAACGAGGCTTGAAGGGTTCAAAAGAGGCAAGAGAGTGCAGAAAGAAGCAACAGAGGTACAGTAAGAGACAAGAGAGGGGCAGAAACAGACTGGAAAGGTGTAGAAAGAGGGAACAGAGATGCAAAAAGGCAAGAGGGGTACAGAAAGAGGCAACAAAGGCACAGAAAGATACAAGCGAGGTGCAGAAACAAGAAAGTAAAGTGCAGAAAGAGGCAAGAGAATTACTGAAAGCAGTAACGGAGGTGTAGAAAGAAGCAAGAAAAGTGGAGAAAGAGGCAAGTGAGGTGCAGAAATAAGCAAGAGCAGTGCAGAAAGAACCAACAGAGGTGCAAAAAGAGGCAAGTGTGGTACAGAAAGAGGCAGGAGGGTGCAGAAAGAGGCTCTAATGGTGCAGAAAGAGGCAAGGGAAGTGCAGAAAGAAGAAACAGAGGTACAGTAAAAGACCGGTGCAGATACAGACAGGAAAGGTGCAGAAAGAGGGAATAGGGGTGCAAAAAGAGGTAAGAGGGATATAGAAATAGAAAGGTTCAGAAAGAAGCAAAAGCAGTGCAGCTAGAGGCAAGATAATGGCAGAAAGAAGCAAGAGAGGTGGAGAAATAGGAAGAGTGGTACAGAAAGAGGCAAGAGGGATACATAAATTTGCAAAAGAGGTACAGAAAGAAGCAAGATCAATGCAGATAGAACTAACAGAGGTCTGAAAAGATGCAAGAGGGATGTAGAAAAAAGGCAAGAGGGCTGCAGAAAGAGGTAGGATAGATACTGAAAGAGACAGGAGGGGTGCAGAAAGAAGAAAGAGAAGTGCAGAAAGAAACACAAGAGGTGGAGAAACAGTCAGAAAAAGGTGCGAAATGAGGGAACAGGGGTACAAAAAGAGGCAAGAGAGGGGCAGAAACAGGCAAGAAAGGTGAAGAAAGGGAACAGGGGTGAAGAAAGAGGTAAGAGGGACACAGAAATGTACAAGACAGGTACAGAAAGAAGCATGAGAAGTGGAGAAATATGGACGCAGTGTACAGAAAGATTCAGGAGGGACACATAAATGTGAACAAGAGGTGACAAAATAGGCAAGAGCAGTGCAGAAAGAACTAACAGAGGTACAGAAAGCAGTAGGAGAGGTGCAGAAAGAGGTAGGAGAGTTGCACAAAGAAGCACGAGAGGCACAGAAAGAGGCTGGGGGTGTGAAAAAAAGGAAGAGAAGTGCAAAAAGAAGCAACAGGGGTGCTGAAAGAGGATCGAAGGTTGCAGAAGGAGGCAAAGGAAGTGCAAAAAGAAGCAAAAGAGGTACAGTAAGAGGCAAGAGAGGTTCAGAAACAGACAAGAAATGTGCAGAAAGATGGAACAGGGATGCAAAAAGAGGCAAGAGGGTGCAGAAAGAAGCAAAGGATGTGCAGAAAGAGGCAACAGAGGTACAGAAAGATACAAGAGAGGTGCAGAAACAAGCAAGAGAAGTGCAGAAAGAGGCAAGTGAGGTGCAGAAATAAGCAAGAGCAGTGCAGAATGAACCAAGAGAGATGCAAAAAGAGGCTAGAGGGGTGCAGAAAGAGGTAGGAGACATGCAGAAAGAGGCAAGAGAGGTACAGAAAGAGGCAAGAGGGGTGCAGAAAGAAGGAAGAGAAGTGCAGAAAGAGGCACGAAAAATGCTGAAAGAAGCAACAGAGGTGTTGAAAGAGCAAGAGAAGTGCAGAAAAAGGCAAGTGAGGTGCAGTAGGAAGCAATAGCAGTACAGAAAGAACCAACAGAGGTGCAAAAGAGGCAAGAGGGGTGCAGAAAAAGGTAGGAGAGGTACACAAAGAGGCAAAATAGGTACAGAAAGAGGCAAAAGGGGTGCAGGAACAAGGAAGAGAAGTGCAGAGAAAAGCAACAGAGGTGCTGAAAGAGGAGCGAAGGGTGCAGAAAGAGCAAGAGAAGTGCAGAAAGAAGCAAAAGAGGTACAGTAAGAGGCAAGAGAGGTTCAGAAACAGACAGGAAATGTGCAGAAAGATGGAACAGGGATGCAAAAAGAGGCAAGAGGGGTGCAGAAAAAGGCAAAGGATGTGCAGAAAGATGCAACAAAGGACAGAAAGATGCAAGAGAGGTGCAGAAACATGCAAGAGAAGTGCACAAAGAGGCAAGAGAATTACTGAAAGAAGCAACCTAAGTGTAGAAAGAAGCAAGAGAAGTGCAGAAAGAGACAAGTGAGGTGCAGAAATAAGCAAGAACAGTGCAAAATGAATCAAGAGAGATGCAAAAGGAGGCAAGAGGGGTGCTGAAAGAGGTAGGAGACGTGCAGAAAGAGGCAAGAGAGGTACAGAAAGAGGCTGGAGGGGTGCAGAAAGAAGGAGGAGAAGTGCAGAAAGAGGCAGAAAACTGCTGAAAGAAGCAACAGAGGTGTTGAAAGAGCAAGAGAAGTGCAGAAAAAGGCAAGTGAGGTGCAGAAGGAAGCAAGAGCAGTACAGAAAGAACTAACAGAGGTGCAAAAAGAGGCAAGAGGGGTTACAGAAAAAGGTAGGAGAGGTACACAAAGAGGCAAAAGAGGTACAGAAAGAGGTAAGAGGGGTACAGGAAGAAGGAAGAGAAGTGCAGAAAGAAGCAACAGAGGTGCTGAAAGAGGAGCGAAGGGTGCAGAAAGAGCAAGAGAAGTGCAAAAAGAAGCAACAGAGGTACAGAAAGAGGCAAGAGAGGTGCGGAAACAGGCAGGAAAGGTGCAGAAAGAGAACAGGAATGCAGAGCGAGGCAAGAGAGGTACAGAAAGAGAAAAGAGGGGTGCAGAAAGAAGAAAGGGAGGTGCAGAAAGAGGCAACAGAGTACAGAAAGATGCAAGAGAGGTGCAAAAACAGGTAAGAGAATTGCTGAATGAAGCAACAGAGGTATATAAAGTGAGGTGCAGAAAGAGGCAACAGAGGTACAGAAAGACGCAAGTGAAGTGCAGAAAGAGGCAAGAGAGGTGCAGAAAGAGGCAAGAGACATGCAGAAATGTGCAAGAGAGCAGCAGATAGCAGCAAGAGCAGTGCAGAAAGAATCAACAGAGGTGAAGTAAGAGGCGTGAATGATGCAGAAAGAGGGAAAAGAAGTGCATAAGGAAGCAACAGAGGTACAGAAAGAGGCAAGAGTGGTGCAGAAAGAGGGAAGAGAGGTATATAAAGAGGCAGGAGAGCTGCACAAAGAGGGAAGAGGGATGCGAAAGAGGCAAGAGGAGTGCAGAAAGAAGCAAGTGAGGTGCAGAAAAAGGCAAGAGAGATGCAGAAAGAGGCAAGAGAGGTGCAGAAAAAGGGAAGATGAGTGCAGAAATAGATAACAAAGGTACAGAAAGGAGCAAGACAGGTGCAGAAAGAAGCATGGGAAGTGCAGAATGAAGCAACAGGGGCGCATAAGGCGGCAAGAGCAGTGCAGAAAAAAAGCAACAGAGTTGCAGAAATAGACAAGAGGGTTGTGAAAGAGGGAAGAGGGTTGTGAAAGAGGCATGAGGGGTGCAGAAAGAAGCAAGAGAGATGCAGAAAGAATCAAGAAAGGTACAGAAAGAAGCAAAAGAAGTACAGAAAGAAGGAACAGAGGTGCAGAATTAGGCAAGAGGGGTTCAAAAAGAGGGAAGAGGGGTGCAGAAAGAGGCATGAGGGGTACAAAAAAGAAGCAGGAAAGGTTCAGAAAGAAACAAAAGAAGAGCAGAAAGAACCAACAGAGGTGCAGAAAGAGTCAAGAGGGGAGCAGAAAGAGGGAAGAGGATGCAGAAAGAGGCAAGAGAAGTGCATGAAGAAGCAACAGAGATGCAGAAATGGGAGGAGGGTGAGGAAAGAGGCACGAGGGGTACAGTAAAAAGCATGAGTGGTGCTGAAAGAAGCAACAGAGGTGCAGAAAGAAATAAAAGAAGTGCAGAAAGAAGGAACAGAGGTGCAGAAAGAGGCAAGAGGAGTTTCAGGAAGGGAAGAGGGGTGTCGAAAGAGGCACAAGGGGTGCAGAAAGAAGGAAGAGAGGTACATAAAGATGCAAGATAAGTGCAGAAAGAAGAAACAGAGATGCAGAAAGAGGGAAGAGGAGTGGAGAATGAGGCACGAGAGGTACAGAAATAAGCAAGAGAGGTGCAGAAAAAAACAAAAGAAGTGCAGAAAGAAGGAACAGAGGTGCAGAAAGAGGCAGGAGGAATGCGGGAAGAAGGAACACTGGTGTAGAAAGAGTCAAGAGATGTGCAGAAAGAGGGAAGAAGGGTGTAGAAAGAGGTAAGAGGGGTGCAGAAAGAAGCAAGAAAGGCGCAGAAAGAAGCAACAGAAATACAGAAAGAGGCAAGAGAGGAGAAAGAATCAAGAGTGGCTTGTACACCTTTAGTAGCAATTTAACACCCACATTTAGTAATAAGTAACAGGTGACCATTCTAGGTTTACAAAGGAACTTCCACCATGCTGTAACACTTGTCGCTGCATTTTTGGTAATGTTTGACCCGTTTGAGAGAGAAACAAGGCTTTTTTTGTTCAAATGTTCAGATTAGGCAGCAGATGATGAATTATATGGCTAATGCGGAAAATGTATAATTGTGCAATAGTCGGTGCAACCAAACCGTCACATAATTCCAGTGGCCCTGCTCATACCTTTGACTAGGTCCAGAAGCACTTCTCAGTGATTCCTTCATTTTTTGTCTCATTGAGTTCAGAGTTTAGCTTCTATGGAAACAAGAAAGACTAAACCTAAGGTTACCACTCCACAACACAGACTACCATACCACATAATTACTCTCTGTAATGCATATTCCAACTCTACATAACTCCTATGCACTAAATACCACATACTTTCTATCCACATAATTTCACTGCACAACATACCACATAATTCCACTACACACAACCTACATCTACTCCACTCCAAGGAACATTATACTCCAAGAAACATTAATAAAACACTTTTACATTTACAGTGCTAATAGCTCTTACTCTTGCAAATGCGAGACCTATTACATTACAAATGTTTCTTTAACTGGTAGTCATGTTTGCAGAGTGGTGGAAAAAGGGGCCTGGGTCTCCAACCAGCGCTCAGGAATTCCACTGTGTAGGACTTACAGGAGGTACCAAGAGGGCTACTTAGGCACCAAAGTCCCTCAGGAAAAAAGTGGACTTCTCCCCCCAACCAGTACTGTGCCAGGAGTCGCATTTGCAGAGTGGTGGAGAAAGGTGAGCTTGGCCTCTGAAGACCTCTCAGCAATCCCATTGTGTGGGACTTACTGGATGTAACAGGAGGGGTAGTTGGCCCACAAGGTGAACCTTGGGGGCCAACTACCCCTCCTATTACCTCCAGTAAGTCACACACAGCAGGATTGCTAAGTTCTCAAAGCAGGCCATGCCCTCTTTTCCCACCACTCTGCAAACGCACTTCCTGGCACACTCTTGGATTATGATTGGGGCAAACTAGTCTACTTGATACCTCCAGTATGCCCAAGATAGTGGGATTGCTGAAAGGTGGACACAGGCCAAGCCCCCTTTCTCCATCACTCTGCAAACGCACCACCTGGTTTGTTCTGGGTTAGGGGATTAAGACCCCTTGAATGCTGAGGGTCCCTAGGGGCCAACTAGCCCACCAGGTAACTCCAGTAAGCCCCATACAGCTGGATTGCTGAGAGTGGTCCGAGGCCACGCCCCGTTTTTACCCCACTCTGCAAACGTGCTGCCTGGCACACTGCTGCTCGAGGGATGAAGTCCATTTCAGTCCTGAGGTCCTCAGGACACCACGGGACCTCATAGCCCCACCAGCAGTGCGCCAAGAGGAGCATTTGCAGAGTGCTGTAAAAAGGGTTGTGGCCTCATACCACCTCTCAATCCCACTGTGTGGGGCTCACTGGAGGCTCCTGGTCCCCCAGCACAGAGCACGTCAGGAGGTGCATTTGCAGAGTCATGCAGGAAGGGGGCAGGCCTCCGGCGAGTTGCGGTTTCTTTTTTATTTTATGGGAGGGGGGCAGTGTGGCCCTCCTTCCCTGGGCCACTTTTGGCTCCTGGATCCCCATCCCCCGGGGCATACCAAAACTTTTATTTTGGAGGGGTCCTGCGTGGCCCCCTGGGTAGTTCTCACGTTTAGGTGCAAAGCAGCTCCTGTGTTTAGGAGCTGCTTTCCACCTAAACTTGAGAATTACCCAGAGTTCTCTTCTTCTTTTTTGCATAATTTATGTGTCACTCTTTGCCTGAAAGGGTATTGTTTTGACTTATAGTGGGTGCTCCCTTGTGTCTGGACAAAGCTATACCTCTCTGAAGAGCTCTAAGAAGAGCGAAACACTGTGTCAGGGTGTTTTGTTTACTCTTTTCAGGTTGGCTTGGTTGCTATTTTACCAATTCAAAGCCGTAATACTGTGCCTGGAGTGATAAATGGCTTTTGTAATTTTACAGCTCGGCATGGACAGCACTGTGCTAGTCCTCTGCTTAAAGACCTAACTGTAGAAATTGCAAAAGGCTTTGGGCCAGATGTAGGAGCCCAAATACCGGTCGGTAACGGCCGAATTCGGCCGTTACCGACCGGTATTTGGTGATTGGGATGTAGGGGCATCATTTTACAGATTCGGTAAATTTACCGAATCAGTAAATTTACCGATTCTGTAAAATACCGAATCGGTATTTTTACCGATTCGGTAAAATCCAAATGTAGGTGGGACTCTTCTGAGTCCCAAAGGCCTTTCAGATTCTGTATTTTACCACCCAATCCAATTGGGTGGTAAAATACCGAATCCTGGTGTGCATGCACATGTGTGCATGCACACCAGTGCATTGTGACACACAGACATGCCCTTAGGGCATGTCTGTGTGCCACATGGCACACAAGTCCGGAATTGGGGTGCTAGAGGGTGTCAAAGTGACACCCCCTGCACCCTTGCAGGATTCGGTATTTACTGATTTGGTAAATATCGAATCGGTATTGCCTATTGATTCCTATGGGCTTCATGGCCCATAGCAATCAATGGGCAATACCGATTCGGTATTTACCGGATCGGTAAATACCGAATCCTACAGATTCGGTAATTCTCAATTTGGAATGTGACACACAGACATGCCCTTAGGGCATGTCTGTGTGCCAAATGGCACACAAGTCCGGAATTGGGGTGCTAGAGGGTGTCAAAGTGACACCCCCTGCACCCTTGCAGGATTCGGTATTTACCGATTCGGTAAATACTGAATCGGTATTGCCCATGGATTCCTATGGGCTTCATGGCCCATATGAATCAATGGGCAATACCGATTCGGTATTTACCGAATCGGTAAATACCGAATCCTACCGATTCGGTAATTCTCAATTTGGAATTACCTACATCTCCCCCTTCATATTTAACGACTCTTAAATACCGAATTGGTAAAATTCGGTATTTAAGAGTCGGTAAATATGATTTACCGACATCTGGCCCTTTGTCCCGTTCTATCTCCGCGTGGATGGTACTGCGCTAATCCTATGCTTAAGGACTTTGATAGATAGGCAGACATTTGAGGTGAGCAGATCTAGAGAGTCGCTGGTGTTGAGAGTGTTATATACAGTAGCTGCTTTCCATCTAAACTTGAGAACTACCAAGAGTTCCCTGCGTCTTTTTGCATATATATATATATGTATATATATATATACATATATATATGTATATATATATATGTATATATATATATATATATATATATATATATACATATATATATATATATATATATATATATATATATATATATATATATATATATATATATATATATATATATATATTTTACATTGCCTGGAATAAAGCATCTTTTAATGAAGCAGGTCTGGTAGCCCTGATTACACAGCACTGTAGTGGTGCGTGTTCATCTTTTGGACCATATATATATATATATAAATATGATGTGATCAAGCGCTCTGTGAAGCGCGAAACGCGTCGTGATGACTAGGGGAATACCACTGGCTGAATAAATCATCTTTGCACTGAATTTTGGGTTCGAGTCCGTTTTTGGCAGCTGGCTGAGAGCTCTGCGCTACACCGGATTATTCCTGGAATATATATAAATATATACATGTGTGTGTCTGTATATATATATATATATATATATATATCTATATATACACACATGTATGTATATATAGAGGGACAAAGATGCGCAGTTATGAGTAGCACATCTAGACTTACCTTTTCCGTATTTTGGCAGTCAATATTTTTGCTATGGTAAGCTTGACAGCATCATATTAAAAGTCAATATTCTGGCATACATTCGTAGAGCACTCCCACCTTAGGAACAGCACCGTGGAGCACATCCACTGCACCATTATTCTGCGGGTTTAGCTAGTCCGGCAGAAATTGGATGATTTTACATTTGCACTCAAAGTAAAAGCCTTTATTAATGTCTAACAAAGAACACAGGAACTGCACATGAAAGAAACTCGGCCGTCTTTCAAGGGACAATGGCTCAGTGTTGAAACGCTGGCCTGGGAGCATGAGATGCTGCACCCTCACCTCCAGTGGAGCGATGGTCCGTGGAGGAATGGCCCGTCCCTCATCAGCCTTAGCTGGGAGTGTGGACAGACCTCGAGACCTCGGGTGCCATCTGGCAGGAAGAGGCAACAGACAGGGACTGGGATAAAGAGGCTTCATCCCTTTACTTAAAGGCCTATTATTTGTTTGAAAACTAGTTGTAGAAGAGTCAGGTTGCGCTCGGAATTTGGACGTCGTTTAAAAGAGTTGGGCTCTCGTGCAGACTAGAAGGGGTAAATAGCTTCGAGGAGCTTGACTAAGGGTGTTTTTTTCTTGCCTTTAAACAAAGTATGCACATCGTGCTAATTGTGACAGGGGCCTAGAGACTGTTTTGTATCAGGGAACTTTTCAGCCCAGAGCCGATTTCAGTACCAGTACAAAATAAGCATCTACATAAACGAGCTTGACTGTGTTTTTTTAACACCTTTCGCGTTTCGTTACCAAGCCAAAGCAGAGTTTTAAATCTTGTAAGAATCCTGTTTTGTCGCTTACCCGTGCTGTGTCATAAAATGTATTGAACGACTTTGAACATTTTTTGCATTTTCAGATACTCTAATCTATGAAGGAATTTCCATATTTCTTATAAAGTGATAAGCCACTAAAAAGATGTTTTGAAGACTACAGTGCTGAAAAGTGAAAGCAGTCTTCCTTTTCTTAATCATTCTGACAGAACCAGTGTGTTCACTTCTGCAACAGATCTGAATCTGGGGTCGCCTGGTCAGTTCTCTACATGATTATAGCACGATTCTCGGAAAAGCTAGACTCCGCTGGGAGTCTGGGGTCTCACCTGAAGTGAAACTTCTTTTAACATATGTGGCTACGAACCCCATGGCTAGGCAATTACACTACTGGCAGGTGGTGGCAGCTGATTGTAGTAGTGGAGTCAAGGCATTTTTATCTGAAGCTTACTAGTTCCGTCTTGTAAATCAGGTCTGTCATGCCATGGCTGGGCCCACTCATAACCCTTGATTGTATTTGGAGTGTGTTTGGGCAGCATGGGTATCCCCCTCCCCCCCCGTGTCTGTATGCAGCCCCTAAAGTTGCAAGGTGCTCCACAGTGTTAGTGTAGCTAGAGTTTGCTTCTACTCATCGCCCGTAATGTCCCTTTGCACTGCCTCTTAAATCCCCTTCCCATTGTAATTGATTTTCAAGCCAAGTGCATTGTTTGTCTTTGAACCATCATCCATTAGAAGAACCCTGTTACAAATGACTGAAGCTGGACCAGTCAAGGTGTGAGGGTGATAGAGAGTAACACATGACCGTGGCCTGTAAGCATAGCCTGGGACTTAGGCATAGATGCATCAAGCTAAAACTGGTCGCAAACGGGCAGATTCTCTGAATCTGCCCCTTTGCGACCGGTATTTTTGTATTTGGGATGCATCATCCCAAATGCAAAAATCGCAATTTAAGAAATCGCAAAATTGCGATTACTTAAATTGCTATTGCATTTAAGGAATCTCAAATTGAGATTCCTTAAATGCAATTAATTGAAGTAAGGAAAATAGAGATTTCGCTAATAGGGGGAGAAAATTACCATGAAGTTGAACATCATGGTAATTTGCAAAAACTTTGACAAATGCACTAAAGTGCATTTTTCAAAGTTCCATTTTACAGACAAACATGCCCTTAGGGCATGTGTGTGTGCAAGATGTACCCATATGCAGATTTCAGGGTGCAACAGGGTGTCCTTTTGACACCCTGGCTCCCTTGAAATTGCAATCTCAATTTGCGATTCTCGTCTCTCGGCCCATAGGAATGAATGTGGAGGTATTCCTTAATTGTGATTTGCAATTTGCGAGTCGCAATTAAGGAATGTTAAGACACTATTTTTTAAGCGAGTTCTTCATGCATTGCCTTTTGCTATTCCTTATTAGCGAATCCTTATTTTTCGCTAATAAGGAATCGCAAAATGGATGCTTGATGAATCTATAGGCAAATCCTTACAGACAGACTTAGGCTCCCTATCCATCCTCCAAATATTGTTCTTCGTCTCAGGGTTGTATGTCAGAACATCATTGCCAGAATTTCTCCCGAAATAAATACAATTACTTAAATAACATTTTCAAAAACATCGTACCTTTGTGTGCAGATTTCATATTTTTAAATACAATCAGAAGATATATTTTGTAAGTGGTACTTAGCACAAGATATTTGAGTCATACACTATTCTGACAATGCTATTCTTTACCGTACCGTGCTCAGAGAAGAATAAGTCTACCTAGTGTCCACAAAAGGGGAGGTAATAGATACCATGAAGAATGGTTCGTAGACTTGTGTACAACCAGAATAAATGCACTTCACTGGGAGTCATTCATCCCAAAAGTTTGATGTGATATTTGAACTTGTTTATAAATGAATGAGCTAAGTGTCCCCACAACAGGATATTAGGTGGCCCATCTAGCGTATCCAGTGTTCACATTTTACTTTTGGGAGCTTTGTATACCCGTGTAGAAGAAAGCTAGTACCAAAGACATACACCTTAGCTGTCTCCTTTCTAAAGTGATATCCTATCAGGCTTAAACAGAGACACTGCTACTTCTAAATGGACAATGTGTTACACGGTTGCCACTAGAAAATATAGTACTGCGTATTAGGATATCAGGACTCTAGAATGCAGGGACTAAGTCCATCTACATTATTAGAGACTGTTTAGAGGTACAGCTTATGTGATGATGTGCCTCGATGTAAAAAGCTGTCTCCGAGCGGAGAACAGAAGTACTAGGGTCTGTTCCTTAGCCTTGAACAAAGTGTACCGAATATGTTGCAGGAAAGGCTTTCTAAAAACAAGCAGCATGTACAGCAGAATATTGTGTAAGTTAAACACGTTTTTTAAAAAAAAACAGACTAACATGAAATTTGCTAAAAAGTGTACAGCATAAATCTAAATAGGAGAACCAAAATGGGTCCAAGAGGACTTCACCACAATGTTATATAGCCAGGAGTGGAGAGGTCCTGACATTTTCAGCCAGTGGTGGAGTTCATGTGGAGTGTCTTGCTGTGAGGAGGTGGGTGAAGTAGATATTGCCAAGATGATGAGCTGTGTACTGCTGCTCAACCCAGTCTGCATCCGCCCATGTGTGCTACCCGAGACCCCAGAGTGCATTGTCATGTGACCCAAGCAAGACTATCTTCACTAGTGAACAATGATCCTGAGAGGGCCATAAGCCTGCATCACCGCAGTTCCACCAGTGGCCAATAATCATGAGAGGTCCCTGTACTAAACTGTGCATTGTTGCATCTTTCATCAAGTACAAAGACAACAACTCTTCTAAACAAGGGGACAGGGTTATAAATCTAAAACACCAATGTTTCCCCTTAGCACTAGTAATACAAAACAGAACAATCCCAAATACCTCTCAGCCATTCAGTTAATAATACAAAACTACGCTTTTGCGAGCAAAGGAAGTTAATGGGAACACCACACATATATAATAATAATTTTAATCATTAGTGCTGGAGAAGGTGGAAATATTATGTTCACCCCACTGAAACGTATCAACCTTTTATTGTGTTACAATCCACATACACTGGAAATTTGCATATTACTGATGTATTTCATAAATGCTCAGTGATACATAAGATGGAGGTATATCAGTCTAAAGGCAGATTTTTTGTCTTAGAAAAAGATTATCTTTCTTTAACATCGATATGGAGTAATTTATGTCATGTAAATGTACTTTTTATAATGAAAATTATTATTTTTCTAGACATAGTATTCTCATAAGCTTCCTTTGCTTACGAGAGTGTGGTTTTGTACGAATAATTATTGAATGTACGAGAAGTGTTTGGGATTGTTTTGTTCACTATTACTAGTGCACTAAGGGGAAGCATTTGGTGTATTGGTTTTCATTGTTGCCTCTTCCCCTGTTGGAACTGGGGCAGTCTTAGGCTATACCCGGCAAAGGCTGATTGATTTATGCACAGATGCTAGCCCACAGTGCAGTCATGGACTTGATCCCAGTAAGGGGGATTTAGTAAGGGTTTGCAAATACTGTGGTATCACGTTGAATGGGGGTGACCGTGTAGGAGGCACCACCAAGGAACTTAGCTGTGCGCTGCTTAATTGCAGGTCAATAAAAAAGCACAACATGGAAGTACGTGACCTATTGCTGGATAATAAATTGGACATTCTCTTTGCAACAGAGACCTGGCTCGATGGGGAGTCGGACCCTGAAATACTCAATGCCCTGCCCCAGGGGGTATGGCATTTGCAGGCAGGACAGAGTCCGCGGCAGGGGGGGGGGGCGGGATCGCATTGATCCACAGGGATAATATTATCTGCACCATGGAGCCTGCTAGCATAGCGGGCAGTGAGACAGGGGCGTTCTCTATAACAGTGTCCAGTAATATGATTGTCAAAGGCCTACTGGTATATAGACCCCCGGGTGGGAGCAGCAAGTTTGTGGAGAGCTTAATACACAATCTGCTATCCCCTGCTATGCGCTACGACAAATTCCTTCTATTAGGTGATCTTACTCAGCATTTTAATGATGAATCTAACGTGGTGGCCCGAGAGGTTCACCAGGAGCTGCTGACCATGCAATTGACACTGCAGTCGGCGCTACCTACACATCGGCTAGGCCATCAATTGGATTCGCTCTTTTGTAATTGGGAGGGCATCAAGGCCGATCCCCCTGTCCCGATGGTTTGGACTGACCACTACTTGGTACCTTTCCGTTTTAATTTCATGGAGTGCAGTAACCCGGAGAAAGGAATTGGCACTAAAAAGAAACAGAGGAAATGGGCTAAATTTTCTCCCGACACGTTTGGTGCCAGTCTACTACAGGGGGGCCCCCCTGATGGGCTGGGCATCACTATTGATAAAGCTTGCGCTGCTATGGACAAAAGCATTGAGATGGACATAGATCAGACTGCCCCCTGGTCTAGGAATGGCCCGGTGCGTCGCACTAAATCGGCTGCCTGGTTTAATGCTGAATTGAAAGAAACCAAGACAACCTGAAAACGCATGGAAAGAGCCTGGAGAAAGGGCTACCTTCCGGAGGCGGGTAAGGCGTACAAAGACAGCCTCAGAGGTTATCACGCTTTAATTAGGAAAACCCGATCGGTCTACTACACCGACCGTATTGAGAAGGCTGAGTTTTCGACTAAGGAACTCTTTGTAGTCTATAAGGAGATATCATTGCTGGCTTCAAGAAGCGAACAAGTTGGTTCCTCTGCACAAACATGCAACCAGATTGCTGATTTCTTCTACAAGAAAGTACAAGATATTTATACCACCTTTCCTAGTGAGGCCAGGACTGGCATCAGCGGTGACACGCCAATGGAAGGGGATATCTTGGAGAAAGATAGCATCAGGACTTTCACAGTCCCGGATGAGGCTATGCTAATTACAGTAGCGAGGGGGGTCAAATATGGCACCCCCAGGGATCCGGCTCCTGCTAAGATCTTGACTGGCAGCATGGAACTATTGGCACCCTATGTCAAGCACCTTTTAACTTTGTCATTTGAATCTGGCAGGGTGCTGAACACATAGAAGCAGGCTGTTGTACTTCCACTCAAGAAAAAGCCACAAATTAGCATAACTCAACTCAGTAATCTGCGCCCGATCTCCCTTCTCCCCTACTTCTCTAAAGTAGCCGAAAAACTGGTTAACCATCAACTGACGGCTCACATCAAAGCGCATAGGCATTTCCATCCCTCCCAGGCCAGTTTCCGTGCCTATCACTCCACTGAATCTGCCCTCCTCTTCTCCACAAAGGCGCTGAGGAAACACGTAGACGAGGGACAGACAGCGGTGCTGATTATTCTCGATCTCAGCGCCGCGTTCGACACTGTAGCCCATCACACCTTGCTACAGTGTCTGAGGAGAAGTGGAGTGACTGGGAGGGCTTGGTCATGGCTGGAATCTTTCCTCCATGACCGCATGTTCTATGTGGAACAGGGTGTATATAGGTCAGAGGTTTTTGACCTAAAGCAGGGAGTCCCCCAGGGATCCAGTCTTAGTCCCACCCTGTTCAATCTGTACGTAGGGCCGGTGGCTGCTATTACTGAGCAGTATGGGATAGAGGTGGTGACTTATGCCGAAGACACGCAGCTGGTTGTGGCTTTGTCGCAACCAGCTGAGCACGCAGCCAGCAGATTTACATCCTGCCTTCAAGATCTGGCAGGCTGGATGGCCAACAACTGTCTCAGACTGAACGGGGACAAAACTGAGGTGCTCATCGTTGGTAGGTCCCCTTCGGTGTGGACCTCTGCCTGGTGGCCACAGGCTCTGGGCCCATTACCCATCCCCAAGGATCATGTGAAGAACTTAGGCATGTGGATAGATTCCAAAATGTCCTTTGATTATCACACTCGGCGTGTCGCAGGGACGTGTTTTGGAATCCTCCGCAGTCTGAGAAGGACACTCGACCTTCTCCCAGCGTCTGCCAGAAGGGCCCTGGTCCATGCCTTGGTTACTTCTAGGCTGGACCATGGGAATGCCCTATACCTGGGAGCTAACGCGAGTTGCATCCTAAGACTGCAGCATATCCAGAACGCAGCCGCGCGCCTAGTGCTGCAGCTACCCAGGAGAGCCTCCTCAAAAAGGGCCTTGGAGACACTGCATTGGCTCCCCATCAAGGAACGCATCGAGTTCAAAGCTCTCTGTGTCAGTCACAGGATCGTTCATGGTAAGGGTCCGGGCTTTCTGCGCAATCTGCTCTTCCCGTACAAGCCCACCCGGCTCCTGCGCTCTATGGGGGCTGGCCTGCTCTCGGTCCCTAGAATCAATAGGGCGAGAATGGGAGGGAGATCCTTCCGCTCCTTAGCCGCATGGAGATGGAACACCCTCCCACTCAGGCTTCGTGTGGAGCCCTCGGAGGGGGTGTTCCGGAAGGAGCTGAAAACGTTCCTGTTCCCTAAGCCTTAATTTTGTCGGCGCAGGGCTATCTCCATTCTATCTGCTCAGGGTGCTGCTCAGTCCTTTGATAGCGCGGGACACACTGGCACGTGTAACCAGGCGCTTTAGAAACTCAGAATTATTATTATTATTATTATTCACAAGTACACGATGATCTTGAGAGGGTTATCTGCCCTGCCCTGACTGCATCATTTCTTACAGCCAATGATGACCACGCATGTCCCTTCTCCCTGACCTCCAGGCACTTTCGCTTCTTCTTCGGGCGAGCCTCTCCTGCAGCTGCTGCTCGACCTGTTTTCCACCTGCAGGTGGTGGGTTCAGCGAGTGGGTTCTTGGCCCCACCAATGCTGTTGCTTGTCCATCTGTGTAACCCTGATGGTAAATACCGCCAGTACCCTGACTCACAACCAATATCACTGTGTCATTATCAATGCATCATCGTGCCGTGCGAAGTGGTCTCCTTCTTTGGCCGCAGATTTATTTTCAACAAGAAAGACTGTCAGATATTGAAGTGCGACATCTCAAACACTGGCAAGCAGGTGCTGGTCTTGGCTACTGATTAGGTATTAACCACAGAAATGTAAAACTTGCTCCCAGTTCACTTACAGAGTAAGCTTGGACACAATCCGGTTGCAAAGTGAATGCCAGGAAACATACACACCTGCCCAAGGGGCAGAATACACTCTTGGGTGATTAGTGCACTATACAAATCAATCTAACATAAGATATTATCTAGATCTTATCGAGTTTTCTGCCCAAATAATGCACAGTTCCATTTTCCTACCTTTCATGGCCATTCACCCGTCTCCTCTTGTTCAGCTCCTATTTGACCTGCCTCCAACTTTTTATCTTAACTTTCTCTTCCACTCACTTGATCCTGATCTAATAAACGTCTCCTCACCTGATTTAAACAGGTCTATGTCTTTGCCTTCCCACACTCGATCAGAATCAATTGGCTTCACCACTATATCCCTCAAAGCTTCCTTTGATATACTTCCAGCTCTTACCACTACTATCCTTTATGCCCCTCTTCTGAACACCTCCTCTCCTATCCACCCATTCTTTTCTGTTCGCATCTTCCATTGCCCCCTTCTGCTGACTATTCAGATAGCCTACTTCTCTGTCCCTCTTGTATCATTGCATAGCTCTCATTACCACATCAAACTCCCCCCCCAAACATTGCATTCCTGGCAAAGTACCTCAAACCCACCCATCCCTTCCTCCTTCTCATCCAGGACCACAATATATATATCACACAGTATTGCAACCCATATCATTCTGGACTGTACAAACACCACACCATTGGCAAACAACACCAACACATTAAATGCCACAGCTAGAAACCCAGGCTTCCCTTTTCTATGTTAGATATCTATCTGTAGCCCTTATATCTCCAAAGTTCACTGATATACTACCCAACCACAGCACTCAATATAACTTCTTACACTTTTCGTCATCCCTCCTTCTGAGTACCTACCCATCCTGTCCAAATCAGTACACAGCACCCAAGTACATCACACAGTACAATCCATACCTACGAATCTCATCACTAAGCCACCACTGATCTCCAGCACAACTGCATAAACCCCCATTCCCAGAGGCCTAAACCTAATTTTTCAACATACTCGCAACCCAATCTCACCACTCACAGATCCCCACTATACAGTTAAGCATAACCCATTACCTTTCTCTGCATCAAACCAATTAAGGTAATGTTTCAACACATTTCTGTCCCACTAACCACTACACCAGATCCATCCTAAAACAACTCAACTCAACTCTCTCATTCATCCCAAAACCCATACCATTACTATGAGCCTCAAATAACCCTTTCTAGACTCTTCTCTACTTACCCATCTGTGCATCATCTCATACCTCTTTTACAATTCTGACCCCCAAAACAAGCCTTTCTAAACAGTTTCCCCTGTCTCTTCCACCTCCACCTTCCTTTTATTCACCCCAAGCTTCCTCCTACTGCTATGAGCTCCATAACAAACAAAAATATTTCTAAATCCTTCCCTTTTCTATCCCTCCACTGTGCTCCTCAATCCAAATAACTGACTAACATATCCAACGCTCAAATTACTTTCATATTTTGCTATACTAATTCACCACTAATCCTTTATGGGTTCCAGAGTAGCGTGCTAAGTGCCAAAAAAGCGCTTCAACACCCCAACAGGGGTAGCCAGTGCTATATAAATGCAAACCTTTTTTTTCCCTCTTCTATCCCTGCACTATTCTTCTCAATCCAAATAACTGACGAACATATCCATCACTCAAATTACTTTCATATTTCACTATACTAATTCACCACTAATCCTTTATCGGTTCTAGAGTAGCGTGCTACTCACCGAATAAGCACTTTGATGCCTCATCAGCGGTAGTAAGCGCTATAGAAATGTAATTATAATATAATAATAATAACATAGGTATCAGGGCTGAAAAGGTGCTCAGGCTACTGAGGTGCTGGAAAGAGACATGGGGCTTGAAGAAAATAATGTGAGAGCAAACAGGGAAAGGGAGTAAGGAAGGAGAAGGGGAAGAACACGAGAGACATGCATTACATGTGATGTAAATCTGATTTTACTACAAAGCAATAGCACTTCTAACATACATTGTGGCAAAAAAGGCAAAAGAGAACCATCAAATCGGGAAGGTACATTTAGGGGGAAAGACAGTTTTGCTTGGTGTGCTGTGTGATGAGACAAATACAATGCTTTTTCAAACAGGATACATGTATCTCTCTCTCACGCGTTCTCTTCTTTGTATGTATATATCTAATGTTGTATTGCTACAGCAAAGGCAAGGAAAAATAAATCTAGTCGCAGGGTTCTCATGAGTGTGGAGCATGGTGAGAGAAGGTAATCATGTGCGCTGGTGCTCCAACCGTTGGAGGTGGGTTTTGAGAGTGTTTTGCTGTTTTTAAGAGTAAAGTGGGTGATTGATGAAGTTCATCAGGGGCCGGGAGGGGGAGTGGAGCACAGTGGGTGAAGAGTTCCAGTTACAAATCCCAAGAGAATGATGGACTGAATGTCAATGCGGTGTAGGACGTTTTGTTATTCTTAGGTTAGGTCATTACATACGGATAATTATGTAGATAACAACGTCTCAGAAAACAAAATTCTATCTGTGCAGAATGTTTCTGGAGTGATGAATTGGCTTCAGTTGTGAGATGACTAGTTTCTGATGGAGGTGAAGCGGGAGATGGAATCTCTGAGGTGAACTTGGAAAGTCTGCATATTTTCTACAACTTCTGGGTCAGCAGTTTCAATCGGGCATTCTTTTGGCAGATAGCCCTCCAACCTGGCGTCAGTAGTGGCAAGTAGAGGTTTTTGTTAGATGGTTATTGAAGGTTTTAGAGGCTTATTTAACTGTAATTCTAGGGATGGAAATGCATTGTGGATTAAGCTGACAGCTCACGGTTGAAATAGTTAAACGTATTTAGGAGTGCTAAACCTAATGCCATGGCTCCATGGAGGTGGTTTTTCCATAAATTTACCTCCTGGGGTGGCATTATGTAAGGGGTGCACTGTAATTGTAATAGTAATTGCATTTATATAGCGCTTACTACCCCTGACGAGGCGTCAAAGCGCTTTTTCAGTGAGTAGCACGCTTCTCCGGGACCCATAGAGAATTAGTGTTGAATTAGTATAGTGAAACATGCAAGTACATTTAAGTGGTGGATAGGTCAGTCAGTTATTTGGGTTTGGAATGATATCAGAAGGATAGAGGAGGACAAAGGTTTGTATTTATTTAGCGCTTGTTGACGCATGCTATTCAGGAAGCCTATAAAGGATTAGTGGTGAATTAATATAGTGAAATATGAAGTAATTTCAGTGGTGGATATTAGTCTGTTACTTGGAGTCAGAAGGATAGCGGAGGGATAAAAGCAGAAGAAAGATTTGCATTCATATAGCACTTGTTACCCCTGATGGGTGTTGAAGCACTTTTCTGGCGAGTAGCACGCCACTCCGGAACCCATAAAGGATTAGTGTTGAAAATGAGTATAGTATAAATATGAAGTAATTTGAGTAGTATATATGTTATTCAGTTATTTGGGTAGTATATTAGTATAGGTGAATATGGAATTTGAGAAGTGAACATGTTAGTCTGTTAATTTTGATTAAAAAGGATAGTGGAGGGATAAAAGAGTGAAGGTTTTTTTTTTCTTTTTAGGTCTTACCAGTAGGAGGAGGCTTTTGGATGAATAAAAAGGAGTTTTGGAGGAGAGGAGTCAGAGGGAAGAGTTTAGAAAGGTTTTTTTAGGGGATCAGTATAGTAAAAAGAGGTGTCAGATGATGCAAAGTAGAGTAGGAGAGAGTCTAGAAAGGGTTTGATATGCACGAGTAGTCTGACAGCCGAGTTCTGAATCCGTTGTAGTCTTTTCATGGTCGTTAAAGGAGATCCCTGGTAGGGGCTATTAGCGTAAACAACTTTGGACAGCACACGGGAGATGGTAGCTTGGACCTTGTTTGGAAATCCCAAATGAGGGAAAATTCGTCACAGCGTTTTTATAGTAGCAAAGCTTGATCTTGCTATTTTATCCACTTGGGCATTTATTGACAGCTTGGAGTCCATGGTCATTCCGAGGTTTCTTACTTCCTTCGATACTTTAGACAGTGATCCCAGTTCATCAGGCCATGCGGCAAGCGGGTTGTAATTTTTCCAATCGCCACATGTGAGTATTTCAGTTTTTGAAGCATTCAATTTGAGATGGCTCCAAGTCACCCACTGATCCACGGCTCTGAGACAGCTGAAAATTGGGTTTTTTCCAATGTCTTTGGGGCATTCCAGTTGAAGAAGTATTTGTGTGTCATCTGTATAGTTGTAGCACGTGAGGTGAAATTTATTGATCAGTACTGGTAAGGACTTCATGTAGATATTGAAAAGCATGGGTGAGATGATAGAACCTTGAGGGACCCCTGCTTTTGTGGAGTACGGTTTGGACGAGAAAGGTGGGGTATGAATGACATTACTTCTGTTTTGAAGGTAGGACGTGATCCAGTCTAGAGCTGTTCCCTCTATGCCGGCTTCATAAAGTCTTTGTTTCAGAGTGTCATGGTCAACCGCGTCAAAGGCAGCTGAGAGGTCCAAGAGGAGTAGTGCAGCAACCCCGTTGCGGTCAACTGTATTCTTTAGTCATTCCAGATGGCAAGGAGGGCGGATTCAGTGCCTCTTTCTGGACGGAATCCTGTTTGGAAGTATGTCATTCTCTTCAATGAATTGTGACATCTGGGCGAACGCTGCTCTTTCTATTAGTTTGCCCAGGAAAGGTCCATTTGTAATGGGTCTGTAGTTGTCAGTGTTCAGCGGTTCCAAGTTTGTTGTCTTCACTAAAGGGCGTGTGTATAACTTTTTGAGTTCTTCTGGAAATATTCCAGTAGTTAAGGAATTGTTGATGTTTCTTCTTACTGGAGTCGCAGGAGAGGTTGTTAAAAGAATTGTCTTGAAAGTTTGTGGCAGACAGGGGTCAGAAGGGCTGCCAGCAGGCCTGCTTGCTTTGACCAGGTCCATAAATTCATTGTGTGACATGTGTTGGAATGAGCGGAGAGGCTTGATTAGAGCATTCTTGGATTGTTGTTTTGTACAAGGGTTAGTGCTGGTGCTTTGTTTTTGTTTTAAGTACGATTTCAACGTGTCTGCTTTGTCTTTGTCTGTGTAATGATTTGCCAGTTTGTCTGTGAAATCTTGAGTAACAGGATGAGTTCCTTCTAGGCAATTTGGTTCGCGAAATTCATTGAGTATTTCTTAGAATTCTTTATTTGCACATTTACCGTTTAGAATTCTGTCCGAATAGTACCTTTTCTTAGCTTTTTTGATAGCCGACTTGTATAATCTGTTCATTTTCTGTAGGTGAAGTTTGTCTTGTTTGTTGTTTTTTTTTTTAGCCAGGTATGTTACAGCTTTCTAATTTGTTGTTTTATGTCTTTTATTTCTATGTTTCTCAAAGGTGCTTTTTTTCTTTTGTTCTGTTCTGTGGTTTTGAGTGGTATCAGGATGTCAAAAGCTTCCTGTAGCCACTCATATAGATTTTGAACAGAAGCTATGGTTTCCATATTTGTACTGGATGTTAGTTGTGTTTCCAAGTGTTCCAAATTGAGTTTGTTCCACCCCCGATAGGTGGATGGATGTAAGGTAGTTTTAGGTGAGTCGGTTAGCGTTGTTTTATGTTGGAAAGCAAGCAAGTGGTGGTCTGACCATGTGACTGGAGTTATAGTTTGAAAGGTAACTACTTCAGTATTAGCAAAAATGTCACCTGGGATATGTCCAGCGGTGTGTATCGGATTGTGGACAATCAGGTTCAATGCGTCTAGGCCGGTGATTATTGTATTTGGATGGGTCATATTGGGTTTATCAAACCAAATGTTATGTTCACCCAGAACGCATAGGTTGGCGTGTATTGTTATCAGGTTTGAAACTGTGTCTAGAAGTGCATCTGGGAATGTTGCCTTGCTAGGTGGAGGTCTGTAAAGGAGCAGGAAGTTACAGGAGGAAGACGGTGAATTATTGCATCTAGCTAGAAGACCCTCACAATTCTTTATGGAGATGTTGTCAATTTTAGTGATATGTATTGTGTGCCTGAATACAGCAGCAGACCACCTCCTTTTCTGGCTATACGATTTTGGGTGATTATTTGATAGCCTAGAGGAATGGCTTCATGCAGGACTGGAGCCATATCCTCTCTCAATCATGATTCGGTTATGAATAGTATGTTTGGTTTTGCATCGTTGAGAAGGTCGTAGATGTGATGCTTCTTTTTAGAGAGGGATTTAGCATTTATTAGTAGACAGTGTAGAGAGTGGCCTTTGGTGATAGTGGGACTTTTTTTTGTAGAAGAGTGATCAGTATTGTGTGGGTTTGTGGCAGGTGTGTTTTTAGAGCTGGTATTAGCTGTATTAGGATAGCAATCGTGTAGCTGTTCTGTATCGTGTTCCTCATCCAGCATGCTAAGAAGGCATTTTGATGGGTCTGCATGTGTATGTGTTGGAGATGGTGTATGAGAGTGAGTTGGAGTGCTGTACAACAGCCAGTCAAGCGCACACAACAATTGTAAGATTATAGGTAATTATGGTAGACGTTCAAGGATAAGGTCACACACGATGTTCTTTCCGTCTTTAGTTTTTAATTGGTGAAAAGTTGGGCCTCCTGTCCAGGAGACACCAAAGAAACAAAGAAACCAGCCGACACGTGTTTCGTCAGTAAGGGCAGTTAACCCATAGACTCTTCAGGGCTGTAAAGGAGTGAAAAATCGTGGTATCGGGGGACCGGTGATACTTCCAAACCGGTCCTGGTCGGGTTTGGTTTACAATGAGCGTGTCCGCACCAAAGTGTGATGATAGAAAGTAAAGAGCTCGTATTTAATCACGAAGGCGGGTAATGCCTTTCGTTAGGATCATGAGCGGCTCGGTGTGCCGGGTAGTGTGGAGGAAAGGTATTGCCGGATACGGGAAACACGAGTTGGAGTGCTGTGTTGCTTTTGTGGAGTAACATTGCTTTGAAGTAGACATGGGGAAGCATAGGTGTGAGGTGTGGCATGTTGCTTATATTTTTTGCATGTGTTTAGGGCGGAAGGTGTATGAGTCTGGGGAGGTGGTGCGGCATGTGGGTCATGTAGTAATGTTCTAAATTGTCCAATGGATGAGAGGCGGTTAGAAGAGAGGTGCTGTATTTCTGTAGCTGTGTTAGGTGTGGTGGAAGAGTGAAAGCTTGGCATTGGAGTTTGTTCTTTTGTGTGGTTTGAAAGGTGGGTATATGTATGTATTTTTTGATGGTAAGTATTATGAGGTGTTGCGCTTTGAAGATCTTGTTGTGCTGGTGTGTGAGATATGTTTTGCTTTTGAGGAGTAATGAAAAGGGGTGCTGATGTATATTTTTCATGCACTGGATTTGGTTGTATAGTATTGTTTGTGAGAGGAGGTTGTACGGTAGAGGGGGTGGTGATGTGCTTATGAGTAGAGTGTATGTTGTGTGTAGGAGGGAATGAAGTAGAGGTGACAGTGTTTATCTTAGACTGGTTTATTGCAAGAGTTACAAAGTGTGGTGGTGTGCAGTGTGTGTGTTGAGTGTTACTGTTATTATGGTAGAAGGGAGAGGAGGGTGTTTGTTGGACAACTGATGGAAGGATCATTATATGTTTGTTAGTGATAAAAGGTGATCTGTTAGGTGTGATTACAGCAGGGTCTGAATGGGTTGTAGTTATGTATGGTGTTGATTGGCGTTGTGTTAGTGATGAGTGCTTTGGTTAGTGGTATAGGATAGAGTTGTGTACTGTTTGTAGGTGATGGTGTATATGTGTGGTAGTTGGGATAGTAGGGTGTGTAGTTGTGGTTTGATTGGGTTTGTGGTGCATGCTGGTACATTAATCTGTGAATAGTGTTGTAAGTGGTGTACATTAGGTGTGAGTGTGTTGCTCTGTTTGTAGATGTGGATGGTGTATGCTGGGTTTTGCTAAATGAGAAAAAGGGCAGCATTTCTGTCCCTAGTCCCGACCAATCTCAAACAGGCTCAAACAGGCAACTGCCCTTGTCCTCTCTGCCCTTAGCCCCGACGCCCGGGCTGAGACGCCCTAAGCCTGGCCTTTTATAGCCCTAGTAATCAGGTGACCCCTTCAGCCAATGGGAACCCTACCCCTAACATTATCCATTCACAGCACTAGCGCTAACATCTAGAACCAATAGGAGACCAAGACCTTACAGCCAATCTTAGCCCTAGTCCAAGCACCTGCTTCATGAGACCCTTTTTCCTCGTAGCAGGGACTTCTTCACAGTAAACAGCCTTCTTAAGGCCTTGTTGCCTTTATGCCGGGGTCCATAATACTGGGCAGGCACAGAGGCAAAGTGTTACTCTCATTTGCATAGTACCACACCATAATTCCCCCATTCTAATGAGGGAGCATTCCCATTAGAATTACATAGGCCCTATATGAGATCCGGTTTGAATTGTATTACAGAAGGTCCTATTCAAGCATCTGTAGACATGCCTGTTATACCCCCATGCCGTTTAGGTAATAAGGGTATCTGAGTGTCATGGTGTCAGAGACTATAAGTGAATTCTTACCACGACTGGCACAGGAACAGGTAGCTGCCATTTTCCCAACTCCACCTCTAGGATACCCAGAGTCAGTTATTTTAAACTTGACCCTCAAGGACCCCAAAGGGGGAAGGGGGAATGGATAAAATAATAAACAATAGAAGAGACTCCTCTGGATCTATTCTTTTCTGCTTCTTGGGTCTCGTCTGTAGTTTTGACAGATCTTGGAAGTCCTAATGCATTAAGGGAGAGAAAGATTAAACACCCTTCCTATTGCTCCAAATACCTAAATCTATTCTATCTAGTTCTTAACTAACATTCCAGAGTCTAATGCTACTCTTCGTTCTTTTATCTTCTTGTGTTTCTATTTTTGCCTCCAGGAACTTTTATCTGCAAATATATATATATATGTGTATTAACTTCTTGTCTTTCTTTGTGTTATTCAAAAATACTATTTTATAACCCTTCTATTTCTACTCTTAACATCTCTAGAATGCTCACTGTTTTGTAGTAGTTTTTGTCTGTTGAGTCTTTTTCACATATTTTCCTAGAGTGTATTTGTCTCTCTTGTTTTTAGATTGATTTATTCTCTTTTTGTCTCTCAGGTCTTCCCAGAATTTCTTAGGACAATCACCACGGTAAGTACATTCCAAATCTCTAAACTCCATCTCTGCCAATCTCCTACTACAGTACTGTTTATCTCTCTGTATTTCTCCTCAACTGCATAACCAGACTCTCTTCATTAACCCAGGTACAGCATTCACTTATCTGAGCTCTTTCTTCTTCTCGAAGAAGCTGAGCATGTGCTGAAGCTTCCATTTGAGCTCTCGACTGAAAACGAGAACAAGAACGTGGTAAGGTGACTCTTCGTATTCTTTCTTAGGTATCTAAATTATCAACAACTGGGGAGGAGGGGTGTAAGAGGAAGTAAGGGAAGTGTCCGACTAGGAAGCGGACCCAAAATAACGGGGGGAAACGCGACGTGACGCACTGGCCAAAATATCGGGGAGGTGACAGGAACACTAAGGCTACAAACTGTCCCTACGGAAAACTCTGGTGAAGTGCTCATTAGTGTTAGCATGCGCGCCTCACCTAGCCTTCTGCACCTGTGAGGGATGTAACCACTAGACCGCCAACTCATCTCCCGCCAACTCATCTCCGGGCTGCGAGTCCTCCGGGTAGTTATGCGCTATATAAGTGGAATTTTTCATTTCATTTAATTTCATCTCCCGAGTCGGCTGCCATCTTGAGATTCCACTTGCGAACCAAAGAACTCCAACAGCGGTTTCGAGCTAGGTTTTTTTATTTGCCCAACATTTCTTGATCCACAGGGCAAAGGCAGAATGGATTTGTGTGGTCTGGGTCTTGGTAGGTCTGACACATGGGCAGGAAGGTTTCCAGGTCAATGGTAGAAATAATGACCACATTAAGGAGTTCAGTAGATGGAAATAGCCTTCTGGTGTCTGTAGTAAACAAGCATTTGCAATGCTGTAGGTCTTGAATTTATGAGAGTTTGAGCGATTGGTATTGTAAATGACAGTGCCTTTTATTTATGTGTTGTTTTTAAAACAAATAAATAAAAGGCATTGTCATTTAAAATGTCAATAGCTTAAACAGTCGCAAATGCGAGTCCTATTGTATCGCAAATGTATGCTATAAAAATGTAAAAAGGTAAAGAGAGAGGTGCCCCAGGCAGGACAAAGATATTTGAGAAAATGGTGCTCAGAGGCTGTAATTTAAGCCTACTGAGCAACAACACACGTAGGAGGGGGTGTCGCCATGGGAGGTTACAAAATGAAACAAGGCAGTATTAAGGAGGGACTACTAAGCATTTTGACCAATGAACAGCCACAGTTTACAGTGGACAATGACTCAAACCAATGAAAAATGTGGGCGGAGATTGGGCGGGGCTTCAAGTTCCTACCTCAATAAAGCATGCCTCGCAGAGCAGCACATGAGCTGCCCAGGCTCGACCTGAAAAGTAAGATTAACTTGATTCTGGGATGGAAGAAGTATATTGTTTTAGTTAGAAGAGAATAGTATTAGATCACAGGGAGCCATGTAGTGAGGAAATGTGTTATGCTACTATAGATAAAAGACTTGAGGTGAGGGGGGACATAAGGTAAAGAGAAAGATGCATGCCAATCACATCAAGGTGATAAGTGAAGCAAAGCAAAGACATTTTCTTACCATAGGAAGCAGTGTACAGCATGAAGAGAAAAAGTGACAATTATTTGAGAACGGGTGAGCAGACGTTGGTGGGATATTTGACAAGAATCATCAGACTAAAAAGGATTGGCTAGATAAGTCAAAAACAATTATTTGCTGTAGTGGTGAGGTGCTGTACAATTTTGATTGGCAGTTATGAAAGTGAGAAAGAGCATAGCAGAGTTGTGAATGTGAAAGAAGAAATGTAGGCAGTGTGAGTGGAGCGTTAGTACGGTTGCAGGAGAGGGAGGACAGTGAGCAATAAGGATTGAATGGAACAGAAAGTGATGATGTTTGAGAAGTAGGAGTAAATTTGGAAGAGGAAAGGGACAAATTACTTCTGGTGGAGTCTGAGCATAGAGTTGATAGTCAGAGCCAAGCGTTGATTCTGAATGCCTTGGGAGGTGATTTCACTTTGGTGACATCAAATGCAACTGTAAATATATGGAAGGGTTTATTGTAGTTATCAGCTTTTATTAGGTGCTCCAATATCTCAGTTTTCATTCATCAGAGGATTGAGCTCCTTTGCATCTTAAGAGTGCAGATAGCAGAGCCTTTATGGCATGATATTGGTTAGTGGAAGAGGTTAATGGTGGGAGTGTATAAGAGTTATAGACATTGTAGAATATTACAATGATATCTGGGAGCTTCAAGAGTGTTGGTTGACAAGGAGTGTTGTTTGGTGTGGGGGTGATCCGAAAAGTCTGTGTCAGTGCTAATGGTAATTAATCCTGCAAGCAAAGTAGGGCCCAATGGTTCTGCCATGAGAGATACTGATGTCTTTTGGTCTGCTTTTCCTAGGCTCAAGGGATGTCTGCCAGAAGTGCAAGCTGTTTTACACCGCAGTGTTTTGGTCTTCAAAACAGCAGTGCTGAGAGTGACCAGCCTCAAAGCAACTTCCAGGCATTCACATATTTGTATTCACACGGGGGCCATTAATCGTTGATGGTGGTGCCATGGTGCTGTCATTTGGAATTCCATAAAGAAAATATTTAGTATGGTGGACATTATAACGTGGCTCTTTGATTTAAGGTTCACATAGTGACTTGCACGTCTCCACTGTGTTTCAGAAGTGTGATGGTGAGGGTTTACCAAGAATTGGTGAAGTAGGAATCTATGGTAAACTTGAGGCTGTCATG